>NC_092093.1:82030223-82769363 GCF_045679555.1 Salvelinus alpinus
ACTATATGCGAAGCAGATGTGTCGCGCTGTATGAGGGAAATGGTGGTCACACCAGTTACTGACTGGTTTTCTGAACCACACCTCTACTTATTCTTTTAAGCTATCTGTGCCCAACAGATGCATATCTGTATTCTCAGTCATGTGAGATCCATAGATTAGGTCCTAATTCCTTTATTTCAATTGACTAATTCCTTATATGAACTGTAACTCAGTAAAACCTTAGAAATTGTTGGTTGTTACAATTATATACTGAACAAAAGTATAAATGCCAGTACGGTGTCTGTAGATGTCAGTGTATGACAGCAGCTTTGAATCGAAGAAAGCACCGGAACCACAATGAAATCGGTGGGATCTCTCATTTTGCAACACACGGTTTGAAAAAGCGAGTGCTTCGGACGTCATTGATGACGTACTTCTGATAAAGTGATGCACGCATCGGCACACTGCGTTGAAGTTAGCGGCTTAGCAATTTTTGAAGCATGCCTCGGAGCTCCTGTATCAAATGTCACATCCCTATTTGCTAGATGGATATGGCTGTTGTGGTGGGTTGGTGCTGGTGTTGGGTCTGGGGCCCAGCATTTTTTTGTGTGTGGACAAAATACAGAATGTCTATTGGTTCTAATCTTTTAACACTCTCCATCATACTCACAGACCTGTTGGCATAGCAGGAAAGTCAAGTCGCTGGCACCAGAAAGGTTTTGAGTTTATATCCAAAGTGAGGTTGACTCCCAAGTAATCAGAATACAGCAGCATTCTGTGCTTTACAGCAATAATGTCTTACACCAGCATTGGGTGAAAATTGTTAATATCAGGGGTTATCTTTATCTATACATTTCTGGATATCTGACATTTTATTAGATATAAGGAGTAGACATGCTCCAAATATGCACGTCCTTAATTTCATATACCTAGCAAGGTAAATTCACGTAATAGGTACATGCATTCAATCATGTCCGCAGAAATATCCCTGCTACCGAATGAGTCCAGGGAGATAATTGGGGTGAGATAGAGTACGCTCAAGACACGCACATGGTGTACGTGCACCCGCTTACATATTTGTAGAATAAGCCATTATACTTAGGCATGAATTAATCCACATATTTTCAGAAATGTATCATATATGTAGTCATTACCTGATCATTTATGTATCCATTATTTCCCCCCCAAAAATCCTATTTTCAATGATATGTAAAATTCATCCTTGTCTGTATGTCTGATCGAAAATGGGCTAAATCCGACTCATGATCTATGTCCAGCGGCCAAATTATTTAACCTGTAAAGGCGCCGAAAATCAATATGCTTCTTCACATGAAGGTGACACATCTGAACATACATTTGCACCATATTCAGTAGTAGGCTACAAGGCACAGAAAGGCAAACATTGTCATATTTCATCTAAGTAGTTATTTCCAAAGCACATCTGCTATTTCTGTAAAATAAAAAATGCAGCATAGCAAATCAAAGCTCCAATCAAAACACGTTTTCTGTAAAGATGCAAACGTATGCTAATCTTTGCAAAAAATGTATTTTATTTATTTAACTTTTTTTTTTTTTAAAGCACACTCTCAATACCCTTGTCTGCCCTGTTTGTTAGGGAGGATGGACGCAGATTGGGCCGTCAGCGGCGGTCCAGAGCAGTCCAAACCCAACTTGGTGGTAATGTTGATCTGTGATGCACTCCAAACTGTCAATGTATAAATCAAAATTGTGTCGATATTGCAAGAAATATTGTCATTTCACATAACCAAACCACAAGATAGTTACTCTACCTGACTCATTCATGATGAGAAAATGAACTGGAACAAGCTAGCTAGCTAGCGAAGATGCTACCTTGAGGCTTGATAAGGGGTAAAAAAAAAATCCCTGGAGGGAATGCAATTTCCATTATTTGTTAGCTAGCTAGGCTACGAGTTATCAAGCATATAGTAGCAAGCCCTACTGGCTGTTGGCCAAATTAGCTAACGTTCATGATTCTAGTGACTAGATGACAACTCAGAAATGCATCAGTAATTGTCCTAATTTTCAGCATATCAAAAAAGTATATGAAGATCCAGATATGGACCTCAGCCAAGAGAAGAACATCTTGATTCAATATAGCTTAATATCTTTTTTTCCCTCCAAGATGGCGTAGCAGTCATGCGTCTTTTGTCTTCGTCTTGTCGTGTCCCGTGTATATATCTTTATATATGTCTTTTTATATCTTTTTTTCTTCGCATATATTTTTTATATTTTTCTTAACCTTGACTTCAACATACTCTCCTGCAACCCGCCTCACCCAATGTGGTATGGATCTGCTATTTTCTTTACCTTAGAACCCCCAACAGAAGCTAGCCAGCTAACTAGCTAGTAGTCAGCTAGCCACTGCTAGCAGTCATCAGCTAACCTTTAGCCCGGACAACTCCTGCCAGTCTGCACAGCGTGATTCAACCCAGACCTTATCGGACTCCTTTTTCTCCATATCTCCGGATTCCTACCGCAAGCTCTGAACCTCTTCACCTGGATCATCGCAGCTAGCTAGCTGCTATCCGATTGGCTTCTCCTGGCTAATGTCCCTGTCCCGAAGCAAGCACCAATTAGCCTGGAGCTAGCCTATGCTAGGCCCATCTCCTGGCTAGCTGAAGAGGTCCATCAGCCACTCCTTAGGCTACAATAGCTATTTTGCCAATTGGCCTGGACCCCTTTTATTGCTGATACAGAGCCCTGCCGATCCATTACGACTGGACTACCAACGTAATCCGCCCGAGGGTTTTCTTCAACAGGCTCCTCCGTCGCGATGTCCCCTGAATGCCCATCTGCTAGCCTGCTAGCCGCGGCCCTCTAGCTGTCTAGAGCATACTGGACTGTTAGCTGAAGTGGTCCATCAGTCAATTTCTTGGGCTATTATACCCATTTTGCCAATTGGCCTGGACCCTTTTACTACATGGACCCCTGCTGATCCATCACGACTGGTCTGCCTACGTAACCGCACGAGGGGGCTACAACAGACTTCTTCCGTCGCGACGTCCCTCTAAGGCCGTTCTGCTAGCCTGCTAGCCCCGGCCCGCTAGCTGTCTGAATCGCCGTGTCTCCAGCCCGTCCAGTTACTCATTGAACCCTATGATCCCTCGGCTACGCATGCCTCTCCCTAATGTCAATATGCCTTGTCCATTGCTGTTTTGGTTAGTGATTATTGTTGGCTGGGCTCCCTGCCTGTGCAATTAAACCCCTACAACTCATCCAGAACGCCGCAGCCCGTCTGGTGTTCAACCTTCCCAAGTTCTCTCACGTCACCCCGCTCCTCCGCTCTCTCCACTGGCTTCCAGTTGAAGCTCGCATCCGCTACAAGACCATGGTGCTTGCCTACGGAGCTGTGAGGGGAACGGCACCTCCGTACCTTCAGGCTCTGATCAGGCCCTACACCCAAACAAGGGCACTGCGTTCATCCACCTCTGGCCTGCTCGCCTCCCTACCTCTGAGGAAGTACAGTTCCCGCTCAGCCCAGTCAAAACTGTTCGCTGCTCTGGCACCCCAATGGTGGAACAAACTCCCTCACGACGCCAGGTCAGCGGAGTCAATCACTACCTTCCGGAGACACCTGAAACCCCACCTCTTTAAGGAATACCTAGGATAGGATAAAGTAATCCTTCTAACCCCCCCCCCCCCTTAAAAGAGTTAGATGCACTATTGTAAAGTGGTTGTTCCACTTTATATATGCCTCAGCTAACCCTCTTATCCCACCTCCCACACATGCGGTGACCTCACCTGGTTTAAATGATGTCTCTAGAGATAATACCTCTCTCATCATCACTCAATGCCTAGGTTTACCTCCACTGTATTCACATCCTACCATACCTTTGTCTGTACATTATGCATTGAATCTATTCTACCGCGCCCTGAAACCTGCTCTTTTTACTCTCTGTTCCGAATGCACTAGACGACCAGTTCTTATAGCCTTTAGCCGTTCCCTTATCCTGCTCCTCCTCTGTTCCTCTGGTGATGTAGAGGTTAACCCAGGCCCTGCAGCCCCCAGCACCGATCCCATTCCCCAGGCGCTCTCATTTGTTGACTTATGTAACCGTAAAAGCCCTGGTTTCATGCATGTTAACATTAGAAGCCTCCTCCCTAGGTTTGTTTTATTCACTGCTTTAGCACACTCTGGATGTCCTAGCCGTGTCTGAATCCTGGATTAGGAAGGCCCCCAAAAACCCTGAAATTTCCATCCCTAACGATAACATTTTCAGACAAGATAGAACTGGCAAAGGGGGCGGAGTTGCAATCTACTGCAGAGATAGCCTACAGAGTTCTATCTTACTATCCAGGTCTGTGCCCAAACAATTTGAGCTTCTACTTTTAAAAATCCATCTTTCCAGAAAAAAGTCTCTCACAGTTGCCGCTTGCTATAGACCACCTTCTGCCCCCAGCTGTGCCCTGGACACCATATGTGATTGCCCTCCATCTATCTTCAGAGCTTGTGCTGTTAGGTGACCTAAACTGTGACATGCTTAACACCCCGGCCATCCTATAATCTAAGCTTGAACCCCTCATTCTCCCACAAATTATCAATGAACCTACCAGGTACAACCACAAATCCGTAAACACAGGCACATCCTAACCAACCTGCCCTCCAAATACACCTCTGCTGTCTTCAACCAGGATCTCAGCGATCACTGCCTAATTGCTTGCATCCGTAATGGGTCTGCGGTCAAACGACCTCCCCTCATCACTGTCAAACGCTCCCTAAACACTTCAGCGAGCAGGCCTTTCTAATCGACCTGGCCCGGGTATCCTGGAAGGATATACTGACTTCATTCCGTCAGTAGAAGATGCCTGGCTATTCTTTAAAAGTGCTTTCCTCACAATCTTATATAAGCATGCGCCATTCAAAAAATGTAGAACCAGGAACAGATATAGCCTGTGGTTCACTCCAGACCTGACCACCCTTGACCAGCACAAAAACATCCTGTGGCGTACTGCATCAAATAGCTTCCTCGTTATGCAACTTTTCAGGGAAGTTAGGAACCAATATACACAGGTAGTTAGGAAAGCAAAGGCTAGCTTTTTCAAACAGAAATTTGCATCCTGCAGCACAAACTCCAAAAAGTTCTGGGACACTGTAAAGTCCCTGGAGATTAAGAGCACCTCCTCCCAGCTGCCCACCACACTGTCACCACTGATAAATCCACAATAATTGAGAATTTCAATAAGCATTATTCTACGGCTGGCCATGCTTTCCACCTGGCTACCCCTACCCCGGTCAACAGCTCTGCACCCCACACAGCAACTTGCCCAAGCTTCCCCATTTCTCCTTCACCCAAATCCAGATAGCTGATGTTCTGAAAGAGCTGCAAAATCTGGACCCCTACAAATCAGCAGGGCTAGACAATCTGGACCCTCTCTTTCTAAAATTATCATCCGAAATTGTTGCAACCCCTATTACTAGCCTGTTCAACCTCTCTTTCGTATCATCTGAGATCCCCAAAGATTGGAAAGCTGCTGCTGTCATCCCCCTCTTCAAAGTATATGGGCGGCTCTAGCGGCTCCTGACAGATGGGCGGCTCTAGCGGCTCAGGACAGACGGGCGGCTCAGATGGCGCTGGACAGACGGGCAGCTCAGGCGGCGCTGGACAGACGGGCAGCTCAGGCGGCGCTGGACAGATGGGCAGCTCAGGCGGCGCTGGACAGACGGGCAGCTCAGGCGGTGCTGGACAGACAAACGGCTCAGGCCTGCCGAGGCACACTGTAGGCCTGGTGCGTGGGCCCGGCACTGGTGGTACCGGGCTGAGGACATGCACCTCAGGGCGAGTGCGGGGAGGAGGAACAGGGCGTACAGGGCTCTGAAGACGCACAGGAAGCCTGGTGCGTGGTGTTGGCACTGGTGGTACTGGGTGGGGGACACGCACCTCAGGGCGAGTGCGGGATGCTGGAACTGGAGCCCTGGTACGTGGTTCCGGCACCGGAGGGCTGGTGCGAATAGGTGGCACCGGATAGACCTGACCGTGAAGGCGCACAGGAGGTCTCAAGCACCGAGCCTGCCCAACCTTACCTGTTTGAATGCTCCCCTTAGCCAGGTCAGTGCGGCGAGGTGGAATAGCCCGCACTGGGCTGTGCTGGCGAACCGGGGACACCATGCGTAAGGCTGGTGCCATGTACACCGGCCCGAGGAGACGCACTGGAGACCAGATGCGCTGAGCCGGCTTCATGGCACCTGGTTCGATGCCCACTCTAGCCCGGCCGATACAAGGCGCTGCAATGTACCGCACCGGGCTATGCACACGCACCGGGGACACCGTGCGCCTCACGGCATAACACGGTGCCTGCCCGGTCCCTCTCTCTCCACGGTAAGCACGGGGAGTTGGCTCAGGTCTCCTACCTGGCTTAGCAGCACTCCCCGTGTGCCGCCCCCCAAGACATTTTTGGGGCTGCCACATACCGCTGGTTCCTCTCTCCGGCTGCCTCTGCTCTCCTAGCTGCCTCCACCTGTTCCCATGGAAGGCGATCCCTTCCCGCCAGGATCTCCTCCCATGTGTAGACTCCCTTGCCGTCCAGAATGTCCTCCCATGTCCATTCCTCTCGAGCTTTCGGCTGCTGCTGCTGCTGCCCATTACCACGCTGCTTGGTCCTTTTTTGGTGGGTGGTTCTGTAACGGCTGTCGTCGGTGGAAGAAGGTGAGGACCAAGGTGCAGCGTGGTAAGTGTTCATGATATTTAATAATAATAATCAAAACTGAACACTGAATAACAAAACAACAAAGCAAGAACCGAAAACAGTTCTGTCTGGTGCAGACACACAAAGACTGAAAATTACCACCCACAAAACAGGCTACCTAAATATGGTTCCCAATCAGGGACAACGATTGACAGCTGCCTCTGATTGAGAACCATATCAGGCCAAACACAGAAATAGAAAATCATAGAAAAACTAAGATAGACAACCCACCCAACTCACGCCGTGACCATACTAAAACAAAAGACAAAACAAAGGAACTAAGGTCAGAACGTGACAAGTTATTATTTTTTTCGATTATTTTTCAGGGGGTGCTGCAGCACCCTCAGCACCCCTACTTTCCACGTCTAGGCTTATCATTAAAACAATTATTATCTGGGAGATTTTTTTCCTAGTCGCACAGGGCTCCCAAACTAAAATGTATGGTGGCACAGGACAATATTTACTCGCATATGCGACCAATTTGATCACACTTTAGAGCCCTGAGTGTAATGAAGAACCATACAAATGTATATAGAAAGGGTTATTCAAATTACCCATACAAAAAGGCCCAAAAAAGGGTTCCCCCACAGGGACAAAAGGCCCAAAAAAGGGTTACCCGGCCTACAGGGACAAAGTAAAAAAATGTTGGTACTAACTAGCACCTTTTTTGGGGGGCGTATGTAATCCCATATGGGGACATATAGGCCTAGACTAATTTGCTACTGTGAGGTCCAACATTTGTTCATCCACACTTTAATCAATCCTGTCTTTCTTTGATCTGTGCCATAATAGGATTTTGCGTGGTAGTCTAGTGGTCGATAATGTCATTGTCTTTGCAAGAATACAACTGGTTCATCTGATATCTTTTCATTTCCACTATAGGCCTAGACAAGAAACCTATTGGGATACATACACACGCACTTCATCCTCAATCTATCTTTTTGTCCAACATAAATTTAAAATATAAGGACAGTGGACCTGTAGGATAGACTAATTTGCAGATTTAATGGAATTGCAATTACTGATTAATTTGACATCTTCATTCACACAGGAGAACATAAACATAGTGGGAAGCACGTACATGCACCTCATACTCAACATACATTTTTTCCTACATAAGAACAGTGGACCCATAGATATCCTATTATTACAATTTCCTATGATTCTATATTTAATTCTATGAGTGGACCTGTAGACTATAGTCTTTGAATTAGTTGTGACTCAAGGAATCCCTGAACTTCCTCAAGGAAACATTGCTAGTCAAGATTCCTCCAAGAATCCATCAACTAACCAAAGGAACAAATATTCCTTTGGTTAGTTGATGGATTCTTGGAGGAATCTTTCATATTTCAATGTAGCGAAGGGTTCCTGGAGGAACCCTAGACTGGAGGCGTGGCTTAGTAGGGGCGTGGCTTTCAGATAGCTCTTTGTTGGCCACCTGTTAGAGTAAATGTCATTCCTGTTCATCTGTTTTTTTGTATTGTCTTTCCATGTGAAGGTCGTACACTAATGTTTTGTAGCATCAATTAGGCTTATAGAGTTGTATGAGTTCCTCAAGAGCCTATGTAAACCCCAAAGTTTGAATAGTTACCACTTTATTAATATATCTACATTGCAATGTCAATATTATCACTTTTAAGAGTGAACAGTAATTGGTTAGTGTGAGGTCCATTTTGTGTGAATCCACTTACCTATTATCAGTTATATAACCACTGTACTTTTCTCTATGTACCAAACTAATCCTCTGAAATGTGTGTAATTACAAATTATTTTACATTTGATACCAGAGCTCCGAAGCATGTGTCGAAATTGCTAAGCAGCTAACGTCGAAGCAGTGTGCCGATGCGTGTATCACTTGATCAGAAGTACGCCATCAATTACTTCCGAAGACTCGTTTGATCACGTGATTTTTCAAACCGTGTGTGGCAAAATGCGAGATCCCACTGATTGTTGCCGTGGTTCCTGTGCTTTCTTCAATTCCAAGCTACTTTCAAACAACGACCTCTACTGGACGCCCTATTTACAAATATTGCTCGGATTTTGGACTAAACGGTTCAGTCCTGTTAAAGGCCCACTGTTTAGACAATTGTTTTATGTGAAACCACACTTTCTGCACTATTGTTCAAATAATGTTTGTATTTAGTACAGGAGAAGCTAATGCCATAGATTAGGTTTTTGAAGAATAGTCAACTTGAAGGCAAAAAAAGGAAGCATGATGTAAGATGCAAACCTGGTATTCCTACTGATTATAGCTTACCAAAGAAAAGGACTTACTGCTGGAGGTTTTGATGAAAACAGAAAAATTTTACTTATCTGATAATCACACACTGCTATTTATTGCCTACCAGCAGATGCCACTAATGTGCATTGTGAACAGATAATGAAGCGCTGAGTAATGAACCGTTTTTCAGCACAATTTGGTGAAAGTGCCGAAGCCTTCAGATAGCCTCGGTTTCCCATCACTAGTAATTACACACTGGATTCAGTAATGGATGGCACGTCAGACTTTTATGCTTTCCCTCTTCTTCTTTATTTATTTATCCCCGATGAAATATGAGGCGTGTTTATGAGTAGAACCGACGGACTTGAACACCAAGGCAACAACAATATCGTAATGAAGTCCTGCACAGCAGTTATTGTTGTATCCTTAATGTTCGCCATTAACGGGTTTTCACAATATGAGACAATAACCTTGCTTGAAGTGCATGAGGATGTTATGGAAAGAGCTGTTGAGGTATTTATTAGTTTTGACTGACAGTAAATTAAATGTGAAGTGTAAAGGAAATGCATTAACCCCGACTTAAAGGAAAAGAAGCTAACAATTTGTTCTGAAAGATTAAACAGTAAGAGTGTTTATGAACCCCTTTAACTTCTTTATCCCTTGTGGCCAAAGTACAAAACAAATTATCCATCTCTCTCTCTCTCTCTCTCGCTGTGTGTGTGTGTGTGTGTGTGTGTGTGTGTGTGTGTGTGTGTGTGTGTGTGTGTGTGTGTGTGTGTGTGTGTGTGTGTGAGAGAGCGAGAGAGAGAGAGACAAGAGAGAGCCTGTTGCAGCTTTTAGCTCATGTTTAAAATGGTGTGAATCACATGAACAAGAGCATATTCTATTCCTACCTCTGGGCTACACTCAGTTCCTGTTCTGTTGAGTTCCTGTTTAGACCAGCTCACATATATGTATCTGCATGTAAACAAACTATTTCTTCTGGTTATAATTTAAATGTGAATGTGTTCATTATTTTTTTGGGGGGGGATTTCATTATGTGAACAAGTTTGTGAAAGCAATTCAAGTAATCACCATTAACTTTCCTCAGATACTCCTTGCCAAGCTTCTCTTATGACCTGTTGCATAGCAACAACAGGGGATGTTGGTATAACCCCTTTAGAGGTCAAATTCACCACCTTCTCTGCTGATATAAATACCGGTAAATGAGGAGAGTGAATATACTTTTTTTTTTTTTTACTAGGCTGCTTTTATTTGACTCTTTTCCCTTTCTACCATGTTTCTGTCATTATCCATAAAAGAGTTGTAGGAAAATGTCCACACTATAATAACTAATGTGTAATGCTTAAGAAGGGACTAATCTAACCCTGTGGCCATGTATCTTTCCTAATTTATGATGAAGTGGGAGCACTGGCTGGATGGTACAAGGTTTGGTCCCCTCAAGGCATGATGTCCACCAAGGACTGACTCACTCCATAAACTGCATGTGTAGCGTGGTTTGTTCTGCGTTGTGTACTCTTAATTAGGACGCTGCCACAACTGAAGGTCTGCTAGTTGAATTATTTTTATTTGCCCTGCACACGAAGAGACAACACACATTATGTTAACCCTTGGCGCAGTCATAGCTCTCAGGCGCCTTGCTATGCCAAAGGTCAGGCAAAAGAGAGCGTCAAAAGGAAATAACGTGCTGCGTGCCCACATTTAACGCACGACAGCACACCATACAATACAATACAAGTAAAATGATACAGAACATAATTCGGACAAAATAAAAGACATACCTGCACACGAAGAGACAACACACATTATGTTAACCCTTGGCGCAGTCCTAGCTCTCAGGCACCTGCGCGAGCACATGGACACTCACTCAAACACTGTCCCAAGTACTCACAAGTTACAATAGATACCCTAGTTAGCGAGCTTTGTGAAACTTGTTAACATAAATCTTTATATTATCCACATTGTAACAAACTTATGGTAGCATAACAGTACATTGTGTAACATTATGACGGTTTTATATTAAACCATTTCGGAGCCAAGGACAACATACCTTGCTATGCCGAAGGTCAGGCAAAAGAGAACAATAAGGGGGTACAGAAATACCGATAACCCGCGATGGACCAAACCAAAATATACGAAACTTTTACAATCACATGTATGTACAATATTGATATGAAAAAGTGTTTGCACACCAAAGAAAAACATTAGCTATGCAGCTGTAATTAAATGTAAAAAATACACTGAATTATTATTATTATTATCAAATTATTAACATCCCCTCTTGACCTGGCCTATTTGAATTGGTCCTTGTGTGCAACTTGGTGCATAATCTAGGGGAACAACATCACACTGCTACACATGGCTAACCAGTTATTATCGTTGTGGCTACAAGGTCAGCATAGCTCTCTCTCTCTCTCTCTCTCTCTCGCTCGCTCTCTCTCTCTCTCTCTCTCTCTCTCTCTCTAATACAACCTACACTTGCTTTCCTTTATCACTCCCTCTACAACTCCTCTCACTCCTTGCCTACAGCCTGAGGCCGTCTATTTAGCGACTTGTACTTTGGGAATGTCATAGTAGGCGTCAAAACATTTATTCACAGCTCTTTCTTTCTTTCTGTCTTTATTTTTGTGAAAAAGAATACTGAAGAAACAATTATTTCACTGCTCCAATCTGCACAATGATAATCTAAGTTTCTCTTCAGTTTATTTTGTTGTACTATTGAGCTGGTTATTCAAGGTATTCTAGAAGGTACTCAGGAACTATAGGTTTGAAATGTTGACTCATGAATAAAGTAATTAGATGCAAATCCCTTTTCTTGAGTCTGATATAAGACAAGCACAAAGCTGTCTTATTAGTTATACACTTTGAAACACCCAAACAGCTGTGATATGTATGTGCACAGATGTGTGGCGAAGTTATTCATAAAAACTTTAATCTCAACTTTTATCTTGCAGTATGATAGTGCTGCATTACAGCGTCATTGAGATCAACCAGTAGTACTGTATATCCATGGCTACGGCAAGATGTGCACTGAGAGTCGGGAAGCAAGTTCAGGGAGTGAGTGTTTTAGTAAATAAACGCAACATAAAACAAGAGACACCAACAACGCACAGACTTAACACTGGAACAGAAACAATAACGCCTGGGGAAGGAACCAAAGGGAGTGACACATGGAGGGAAGGTAATCAGGGAAGTTATGGAGTCCAGGTGAGTCGGATGAGTAACGATGGTGACAGGTGTGCGCCATAACGGGCAGCCTGGTGACCTGGAGGCCGGAGAGGGAGCACACGTGACAACGGCGGGATCATTCTATTCCACTGCTTTCCTTTGGAACTCAACTGACAGCCTGCACCTGTCACGGAGGTGTGGGAGACAGTCGTAGCCTCTTCTCTCTCCCTCTCCTCTGGACGTCTCGGCGGGAGAGTGGACACTCCCGATGGGGTAAACCTTACGGAAAAAACACTTGATTTTCACACTTGTGATCTCGTTTGACAACATGAAATAAATGTCTCGTGTGAAATAAATGTGACAACATGGGATGCAAAATGTCAACATGTGATGAAACTTTAGGGACGGCAACTGATTTCAGTAAGTCAACTTAAATGAATCTGTAAAAAAATGAAATATATGATGATAAAAAATGAAATCGAGGCGAGTAATAGGTAAAAATGGACCCATATTCACTAGTTTTATAAGAAAACTAGAGCGAGGGCGTAACAGTACCATGGAAAGCCCAGTTGACAGCTGTTTGTAGGCATTTAGAAGAACAGTCCTCTTCTGGCTGTGCCGGGTGGAGATTTAGGGTCTTTGTCCTGTTGGAAGTTCAACCTTCGCCTCAGTTTGTGGTCCTGAGCAGGTTTTCATCAAGGATCTCTCTGTACTTTGCTCCTTTTATCTTTCCCTCGATCCTGACTAGTCTCCCAGTCCCTGCTGCTGAAAAACATCCCCACAGCATGATGCTGCCACCACCATGCTTCACCGTAGGGATGGTGCCAGGTTTCCTCCAGACATGACACTTGGCATTCAGGCCAAGGAGTTCCATCTTGGTTTCATCAAACCAGAAAATCTTGAGAGTGTTTAGGTGCCTTTTGGCAAATTCCAAGCAGGCTGTCATGAGCCTTTAACTGAGGAGTGACTTCCGTCTGCCCACTCTACCATAAAGGCCTGATTGGTGGAGTGCTGCAGAGATGGTTGTCCTTCTGGAAGGTTCTCAGACAGTCACAAATTCAATAGGCCTATGCACAATTCACCACATAGGCGTCTCTGTGAAGTCTGCTACCAATTCAGAGAGGCATGAGGGGAAATTATGTTCTCCTGTTCTAGAGCCTAGGCTATTTTCATATACAGTCCCAATCATACAGAAACCCAAAATCGCATGAAAATTCCTAACTTTATTCTGTAATCCATAGGTTGCATTATCAAAGCATGTCAAAATAACGCTATAACATTTACTCCTCTTATCTGCGCTTTCTCGTACTTGCTGCCGATATGAGAGTTTTGGTAGAACATGTGTGATCAACAAATGAAATGGAGAGTAGATATGGGATATTTTTTTAACAGAGTTGGTCCCTGTGAAGATACCATTATGTTTAAACTATTTCCACTCTTTATCTCCCGTTATTCATGAGCTGACGATCTGTATAATCATTAACTCCATTTTTTCAAATGCAGGAGATATTCTGTCATTCGTTGAAGAAGGTTATCTAACAAGCTTAGCAACTTTGGTCTTTTGACTTTTGTTTGACTGCCATTACAAAATTTGAATTATTCGACAACGCTATACTCAGGGTGCGCTATGCGTGTCCTGAATGCCAGGCCCAGCTCCAGGATAATATGCCTGAGGGGGCATTTTAAATCCATGGGGTGAAAATGTAGCAATACACATCAACAACCGTCACTTTATATAATAGCACAAGAAAGATTTGCACCTACTGTGACATGTATCTGAAATGCTGCTGTTGCTGCGGTAGGTCTACACATTGTTTTGTATGACGTTTATTCTATACAAGAGCAAGGTAATATAGAAAGTATTTAATTCAGCTTCACTCTGTTGCATGCATACAGCTCCATTCAGTGCATAGTAAGTAATGCCGAACTTGGCTTACATCTTCCTTTACCTAACAGATGAATAGAACTCCTCCTCGACTCATAAACCGGAGAACTGGGGTTAGGCCCTTGCCAGTGAAAACATGACATTGGTAACAAAAAGATAACTCTGTTCTTATTCAAGTACCTTCAATAAGCATCAACTTTAAAGTCAAAATAAAAATAATATATAACCTTTTAGATTAAACAACCTAGTCTCTGGAATATCTCACAGGCGGCCTGATATTTGCCCTGGTTCTGGGGTGTCTCAGAGTTATATTTGCAGGCAGTGGGGCTGCTTCCATATCAGCAGCCTGTTGTTCATCACCTGCTTGGAAGGCAGATTTATTCCATGATACCCAGTCATCCTCATCCATGTTTGTTTGGTGGTCGTTCGGGTGGATCCTGAGTTGTTCAGTCACTGGACGAATATCCTTTCTGTTTCTGCTGTATTTTGTACCATTCACTAGTACTTCATATGACCGGTCACTGAGATGGTCAGTGCATATGCCCAGCATCCAAGTGCTGGCTCAGTTGTTGGGGTGGAAAAGAACCCTTACTGTTTGTCTTTGGATGACGTTGGACATGTCACAGGCATGTGTGGTATAGTGGTGTTTTGCTATCAGCCCTTTGGCTTGTTTTCTTGGAATAACATTTTGTACCACTTGGGGTTCGAGCAGTTTTTCCATGGTGGGTAGGATCGTGCGTGCATGTCTGGACATGTACCGCTGTACCAAAGAACTGTTAAGTCCTTTAGTTGGAGTATTCCGCCATGCCAATACTGCCTTCCATGGGTCTTCACCACTCATTGCAGCCTTTTTTAGGAGTGTTTTGGCAATTTTCACACTGATTCTGCTTTTCCATTGCTATGGCTGTGATACGGTGATGACGTCACATGTTTAAAGTCCCACTCATCAGCACATTTTTGAACGTCCATTCTGGAGAAGGGGGGGCCATTATCAGAAACAACAGTGTGGGAAAAGCCATGTCTGCTGAACTACTTTTTGCAGCATTCAATGATGGTGTCTGATGTGGTGTCAGAGCTTGTCGAGCTCCCAGTAGTCCGAGTAATAATCGACCATGATGAGGTATTTGCTTTTGTTGACTGTGAGTAACTAAGTCCATCCCGATCTTGGACCATGAAAGGAGAGGGCTTTGGTGGGGGGTGATCCTCCTTTTGTTGTCTCTTCTGGATGGAGTTACAGGTTGCACATTTGCTGATAAAGATCTCTACGTTCTCCGTAATCCTTGGCCAGAAAACAGCATCACGTGCCTTTCTGAGACTGGCCTCTATGCCTGAGTGGCCAGAGTGTATTTTGTGTAGAAAGCCAGCAACGTAACATGTTAGGGATGAAGACCCTGTTTCTTTTAAATATCACTCCGTTTTCTGTGGTGAGCTCCTCTTTGTACGTCTATAAATCTTTCAGTCTGTGACTCATAGCTTGTTTGGTTCCAGGTCAGTTGTTGTTGATTTATGCGTACAGAGCCTGAAACAGTGGGTCCATTGTCTTAGTTGAGATGTTGACATCACTGGTGTGATCCACCTGTTCCAGGTCAGTTGTGGCTAGATCCATGGCGTAGACTGGTGTTTGCATTTGTCTGTGCTCTGTGTTTGATTGAGCTGTTCTGGACAGGAAGTCAGCTACATGTAGTTCTTTGCCTTGCTTGTTGGTATCTTTGTAGCCTTAGCAACATTCTCTGCAGTTGCTTGGGTGCTGTGAGAACGGATTTCTTGAAGATCGTCTCAAGCGGTTTGTGGTCGCTGTGTATTGTGATGAACTCTCTGACATAAAGATACTGGTCGAACTTGTCCCATGCAAAAACAATGGAGAGACATTCTTTCTCAATCTGTGCATATCTTTGTTCTGTCTGAGTCAATGATCTGGAGGAAAATGCAACATGTTGTCCTATCTGTAGAAGGGCTACACCCAAACCTGTCTCACTGGCATCACACTGCAGTGTGACTTCATCATTCAGGTTGTTGTATTTGAGCAATGGATGTTGTGCGACTAACTGTTGAATAGTCTCAACTGCTCCGCTGTGGTAGCCATGTCCATTCAATGTCCTTGTCAGTCAGTCTTCTGAGCGGCTAACACAGATCAGATAGGAGGGGCATTAATTTTGAAAGATAGTTCACAAACCCCAACAGCCTCTGTAGTGACTCGACGTCGGTTGGTGTATCCATGTTCAGAATGGCTGTTATTTTCTCTGGGTCAGGGCGAATGCCCTCTGTGGTGAGAAGATGACCCATGTATTTCACAGTAGGTAGCTTTCACCAGAGTTTATTTTTGTTCAATTTCAGGTTGACATCTCTTGCTCTCTGCAGGAGAGCTGTAAAGGTCTCTGTCATGATCCGCCGTCGTTATCTGCGATCACACTCACTCCTTTTAGTCCCTGTAGTGCTTCACACTGTCTGCGCTGGTATTCTTCAGCTGCTGGCTTGATTCCAAATGGCATTCTCATCCATCTATACCTGCCTACAGGTGTCCAGAAAGTTGTTTGATAGCTGCTCACTTCATCAAGTTTGACTTGCAATATTCATATTTGGCATAGAGTACTGAGAATACCTTTGCGTTGGATATCTCTGCTAGAATCTCTTCTATTGTGGGCATCTGGAAGTGCGATCTCAGTAAGGCTTTGTTGAGTGCACTGGGGTCCATGCATATTCGTAGTTTATCAGGTTTTTCAATGGCAGCCATTTTGCTGATCCACAGTGTTGGCTCTGTGACTTTCGTGATGATGTCTGCATTGTCCATTGAATGTATGACCTCTGTGATCCTTTACTTCAGTGGAATGGGTATCTGTCTTGGTAGTTGCTGAACAGGCCGGGCTGCGTTGTGTAGTTCTCCAGGAAGGCAGCCAAGCCCATCAAACACGTCCTTGTTCTTGGCGATGATCTCCTCGGTTGTCATGGTGACCTCTGTGGATGTGGTGCTTAGGGTATCGACGTGATGAAACACATGGCTGTGGTTCACATGTAGTAGGCTGAGTCATTCACATGTGTCAGCTGACAGCAGAGAAAGCTGGGATGTCTCCCTGACCTGAAATTTGATATGAAACATTTTTCCATCATGATCTGCTTTGAGGTTGTATTCTCCTGTTGGCTGTATCAGTGTGCTGTCATATAGCTTGAATGTAGCTTTGCTGGGTAGGAGAACTGGTTTGCCGTCTTGCATGACTCGCTGTAGGTCCCCATAGTTTATGACATTCACTGTTGATCCTATGTCTAGTTGACATATGTCAATGTCTCATCACTGAGTGGAGCTAGCTTAAGGTTAATTAACATTTTCTTTTGTCTTGTCTTCCACAGAATTAACCTGTGAGATGTACCACATTGCATCTGTTGTTTGGTCATCTGACTCATTACCTTCCTCTAATAGATTGAGTTGAGGTTTGTGTTGTGTTTGTTGACAAACTCTGGCAAAGTGGTTTCATTTGCCAGATGCTTTTCCGGTGACACCATGTGCTGGGCATTTAGATTTGGCACCACAGTAATGACAGGTGGAGCCGTTTGGCATTCTATGTTTTTTATTATCCCCTGTAAACTCTGTCTGTGTAATGCTTGTCGTGGTTGGAAGAAGAGGAGGACCAATGCGCAGCGGGGTAAGTGTCCATATTGTTTTAATATGAATAATGAACACTGAACAAAAACAATAAAACGACAAACGAACACTCCTGTACGGTGAAACAAAACACAGAAAATAATCACCCACCAAACACAATGAAAAACAGGCTACCTAAATATGGCTCCCAATCAGAGATAACGACTGACACCTGCCTCTGATTGAGAACCATACTAGGCCAAACACATAGAAATAGAACAACAGAACAAAACATAGAAAAAACAACATAGAATGCCCACCCCAACTCACGCTCTGACCAAACTAAAATAAAGACATAAAAAAGGAACTAAGGTCAAAACGTGACAGTCTGTTTACGGCCATATGTTTGGCGTTTTGATTCTGAACGTCGCTCACGGGAGGTATAATGTAGTCTCTGGTTCATCTCCACTAATTTTCCTGATTTGCATTTGTGATTGTTCATTTGAACGACACATGTCATTGGCTTTGTTCAGCGTGAGGTTCGGTTCTCTGAGCATGCGCGCTCGCGTAGCTTTGTCTTCAGTGCCTATGACAAGCCTGTCAAGGACTAGTTCCTCTCGTAAATGTGCCAAATTCACGTGTCGGCTAGCTTCCTCAGATTTGTAATGTATTTCTCTGAGGTTTCACATTGACTTTGTTGACAAGCATTAAACATATACCTCTCGTAGATCACGTTTCTGGACGGCTCAAAGTGTTTCCGTAGCGCCTCTATAATTTTTACCGGGTCAGTCCTCTCTGCTTCAGGCATGTGAAGATGCCGCTGTAAGAGATTACATTATTTTCCCATCACGGTTAGCAGAGTTCCTATGCGGACTTTTGCATCCTTTTTGTCCAGACCGGTAGCTATCTCATCGTTTTTTCATTGTGCTCAAAAAAATGTCCTGTTATTGTATGTGTCGCCCTTCATGTCCATAGGCTCTGGTACTGGAATTACCGGGTAAGCCATTGTTGTCTTATTATAATTTTTTTGTAGCTGGTTAGCTAGTTGACACGTCCCTTCCTACTGTGCATGTATCCATGTGTCGTTTTGATGTTTTGATATGTCAAGGATATACCTATTTGGTTCTGACTTCTGACACCATGTTTTGTATGGTGTTTATTCTATACAAGAGCAAGGTAATGTTGATTAGTCTTTACTTCAGCTTCACTGTTTAGCATGCATACAGCTCCATTCAGTGCATAGTAAGTAATACGTAACTTTGCTCACTAGTACTATATAGTAACACATTCAGATACACATAACAGCAGCGCCACCTATTGGCCTGGCGACATCTAGTAACACACATCATTTGCGCCTACAAACAAGCACAGATCAGCTCGACAGGATGAGCACCAATAGCTTATCAAAGGTTCTTGCAGTCTTCAAAGCTTGAACTTCAATAATTAGAACTATAGGTTACCTTTCTGTTGAATTTGTGACACTACGCAATGAGCGAAACGCTAAGCCGCCACTTCTCCAGGTGCGCATTATTTTCTGTGTGGGAGTTTCAGAAAAGCAAAACTAAATCAAACTAAGTGCATATTCTATAGTCAAAGCTGATGTGAAAGTTCCTACATGGCAGTATCTCATTTGAATCTGCCACGAATAAGAGTAAACTCCCATTCCAAGAACACACACACACGCTATAGCAAGAGAACAGGGAGGGGGCGAAAAAGTAGGCTGTGTTGTTTTCATAGTATTTACATAACTTTTACGGTAGCCTATCACACAATGACTGTGTAGTGCAAATGAATGATAACAGAGTGAAAGTTTACCTACTTGTTTTAGTAGGTTACACACAGTATTGGACCTACATACTAAATTTAGAAAAATGTAGGCCTGTCTGAAATGCAGCCACATACACAACAAATTTCATTTTTCACACAAGAAAGCATGCGATGTTGAAGAGAAGCCCCACGAAGACTGGTAGCCCAAGATGCGCTCATTACAACAGCACATACTGTAATCATTGATTCAGGCCCATGGACAGAAGGCTACCTACCGCCAGTCAGTGCTATGAAAAGATAACGTTAGATGCACTGCCAGTTTCAGTGTCACCTCAGAGCACAACCAATAGGCTACATTTATCATTGTTCCTATACCCGTCAAATAACACAAAGCTATATATCTATCAATGGCAATTAGGTCCACAAAAGCAAACCAATGACATTTACAATCACAGATAAATCTAAAAGATGCATTGAAGTAAAAAGCAATGGCATAAACACATACATTACTTTTTTTTTCTTTTTTCGGCCAAACAACCAGTAGGCTTACATGAGGGAAAACCACTTAATTCATAATTCTGGCAAGGCTGCCAGGGCCATAAAGGTTGTAGCATACCATTTAGAGGAGTTGTAGCCTCTTACATGCTGTGCTGAACCTCATGAGACGTTTCTGATTCCATTCTCCTTCCTGGCAAAAGGTCCCTCTCAAATGCCAGCTAGACAAACTGAATACGTTCTTTAGAGTAGAGAAGGAATTTTTGTAGATGCCCCAAATGTTAATCCAAATCCATGTTTCAGTGCGAACAGCACAGTCGGCATTGCTGAGAAAGGCCCACCATATCTTTGAAGAACACTGAGGTGGCTCCATTTGTTGTTGCTTGCTGTGGTTGCGATTTCACTTTGCAAGAATCAATAAACTCTGCCTCTAGTGGTTCAGATTTGGTTAGATCCAACAGGTCATCCATCAGGTGCTAGTGGCTGGGATGATGGAGGTGCAAGTGCTTGTGATGTTACCCTCGTGCTGTTCCTACCGGGCCCTGGCTCTTCTCGATCTTGTTGGTCAGCAGGCAGCGTGAGAGATGGGCGGATATTACATTTGCTGCTCCTCAACCTCGGTGGTCGGGCCATCAGCAGGCTGCTCGGTGAGCTCGGCATCGCGCTCGACATGGCGGTCCTCGGTTTTCTTGCACTTGGCAGTTCCCAGATATTTTTGGGATATCCATGTTTATTAGCCAGCTATAATTATTCTGGCACTACCAAAGCTTAACAAAGCTAGTAGATACTAGCTAGCCTATTAGCTTTAGTTGTCTGTAAAAGTGAACAACTCTTATCCCTCTCTGAGATAAAAAAAAAATAAAAAAACTGTAAATTTGACCCGCCCTTGGTGGGATACAATGAGCCTCCGAAACAAGGTAATATCAGTTTAATTTGCTCTGAAATCTTTACATAGTGGAGCAGCGCCCCTCTTATTTGGGGAGAACCTTGGCAAAGTGACCATCTCTCTGTTTTAAATGCTTTAAATGCGCACTTCTGGGTCTCTCGGGATAAATATGAATTATTCCCGGTATTGAAACATAGATTTCCGGAAAAATATGAATCCCTAGTCACCATCATCATCACCATCATCAGCCTTATCATCACCATCACCATCCTTCCAACAGTCTCTGTGAAATCGTAAGAATTCAGTTTCATATTATCAATATAGCATTTATAGATTTGACATTTAGAGCTAGAAATAGACACCAGGTTAAATCCATTTGTTTAAACCATTAACACCAGTTTCATGATTCATGGGCTAGAACAAAAATTGAATTAGTGTGCTCTGTGGTACGCTGTGCACTCTCCATCCTCTTACTAATTTTCTCCATTTATGCCATCAGAAGTCCAGACACGGTGTGATCATCACCACCAAAGCCTGTCTCCTCATTGAGCCGGAGTGTGTCCCAAATGGCACCCTATTCCCATATGGTCCCTGGTCAAAAGTAGTGCACTATAGAGGGAAAAGGGTGCCATTTGGGACAGGCCCCCAGTGTGCGATTTCTCAGCCTGGTGAGTCTTACGTAGGAGAGATGAGCGAGATGGAGCATGGATGTTAGGCAATAATGGAACATCCGTGCTCCAGACCTCCATGAGTGGATTTATCCCAACGGGAGTGTCCACTCCCCCGCCAAGACATCCTATTTGAACCTATGTGCATCCCAAATGGCACCCTATTTCATATGTAGGGTCCTGGTCTAAATTAGCGTACCACATAGGAAATAGGGTGTCATTTGGGACATGACCCTAATCCTATCAAAGTGTGTTAGCCCAGCCCAGTGGATCTACTATCTGCAGCTGGAACTGATGATGTTGGAAATATACATTCAGAGAAGGTTAGAGAGGAATAGAGCCAGCCAGCTAGCTACACAGTGGAATAGAGATGGAGAGAAACAGAGGCAGTCAACCATCGAGATGGACTGTTGGATGGTTGGAGCTAGGAACACAAGCATTTCACTACACCCGCAATAACATCTGCTAAATATGTGTATGTGACCAATCAAATATATTTGATTTGAGGTGGAGATTGGCAAAATGGGTTAGAGTGGGAGATTTGAAAAGTAATAGCCAATCAATCAATAATATAATAATAATACTGTCACGGTTTTCTAAAGTAGAACCCAGAAGCAGACCAGGACAAGGAGAGTAGGACGAAGGTGAGTATTTATTTACAAGTTTAAATGTGGAGGTAGAAAAATCCAGGTGGTGGAGCGGGCAGCGGAGGTGAGTTGATGGGAGTGAATAGGCAGATCCAAGGGAGTAACAGAAACCACCGACGACCAGGCAGGGATGGGGTGAGTGTTCCGGGTGAATGACTGTAGACAGAACAAACGGAGGTAAGTTCAAGGCAAGCAAGACGTACAAAACAATAACACAAACTCTATCAAACTGGAGGCTGATACGCTGGCACAACATACTGTTCATGGCTAACGATCCGGCAGGGAATGGATGGCAGGTCAGAGCTTATGAAGTGGAGGGGTGATGATCAGGACCAGGTGTGCAGATAGCTGATGAGATACAGGTGCGGGTAATCAGAGATCTCCCAACTAGCTACGTCGCCCGACAACCAGACAGGGTACGTTCCAGGACACCGGAAAAACACTCCAGGACAGAACACAGGCAAAAACAGACTCAGGAAGCGGGATTCATGACAAATACTCTTTGCAAAAATGTGTATCAGTGAATTTACAATCTGTAGAAACTATGAGATTAGAAAAGCTCTGAACTTTTGTGAAACTTCACAGCACAGTTGAAACATACAGTGCCTTCGGAAATGATTCAGACCTCTTGACTTTTTCCACATTTTGTTACGTTACAGGCATATTTGAAAATGGATTAAATATATTTTTTAAATCTCTGCAATCTACACACAATACCCCGTAATGACAAAGCAAAAAAAAGTTTTGACATTTTTGCAAATGTATTAAAAAATAATGGAAAAAAAAACCTTATTTACATAAGTATTCAGACCCTTCGCTATGAGACTTGAAATTGAGCTCAAGTGCATCCTGTTAAAACATTGATCATCCTTGAGATGTTTTTACAACTTGATTGTAGTAAACCTGTGGTAAATTCAATTGGTTGGACATGACCTGTCTATATAAAGTTCCACAGTTGACAGTGCATGTAAGAGCAAAAACCAAGCCATGAGGTCAAAGGAATTGTCCGTAGAGCTCAGAGACAGGATTGTGTCGAGGCACAGCTATGGGGAAGGGTACCAAAACATTTCTGCAGCATTGAAGGTCCCCAAGAGCACAGTGGCCTCCATCATTCTTAAATGGAAGAAGTTTGGAACCACCAAGACACTTCCTAGAGCCAGTGGTGTAAAGTACTTAAGTAAAAATACTTGAAAGTACTACTTAAGTAGTTTTTTGGGGTATATATATTTTTTCTATTTTTCACAACTTTTACTCTTACCTCATTACATTCCTAAAGAAA
Organism: Salvelinus alpinus; assembly: GCF_045679555.1. Taxonomy (NCBI): domain Eukaryota; kingdom Metazoa; phylum Chordata; class Actinopteri; order Salmoniformes; family Salmonidae; genus Salvelinus; species Salvelinus alpinus. The sequence goes on from NC_092093.1 coordinate 82,053,498, forward strand.
ATATTGTACTGTTTACTCCATACATTTTCCCTGACAATCCAAAGTACTCGTTACATTTTGAATGCTTAGCAGAACAGCAAAAATGGTGAGATTCACACTTATCAAGAGAACAGGTGATCATCCCTACTGCCTATGTTTTGGTGGACTCACTAAACACAAAGGCATCTTTGGTAAATTATGTCTGAGTGTTGGTGTGTGCCCCTGGCTAACCCAAAATTTTAAAAACAATAAAATGGTGCCATCTGCTTTGCTTAATAAAAGGAATTTGAAATGATTTATACTTTTACTTTTGATAATTAAGTATATTTTATCAATGAAATGTACTTTTGATGTGTAAGTATATTCAAAACCAAATACTTTTAGACTTTTACTCAAGTAGTATTTTACTAGGTGACTTTCACTTGAGTCATTTTCTATTACGGTATCTATACTTTTACTCAAATATGACAATTGTGTACTTTTTCCACCACTGACTAGAGCTGGCCGCCTGGCCAAACTGAGCAATCAGGGGAGAAGGCCCTTGGATAGGGAGGTGACCAAGAACCCGATGGTCACTGACAGAGCTCTAGAGTTCCTCTGTGGAGATGGGAGAACCTTCCAGAAGGACAACCAACTCTGCAGCACTCCACCAATCAGGCCTTTACGGTAGAATGGCCAGACGGAAGCAGCTCCTCAATAAAAGGCACATGACAGCCCGCTTACACAGTTTGCGAAAAGGCACCTAAAGACTCTCAGATCATGAGAAACAAGATGCTCTGGTCTAATGAAACCAAGATTGAACTCTTTGGCCTGAATGCCAAGCATAACGTCTGGAGGAAACCTGGCACCATCCCTACGGTGAAGCATGGTGGTGTTAGCATCATTCTGTGGGGATGTTTTTCAGTGACTGGGAGTCAAGACAGGATTGAGGCAAAGAGGAACGTAGCAAAGTACAGAGATCATTGATGAAAATCTGCTCCAGAGTGCTCAGGACCTCAAGACTTTGGCGAAGGTTCACATTCCAACAGGACAACGACCCTAAGCACACAGCCAAGACAACGCAGGAGTGGATTCTGGACAAGTCTCTGAATGTCCTTGAGTGGCCCAGCCAGAGCCCGGACTTGAACCGAATCGAACATCTCTGGAGAGACCTGAAAATAGCTGTGCACAAACGCTCCACATCCAACCTGACAGAGCTTGAGAGGATCTGCAGAGAAGAATGGGAAAAACTCCCCAAATACAGGTGAGCCAAGCTTGTAGCATCATACCCAAGAAGACTCGGGGCGGTAATTGCTGCCAGAGTAAAAGGTCTGAATACTTATGTAAAGGTGATATTTCAGTTTTTTATTTTTAACAAATTTGCATTATGGGGTATTGTTTGTAGGTTGATTGAATCTATTTTAGAATTATGCTGTAACGTAACAAACTATGGAAAAAGTCAAGGGGTCTGAATTCTTTCTGAATGCACTGTACCTCTAACTTCCTTCATAAGACTCGATGCTGTAATCGCTGCCAAAGGTGCTTCAACAATTTACTGAGTAAAGTTTCTGAATACTTATGTAAATGTAATATTTCTGTTTTAGTTTTTTTTATAAATTAGCACATTTTTCTAAAAACCTGTTTTTGCTTTGTCATTATGGGGTATAATGTGTAGATTGATGGGATGGGGGGGATCAATTTAATCAATTTTAGAGTAAGATTGTGACGTAACTAAATGTGGAAAAATTCAAGGCGTCTGAATACTTTCCGAAGGCCCTGTATATGGCAAATAGAAATCAAAACTGGATGGTGTTCAGAGATAGATGGGAGGGGTTGAAGGGCTGAATGGTGGGACTAAAAATAACAAAATAAACAAGATAACTAATGTAAAATATACTGTGTCCGTAAAATGTATATACTTGCCCTTTGGAAAGTGACAAAGCTCTCTATAAGTTTTATAAATTTGCTAAAACTTTCAAAAACCTGTTTTCACTTTGTCATACTGGGATATTGTGCGTAGATTGCTGAGGAATTTATTTTATTTAATAAATTTTAGAATATATATATAATATATATATATACATACAGTACCAGTCAAAAGTTTGGACACACCTACTCATTAAAACCTCTTGGAAATAGGGGGCGCCATTTTCACTTTTGGATAAAATGGTGCCCAAATTAAACGGCCTCGTACTCTGTCCTAGATCATATGATATGCATATTATTATTACTATTGGATAGAAAACACTCTGAAGTTTCTAAAACTGTTTGAATTATATCTGTGAGTAAAACAGAACTCATTTGGCACGCAAACTTCCAAACAGGAAGTGAAAATTCTGAAATGGGTCGCTGTGAAAGGCATCGCCTATTCAATTGCCTAATATTTATGGATATGTATGCACTTCATACGCCTTCCACTAGATGTCAACAGGCAGTAGAATGTGGAATGAAGTGTCTAGCCTTATGTGGGACCGAATGAGAGCCTTTGGAGTGACAGGTCAGTCATATTGCCAGTTTTTGGCCACGCACTTGGGTATGTCATATCTTTGTCTGCAAATCGTTAGATAGACACGAAGAAATGCTCCGTCTGGGACGTTATTGGATATATATGAGAAAAACATCCTGAAGATTGATACTCAACTGAGTTTGACCAGTTTATTTGACTTTTATTATCACATTTAGAAGTTTTTGTTCATTGCGTCAAATCTTCATGGACACGTGAGCTACACATGCTAGCCAAAGTTGCTAATTCGACAGAAGAAATGGACATTCTAAAACAAAACAACGATTTATTGTGGAACTAGGATTCCTGGCACTGCATTCTGATGAAAGTTCATCAAAGGTAAGGGAATATTTATGATGTTATTTCGTATTTTTGTTGACTCTGTTGACTCCAACATGGCGGAGAATGGCTGAGCGCTGTTTTAGATTATTGCATGCTGTGCTTTTTACTAAAGTAATTTTTTTAAATCTAACACAGCGGTTGCATTAAGAACCAGTGTATCTTTAATTATATGTACAACATGTATTTTTCATCAAAGTTTATGATGAGTTTTTCTGTTAGATTACGTGGCTCTCTAAAATTTCTCCGTATATTTTGGAGCCATTTCTGAACATGGCGCCAATGTAAAACCACGATTTGTAGCTATAAATATGCACATTTTCGAACAAAACATAAATGTATTGTATAACATGATGTCATAAGACTGTCATCTGATGAAGTTGTTCAAAGGTTAGTGATTAATTTTATCTCTATTTGTGGGTTTTGTGAAAGCTATCTTTGCGGTGAAAAAATTGCTGTTTTTTGGGATATGGTGGTGAGCTAACATAAATATATGTTGTGTTTTTGCTGTAAAACATTAAAAAAATCGGACATGTTGGCTGGATTCACAAGATGTTTATCTTTCATTTGCTGTATTGGACTTGTGATTTCATGTATTTATAGTATATGATATTCCCTGTTGCGCTAGGCTAGGCTATTCTAGTCAGCGTTTCTGATGAGAATGATCCCGGATCCGGGATGGGTATTGAGTAGAAGAGAATATATATATATAATATATATATATATACATACAGTACCAGTCAAAAGTTTGGACACACCTACTCATTAAATGGTCTTTCTTTATTTTTACTATTTTCTATGATAAGCCAGCCAGTCAATCAGCCAGTCAGCCAGTGAGTCAGCCATCCAGCTACACAATGGAATAGAGAAACAGAGCCTGAAAACCAGCCAGCCACGCAATGGAATCAAGTTAGAGAGAAATGGAGTCTGACAATCAATTAGTCAGCCAGCCAGCCAGCCAGCTGAAATAGAGATGTCGATTAGTAAGTGGAACTTTTTACAGTGGCATTAAAGCAAGTGGGGTTGTCATAGAGATTGTCGATCTGAGTCACTTGAATCAAGGTTATATCAGAGCTCACAAAATAAGAATGTAGATGCTTTTGAGCTCTATACGTATTTTTATTTCGCTTTTTAGCTCTCTCTCTCTACACGACTGGAAGGAACAACCTGTGCAGGTCATGCATGAATTTCTGCTTGGTTGAGTCAACAGGTTAGGTTGAGGAGCTTTCAGTCTTGGTTGGTGGTGAAATTTGATGAGACATTATAAACAATACATGTGGTTTTGGAGGCATGTCACACCTCAACATGGTCATCTAATGATCTCATAAAAACAAACCCGGGGTTGAGGTGGGAGCTGTCTCTCACTCTGAAAATAGGAACATCCTTATGATTTCAGATGCCAAATACTGATATCCACTGTGAAACATTTACTATAACATTTCATGAGACATAAAATGTATTTTACGGTACAGTTACTGTAATCCATTTTATTGTACCAACAATTTTACTGTAATGTAATTGCCAGTTCCAAGTCAGTTACTGTACTCAAATTTTCAGTACATATTACAATTAAAGCATATTAATGTAATTACAAGGTGACATATTACCCAGTGTTATTTGCTACACTGTAAAACATTTCCTGTAAAATGTAGAGTAACTTAATGGCATAAATTGGCCATTTAATTACTGTAATCCATTATCTAGTTATCTAGTCAATTGTACAACTGAGTGCCATCAACTGAAATGTGTCTTCTGTTTTCAACCCACATCCACGTCATCGGCACCCGGATACATTGGTCTTTAAAATAACTATAATTACAGCAAGATATCTTATTTTTGACTATCTCTGGATAGTGCCAATACAGTACTGATATATTCATGGTAACTTGATGCAAAAGCAATGAACCACAGTACAATACAATAAAAGCGACCATTAAACTGTACTATTTTTTAAAGAATAGTATTTCACTGTAATTACAAGAGATTAGAGGAAGCAGGTTGGCCGTAGCATTCGCAAATTGCAGCATATTAATGAATACTAAATGTTTTACATCACTTTCACTTCTAGAGGCCTAAACAAAGACTTCAAAATTGGCTGTGATTACAGGGAAACATTTATCGGTACAGGACTCTCACTAATGGTTGCAACATATAGCCACTTACAAGTCATGTTAATGAACAAGCGATTCTTTCTCCTCCCACAATATTTCTCTGCAATGCACCATCATTTACAGTATGCTGCAGTAAATATATAGCAAAACACCAATAGAGTACTTTATTGCTGAATTGTATTGAAAATAAAATCAGCAATTACTAAAAGTGCATATTTAATTATATATTACAGTTATACCAGCTGATGTTTGATGTTTTATATTAAACTGACAATGACTACAGGGCAAAACAGATCACTCAACCATTCAACCATTAAAGGTTTCAGACTTGCTGACACTGATCTGTCATCTCTATATATTTAATTGTTAGCGAACCACATATCACTGAAATTGGTACAACACTCCCACTTACAGCTGCAACAAATACACGTCTCTTAAAAGAAATATAAAAAAATATCTTAATGAGAAACAAGAATACCACGAACCTATTATTGCTCAAAAGGATTTTGACACTGCAAAATTGCAGTATAGTACCATATTCTGAATTACAGTACATTACTGTGGAGTTGAAGGACAAGAGTTATATATTTTCTAAATCACAGTATATTACCATATTCTGTGGGGGTACAGCACTCTCACTCACAGGTGCAACAAATATAGCCTCTTACAAGGCGCACCTTAAAATATGTTAATGAGTCAGAGACTCTCTTGGAGCCACGCCTCCAGTCTTCTGATCTGACCCAGTGGGTCATAGCTCAATAACCCATCATCAATATCCAAACGACCCAACTGGCTGGGTCAAAATAAGGTTAGGGAAGATAAGAGGATATTAGAGGAGATCCCGGATGCATAAAAAAAAAAAAAACACACACATTTGGTCTTTTGGAGCATTATTTTTGTGCCTCTCTACTGCTGCCCCCATTATCCTCTCACATTGCACCTGTTGATGCTGTTGAGCCTCTCTAACAATTCAGGGTAAGTAGCTCAACTAGCTACCCATCCCCCTCATGTTTTTTGCTGACTGCCTGAAATGAGCTAATGGTATAATGGGGATGAGGATTAGCTTCCCACCGATTTAAAGGTAATAGGTACATTGAGAATTTTTGTTGTTGTCATTTTTAAAGTTGAAAGTTTTATTAGTCATGTGTACGGGATACACATGGTATACACCGTCCAACGAATGCTTACTTGCAGGGTTCCGTCTCCACAATGCAACAACAATAACAAAGAATAAGAATGTAAACATAAAGTAAATGGCTCAGTAGAATAGGACATACATTTTAGCATAAGTATAATACAGGAAGGCACAATTATGCCTGCTGATGGACGAGTTTATGTTTGAGAGAATGTGAAGTCAGACAGAGGATGATGGATCAGTTCATTTTTAGAGAGGAGATAAATGGTTGAAAACTTCTCCAAACATTCCCCTAATGGAAAAGTTTCAGACATAAAGCAGTTGCATTAGCAGATACCAACTGCTAGGTGAAAGGGAATGTAGGGTTTTTAACATATGAATCCCAAATGGCACTCTATTACCCACATAGTGCACTACTTTTGACCAGAGCCCTATGAAGCCTGGTCAAAAGTAGAGCACTATATAGGGAACAGGGTGTAATTCGGCAGGGATCCCTTAACATTACAAAAATGAAGTGATCATGAATCATGATGGGCTGCAATGCGTTTTAAAGACGGATCACTTTCATTACATCTTTGTGTCTTATGCAAGATAGGTCATTCATTGTCAAACATAATGAATGATACCACAGTGATGTATGTGTTTGCCTGTCCGTTTACACAACACTGACACCACACTGTTCATTAAACTTTGATGGGGCCTAGAAAACATGGGGCATAGAAAACATATATAGCATTTAAAGCTTATAGGAATATAAATTCATCCCACTAGAACATGGGATCACGGATATGTGGTCATGGCTATGCGTATTTATGCAGCTCTCGTGTGAATCTAAAATGAGTTACTGCAATGATGTTGCAAATGTACAGTGGCAAGAAAAAGTATGTGAACCCTTTGGAATTACCTGGGTTTCTGGATAAATTGGTCATAAAATGTGATCTGAACTTCAGTCTTCAGTCACAACAATAGACAAACAGTCTGTTTAAACTAATAACACACAAACAATTATACGTTTTCATGTCTTTATTGAACACACTGTGCAAACATTCCCAGTGCAGGGTGGGAAAAGAATATGAACCCTTGGATTAAATAACTGGTTGAGCCTCCTTTGGCAGCAATAACCTCAACCAAACGTTTTCTGTAGTTGCGGATCAGACATGCACAACGCCAGGAAGAATTTTGGACAATTCCTCTTTACAAAACTGTGTCAGTTCAGCAATATTTTTGGGATGTCTGGTGCGAACCACTCTGTTGAGGTCATGCCACAGCATCTCAATTGGGTTGAGGTCAGGACTCTGACTGGGCCACTCCAGAAGGTGTGTTTTCTTCTGTTGAAGCCATTCTGTTGTTTATTTACTTTTGTGTTTTGGGTCGTTGACCTGTTGCATCACCCAACTTCTGTTGAGCTTCATTTGGTGGACAGATAGCCTAACAATCTCCTGCAAAATGTCTTGATAAACTCGGGAATTCATTTTTCCGTCTATGATAGCAAGCTGTCCAGGTCCTGAGGCAGCAAAGCAGACCCAAACCATGATGCTCCCTCCCTCCACCATACTTTACAGTTCGGATAAGTTTTTAATGTTGGTGTGCTGTGCCTTTTTTCTCTCCACACATAGTGTTGTGTGTGTTCCTTGCAAACAACTCAACTGTAGTTTCATCTGTCCACAGAATATTTTGGCAGTAGTGCTGTGGAAAATCCAGGTGCACTTTTGCAAACTTCAGATGTGCAGCAATGTTTTATTTGGATAGCAGTGGCTTTTTCCGCAGTGTCCTCCCATGAACACCCTTCTTGTTTAGTGTTTTTTACGTATCGTAGACTCGTCAACAGAGATGTTAACATGTTCCAGAGATTTCTGTAATTCTTTAGCTGACACTCTAGGATTCTTCTTAAATTCATTGAGAATTCTGTGCTGTGCATCTTTCCCTTACGGCCACTCCTAGGGAGAGTAGCAACAATGCTGAACTTTCTCCATTGATAGACAATTTGTCTTACCGTGGACTGATGAACATCAATTCCTTTAGTGATACTTTTATAACCCTTTCCAGCTTTATGCAAGTCAACAATTCTTAATCATAGGTCTTCTGAGATTTCTTTTGTTCAAGGAATGGTTCACATCAGGCAATGCTTCTTGTGAATCGCAAGTTTTTTATAGGGCTAGGCAGCTCCAACCAACATCTCCAATCTCGTCTCACTCCAGGTTAGCTGACTCCTGACTCCAATTAGCTTTTGGAGAAGTCATTAGCCTAGGGGTTCACATACCTTTTCCAACCTACACTGTGAATGTTTAAATTATGTTTTCAATATAGACAAGAAAAAAAGTATAATTTCTGTGTTATTAGTTTAAGCACACTGTGTTTGTCTATTGTTGTGATTTAGATGAAGAGCAGATCAAATTGTATGACCAGTTTATGCAGAAATCCAGGTAATACCAAAGGGTTCACATATTTTTTCTTGACACTGTAGCTCCCACTCTCTCGAATAGGGCATGAACAGTATATGCGGCATAGAAAACATATGCATAAAATGTAGAAAACTAGAGCATGGGTTATGTAGCTAGTCCCATGTGAATCCAAAACAGGTCACTGTAATGATGTTACTGCAGTCCCTCTCCAAAGCTCCTCCAAACCTTCTCCCTCTCCAAACATCTTCCCTCCCAAACATCTCTCTTCAAACCCCCTCCCTCTCCAAACCTCCTCCCTCTCCAAACCTCTTCCCTCTCCAACCCTGATCCCTCTCCAAACCTCCTCCTTCTCCCTCATAATAACCATAAAATATTGCAGTCAAACAAGGAAATGGTTCCAATCATTTTTCCACCATTAATTTTTAGAAACACTTAAACACACTTAAACACTTAAAACATTTAGAAACACTTAAAATAAGGGCTGTGTTTTGTCTAGGTTTACCTTGATGTGATGTGTCCTAAATCTCTCTAGGACAAAGTAACTTTTATCAAAATATTTGCAATAAAACATTTCTAAATGATATGCTAATTAGCTGCTTATGTGGCTATCATAAAGAACTACAAATGCCACGATGATATGGACGAGACTGCCGAATCGAGGGATTAACTATCTGTTAGCTAAATTTAATAATGAATAAACTGGCAGCATTTCTTTAAATTGACAATTGTATCAGCTAGAAATGACATGCAGGAGCTTGCATGGATTTGTAGTCTTGCTTTTTTGATTGAACCTTTATTGAACTAGGCAAGTCAATTAAGAACACATTCTTATTTACAATGACGGCCTACCGGGGAACAGTGTGTTAATTGCCTTGGTCAGGGGCAGAACGACAGATTTTTACATTGTCAGCTTGGGGATTCGATTCAGCAACCTTTCGGTTATTGGCCCAACACTAACCACTAGGCTACCTGCCACCCCTGCATGATGTCTACTTTGACGCTAATTAGCATTTTCAAATCAGAAAGTAAATTGAGCAGAATATATTGATTAAAGTCACCTTGTCCGAGAGAGATTTACATGGTTATTAAAACGTCATGCAAGGGTAAGCCTACACGAAACACAGCCCTAAGAGTTTCTAAAATTCCCTATGGAAAAAATGTATGGTGGAAAAATGATTGGAACCATTTCCCTGTTTGACCGCTAGGTTTTATGGGTATTATGACAGCGCCACTGTGGAGTACTACTGGGTTATTGCAACGATTTTGTTACTGTAGCTTTTTTTCTTTCTTCAAACCGCCTCAATAAAAGTCATTGGGATGATTAAGATCTGGCAACATAGTTCAGATCTGGCAACACTTATAATAACTCTCCTCAGTGTTAGCACATCAGGAGAGCCATCTGCACAAATGAATTACACTCACTTAGTGCATCTCAATTAGCTAAGCCATGGAAGAAGGGGCTGTGACTATTAAAATTCCAAATTGGAAATCTGCTCACAGAGGGCTGCAGAAGTATACTCCAGAGCTGTGGGGTGATTATTGAGTGCAGACCTGGACTCAAATACTATTTGAAATAATTTAAAATACTTTAACTGTGCTTGATTGAGCTTTACTAGCTTAATGGACCAATACGGTAATCCCAAAACTATAAACCCTACTCATCTGGCACTCAAGGCAGGCTAGATAAAAGTATTTAAAATATTTAAAATATTATTTGCACCCAGATATGATTGTGTAGCCTAGATCACATCACAGCAAGGTATTGGTTCACGCATAGATGGACCGACACAAGTCATAGGCGATTACCACACACACTGGTGCTAGTGGGATGTCAGTGTTCGAGAAATGATAGCCTGAATGTTGCAACAAGTACAACGTCCAAAAATACACTGTTAGTCGTTTTACATTTTTTTATCAGTAACCTTCCGTATTTATCAACAGTATGATAGTGTATAAACTGAATACAGTAGATTACCGTAGAATGCACAGTAAAATACTTTACATTTGTTTTACAGCACACTGTAAGACCTTTCTGTAATTTAACAGTAAAACACTGTATAATGTACAGTAAAATACCGTAAATTTGTTTTACAGTATTAATTATGGTGCATTGTGGGAAAATGTTGGGTATGGGGATAGTCTCTGGCTCAAACACATTTTAAGGCGTGCCTTGTAAGATACTATATTTGTTGCACCAGTGAGTGGCAATGCTGTACCCGCACAGAATATGGTAATATGCTGTATTTTAGGAATTTTACAAACTTTGTCCTGAAACTCTACAGTAAGTTACTGGCCAATTGCTGCCCCCAATAGGCCACGCCCCCTGAAAATAACCAGATTACCCAAACACGGGTTCATTTAGCCATCAGTTGGGTTTTTATTCACTTTCATGCTTGGTTTGACCCAGCAGCTGTAATGTAATCCGTAGGTTATTTTCAGGAGGTGCGGCCTATTGAGGCGAGTGGCTTTCAGATAGTTATTTTTGGCAACCAGTGAGAGTAAATGTAATTCTGGTTCATCTGTGCTGTAGTATTGTCCACACATTTTAAGGTTGAGCACTGCCACTTTTGTTGCCTACAGCGGTTTACACAAGTTGAGTTCCTCAACTGCCTATGACTAACCCAATGTTGGGAAATTTACCAATTTTTTATGATATTTAAATAATGTTATAACATTTATATAAAAATATGTGCAAAAATATTGACATGAAATAAAAATGTGCAGTGTGCAAACATAACATGAACAGGAATGACATTTACTCTCACAGGTGCCCAAAAATACCTAATTGAAAGCCACGTCCCCAATAGGCCACGCCTCCTGAAAATAACCTATGGATTACATAAAAAAATACTCATCTGCTGGGTCAACCCAGCATGAAAGTGAATAAAAACCCAACTAATGGTTAAATTAACCCATGTTTGAGTAATCCAAAAATAGATAGTTATTTTCAGCCAGCCGTGAGAGTTAAGTTTGAACAATGCAACATTTTCTTCAATATTTTTGCACATGTTTCTTCAATATTTTTTGTGTTGACATTTCTTTAAATATGACAACAATATGATATCTATCCTAACATTGGGATTTGTAAAGGCACCTAATCTCTTGTTGAAGCCTTATTAACATTATAAAACTGACAGTACTCAACCCTTAACATGTGTTGACAATACAACAGAACAGATTACTCTCATGGGTGGCCAAAAATAAATATGTGAAAGCCACACCCCTACTAAGCCACACCTCCAGAAATTCTGATCTGACCCGGTTGATCGTGGCTCAATAACCCAGCTAAAGTCTTAATCACATTGCAGTTTTTCAAATATGTTTTGGAATACTGACTATCAAAAGATCAAGTTACAAGTGACAAAATCGGATTTTGTGTGTTCAGACAGCAGTCATTTGTTGACTTTGCTACTACTCTAGTTGTCATAGTAACAACAGGTATGTGCGCAGTGGTGTAGCCTGAATGGTAGTGGTGCTTACTATCGCTCAGAAATTATTGAGCAGGCTAAGGTGAAAAAGCCTGCCATGGACGTTTCCCAGCTGCTTTAAATGTTCAAAATCATAGTGTTCAAAAGATAAGATGATCCAATTTTCAAAACAAGTAATGTTTGGGTGCATGTTTCAGCTAACACGTAGACTGGAATTCAATCAATTTCCATTAGCAATGTTCATGTATTATTTTGTGTCTCCATAACAGGGTGATGGTTTCTGCTCTTTAATGTCTGAAAATCTGGCACATAAAAACATGTTTAGACCCAGTGCGTGGGCTGTTATAGGTATTCAAGACCAATATCTCACACTGTGTCCCTAATAAATTAATATTCACAAAGTGTCGACACTCCATCTGACACACAATCAATTCTAAGGACCTTGTATTTACTTTTAAGCTGTTGTTGGTTTCACTTAGATTGTTTATACCAAGAGTTAATACCATTCATTCAATAAAGCCATCAAGGACACTATTCAGGCTTGGTTTGTGGTCATCTTTAACACTACCTGATGCTTTATAAAGTATTCATAAAGGCTTTATGAAGCCTACGTTAGCATGACATAGTTGGAACTGGTGCCATAGCAATATACAGTATGTAAGAATATATTTCAGTATGTAAAAGTGAATAAGTATGAAAAATCATGTCATACATTGTGGCTCTTTCAGTTATGCATAAAAAGACCTCATGGATGCTACATCCATATCACAACCCTAAGTAGCTAAAACGTGATGAACCATATTTTCTTTCAAGAGTTTCGGCAAAACGCCTTTCCCAGTATACAAACAACACGTACAATCTGTTCAAATCCATTCAGGACTTATTAATACAAACACATTTTACCATCTAATCTGTGGTCTGCCATGTAATGTCCATTACTTCTCATCAACAACATTAAAGGGTATTGCTTTAATGATGGCTTTAAAGTTTCATTAGAGAACAGGGACTATTTGCATTTACTTGATTTGGCCCCTGTAGCTCCTACTCATAAAACATGTATTTTGTCAATTAATTTAGCTTTCATTCTTCCATTTCCTGCGGTTACCGGTATGTACATTTCGCTTCCCAATAAATCATCCATTTGACATTGTTGCCTCTGGATAGATAATATGGATAATTCTGGGTAATCTAACGCACAATGAGAGATGAAGGACGACACATAATGTACAATCCAAATCACCATCGCACTTAATATTTTTGTGATTTCAGAGTCTATATTACAGTACAGTATGTGTGATCCAGGGCCTGGCCTCGCACTGTCATTGTGCGTTAGAACAGGGGTTTTCAAACTTGGGTCCGCAGAGGTTCTGCAGGGAGTCTGCATATGTATATTTTTGGTTGATTATTTGATGTCAAAAAATATAATTTTATGAATATACAGTAGCTAACTGCAACCAAATACCATTGTGGATACCATTATGTCTCTAAATCCAGTATGAAGGAAGTTAGAGGTACAGTGCATTCAGAAAGTATTCAGACGCCTTGACTTTTTCCATGGTTTGTTACGTTACAGCATAATTCTAAAATGGATTCAATCAATCTACAAACAATACCCCTTAATGCAAATTTGTTAAAAATAAAACTGAAATATCACCTTTACATAAGTATTCAGACCTTTTACTCTGGCAGCAATTACCGCCTCAAGTCTTCTTGGGTATGACGCTACAAGCTTGGCACACCTTTATCTGGGGAGTTTCTCCCATTTCTTCTCTGCAGATCCTCTCAAGCTTTGTCAGGTTGGAAGGGGAGCGACGCTACACAGCTATTTTCAGGTCTCTCCAGAAATGTTTGATCGGGTTCAAGTCTGGGCTCTGGCTGGGCCACTCAAGGACAATCAGAGACTTTTCCCGAAGGCAATCTTGACCTGTCTTAGCTGTGTGCTTAGGGTCATTGTCCTGTTGGAAGGTGAACCTTCGCCCCCAGTCTGAGGTCCTGAGCGCTCTGTATCAGTTTTCATCACGGATCTCTCTATACTTTCCTCCATTCATTTTTCTCTCAATCCTGACTAGACCCCCAGTCCCTGCCACTATAAAACATCCCCACAGCATGATGCTGCCACCACCGTGCTCCACCGTAGGGATGCTGAAAGATTTCCTCCAGACGTGACGCTTGGCATTCAAGCCAAAGAGTTCAATCTTGGTTTCATCAGACCAGAGAATCTTGTTTCTCATGGCTGAGAGTCTTTAGGTGCCTTTTGGCAAACTGCAAGCGTGCTGTCATGTGCCTTTTATTGAGGAGCTGCTTCTGTCTGGCCATTCTACCATAAAGGCCTGATTGGTGGAGTGCTGCAGAAATGGTTGTCCTTCTGGAAGGTTCTCTCATCACCACAGAGGTACTCTGGAGCTCTGTATCTGTGACCTCCCTCAGCAAGACCCGTCTACCCCGATTGCTCAGTTTGGCCAGGCGGCCAACTCTAAGAAGAGTCTTGGTGGTTCCAAACATCTTCCATTTAAGAATGATGGTGGCCACTGTGTTCTTGGGGACCTTCAATGCTGCAGATGTTTTTGGTACCCTTCTGAAGATCTTCGCAACTACAAAATCATACCTCAGAGCTCTACGGACAACTCCTTTGACCTCATGGCTTGTTTTTTTCTCTGACACGCACTGTCAACTGTGGGACCTTAAAATAGACAGGTGTGTGCCTTTCCAAATCATGTCCAATCAATTGAATTTACCACAAGTGCACTGGCGAATTTACCATGTAACTCTTGGTGGTGCAACAAAAAAATATTGGGGGGATGCATGCCAGCAAAACCACTACACAACACAAAACTATACCATACATTCTACCATACATTCTTTGTCACGTGCGCCGTATACAACCGGTGTAGACCTTACAGTGAAATGCTTACTTACAGGCTCTAAACAATAGTGCAAAAAAGTATTAGGTGAACAATAGGTAAGTAAAGAAATAAAAACAACAGTAAAAAGACAGTGAAAATGACAGTAGTGAGGCTATATACAGTTGCAAGGCTGTAAAAGTAGGGAGGCTACATACAGACACCGGTCGGTCAGGCTTATTGAGGTAGTATGTACAGTTGTGGCCAAAGGTTTTGAGAATGACACAAATATTAATTTCCACGAAGTCTGCTGCCTCAGTGTCTTTAGATGTTACTATGGAATACTGAAGTATAATTACAAGCATTTCATAAGTGTCAAAGGCTTTTATTGACAAATACATGAAGTTGATGCAAAGTGTCAATATTTTCAGTGTTGACCCTTCTTTTTCAAGACCTCTGCAATCCGCCCTGGCATGCTGTAAATTAACTTCTGGGCCACATCCTGACTGATAGCAGCCCATTCTTGCATAATCAATGCTTGGAGTTTGTCAGAATTTGTGGGGTTTTGTTTGTCCACCCGCCTCTTGAGGATTGACCACAAGTTCTCAATGGGATTAAGGTCTGGGGAGTTTCCTGGCCATGGACCCAAAATATCGATGTTTTGTTCCCCGAGCCACTTAGTTATCACTTTTGCCTTGTGGCAAGATCACTTTTGCCTTTGTGCAAAGCAATGATGACGGCACATGTTTCCTTGCAGGAAACCATGGTTGACAGAGGAAGAACAATGATTCCAAGCACCACCCTCCTTTTGAAGCTACCAGTCTGTTATTCGAACTCAATCATCATGACAGAGTGATCTCCAGCCTTGTCCTCGTCAACACTCACACCTGTGTTAACGAGAGAATCACTGACATGATGTCAGCTGTTCCTTTTGTGGCAGGACTGAAATGCAGTGGAAATGTTTTTGGGGGGATTCAGTTCATTTTCATGGCAAAGAGGGACTTTGCAATTAACTGCAATTTATCTGATCACTCTTCATAACATTCTGGAGTATATGCAAATTGCCATCATACAAACTGAGGCAGCAGACTTTGTTAAAATTAATATCTGTGTCATTCTCAAAACTTTTGGCCACGACTGTACATGTAGATATAGTTAAAGTGACTATGCATATATGATGAACAGAGAGTAGCAGTAGCGTAAAAGAGGGGTTGGTGGGTGGTGGGACACAATGCAGATAGCCTGGTTAGCCAATGTGCCGGAGCACTGGTTGGTCGGGCCAATTGAGGTAGCATGTACATGAATGTATAGATAAAGTGACTATGCATATATGATAAACAGAGAGCAGCAGCAGCATAAAAGAGGGGTTGAGGGGGGGGCACACAATGCAAATAGTCCGGGTAGCCATTTGATTACCTGTTCAGGAGTCTTATGGCTTGAGGGTAAAAACAGTTTGAGAAGCCTTTTTGTCCTAGACTTGAAACTCCAGTACCGCTTGCCATGCGGTAGTAGAGAGAACAGTCTATACCTTGGGTGGCTGGGGTCAATTTTTAGTGCCTTCTTCTGACACTGCCTGGTGTAGAGGTCCTGGATGGCAGGCAGTTTAGCCCCAGTGATGTACTGGGCCGTACGCACTACCCTCTGTAGTGCCTTTGCGGTCGGAGGCCGAGCAATTGCCGTACCAGGTAGTGATGCAACCAGTCAGGATGATCTCGATGTTTGCACTATAATGGTGACAAACGGTGCCCACAAACTGTTAGGGCCTACAACAGCAGTCCCAACACCTTACCACTGCCACACCTGGCTTTCAGCTGAGCCTTGTCTGGCAGCGAAACAGTTCATTCAGCCTCATTTACTCTCTTTTAAAAAAACATAGCTGATGTGGCTGACTTGCTTAAACAAATGTGGTTTCTACTGACAATTGAGACGTACAAACTATGGTATAAGAGGAGGACAAGCGGATAAGAGGCACTCCGTAATTTCAATTAAGACATTAATGAGCGAGCTAGGACGGACGTAGTCAATATAACTATTTGTTCAGCGCTTTTGAAATGTACAGCGACAGAATTCAAAACATGAGCCGTACCCACGGTGTTCTCCCTGTACACCGTCAGAACCGTAGGTTAAATAAAGGGGGCATATAAGCAGACAATGATTACAATAGTCGATGATTACATTTTTCTAAAACAGGTTATATAAGAGGGGAAAATATACCAAATTATTAGGGTGAGGCACATGGGCTATTAACAGCTTACTACACAACATACAATATTACTTTCTTAGGTACAGTATACATTTCTCCCTGGCATATTACATAATTTATGCAACAGGATACAATACATTTTTGGACTCACCTTGTTGTGCTGTGCTAACTTGAACAGGAAGGTGGCATGACAGTCCTTTTGTCATGGCATTCTCTGGATTTATGGTGCTTTCAAGACAACTGGGAACTCTGAAAAAATCAAGGTTAATGATGATGACGTATTTTCTGTATTGACAGCATGGCCAATGTTCATTGTTTATCATTTTAAGCTTGGAAAAGAGACCCTTAAACCAATAATTGGGACCACACACCCACTCCACTGAATAGCAGGCTATGGATTGCTTGCAGATAGACACTGATTCATTCCAAACCACTCATTATTGAATTTGCGATTTCCAATTTGAGCACCAATAGATTTTATCTATAATTTCTCTTCATTACTTCTCTTCATATGACACAAATTATAAAGGATTTGCCAGTAGATTGTCGACTTGATTCATCATGATGACTGCCAGCTAAGATTTTGAAAGTATGATGTTGACATGATCCGTCTAATCAAAGCTACTGTAGATATAACATGATTTGACATAATTTTATCTGTGGCCAATGACCTTGAGCCTTCTTGGATAGGCACTTCTAATGTAACTCTTGGGCAGCACCCAAGGGGCTTGAATTTTTTAGCTCGACCCATAGATTTGGCAGTGGTGTAGTGTCCCCATGAGTGACAGAACACTGAGCCAATCATGGCGCAACTAGAGAACATTACCAACCCCCCACAGAAGGCACTGAGCTAGGCTGAAACGACTGCATTTTAGAGCGCCTTACTCAAGAAAGCAAAAAAGAGACCATGTTTTTATGCAGGCTTTATTAACTCAATTTTTTTATTTTTTATAAGTACATTTTTTGCAAACTAATATGTGACACATATTTTTGTTCTAATTGCTTAGACACTATCTTTGAAACTATAGGCTATTTTTGCAAAACTCTACACACTAGACACAAAACCTTACACCAAACCAACAAAACATCATACGTCTTTTTCTAAAGCAAAAAATTATTGCAAAACCCTTCAAACACTTTAAAAAAAAATTGTTTTTACGTCAATAAAGTACAATACAGTAAACCATAATTTGAATAAGCACACGAAGCACCAACTACGCACTGATAGTTTAAATGAAAAACACTTGTAGCTTTTACTTTTTCTGTGTACAGGAAATAGGAGTTAGCAATAAAGTTTTGTCATACATGTAGTAAACACACATACACATAGGTATCCAAATGTGTAAAGTATGGATGTGTATTCCGAAACTAACACACTCAAAATGTTCTAACACTCCTCAAACAACAAAAGGCGAAATAGTGTAGCAATGCAGAGACTAATGTTTACAGTTTTGCTAGAAGTGTGTTATTAAATTGCAAACTGAGTGTAAAGCAGTGAGTTGTGTTTACAGTTTTTCAAAAAGTGTGTTGTAAAATTACAAACTGAGTGTAAAGCAGAGTACGTGCATTCAGTTTGGCACACATGGTAAATGCATTGGCTACAAGCGTTAATGGTTTCAGAGATAATGCTTCAAGAATCACTGTTAGTGTTCAAGCATTCAGAAAAAACTGTAATGCCAAAATAACATGCAAAGCAGGCAACCCCCTGCCCCCCAAAAATGTGGGGCTCCAATCAAGTTGTAGAAACATCTCATGGATGATCAATGAAAACAGGATACACCTGAGCTCAATTTTGAGTCTCATTGCAAAGGGTCTGAATACTTATGTAAATAAGGTATTTCTGTTTTTGCAAAAAAATAAATAATAATAATCCATTTCTTTTGTGTATTGTGTGTAGTTTGATGACGGAAACATTTATTAATTTCAGAATATAGCTGTAAAGTAACAAAATGTGGAAAAAGTCAAGGTGTCTGAATATTTTCCAAATGCACTGTAGTTTCATTAGCCAATGCTAACTAACAAACGGAATGACTGGAAACGTACAGGAACCGTGAGCATGTTCCTGTTCATCCAACTCTGGGGAAGTAGATAAATGGTTTCATTGCCAAAATCTCGAACTATCCCTTTATTATGAAGGAAATTACAGTCATTAGAGCTAATTACAGTATTTTTTCTGTATAGAATATTCTTAGGTGGCCATCTAAGTGGTAATTTTCCAGATGGAAAAACAGTTTCAGTGTCAACTTAACCAACCAAAACCAGATAGCATGCAGAAAATATTTTGCACTAAATATTTTCTTAAAGGCCCAGTGCAGTCAAAAATGTGATTTCCCTATGTTTTATACACTACTTGACCAGAAGTATGTGGACACATAGATGTTGGAACATTGCTGTGGGGACTTGCCTCCATTCAGCCAAAAGAGCATTAGTGAGGTTGGGCGATTAAGCCTGGCTCGCAGTCAGCATTCCATTTCATCCCAAAGGTGTTCAATAGGGTTGAGGTCAGGGCTCTGTGCAGGCCAGTTTAGTTCTTACACACCGATCCCTACAAACCATTTCTGTATGGACCTCGCTTTGTGCACAGGAAAGGGCCTTCCCAAACTGATGCCACAAAGTTGGAAGCACAGAATCATCTTGAATGTCATTGTATGCTGTAGCATTAATATTTACCATCACTGGAACTACGGAGCCTAGCCCGAACCATGAAAAACCCCAGACCATTATTCCTCCTACACCAAACTTTACATTTGGCACTAAGCATTGGGGCAGGTAGCGTTCTCCAGGCATCCGCTAAACCCAGATTCGTCTGTCGGACTGCCAGATGGTGAAGTGTGATTCATCACTCCAGAGAACGAACACGTTCCACTTCGAGCTTAACACCACTCCAGCTGACACTTGGAATTGCGCATGGTGATCTTAGGCTTGTGTGCTGCTGCTCGGGCATGGAAACCCATTTCATGAAGCTCCCGACGAACAGTTATTTTGCTGAGGTGGCTTCCAGAGGCAGTTTGGATATTGGTAGAGCCTGTTGCAACCGAGGACAGACTATTTTTACACACTACATGCTTGTGTGGCTTACCACTTCACGGCTGAGCCCCTGTTGCCACTAGACATTTCCACTTCACAATAACAGTACTTACAGTTGACCGGGGCAGCTCTAGCAGGGCAGAAATGTAACGAACTGACTTGTTGGAAAGCTGACATTCTATGAAGGTGCCAAGTTGAAAGTCACTGAAGCTCTTCAGTAAGGCCATTAAAGCCAAGTTGTACCAAAACCACACCAATCGTTATCATAGTTCCCAGCATGCTCTATTGCAGGTTGATTTTTGGAATAGTTTGTTTGAATATCTATGTTTTTGCATTGATTGATTAAATAATCTTACAGTATGCTACTCAAATATAAATAATATAGATTTTTCAAAAATATTCCAATCTGTTACCTTAACAACCATTACTAGAATGGTGGGTCTATTTTAAGTCTTTAAGGTAGTTTCATGTTTTATTCCTCCCATCTCTAGCAGTCTGTCTGAATGTAGGGTCTGGGTGAATAAATTGATGTAATATTTATACCCTTACTCTGGCTGGATTTCAATTGGACTACCTATAAATTTGCACTCTTGCACCTGTAATTTTGAGTTTCAGGTCACTGCGTTAGGGTGAGACTCCACCTCCAAACAGGCCTTATGAAGGACATACTATCATTAATCACTAACATGTAACATGGTGAAGTCAACAGGGCTACAGGTAATTGAAGGTATGCCACAATGATGTCTCTGTCACCAGCAAACACACTCATGGATGGTACTGGTAACGCTAAAATTCACTCAGAAGGCACCCTGGGCTATTTAATTTCGGTCCTGGATGGCCGCAACATTCCGGGTTTTGAATTTATGGTTCTTTAGAGACCCTAAAATTGTCCCCCTATGCTATGGGATTGCTCTCAAGAACCTTATTTGGTTCCAACTTGCACCTTTATTTTTAATAGTGTAGGGTAAGATTTGAATACCCCTGCCCTAGTGCACTACATTTGACCAGAACCGTATGGATTAGGGTGCTATTTGGGACACAGCTTTGCCCTCTGGCGTCACCTTAACTGTGACCATATTAAGAATACAGCAGCTGTGTTGTTGACATTCTTTTTGTTTTAATTGCTTTTATTATTGGGTTGCATTCAAGGCACTCATCCTTAAGCCACCACATCCAGCTCACATGTAGATAAAATGGAGCAATGCAGCCAGCCTTGACATGTAAATCTCATGGCTTTACTGTCGTCCACAGATATCCACGACTCCACTGGTCTTTGGTTTCACACGCTCACTCTTAGAGGCTACACTTTGAAGCATTTAATATATGGATTGAAAATAATAATTTGATTTAATTAACCTTTTTTTTCAACAGGTAGTCATGCTGAGTCCAAGGTCACTTTTGCAGATGAGCCCTGTAATCAATACAATATGAAAAGCAAAACAGAGATACAAAACAAAGTCGTTGAAAACAAACACGTTCTTAATTAAAAATGTCCTCAAGCAGTTTCTGAGATTAATCCACAAGTAAGGTGCAGAAAAAGTCTACCTCATTTACCTAACTCTGTAGAGACAGAAGTCATTTCCAGAGTTAGCCATCCCTGACACCGGGTATGGTAAATCGTACATCTAAAGGTTATTAATGATGTTCGGTACAGCGGGAGTTTTTGTAAAAGTGCTTTATAAACAAAAAGAGAGCATTGCATTGATCTACAAGACTTCAAAGAGTGCCATCTAATTTCTGATACCGAATGTAGTGATGTGTACTGAACCTGTTGCCCGTAAGAAAGCATAGTGCACTTGGATAAACTGCATCCAAAGGTTTCAATGTATTGGCAGCAGAATATAATAATAATAATAATACTTTTCAAAATCATATTTCCTTTCAAATCTTCAAGTACATTTTTTTTTATATCACACTGTCTCATATCTCAAGTCCAGTAAACATAAACGCCTGTGGAATAGTTCACTACACAGAAGCTCCTGTATTAGAGTGTGAAGATTATACACGTCTGTGTTCTTTTGTCCAGGCACACAACCGCATATTCGTCACATATCTAATACTAGACTGTGATCTTATTAACAGTCCTTACATTGTTACCCTGCACCGGTCCATTTTCTCTGGACAACGGGAGTTGGCTAAATCAAGTTATTCTAATAGAACGTGTTGTTCACTTATGGAATGGCCAAGGGCTGGTCCTGGTCAAAAGTAGTACACTACAGGGTAGGGTGCCATTTGGGACACACATCTAGATATTCCTTCTCACTGAATGGCTGAAGCAATCTTATTTTGTAGCCAGTACCATTTATTTTCAATACAAGGTTACTATAGCAAAATGTCACAGCGTCGTTTTGAATGTCACTTTGTTATTGCATACTTTTCCATCTACATCAACAATGAAGAAAACTGCATTCAGATCAGTGAGTTGTTTTTTTCCATGCATTACTTTAATACAAGTTTTTCTTTCCACTTCCTCTTGATTATACGCTCAAGGTAAACAGCAAGATATTATACCGGCAGCCTGTCTTGCACACTGTCAGCGTGCTACGAACAGTACATCTTCCTCCACTGTCCCTGTCCCCATACCGGGTTTGAAACAGTGATCCTCTGCTCGCAGACCTTTTGAGCTATTGCCAACCGTTCAAGCTAACTGTGGAGTGAGCTTAGGGTACGTTCCTAACGCTGTTACACAGCCTCATCATTATGGCAGGCTTTCCTTTCACTCTTGCTGAGTGTGTAGTGTGTTGAAAGACCTGTCTGTTCAATACTGCACATCTCCTATGAAACAAAAGCTGGCATTATTGACATAGGAACAGTCTCAAACACTCTCCAATTTGAGGATTTTGTGCCTATAGGGCATGTCAGGCGGCCACTTTACCCCTGATTGTATGCATATAACTACCTCATCTATCGCTGTTATCGTTATTTATATTGTTTTTGTACATACTGTATATTCATTTCTTTATATTGAAACTACCTGTTTCTGATATTGCTACTATGCACGTAACCATTTCTCTGTACCGTTTACCCCCGTAGAGACCCATCCACTTGGCAATGTGTGGTTGGGGTTATAGCATTTCTTTCACATGACCCATCAATTTAGACAAGTGTCTGGGTAAGCGTCATCTAATATTTATAAAATACTTTTATCTGGACACTTTCTGTTTACCTGGGATTTTTCCTTCTTGTAGGCTACTACTTTTACCACTTTTAGTCTTAATCTTGACTACACTACTCACTGTTTAGCACATGACCTCACATGTGAATCCTTAAAGAGATGGGTGGGGCTGGCTGAATGGGTGTAGACAAAGCAAAGCTCTCTAGTAGTAGTACCAAAACATTCAAAAGCCATTTTCTCAAAAGTGAGGTTACTTTCCCATTGTTCCTCAAATGCAGTGTATGATATACCATTTTGTAGCTCGGTGTCTCTGCTTTTATCCAATGTAAAAAAAAAACGATCTCAAATTTTGCTACGTAAGACCGAATCAACGCGGTTGGTCACATATGGGGAGCAGTCTTCAGTTGGATTGGCTAAAAACTCACTTTCATCCTCTAATGCTGATAAACGCAGATGAGTCATGCCAATCAAGCACATTTATATAGCACCATATTGAGGGGAGGATGGATGGGGCCATGTATCGCGAGATATTGGCCAACAACCTCCTTCCCTCAGTAAGAGATTTGAAAATTAATGCAAATTAATTACTTAAAAATCATACAATGTGATTTTCAGTTTTTTTGTTTTAGATTCCGTCTCTCACAGTTGAAGTGTACCTATGATAAAAATTACAGACCTCTACATGCTTTGTAAGTAGGAAAACCTGCAAAATCGTCAGTGTGTCAAATACTTGTTCTCCCCACTGTATATGGCACAGCTGTCAATTTTTTTGGTCCTTAAATGAAACTGATATACTTTTTTATTTATCACAATTTTCTTTAACCAATTTTGGTCTTTAATGAAGAGCCAACAGACAAGATCCTTACTTTTTCCCTCTTCCAATTCCATTTTTGCAATAATGCTGAAATTAGTGAAACACTATTTGTGATGGTGTTCTTGGTCGTATGTACTGTACATGCATGAAATGTTCATTATGGAAAACATATATCACACTCAGTCATAGTTAATAGAATAATGAATGTATTGGCAAGATTTTGGCACTCTCGACTTTTAGAAGGTTAGTAGGAAAGCTAAAAATTAAACCACCTAAATATACTCACATTCACTGAACATTTAGTATTTGAAACTCAAACAATAATTCCCAACTGTGTTTTCTATTTATTTTTATTTTTTATTTTTTTTATTTTACCATTATTTTACCAGGTAAGTTGACTGAGAACACATTCTCATTTGCAGCAATGACCTGGGGAATAGTTACAGGGGAGAGGAGGGGGATGAATGAGCCAATTATAAACTGGGGATTATTAGGTGACCATGATGGTTTGAGGGCCAGATTGGGAATTTAGCCAGGACACCGGGGTTAACACCCCTACTCTTACGATAAGTGCCATGGGATCTTTAATGACCTCAGAGTCAGGACACCCGTTTAACGTCCCATCCGAAAGACGGCACCCTACACAGGGCAGTGTCCCCAATCACTGCCCTGGGGCATTGGGATATTTTTTAGACCAGAGGAAAGAGTGCCTCCTACTGGCCCTCCAACACCACTTCCAGCAGCATCTGGTCTCCTATCCAGGGACTGACCAGGACCAACCCTGCTTAGCTTCAGAAGCAAGCCAACAGTGGTATGCAGGGTGGTATGCTATAGCGCTACAAGCTTTTCATCATTCTCCATACCTTATATTCCAATACATCCAACATTACACATTCCCACCATGGTATTGGGCGGCTGCTATTTGAACACTGGTTTAGAAATCAAACTCCGGTTATCTTATTGCAGAGCACGTTCTACACCTGTTTTTAGAGAAGAATGTATTGCAAGGTATGCTATATGTGTAGGCTATGCCATATGTATTGGCTAGTATGCAGGTGTCACTTTAAACCTCTATTCTAGGATACATGACACACACACACAATTCTATTGACATGCTTTTATTCGGGTTTCTATACAACGTATTTGATTGAATGTTTCTTTAATAGGCCTGCTGCAAGTTGAAATGAGACATATAATCATGGCAGAATTTGATGCAACAATTGAATTCACTGACAGAGATAGCTGATGAAACACTAATTGTCATTTACAGTACATAGCTGCAACATAATCTGCTAGCTTTTAAAACATTTGCTAAATGGAAAACGGAGTTACATCTTTAGATGATGATGCTCCATATTTCAAGTGCATTCAAACAGCTATCTTATTTCAGTCTGGGAGCCAGCTAGCTAAAGTCAGCAAAAAAAGAAACATCCATTTTTCAGGACCCTGTCTTTCAAAGATAATTCATAAAAATCCAAATAACTTCACAGATCTTCATTGTAAAGGGTTTAAATACTGTTTCCCATGCTTGTTCAATGAACCATAAACAACTAATGGACTTGCACCTGTGAAACGGTCGTTAAGACACTAACAGCTTACAGACAGTAGGCAATTAAGGTCACAGTTATGAAAACCTAGGACACTAAAGAGGCCTTTCTACTCACTCTGAAAAACACAAAAAAGAAGATGCCCAGGGTCCCTGCTCATCTGCGTGAACATGCCTTAGGCATGCTGCAAGGAGGCATGAGGACTGCAGATGTGGCCAGGGCAATAAATTTCAATGTCCGTACTGTGAGACGCCTAAGACAGCACTACAGGGAGACAAGACAGACAGAGGATTGTCCTCGCAGTGGCAGACCACGTGTAACAACACCTGCACAGGATCGGTACAGCTGAACATCACACCAGCGGGACAGGTACAGGATGGCAACAACAACTGCCCGAGGTACACCAGGAACGCACAATCCCTCCATCAGCGCTCAGACTGTCCGCAATAGGCGGAGAGAGGCTGGACAGAGGGCTTGTAGGCCTGTTGTAAGGCAGTTCCTCACCAGATATCACCGGCAACAACGTCGCCTATGGGCATAAACCCACCGTCGCTGGACCAGACAGGACTGGCAAAAAGTGCTCTTCACTGACGAGTTGCGGTTTTGTCTCATCAGGGGTGATGGTTGGATTTGCGCTTATCGTTGAAGGAATGAGCGTTACACCAAGGCCTGTACTCTGGAGCGGGATCAATTTGGAGGTGGAGGGTCCGTCATGGTCTGGGGCGGTGTGTCACAGCATCATCGGACTGAGCTTGTTGTTATTGCAGGCAATCTCAACGCTGTGCATTACAGGGAAGACATCCTCCTCCCTTATGTGGTACCCTTCCTGCAGGCTCATCCTGACATGACCCTCCAGCATGACAATGCCACCAGCCATACTGCTCATTCTGTGCGTGAGTTCCTGCAAGACAGAAATGTCAGTGTTCTGCCATTGCCAGCGAAGAGCCCGGATCTCAATCCCATTGAGCACGCCTGGGACCTGTTGGATCGGAGGGTGAGGGCTAGGGCCATTCCCCCAGAAATGTCCGGGAACTTGCAGGTGCCTTGGTGGAAGAGTGGGGTAACGTCTCACAGCAAGCACTGGCAAATCTGGTGCAGTCCATGAGGAGGAGATGCAGCTGGTGGCCACACCAGATACTGACTGTTACTTTTGATTTTGACCCCCCCTTTGTTTAGGGACACGTTATTAGTCACATGTCTGTGGAACTTGTTCAGTTTATGTCTCAGTTGTTGAATCTTATGTTCATAGAAATATTTACACATAATAAGTTTGCTGAAAATATTTAACCAGGTAGGCCAGTTGAGAACAAGTTCTCATACGTTCTCACAACTGCGACCTGGCCAAGATAAAGCATAGCAGTACGACAAAAACAACAACACAGAGTTACGCATAAACAGACTTACAGTCAACAACACAAAATTAAATAAAAATAGAAAGATCTATGTACAGTGTAAATGTAGAAGAGTAGGGAGGTAGGAAATAAATAGGCCATAGAGGCAAAAATAATGACAATTTAGGATTAATACTGGAGTGATTTATATGCAGATGGTGATGTGCAAGTAGAGATACTGGGGTGCAAAAGAGCAAGAGGGTAAGTAATAATATGGGGATGAGGTAGTCGGGTGTGCTATTTACAGATTGGCTGCGTACAGGTACAGTGATCGATAAACTGCTCTGACAGCTGATGCTTAAAGTTAGAGAGGGAGATATAAGACTCCAGCTTCAGAGATTTTGGCAATTTGTTCCAGTCATTGGCGGCAGAGAACTGGAAGGAATGGCGGCCAAAGTAAGTGTTGGCTTTGGGGATGACCAGTGCAATATACCTGCTGGAGCGAGTGCTACGGGTGGGTGTTGCTATGGTGACCAGTGAGCTGAGATAAGGCTGGGCTTCAACTAGCAAAGACTTATAGATGACCTGGAGCCAGTGGGTTTGGCGACGGATATGTAGTGAGGGCCAGCCAACGAGAACATAGAGGTTGCAGTGGTGGGTAGTATATGGGGCTTTGGTGACAAAATGGATGGCACTGTGGTAGGCTACATCCAGTTTGCTGAGTAGAGTGTTGGGGGGTATTTTGTAAATGACATCGCCGACAGTCAGTTTTACGAGGGTATGTTTGGCGGCATGAGTGAAGGAGGCTTTGTTGCAAAATAGGATGCCGATTCTAGATGTAATTTTGGATTGGAGGTGCTTAATGTGAGTCAGGAAGGAGAGTTTACAGTCTAACCAGACATCTAGGTATTTGTAGCTGAGTTTTTATCTGTTCCTCTTCATTGGACAGCAGGCTGTGTTTACATTGTTGATAAAATCAGGCCATTGGCTGCCTTTATCATGAGGGGTGTGTACGTGTGTTCTGATTAGTTCCAACTTTAGTCCTTTGGCATATTTGCCTGAGTATTGAAATGTAGTTATGAAAAAATTAGCAAGAATTGAATGTGCCAACAAATGTAATAGTCATCATAAGAATGTTTTCCTGTCTGGGATACACTGTGATCGATCAACTTAACGTTTTAAGGCTTTGGCCCACCACCTAATAGGTGAATAGTGTAAACTTTTTCATATATTTGGTGACACCCTAGAGTGGAGTAGTCTATCTAGCTACATAAAACACGCTCCTCTGCAAAAATGCCTTCTCCGATGTTGGTAACAAGGTGGAACTTATTTAAATTAGGGAAGAGAATATCATGATAACATCAATGTATTAAAATGAGAGTTAGGCTGATGTCACCCTATTCCCTTAATCATTTTATTAATGTGTGATTTTTTTCAGACTTCAATCTGGTTTCATCCAAATATCAAATTTAATGATGAACATGATTAAGACATTTCTGACAACATAGTCACTTAGTAGATCATTTAGGGAAATTCATTACTTATTACATAGTTGACTGCAACAAACATGTCTCTGGCACTAACAAATACAGTCATGGGTGGTAACTTAACCAGTCACTTGAAATCAAAGGCACTCTGGGAAATATTTGAATAAGGTTTTACACGAAGCAGTATGTTAATTTAACACTTGTTTTACGTTAATTTAACAGTTGTTTAACACTTGTGTATATAATGGTCCAACTCTTTCAGTGTTGATTTAACACTCTCAGTGTTGACTTAACGCTGGAGAATTTGCTGTGTATGCTGTCAAATCCTCACACATGTTTGTAGTTTGACCAGCTGTTTTCAGCAACTGATATTGTTGAATTCAGTTGTCGTATTGGCAGGCTTGCAAGCAACAAGCTATTTAGCTAGCTTCTATCCTAGTGTTTGATATGCAATTCGATCTCCTCATAATGAACAGTGTCCTTACAAGAAGGCAAACTGTTCTATGCCAGGAAAAATCACGCATCATATCAGCTCATTGTTCTGGAAGTATCCAAATTAATGTCACTAGAAAACAACTTAAATAACACAAATGCAGCTATGCGCTTCTATGGGCTATAGGAGTAAAGGCCAAATTCAATATTTTATCAAAGCACTTTTTTCATACATTTTTTGATGCCTAAAGGGTTTCTAAAATTCAAATATCTACATGATCCATGGTATGACCATCTTAAAATAATTATGTAGGTTAGCTTAGTACCCAAATATAATTGAAAACGTTATTTACCAGTAAATGTGTGCTTTAGTATTGTTTGTTGGCACATGTGCTATAAGCAGGATACAAGTCTCAGTTCTGTAAATTACCTTGGAAAAATGTACTTCGCGAAGGGAGGAGGCGGTCGTCCATTATCTCCAAGGTGAAGTACACAGTACAGAACGACGGCGTTATCACTTACCTACATAACACAGGTGCTACAAAAAACAAGTTGCTTTTCTTTCTTTTACATCACAGTGCAAACTATTTAAGGCCACAACAACAAACAACATCATATTAAGATAAAAACACATACTCACATAGTTTCAACTTTAGAATAAAGAGCAAAATAGACATTCATAGATAAGAAGTTAAATGTACACTTTACCCTGCAAATTATTATCCAAGCACTTGATAAATGCATATTGAGGATGAATTAAAAATATAGATGAGAGTACGTCTTCGTCATGTAAGTGTGCCTGTTTAAATGCACATGTCCACACAAACATAATTATTTTTAAATAAGCAGCATAGGTAGATTTTAAGCAAATTACATTCCACTCCCCTGACAGGCTTCATTCTCAACACAAGTCATTTCAATAAGTGCTTGTTTTAGAGACAGAACGTAGAAAACAGTTTTACATAACTCTCCCCTTGTACTGTAAAAAAAAATGCATACCCTCCCCCCTCATTGAGTTAATTCAAAAACAATGGTTACGACCACAAATAACAATAACTGTAGAGACCCTGTGTTTATAAACGGGGACATCGACTTTGCAGGCTTTTTGTGGCACTCTGTTGCCTATCAGCTATTCCTCTTTGCTCTTGTGGATTTTTATGGAAAATTGGTGCAGCTTTGGGTTAGAGGAGACTTTAAAGGGTTCAGCTATGCTGCTGTGAATTTATTCTACAAATCACTGTGTTTGGATGTTTATGTACAATAGAAGCCTGTACAGTTTGCTCGCAATGTCCAATTGCAACAGCATGTTTTTGAAACGGGAGGTGAATGATCTGTTTGAAGCTTTCCATCTTACCAAACTCTCAGAGTATGATATAGTGTGCAATTTACGTGCTATATGTTATCCTTCAAAAATACTATAGTGCATAGGCAGCTGCCACTCAGTTCTTCAAATATCTTTAAAAATGTTAAATATTCTAATATAAATATTCATCTTCTTTTCTCATATCGTCATCATACTGTATCTTCTCACATTGTGGTTCAGTTACTTTTTTTAAGGACAAACAAAAGTATGCCTTATTGTGCTGAAAAGAAACAATGTTATTTCTGTTGTGTTTTTGTACAGGGTGTATGTAAACCAACCTACCTCCTCGGCAACCCGAGCCATAGTAACCAGAACCAATTTAGAGGAACTACTTTTTAATAATTTACAGCAGTGTTCTGGAGCACTGGGCAGGACGAGGATAAATCAGTTCTCACCAATCACAATTAGGCGGTTTCTTTCATGTGAGGAGAGGCAGATGCTTCCTCAGCAGTCGTCACCCTCAACTTCCACCATACTGTAGTCGTTACACCATACTGTACATGTAACCGTTGTTAGGCTACCTACCTACGAGTGTTGGGCCAGTAACCGAAGGATCAAATACCTGAGCCGACAAGGTGAAAAATCTGTTCATGTGCACTTGAGCAAGGCACTTAAACCTAATTCTCTCCAAGGGCTCTGTACTATGGCTGACCCTGTAAAGCAACACATTTAAACTGCACCTATCTGGTGGCAATAAAAAACATCTGATCTTATTTACACCGTTACACCATAATGTAGCCTATACAACCTCTCAGCTCTTTCATGTGACGAGACACAGACGCAGATGCTACCTCAGCAGTTGTCACACTTACTGGGTCTCTGACAGATGCCTGGCTTGTTCGGTAGTTCAATATTTCCCGGGCAGCTCGCACACACACAGGTTTGGCAGGCTGTACCAGCAGAAGATCTCCTTAAAGGTCTTCCTCATCTCTTGGCTCCTGAAGGCGTAGATCAGTGGGTCGATGACAGAGTTACACATGATGAGGATGAGGTACATGTTGAAGTGCGACATGAAGCAGGCGCAGTAGGGGTTCCTGGGGCATGATATCATGAGGATGAGGTGGAGGAAAAAGGGAGCCCAGCACACTACGAACACGCCCAGGAGGATGGTGAGGGTGATGGCGCCCTTCATGTTGGCACGCTGGCGGATGGGAACGTTCCCGGGCAGCACGGCGATCCTCTTTATGTGCAGGCGGGCCAGCATGAACATGTGGACGTAGAGCGAGGCCATGAGCGCCAGCATGGTGAAGAACATGGTGATGAGGCAGATGAGGACCGTGGTGCTCTCAGAGTAGATAATGAAGAGCACGCCCGATGCCACACAACACGACCAGATGCACGCGATTACCGCCATCGCTCGTTTTACCGTCACAATGTTATGGTAGCGCAGCGCGTAGAATATGGTGATGTAGCGGTCTATGGCGATGGCCAAGAGACTACAGATTGACGCCAGCAGTGAGCTACAGATCATGGAGTCGAACACGTTGTCCATGCTCTTTATGAGCGACCCGGAGATGGTCAAGTTGCCGCCGTTGATCAGGGCGATGACGATGGTCTCGGAGGCGTTGGAGACGCTGACCAGCATGTCTGCCACAGCCAAAGAACAGATGAATAAGTACATGGGAGAGTGGAGATTCTTATTCTTGATGATGGCGGCAATCACCAGGATGTTCTCCAATAAACTGACTATCCCCAGTGTGAGAAAGACCTCGGTAGAGATGAGGAGCTGCTCGTAACATCCCGTTGAGGAGTCCTTGATACCAACGCCCTCTGAGTCTTTGTTGAGGGTTCCCAGAGTCCCAGCAGTGCTGAGGTTCCTGGTATAGCCCACAGAGATCAACCCTTGGTGGTCTGTGGAATTCATCACGTAGTTGTTAGTTCTCTTAGTTGGTTCTTGTAGTGTTTAAGTGAACCTTTATTGTCCCCATTCTGCTGTCTTGTTGTCTTTCTTTGCTGTGAAAGAACAGCTCAGTGGATGTAGTCAGAGTCTAGCGTCGGGCAGGTGGTGGAAAACAGAATAAATCCCAGATCCTCTCTTTTGCGTCAGCCAGCCCCCAAACTGATCAAGCAGTCATTTTCTCCAGACATCTGCTGATGTTAGCCTTCCTTAGCACCTGGCACTCTGCACTGCTATCAACTGACAGCCTCCAAAAAGAAAGTGAAAGAAAGGAAAAGATAGATAGATGGATAGATAGATAGTGGGGATGGGGGAAAGATGAAAATAGAGAGATGAAAGAATGAGACAGGTAGGGAACGGAGAATGCCAAAGATTATAAAACGAGAGATGAATTAAAAAGTGTGTAAAACAGAAAGGTGAAATGGAGATAAGAATAGAGAGAAGGAGTGACGATAAAGAAAGCAGCAGATTGAGAGAGCATGGCAGAGAACGAAAGAACAGGAGCTGATTTGATCGGTGACAGGAGTCTGAACCTCAGCAATGGAGAGAGCAGAGTGGAGCAGAACACATGCAGGCAGATTACTTTGCAGACTACAGAATCTCCTCCCTCTCCTTCCAGTGTTATACAGTCAAGCACGAACCTCCTCACAGCCTCGCCCACCCAGCCCTGTCAGCCAATCAGCTCACACAAGGAGGGTGGGGCAAGCTGTCATGCTGGTGTTGATAGAAACACATGGCACAGCAGATTTAAATGTCATGTTTTTTATTAAATTGGATGATATTTGGATGAAACCAGATTAAAGTATGATGACCAAAGCATGACAAATGACTGTTGCTTCTACATTTATCAAGTTTGATCATAAAGTTACTGGGCCCCTCCCCCATGTCAAACACGGATTAATTATTAAGGACACAAGGTGACATATTTACTGGCTAGTTAAGTCTTCAGCCTGCATGGAATGAAGGGGGGGAGGGTTGTTCAAAACTCTGAGACAGTTGTCAAGACAACACATCAGTCAGTGCTGCTGTGAACAACATCATAAAATACACCCACAAAAATATGTTATTGTTGTTGATGCAGTTTCAGTGTTCTTTGAGTTGCTTCATGGATCACCAAATTTGGTTGAGAGGATTTTACTGCAACACTGCTCACTGCATCCAAGTTGCTTGACAGGGGTGTTTCAAAGAACTATCGTTCAAGGTGAGCTCAAGAATATAAGCTCACCGCCCACTCTGTCTTTTCTAACTTCCTGGTAGTTAGTCATAAAAGATAAAGTACATTTCATATTGACTGTTCAGGACCTTTAAGAATGAAGGAGTTGTGGATTATAACAGTGCAGTTGCCTAGCTTGTTTTAGAAAACAACCATATGCATTCTTTGATTATTTTCTTAATAGTTTATCTTTCTTCCCATTTAACAGAGACCGAACACTCTGGACTGGAAAGGATTAAAAAAAAAACTTTGTAATGTTATTGCCTCAGTTATTTGAATAGATAAATTATTTGTAAACCAGTGAGTCGCATAATTGCCTCGCAAAGAGAATATTATGTCCCAAATGGCACTATATTCCCTTTAAAGTGCACTACTTTTGACCAAAACCTATGGGCCCTCATCAAAAGTAATGCACTAAATAGGGAATAGGATGCGATTTTGGACACAGCCTGAACCAAGTGAAGTGCACAAGAATTATAATTAAGTTCCAAGTTCAATAATGTAAGCCTTGTTTATCTGACCCAAATCCTCTAATATGGCACATATCATGTGTAAGTCCTAAATTACACCCTATTCCATTTACAGTGAGCCCTGGTCAAAAGTAGTGCCCTATAAAGTGAATAGAGTGCCATTTGGAAGGTACAGATGTTCACGGAGATGGGCGAGGACAGTGATCTGAATCCAAAACGTGTCACTAGCTGCCAACATTATGGTTATCTGTCCCCACCTGAAGTGTGTATGTGTGTATGTGTGTGTGTATTTGTGTGCATGCGTGCATGTGTATGAGGGCAGAGATAGAGACACTGAGGGGCTGAGAATGTGTGTGAATAACATCTATGTACATCAGTGCTAAATCTGCATAAAATTCCATCTCATAAATATAAATTATAGTTCATTACAGATCTCTGCCATTAAACGTGGTTATGGGAAAGTGCTGAAAGTGCTAATTGATATTTCACATAACCTTTCACATATGGATTCAAATGTTCACGTGATTATTTTTCACATGATTATTTTTAGGTGATGCCCTGCAAACAAAAAGGATTAGTTAGGATACACACAAACAGTCTTTTTTTTTATACAAACAGTGACTTCAACTGACAGTTGATTACATTGTGAATGTTTATTTTTACAGTAATTATTATTCAACATATCCACACCTGGGATTTGAACTCAAAACATCTTGGTTGACAGCATATAGTTATTCTTGATATGCCATCATGTCTGTGTCATTGACTGATTTCACCTGTACAGTCGTGGCCAAAAGTTTTGAGAATGACACAAATATAAATTTTCACAAAGTGTCACACCCTGGCCTTAGTTATCTTTGTTTTCTTGATTATTTTAGTTAGGTCAGGGTGTGACATGGGGAATGTTTGTGTTTTGTCTCGTTTCGGGTGGTTTTATGGAAAAGGGTGTGTTGGGTTTAGTGTATGGGTTTGTGTTGAGTGAATGTTTCTAGGTATGTCTATGGTTGAGTGAATGTTTCTAGGTATGTCTATGGTTGCCTGAGTGGTTCTCAATCAGAGACAGATGTCTTTCATTTGTCTCTGATTGGGAGCCATATTTTAGGCAGCCATAGGCATCATGTTTTTGTTGGGTCATTGTCTAGGTCTGTGTCTGTGTCTAGGTTGCATGTTTGCATTTTGTTCGGTTATGGCTTCACGGTCGTCTATTTGTTGTTTTGCTTCGTTCGTTCATCTCCTAAATAAAGAGACGATGTATTTTTCACACGCTGCGCCTTGGTCCTCTCTCTCTCCCTTTGACGTTCGTGACAGAATGACCCAACCATTCAGGACCAAGCAGCGTGAAAAGAGGGAACCAGAGCCAGTTGTGCGGATATTGGAGGTGAGCAACGGGAATGATACAGAGACTGTTAAGGATTTATTGAGGAGTTTGGAGGAGAGTGAAATGAGGGAACTGCTGTGTTGGTGCGTGAGGCACGACATCCATCCGTCTGCCCAGTGCCGTCTGAGTCATCCGTCTGCCCAGTGCCGTCTGAGTCATCCGTCTGCCCAGTGCCGTCTGAGTCATCCGTCTGCCCAGTGCCGTCTGAGTCATCCGTCTGCCCAGTGCCGTCTGAGCCATCCGTCTGCCCAGTTCCGTCTGAGCCATCCGTCTGCCCAGTGCCGTCTGAGCCATCCGTCTGCCCAGTGCCGTCTGAGCCATCCGTCTGCCCAGTGCCGTCTGAGCCATCCGTCTGCCCAGTGCCGTCTGAGCCATCCGTCTGCCCAGTGCCGTCTGAGCCATCCGTCTGCCCAGTGCCGTCTGAGTCATCCGTCTGCCCAGTGCCGCCTGAACTGCCCGTCTGCCCAGTGCCGCCTGAACTGCCCGTCTGCCCAGTGCCGCCTGAACTGCCCGTCTGCCCAGTGCCGCCTGAACTGCCCGTCTGCCCAGTGCCGCCTGAACTGCCCGTCTGCCCAGTGCCGCCTGAACTGCCCGTCTGCCCAGTGCCGCCTGAACTGCCCGTCTGCCCAGTGCCGCCTGAACTGCCCGTCTGCCCAGTGCCGCCTGAACTGCCCGTCTGCCCAGCGCCGCCTGAACTGCCCGTC
The DNA here is from genome assembly GCF_045679555.1 of Salvelinus alpinus. Lineage (NCBI taxonomy): Eukaryota > Metazoa > Chordata > Actinopteri > Salmoniformes > Salmonidae > Salvelinus > Salvelinus alpinus. The sequence goes on from NC_092093.1 coordinate 82,089,195, forward strand.
TGCCCAGCGCCGCCTGAACTGCCCGTCTGCCCAGCGGCGCCTGAACTGCCCGTCTGCCCAGCGGCGCCTGAACTGCCCGTCTGCCCAGCGGCGCCTGAACTGCCCGTCTGCCCAGCGGCGCCTGAACTGCCCGTCTGCCCAGCGGCGCCTGAACTGCCCGTCTGCCCAGCGGCGCCTGAACTGCCCGTCTGCCCAGCGGCGCCTGAACTGCCCGTCTGCCCAACGGCGCCTGAACTGCCCGTCTGCCCAACGGCGCCTGAACTGCCCGTCTGCCCAACGGCGCCTGAACTGCCCGTCTGCCCAACGGCGCCTGAACTGCCCGTCTGCCCAACGGCGCCTGAACTGCCCGTCTGCCCAACGGCGCCTGAACTGCCCGTCTGCCCAACGGCGCCTGAACTGCCCGTCTGCCCAACGGCGCCTGAACTGCCCGTCTGCCCAACGGCGCCTGAACTGCCCGTCTGCCCAACGGCGCCTGAACTGCCCGTCTGCCCAACGGCGCCTGAACTGCCCGTCTGCCCTACGCCGTCTGAACTGCCCGTCTGCCATGAGTGCGGGATGTGATGTTACCTGAGTCAGTTCTCCATGCTCGTCCTGAGTTGCGTGCTAACCGTCCGGCACCACGCACTAGGCCTAATGTGCGTATCCAGGGTCCAGTATGCCCTGTTCCTTCTCCCCGCACTAGCCTTCAGGTGCGTGTCCCCAGCCCGGTACCACCAGTTCCGGCACCACGCACCAGGCCTATAGTGCGCCTCAGCCGGCCAGAGCTGCCCGTCTACCCAGCGCCATCTGAGTCATCCGTCTACCCAGTGCCGTCTGAGTCATCCGTCTGCCCAGTGCCGTCTGAGTCATCCGTCTGCCCAGTGCCGTCTGAGTCATCCGTCTGCCCAGTGCCGTCTGAGTCATCCGTCTGCCCAGTGCCGTCTGAGTCATCCGTCTGCCCAGTGCCGTCTGAGTCATCCGTCTGCCCAGTGCCGTCTGAGTCATCCGTCTGCCCAGTGCCGTCTGAGTCATCCGTCTGCCCAGTGCCGTCTGAGTCATCCGTCTGCCCAGTGCCGTCTGAGTCATCCGTCTGCCCAGTGGCGCCTGAACTGCCCGTCTGCCCAGTGGCGCCTGAACTGCCCGTCTGCCCAACGGCGCCTGAACTGCCCGTCTGCCCAACGGCGCCTGAACTGCCCGTCTGCCCAACGGCGCCTGAACTGCCCGTCTGCCCAACGGCGCCTGAACTGCCCGTCTGCCCTACGCCGTCTGAACTGTCCGTCTGCCAGGAGCCTGCAAAGCCGCCCGTCTGCCAGGAGCCTACAGAGTCGTCCGCCAAACAGGAGCCGCTAGAGCTTTCCGCCAGACCGGATCAGCCAGAGCCTTCCGCCAGACCGGATCTGCCAGAGCCTTCCGCCAGACCGGATCTGCCAGAGCCTTCCGCCAGACCGGATCTGCCAGAGCCTTCCGCCAGACCGGATCTGCCAGAGCCTTCCGCCAGACCGGATCTGCCAGAGCCTTCCGCCAGACCGGATCTGCCAGAGCCTTCCGCCAGACCGGATCTGCCAGAGCCTTCCGTCAGACCGGATCTGCCAGAACCGCCAGTGAGCCATGAGCGTCCAGAACCGCCAGTGAGCCATGAGCGTCCAGAACCGCCAGTGAGCCATGAGCGTCCAGAGCCGTCAGCCAGCCAGGAGCGTCCAGAGCCGTCAGCCAGCCAGGAGCGTCCAGAGCCGTCAGCCAGCCAGGAGCGTCCAGAGCCGTCAGCCAGCCATGAGCGTCCAGAGCCGTCAGCCAGCCATGAGCGTCCAGAGCCGTCAGCCAGCCATGAGCGTCCAGAGCCGTCAGCCAGCCATGAGCGTCCAGAGCCGTCAGCCAGCCATGAGCGTCCAGAGCCGTCAGCCAGCCAGGAGCGTCCAGAGCCGTCAGCCAGCCAGGAGCGTCCAGAGCCGTCAGCCAGCCAGGAGCGTCCAGAGCCGTCAGCCAGCCAGGAGCGTCCAGAGCCATCAGCCAGCCAGGAGCGTCCAGAGCCGTCAGCCAGCCAGGAGCGTCCAGAGCCGTCAGCCAGCCAGGAGCGTCCAGAGCCGTTCGCCATCCAGAACTGCCCCTCAGTCCAGAGCTGTCTCTCTGTCCGGAGCTGCCCTTCAGTCCGGAGTTGCCCCTCTATCCTGAGCTACCTCTCTATCCTGAGCTATCCCTCTGTCCTGAGCTATCCCTCTGTCCTGAGCTATCCCTCTGTCCTGAGCTACCTCTCTGTCCTGAGCTACCTTGTCCCGGGGCTGCCCCTTAGTCCGGTGCTGCCCCTTAGTCCGGTGCTGCCCTTTGGTCCGGTGCTGCCCCTTAATCCTGTGGGGTTATGTTGGAGGGTGGTCATTTGGAGGAGGTTACGTAAGCGGGTAGTGACTATGGTGGGGTGGGGACCACGACCTGTGCCAGAGCCTCCACCGTGGACAGACGCCCACCCAGACCTCCCCTAGACGTTATGCTGGTGCGCCCGGAGTTCGCAACTTAAGGGGGGGGGTTATGTCACACCCTGGCCTTAGTTATCTTTGTTTTCTTGATTATTTTAGTTAGGTCAGGGTGTGACATGGGGAATGTTTGTGTTTTGTCTCGTTTCGGGTGGTTTTATGGAAAAGGGGGTGTTGGGTTTAGTGTATTGGTTTGTGTTGAGTGAATGTTTCTAGGTATGTCTATGGTTGCCTGAGTGGTTCTCAATCAGAGACAGATGTCTTTCATTTGTCTCTGATTGGGAGCCATATTTTAGGCAGCCATAGGCATCATGTTTTTGTTGGGTCATTGTCTAGGTCTGTGTCTGTGTCTAGGTTGCATGTTTGCATTTTGTTCGGTTATAGCTTCATGGTCGTCTATTTGTTGTTTTGCTTCGTTCGTTCATCTCCTAAATAAAGAGAAGATGTATTTTTCACACGCTGCGCCTTGGTCCTCTCTCTCTCCCTTTGACGTTCGTGACACAAAGTCTGCTGCTCCAGTTTGTATGATGGCAATTTGCATATACTCCAGAATGTTATGAAGAGTGATCAGATGAATTGCAATGAATTGAAAAGTCCCTCTTTGCCATGCAAATTAACTGAATCCCACAAAAATATTTTCACTGCATTTCATCCCTGTCACAAAAGGACCAGCTGACATGTCAGTGATTCTCTCGTTAACACAGGTGTGAGTGTTGACGAGGACAAGGCTGAAGATCACTCTGTCATGCTGAATGAGTTCGAATAACAGACTGGAAGCTTCAAAAGGAGGGTGTTGCTTGGAATCATTGTTCTTCCTCTGTCAACCATGGTTACCTGCAAGGAAACACATGCCGTCATCATTGCTTTGCACAAAAAGGGCTTCACAGGCAAGGATACTGCTGCCAGTAAGAATGCACCTAAATCAACCATTTATAGGATCATCAAGAACTTCAAGGAGAGTTGTTCAATTGTTGCGATGAAGGCTTCAGGGTGCCCAAGAAAGTCCAGCAAGCACCAGGACCGTCTCCTAAAGTTGATTCAGCTGCGGGATCGGGGCACCACCAGTACAGAACTTCCTCAGGAAAGGCAGCAGGGAGGTGTGAGTGCATCTGCACTCACAGTGAGGTGAAGACTTTTGGAGGATGGCCTGGTGTCAAGAAGGGCAGCAAAGAAGCCACTTCTCTCCAGGAAAAACATCAGGGACAGACTGATATTCTGCAAAAGGTACAGGGATTGGACTGCTGAGGACTGGGGTAAAGTCATTTTCTCTGATGAATCCCCTTTCCGATTGTTTGGTGCTTCCGGAAAAAGCTTGTCCGGAGAAGACAAGATTTTTGGGATGTTTTGGGATGAGTTGGACCGCAGAGTGAAGGAAAAGCAGACAACAAGTGCTCAGCATATGTGGGAACTCCTTCAAGACTGTTGGAAAAGCATTCCTCATGAAGATGATTGAGGGAATGCCAAGAGTGTGCAAAGCTGTCAACAAGGCAAAGGGTGGAAACTTTGAAGAATCTCAAATACAAAATATATTTTAATTTGTTAACACTTTTTTGTTTACTACATGATTCCATATGTGTTATTTCATAGTTTTGGTAACTTCACTATTATTCTACAATGTAGAAAATTTTTTAAATAAAGAAACTCTGCAATGAGTAGGTTTCTCCAAACTTTTGACTGGTACTGTATAACATTAAATATTCATTGGTATGCTGTAATGTGACACACTCACTTTCAGCAATTGCTGTAATTTTATTACAATTTAACAATAAAATACTGTATTTCTGTTTTGCTTTATATTTACAGCGGCATTGTGTATCATGTTGCTTTAACATGTTGTCACACATTATCGCATTTACTTGGTATGTGAAACACGTGAAATGCATGAATTTTTCTGTTAGGGGACACTGTTAAATTGATGGTATGTAATGACTTGCCATGTGATAGATTGAAATTAGCAAATTGAAAAGTACTTAGTGTACATCTTCTCATTTAGAATTAAATCGCACAGTACAGTTTGAAGTGTTGGATTTTATCCAGATTTTAAACCAAAACTAGGTTCTGTAACTTGAAGCATTAAACTTTTACATTGAATCATTAATAGGCAATATTTTTATGCTTTCCGTAGCAAAGATAGTAACACAAATATAAACTCAAGAAATGAATGCTGTAATACCAAATAATTTATAGGTGACATGTTTGGAATGTTTTTCATTCCATAGCTAAAAATAACATAAGTATAAGCTCATTAGCCTAGTCCCAGATTTGTTTGTGCTATAATTGTTCTCCTCGCCAAGCCAAACAAAGGAGTGGCATGATGCCACAAACAGACTGGTACCCAGGCTATAAACTCATGATAGAAACACAACTGTCAAGTGAGGTATAGTGATTATCGACAAACAATCAAATTCTAATAATAATAATACAAGTAAGCCCATGTAACGACCTACGCTGAGAGTCGGGAAGCAAGTTCAGGGAGTGAATACATTTAATTAATTAATTAATAAATAAACAAACAAAAACCACAAACAGCCCACCAACATCAAACAAATACAGAAACAATAACATGTGGGGAAGGAACCAAAGGGAGTGACATAAATAGGGCAGGTAATCAAGGAGGTGATGGAGTCCAGGTGAGTGTCAATAAGCGCTGGTGCGTGTGATGATGGTGACAGGTGTGCGTAATAATCAGCCGTCCGGTGACCTAGAGGCCAGAGAGGGAGTATATGTGACAGCCCATGATGAATCCATGGGCAGTGGCTGGAATGTTTTACTGGGCTACATATAGGAAGAACACACATACACATGCGTCATCACGGGCTTTCTGAGGGTCTGTTAGTCCTATCTTATAAAAGATTACTTGTTCGGATGTGAATGACATAACAATGCACCCAAGGCTATAGTACAAAGATTGATTTCTGACTAGATTTGTTTATTTGCGTGTAGACATGCAGCTATTTAATTAGAGCAAAGGCCAGCTAATCAAAGCAATAGTCAAAACAGTACTTTTTTACGTAACCATCTAGCTTACTGCTAAATGTCATGACTGCTATCTCACACACATCCAAATATGATGATGGTATATAATATGGTCCCATGTGGCTCAGTTGGTAGAGCATTGGACTTGCAAGGACAGGGTTGTGGGTATGAACATGTATGCTGTTGCTCTGGATAAGAGCTTCTGCTAAATGACTGTAATGTAATGGAATGGAATTCGCTCGCCTGCAGCAAATCTATCCCTTTGTGGAAGGTCATGACTGCTGTAAAACTAAGCAAGGAAAGTGATTGCTACTATAAAAGTACTTTATGACAAATACTGTAAAAAATCTATAAAAATGATCTGTACATGCGATGCTGCCTGACATTTACATTTAGATGTTTTAGCGGTATACAGAGCGACTCAAGGTACAAGTAAAGTGACTCCTTCAATTACCTTTGTGAAACGCTGGTTCCAGGTCTGTGCCTTCAAACCCACACTCAGGGCATAACCGAGAGATTTGGGTCATTCCACCAGTTCGGTGCCTTTTGAAATGTGTAAATTGGTGAAAACAAATGTTTGATTTCACCTCATTTTAACACTCTGTCATAAAAAGCACATGTTCAACTTAATTTAAAAAAACGTGTTATCCCATCTCAAGAGGTTAAATAAAAAAACAACTCTAGTAAGTGCCTATTAAGTGGCAAGTAAAGTAGCTTGGTAGACTGTAACAGGGTGGACTATTTCATCATTGTGACAGGAGAAATGGTAGCCTGTTGTGTGCAACAGGGAAGGGCAATTGAATGCAAGCTTCACACAAAATAATGTAATCATTAAAACATTTCTATCATGAATATCTCCGGCTCTGATTTTATTTGATACATGTGATAATAACATCATAAAGTAGGTTTTTTCAACCGAGTTTTATCCGTTTACTCAACGTTTATTGGGACTTTTGGAATTTTCCGTTCTTTGCGCCAAGAGTTGATGGGCATGTTCGCGCCACATGGCTAGCCAAGGTTGCTAATTCGACAGAAGAAATGGACATTCTAAAACCAAACAACGATTTATTCTGGACCAAGGACTCCTTGTACAACATTCTGATGGAAGCTCAACAAAAGTAAGAAAACATTTATGATGTTATTTCGTATTTCTGTGTAAAATGTTGAGTCCTATTCTCCGCCGTTTTGGTGAGCGCTGTCTCGCAATAACGCAAGCTGTATGTTATGGTAAAGTTATTTTTAAAAATCTAACACAGCGGTTGCATTAAGAACCTTAAGAATCTTTCATTTGCCATACAACAAGTATTTTTATGTAAAGTTTATGATGAGTTCTTTGGTCAGATTAGGTGAGTGTCAAAAATATCTCTGGAGATTTGGTGAATCGATGCTACGTATTCACAATGTATAATCAGGATTTGTAGCTCTAAATATGCACATTTTCGAACAAAACATAATTGTATTGTATAACATGATGTTATAAGACTGTCATCTGATGAATTTGTTCAAGGTTAGTGATTAATTTTATATCTTTTGCGGTGAATAAATGCGTTTGTGTGTTTGGCTATTGTGGTAAGCTAATATAATTCTATATTGTGTTTTCGCTGTAAAACACTTTAAAAAAAAACGGAAATATTGGCTGGATTCACAAGATGTTTATCTTTCATTTGCTGTACACCATGTATTTTTCATAAATGTTTTATGATGAGTATTTAGGTATTTCACGTTGCTCTCTGTAATTATTCTGGCTGCTTTGGTGATATTTTTGATGGTAGTTGCAATGTAAAACTATGATTTATACCTAAAATATGCAAATTTTCAAACAAAACATAAATGTATTGTATAACATGTTATAAGACTGTCATCTGATGAAGTTGTTTCTTGGTTAGTGACAAATTTTATCTCTATTTTGTCGGTTTTGTGAAAGCTACCTATGCGGTAGAAACATGGTGAAAATATGCGGTTGAGTCTTTGGCTATTGTGGTTAGCTAATAGAAATACATATTGTGTTTTCGCTGTAAAACATTTTAAAAATCGGAAATGATGGCTGGATTCACAAGCTGTTTATCTTTCATTTGCTGTATTGGACTTGTGATTTCATGAAAATTATATTATATGATATCCCTGTCCCGGTAGGCTAGGCTATGCTAGTCAGCTTTTTTGATGAGGAGGATCCCCGATCCGGGAGAGAGAAGTGGTAGAGGTTTTAACATGCTCATAGAAATTTGGCAAAACGGATTTAAGTTTACCTGCATTAAAGTCCTAGGTTTATTAAAGTCCCTCCACTGCCTCTGGGTGAACGTTTTATTGTTTGCTTGTGGCGTAATAAAGCTCATTCATTGCTGTCTTAGTGCCAGCCTCTGACTGTGGTGGTATGTAAACAGCTACGAAAAATACAGATATCTCTCTAGGTAGGTAGTGCGGTCTACAGTTTATCATGAGATACTCTACCTCAGGTGAGGAATAGCTCGAGACTTCCTTAGATATCGTGCACCAGCTGTTTTTTACAAAAATACATAGTCCGTCGCCCCTTGTCTTACCAGACACCGCGGTTCTATCCTGCCAGTGCAGCGTATAACCAGCCAGCTGTATGTTGATAGTGTCGTCGTTCAGCCACGTCTCTGTGAAGTAAAAGATATTACATTTTTGAATATCCTGTTGGTAGTTTAATCTTCTGCGTAGGTCATCTATTTTATTGTCCAAAGATTGCACGTTTGCTAGCAGAATGGAAGGAAGTGGGGGTTTATTCGATTACCTACGAATTCTCAGAAGGCAGCCGCCCTCTGGCCCCTTTTTCTCCACCTCCTCTTCACGCAAATCACGGGGACCTGGGCCTGTTCCCGAGAAAGCAGTATATCCCGAGAAAGCAGTATATCGTTCGCGTCAGCCTCATCAGACTCCGCCAGTCCGTGGTGAGGATTCCGCCAGTCCGTGGTGATTAATCGCAGTCCTGATGTCCAGAAATTATTTTTGGTCATATCAGTTACAAACAATGCAAATAAACAAACAAAAAAAATTGGTAGGGGGCACGTAAAACATCTTTCTTCTTCTCATGATCCATCTTAGCTGATGATTGTATATTATTATTATATTTTGCTAACTGTTTTTTGTTATCAATAAGAGTGTTATTATACACATATTCCCTATTTGCACAAGGTTACTAGGCTACATTTGCCTTCTTACAATGCGATACTTCAACCACTAGAAACTGTGTATACTCATGGTCTAAAGTTTGCAGGAGTATATATACAGTTCCCTTGTCTTTTATGATTTGGTTCACAGCAACACTGACGCATGTGTTGACTTGGCAACTGAGTCAGAGTTTTGAACGACTCTTACGTTCCATGCTGAATGAAGACCTAGAGTTGAAGTTGGAAGTTTACATAGACTTAGGTTGGAGTCATTAAAACTCGTTTTTCAACCACTCCACAAATTTCTCGTAAACAAACTGTAGTTTTGGCAAGTTTGTTAGAACATCTACTTTGTGCATGACACAAGTAATTTTCCAACAATTCTTTACAGACAGATTTCACTTATAATTCACTGTATCACAATTCCAGTGGGTCAGAAGTTTACATACACTAAGTTGACTGTGCCTTTAAACAGCTTGGAAAATTCCAGAAAATTATGTCATGGCTTTAGAAGCTTCTGATGGGCTATTTGACATGAGTCAATTGAAGGTGTACCTGTGGATGCATTTCAAGCCTACCTTCAAACTCAGTGCCTCTTTGCTTGACATCATGGGAAAATCAAAAGAAATCAGTCAAGACTGAAAAAAAAGTCAGGTTCAAGTCCGGTTCACCCTTGGGAGCAATTTCCAAATGCCTGAAAGTACCACGTTCATCTTGTGGCAAACCTCTTCAAGGTTATGAGCGTTTGTCACAAATTAAGTGGGAAACTGTCACCAAATTACCCCAGAATGAGAGTTCTTTCGAACAGGACAGTACCTGTGTGTTTGTTTCTCCGTCATGGTCCACCCAGGTCGTAGGTAAGGTCAAGGATAGCAGGGTTCGGTACACAAATCGGGTTCTCGGTATGTCCAGGTCCAAATGCCAACAGGTAAGTCCAAAACAGTCCAGCTCATACACGGTAAATCCAGCCAATATCTATTGTCTCTTTCTCTACGGCTCATAGATCCTTCCACCCCTCTCTCTCTCTTCCTGGTTTTTCTTGACCCTTTATCTGTGTGTCGGCTCCACCTTCTGAGGGTTCCCCTTGCTTCTGGGACTTGTAGTTTTGGCAGGCGGCCATTTTGTGATCTGTAGTTCTGATCGGGGTGGCCATTTTAGTGATCGGGCAGAGCCCGTTTATTAGTTCTGCTCTCACATATCTGCCATTTATCACTCGACCCCCTTCTTTGCCACACATCTCCCCCCCTAGATCCGACCCCCTAGGTCGGGCTACCGCAGCAAAATATGCGTACATGCGGGATAACCCATCCACATTTCCCATTTCCTTCCCTGCTTTGTGTTTCAAGTCAAAGTGAAACGGTTGAAGACTCAAAAACCACCGCATCACCCGAGCGTTCTTCTCTTTAGCCCTATGCATCCAGGTGAGTGGGGCATGGTCACTGATGAGGGTGAAGTGGCGCCCCAGCAGGTAGTATTTCAGGCTTTCTAGAGCCCACTTTACTGCCAGTGCCTCTTTCTCAACGACCGCGTAGTTGGTTTCCCGTGGTTCCAGCTTCCTGCTTAAAAACAGGATGGGGTGCTCCACCCCTTCTACCTCTTGGGATAGCACTGCTCCCAAGCCGACCTCTGAGGCATCCGTCTGAACCACAAACTCTTTCTCAAAGTCTGGTACCACTAGCACTGGATTACAGCAGAGAGCCTCCTGTAATGTCCTAAATGCTTTGGTGGCCCTTTCATCCCATTTGACCATGTTTGGCCCTCTGGCTCTAGTCATGTCGGTGAGTGGGGCGGCCACTGTGGCATAACTTGGGATGAACTTCCGGTAGTAACCGGTCAGCCCTAGGAAGGCTCGAACTTGCTTCTTATTTACTGGTTTCGGCCATTCTCTAATTGCCTCCACCTTCTTACGTTGGGGTTTGATTAACCTTTTGTCAATAGGGGGAGCTGTTAGCATTTTCTTTTTTTTTACATTTCCAAATTAAACTGCCTCGTACTCAATTCTTGCTCGTACAATATGCATATTATTATTACTATTGGATAGAAAACAATCTCTAGTTTCTAAAACCGTTTGAATTATGTCTGTGGGTGAACCAGAACTCTTTCTACAGCGAAACTCATGACAGGACATGCGAAGCTCTGAAAAATAGTCTCTGATCTCGGATCAGTTTAAAACTCTGTGTGTGCCCTATGGCTTGACATGAACTGCACCCGCCTTCCCCTGGATGTCAGTAACCAATGAGAAGTGGAATGGTGTCTCTAGGTGTTTCTCAGAGTTTATAAAAGGGAATGGAGTGAGATGTCCCTTCTTTTTGACGCTCGCCAGGACGCAAGGGAGGACATCAGAATCGCATGCTCAAAAGCTCTCGTTATTGATCAAAGATATATCCGTCTGTGATTTAATTCGATATAGGTGTTAGAAACATCATAACGAAGTTATTTGAAACCGATTTATATCAGTTTATGCGAGTATATTGCTATTTTTCTGAATTTCCTTAGTATTGCGTTTGAGGATTTGGGCATGTGTGTGCCGTGTAGCTATCGTTAGCTGCTAGTTCTGAAGTTGAGGAGGTCGTTTTACAACAAAGCAACGATTCTTTTGGACAAAGGACACATTGCCCAAGATACTGATGGAAGCTCGTCCAAAAGTAAGAGTTATTTATGATTTTATTCCGTATTTATGTGGAAAAATGTAAACGCAGTTGTCAGCCATTTTTTGCGGCACTAGTCTGGCTGTAACTCACAATGTATGTCTAGTAACGTAAATTTTAAAAATCTAAATCAGCGGTTGCATTAATAACCAATGCATCTTTCATTAGCTGTCCAACCTGTATTTTTTTTGTCAATCTAATCGATAAATAATCGTAAACATAGGTGCCTTTCCAAGATGGCGCCGGCCAGAATGCATGCCATGTTTTGACAGATTACATTGCATAACCACGATTTGTGATGCTAAATATGCACATTTTCGAACAAACTCTATATGCATTGTGTAATATGATGTTACAGGACTGTCATCTGAAGAATTCTGAGAAGGTTAGTGAAAAAATGTATATATTTTGGTGGCGATAACGTTATCGCCCCTTTTGCATTGATTCAATGCTGGGGTGATGTTAGCTCATGTGGTATGCTAATATAACGATATATTGTGTTTTCGCTGTAAAACACTTAGAAAATCTGAAATATTGTCTGGATTCACAAGATCTGTGTCTTTCGATTGCTGTAGGCTGTGTATTTTTCAGAAATGTTTTAGGATGAGTATTTTGGTAATTGACGTCGGTCTCTGTAATTATTCCGGCTGCTTCCAACGCTATTTCAGATTTCAGCTGCAATGTAGAACTGTGATTTATACCTGAAATATGCACATTTTTCAAAAAAAACATATCCTATACCATAAATATGTTATCAGACTGTCATCTTATGAAGTTGTTTCTTGGTTAGTGGCTATATATATCTTTATTTAGTCGAATTAGTGATAGCTACTGATGCAGGAAAAAAATGGTGGAGAAAAAAGTTGTGTCTTTTGCTATCGTGGTTAGCTAATAGATTTACATATTGTGTCTTCCCTGTAAAACACTTAGAAAATCTGAAATATTGTCTGGATTCACAAGATCTGTGTCTTTCGATTGCTGTAGGCTGTGTATTTTTCAGAAATGTTTTAGGATGAGTATTTTGGTAATTGACGTCGGTCTCTGTAATTATTCCGGCTGCTTCCAACGCTATTTCAGATTTCAGCTGCAATGTAGAACTGTGATTTATACCTGAAATATGCACATTTTTCTAAAAAAACATATCCTATACCATAAATATGTTATCAGACTGTCATCTTATGAAGTTGTTTCTTGGTTAGTGGCTATATATATCTTTATTTAGTCGAATTAGTGATAGCTACTGATGCAGGAAAAAAATGGTGGAGAAAAAAGTGGTGTCTTTTGCTAACGTGGTTAGCTAATAGATTTACATATTGTGTCTTCCCTGTAAAACATTTTAAAAATCAGAAATGATGGCTGGATTCACAAGATCTGTATCTTTCATCTGGTGTCTTGGACTTGTGATTTAATGATATTTAGATGCTTGTATTTACTTGTGACGCTATGCTAGGCTATGCTAGTCAGCTTTTTTTACTGTGGGGGGTGCTCCCGGATCCGGGATGAGTACCAAGTAAAAGTTAACCCTCTTCCCACGGTGTATCCCAGATACTCTGTTTCCCCTAACCCCACATAACACTTGGCAGGGTTCGCCGTGAGCCCTGCCTTTCTAAGGGCGTCTAACACCGCCTGTACCCGGGGAAAGTGGGATTCCCAATCAGGGCTGTAGATTCCCACATCATCTAAATAAGCTGCGGCGTATGCCTGGTGCGGTTTTAGGACCTTGTTCATGAGCCGTTGAAAGGTGGCTGGGGCCCCGTGTAAGCCGAATGGCATGACGGTGTATTGAAACAAACCGTCAGGGGTTGCAAAGGCTGTCTTTTCTTTGGCCCTGGGGGTCAGAGGAATTTGCCAGTACCCTTTTGTCAGGTCCAGGGTCGTAATGTACTGAGCTTTACCAACTTTCTCCAGTAGTTCGTCTACTCGGGGCATGGGGTAGGCATCAAACTTGGCGATTTCATTTACCTTCCGAAAGTCGTTACAGAACCGCAAAGACCCATCGGGCTTGGAGACCATCACAATTGGGCTAGACCACTCACTATGTGACTCCTCGATCACTCCAGCTGTCAACATTTTCTCTGTCTCTGCTCTAATCGCGGCCTGTCGAGCCTCGGGTACCCGATATGGCCTCATGCTCACTTTTCTCCCTGGTAGGGAAACGATATCGTGAGCCGTAACCTCAGTTCGTCCGGGTACCTCTGAAAACACATCTCTGTTTTTCTGGATCAGGGTCTTTACTTCCTGTACTTGTGCTGGGGACAGAGTAGGTGAAATATTTACTTCGGCTGCCCCCTGAGTGTGTGTAGGGTATGTGACCATTAGTGTTTCTCTCTCTCTCCATGCTTTTAACAGGTTTATGTGATAGATCTGTTCCTGTGGCCATCGACCTGGCTGTCGGATCCGATAATTCACTTCTCCTATTCTCTCCAGTACTTCATATGGTCCTTTCCATGTGGCTAGTAGTTTGCACTCTACCGTGGGGATCAGCACTAACACCTTATCTCCCGGTTGAAATTCCCTCAGGGTAGCCTGCCGGTTATAAGTGTGCCGCTGGTGCTCTTGTGCTTGTCTCATGTGCTCTCGGACGATGGGCATGACTGTGGCTATCCTGTCTTGCATTGCCGTGACGTGCTCTATGACACTAGTATACGGGGTGGATTGGTGCTCCCAGGTTACCCGGGCGATGTCTAAGATTCCCCGGGGGTGCCTCCCATATACCAGCTCAAAGGGAGAAAACCCCAGCGAGGCTTGAGGAACCTCTCTAATGGCAAACATCAGATACGGCAACATGCAATCCCAGTTTTTCCCATCCTTATCGATTACCTTCCTGAGCATTGACTTCAGGGTCCTGTTGAATCTCTCAACCAGCCCGTCCGTCTGAGGATGGTAAACCGATGTCCTCAACTGTTTCACCTGCCACAATTTACAAAGGTCCGCCATAAGGCGGGACATAAAGGGGGTCCCCTGGTCAGTAAGGATCTCCTTTGGAACCCCTACCCTGGTGAACAAGAGCACTAATTCCTTGGCAATATTTTTGGAAGTCATCGTCCGAAGGGGAATGGCTTCTGGGTAGCGAGTGGCATAATCTAGAATGACCAGAATGTACTGGTGTCCTCTGGCGGACTTGGGTAGTGGGCCCACTATATCCATCGCTATCCTCTCAAATGGCGTTTCGATTATGGGGAGTGGCACGAACGGGCTTCTAACAGCTGGTCGGGGAGCTGTTAACTGGCACTCCGGGCACTCTCCACAATGCCGAGCCACTTCAGCCTGAATTCCTGGCCAGTAAAACCTCCTTACAATCCGGTCTCGGGTTTTATCGATACCAAGGTGTCCACCCAGAATGTGCCCATGAGCTAGATCCAGTACTGTCCTCCGGTACCGGGTGGGGACCAACAACTGTTCAACCACATCAACCCCTATTTTTGAGACTCTGTACACCAAACCCTTTTTCATAATGAAGTGGGGAAAACTATTAGGCCTCATCCCATCATTTATGGGAGTATCATCGACGACCTGCACGTCTGCTCTGGCTTGCTGCAGGGTTGGATCCTGGTTTTGGGCCGTCCCGAAATTAGTCAAGGACCCTGCCAGGTCTGCTGGTTCTAGATCGTCAACCTCTGGATTCAGATCGACCCCAGCCCCACTAGTACCGGGCTGTTCGTTGTCAACGAGGTTTGCCACTTCATCCTCATCCTCCCCTACTAGCACCTGTGAGGTTGGCCCCTGGGAGACCTCTTTTCTTGGCTTTGGTTGAAGGCCCCATGCTTCTTCCTGCTTGGTCAGGGTTGTTGGCTTCTCAAATATGCCATTCTTTTGGCCTAACTTCGCAAAGTTAGGAAAGTGTCTACCCAATATTACATCATATGGCATCTTTGGGACCACGCCGACCTCACAATTCAGCAGATCGTCCTCTGTTTGTATGCTCACTAAGGCTGTGGGGTCCAGACGGGTATCCCCATGAATGCATGTAACACTGATATCCTGACTTGTATCCAGTTTATGAGTTGGCACTAGGTTTGCAACGACCAGGGTTAGCATACTGCCGGAATCCAGCAGTGCTTCAACCTCTTTCCCTTCAACCGTCACCCTGCACATATGTGTGTTTCTTGATCTTTCAAGTACAGTGGTTACAACAGGACATGCATACCACATATCATCTTCTTTTTCACCGAGGTTACATTGCATTGGCTCTTCTTTAATAGGGCAGTAGGCTGCAATATGTCCTGGTCGATTACAATTGTAACAGATAATAGGCGTTCGGGCGGGAGACCCCCTCGACCCCCGGTCCCGGTTTCCGTTTTCTCCCTTAGTGTCTCGGCCCGATTCTGATTCTTTCCTCATGCCCCCACGCTGCTCTCTTCCCCCTCCACCTGTTGGGACAGTCTTACCTTGTCCGCTGGTTCGCCCAGGCCTGGGGAATGGGAATCTTTCCTCCTGTGCCTGCTCAGCTGTTCCTGCCGTACAATACCGTTCAACTAGGCCCACGAGATGGTCGGCGGAAAGTACCTCGTTCTGGCCAACCCATCGTCGCACTTCTTGGGGTAGACCTCGCTGAAACTGGTTGAGTACGATGGTCTCGACAATCTCGGCGGAGGAACGGGTCTCCGGTCGCAACCATTTCCGTGCCAGGTGAATCAAGTCGAACATCTGTGTTCGGGGAGGTTGTCCAGATCGGTAGGACCACTGGTGAAAGCGGTGTGCCCTCACGGTATCGGTCACTCCCAGTCTTGCCAGAATCTCTCCCTTTAGTTTATCGTAATCCTGTGCATCTGTCAACTCCAGGTCGAAATACGCTTTTTGAGCGTCCCCTGCCAGGTATGGTGCCAGAAGCCCTGCCCACATTCTCCACCACGTGTGGCAAACCTCTTCAAGGTTATGAGCGTTTGTCACAAATTAAGTGGGAAACTGTCACCAAATTACCCCAGAATGAGAGTTCTTTCGAACAGGACAGTACCTGTGTGTTTGTTTCTCCGTCATGGTCCACCCAGGTCGTAGGTAAGGTCAAGGATAGCAGGGTTCGGTACACAAATCGGGTTCTCGGTATGTCCAGGTCCAAATGCCAACAGGTAAGTCCAAAACAGTCCAGCTCATACACGGTAAATCCAGCCAATATCTATTGTCTCTTTCTCTACGGCTCATAGATCCTTCCACCCCTCTCTCTCTCTTCCTGGTTTTTCTTGACCCTTTATCTGTGTGTCGGCTCCACCTTCTGAGGGTTCCCCTTGCTTCTGGGACTTGTCGTTTTGGCAGTCGGCCATTTTGTGATCTGTAGTTCTGATCGGGGTGGCCATTTTAGTGATCGGCAGAGCCCGTTTATTAGTTCTGCTCTCACATATCTGCCATTTATCACTCGACCCCCTTCTTTGCCACAATCTGTACAAACAATTTACACAAGTATAAATACCATGGGACCACACAGCCATCATACCGCTCAGGAAGGATACGCGTTCTGTCTCCTAGAGATGAATGTACTTTGGTGCGAAAAGTGCAAATCAATCAGAGAACAACAGCAAAGGACTGACCTTGTGAAGATGCTGGAGGAAACAGGTACAAAAGTATCTATACCAACTGTCAAACGAGTCCTATTTTGACATAACCTGAAAGGCCGCTCAGCAAGGAAGAAGCCACTGCTCCAAATTCTGCCATAAAAAAGCCAGATTACGGTTTGCAACTGAACATGGGGACAAAGAGCGTACTTTTTGGAGCAATGTCCTCTGGTCTGATGAAACAAAAATAGAACTGTTTGGCCATAATGACCATCGTTATGTTTGGAGGAAAAAGGGGAACGCTTGCAAGCCAAAGAACACCATCCCAACCGTGAAGCACGGGGTTGGCAGCATCATGTTGTGGGGGTGCTTTGCTGCAGGAGGGACTGGTACACTTCACAAAATAGATCATGAGGAAAGGAAATTATATGGATATATTGAAGCAACATCTCAAGACATCAGTCAGGAAGTTAAAGCTTGGTCGCAAATGGGTCTTCCAAATGGACAATGACTCCAAGTATACTTCCAAAGTTGTGGCAAAATGGCTTAAGGACAACAAAGTCAAGGTATTGGAGTGGCCATCACAAAGCCCTGACCTCAATCCCATAGACATTTTGTGGGCAGAAAAGCGTGTGCGAGCAAGGAGGCCTACAAACCTGACTCAGTTACACCCGCTCTGTCAGGAGGAATGGGACAAAATTCACCCAACTTATTGTGGGATGCTTGTGGAAGGCTACCCGAAATGTTTGACCGAAGTTAAACAATTTAAAGGCAATGCTACCAAATACTAATTGAGTGTATTTAAACTTCTGACCCACTGGGAATGTGATGAAAGAAATAAAAGCTGAAATAATTCATTCTCTCTACTATTATTCTGACATTTCACATTCTTCAAATGAAGTGGTGATCCTAACTGACCTAAAACAGGGAATTTTTACTCGTATTAAAGGTCAGGAATTGTGAAAAACTGAGTTTAAATGTATAACAGAACATGGCCAAGATGTTCAAATGTTCATAAATGACCAGCATGGTCAAATAATAATAATTACAGTAGTTGTCGAGGGTGCAGCAAGTCAGCACCTCAGGAGTAAATGGCAGTTGGCTTTTCATAGCCGATCATTAAGAGTATCTCTACCGCTCCTGCTGTCTCTAGAGAGTTGAAAGTAGCACGTCCGGTGAACAGGTCAGGGTTCCATAGCCGCAGGCAGAACAGTTGAAACTGGAGCAGCAGCACGGCCAGGTGGCCTGGGGACAGCAAGGAGTCATCATGCCAGGTAGTCCTGAGGCATGGTCCTAGGGCTCAGGTCCTCCGAGAGAGAGAAAGAAAGAGAGAAAGAGAGAATTAGAGAGCATACTTAAATTCACACAGGACACCGGACAAGACAGGAGAAGTACTCCAGATATAACAAATTGACCCTAGCCCCCCGACACATAAACTACTGCAGCATAAATACTGGAGGCTGAGACAGGAGGGGTCAAGAGACACTGTGGCCCCATCCGATGATACCCCCGGACAGGGCCAAACAGGAAGGATATAACCCCACCCACTTTGCCAAAGCACAGCCCCCACACCACTAGAGGGATATCTTCAACCACCAATTTACCATCCTGAGACAAGGCAGAGTATAGCCCACAAAGATCTCCGCCACGGCACAACCCAAGGGGGGGCGCCAACCCAGACAGTGTGTATATATAAATATATATACACATACAGATAGATTTTTTAATCTAACCGTTATTTAACCTCTGGATCAGTGTACTGGATCAGTGTTCCAAAATCGGGACAGTTGTTGCTCAATATGTGATATTTGACTAGAATGGGTTGTAACCAACAGCCAACTTTCCGGGACATAGACATGTTTTATATAATCAGAAAGCTTAAATGATTGTTCATCTAACTGCAGTGTACAATTTCCAGTAGCTATTGCGTCGAAAAAATACCATGCTATTGTTTGAGGATAGTGCACAACAACAAAACACTTTCATCAAAGCAACTGGTTTGACACATTCACCTCTGACTGTAAATATTGTACTTGCAATCAAACGACTATTATGCTAAAGCTGTGCGCAACAGGATTCGTTCTCAGTTGAAAATCAAGTTTACGTTACGCAGCGGTTCGCTTTCACCTTCACTGTCCAAGTACACTCTGGATTGTATGGTTGACCCTACTGCTGAGTTAGAGGCGTTTGGTTGTTTTCCTTAAAAACTGGTTTATTGGTGCTGTGTTATTGAGATATGACCCAGTGGGTCAGATCAGAAGACTGGAGTCAAAGTTTAGTAGGGGCGTGGCATTCAGCTAGTTCTTTTAAGCCACCCACGAGAGTAAATATCATCACTGTTAATCTGTTGTGTGTTGAGGTTGAAAAATCAACAATTTTGTAGATTAATAAAGCTTTTAGAAGTCTATGAGTGCCTTAAAAGTCCATGGAAATACCATTGCGGGGATGCAAAACAACAGTATAATTTATTGGGCATTGAACTGGGGTAAATTATTGTGTGTAATAAAGAACATGCAACTATAAACGAATACATGAAATGAGTACAATCTTCCTGCTATCTGAAAATGTAACATGATGAACAGGAATGACATTTACTGTAATGGGTGGTCATTAAGAGCTAGTTTAACCTTTTCATGTGTGAGTTCCAAATATCTCGAACGATCGCCCCAGGGTGAGTTTTTTTATGGACGTTATGTTAGAACATTCTCTCCATTACAGAATGTGATTGTTACTCAACAGTACTGTACATTTAACCCACGCTGCCCTCAAACCAACGCACGCAGGCTGTTTTAATTTACAGGCTGTTTTCAACTTGTCAATATCAAATGATTTTTGAACAAGTTTTTATTTTCTAAGAACAGTTTGAATTGAGGTGTGTTCCGCCTCCTCAATCATTCACATAAAAGTAGGCATGTTTACTTTTGCGGACAATTCCTTTTTTTAAACATTTTTGACCCGGACAAAATTCCCCAAGCACTTCGCAATTGTTTGTGCAGTTGAAGTCTTCAGACATTTGCGCATGTCCCGTCAGAATAGGATCTGCACACACGTGTTCACATTTTCCGTCTGTTGCCCACATCACAGTCATTGTTGTTTTCGTTAGCAATAATAACTTTGGAAATGTGTGCGTTTCTATCAAAGTGCCTTATTTCGTTATAATAGTTTCTGTATATCGTGTTATGCCGTTTCTACTGCAGCTCACTGTACGTATGGAGCATAATATATTTGTGTGTATTCCTTATAACCGTGGACACGCGAGGTAACATTACTCATTTCATAACCTTTATGGTGTTATATTCAATCGTGCTTATGTAGCTAGCTACATTCTTCTACTTTCTCTGTAAAACAATGCTAATTGCATCAGAGAAGTATTAGCTTGTGTTGTATTTTGAAGCAAACCCTGGTCGTAGGACTCCCAAGTGGCGCAGCGGTCTAAGGCACAACATCTCAGTGCTAGAGGCGTCACTACAGACACTGGTTCAAATCCAGGCTGCATTTCTATCAACATAGGTGCCTTATTATGTTAATAGTTTCAGTATGTGATTTGCATGTGAACTGTATGTCCAAATACAAAAAATACCTTGTTCAGTAATCATCTCACCTGTTAGTTGGTGGTGAACTATGTGGCTGTTGAGGGCAGCAGTGTCGATCAGATGGAAAAATATCTTCTTATTTCACTTGGTCGTTTTCTGAGTGCATTCCACAAAGCTGTTTATCATGTCCGCCTTATCCACTGCCCCCATTTTGAGGTTAAAGTCAAGTACACAGTCTGGTTTGATTTTTCTCTCTCCCGTCAGGTGGTCCACCTTCCCTGTGGCCAACATGGTTGCTGTATGGACAGTGGAGTATACATGGACGACTCGTTTGTCATGCTTCTTTATTGCCAGCTGTTGACCGTTCTCCTTGAACGCCACCTCCCCTCTCTGTATCATCCTGCATCCGTATGCTGGCATCCCCTTCCTGTTCAAGAGCAGATGCTGGAAGAGTGTGGGACTGCTGTAACAATTGTCAACATCCAAAGTGTGTCCCTTGCTGAGATGAGGAGCCAGCATGGTCATCACCACGGACCCGGACACCCCAAGCCCCTCATAATTTTGATTGTCAGGGGTGGACACTGTGTAAAATATAATGTCCTGGACAAATCCTGTCTTCATGTCGCACATGACAAAGACCTTGACCCCAAACCTTTTGGAGGGTATATATTGACGGAACGCCAGCCTACCTTTCCCTAACATCAGGTACTCATCAATGCATAGGCCCTTGTATGGCACAAAGACCTGACCGAATGCTGATGTCAGGCTGGTAAGAACTTTTCTTATTTTGTATAACAGGTAATTTAGGATGGCAGTAGCATTGTTGACGAAATGCAGGCATCGCAGCAAAACTAGGAAGCGTCTTGGAAAAATAGAGTGGCAAAGAAGGGAGTTGCAAACATAGGATCTGTGCTCCATTATTCTCTTAGGGAGTTATTATTTACTATCCCTATGAGAAGGACTGTCACCAGGAAGGTAATAATTTCACTAATTGTGGTTGTCACCCATTCAGTGAGTTTCCCCCTCACTCCTGGCTCTCTCTTCTCCTGTAGCTCCAAGGCAGAGTGATTGGTCTCCACCAGCTCCTCTGTCAGAAACAACTTGAAGCACTCAGCCTCAGTTGGAAATGGCAAGGGGCGTTGCACTCCAGACTGGGACTCATCAAAGCAAACAGCAGGGCCAGGAGGGGTGAAATGGCTGGCGGCCTTCCAGCTAGCACTGAACTCCTGTACTTAATCCACTGTCAGTCTGCCTCCATCACCACCAGCATCTTCAAAGGGACCTGAGACTTCGTCAGTGGACAAGGAGTCCTCAGGTTCAGGGTTCTCAATTGCTACAAGGTTGAGGGGCAGATCCTCAACCTGTGAGTTGTCTCCTTTTGAAAGACATTGCTAATACTATAGCTTAGCTCACTAGGCTACATATATAAACAACAACACTGAATGGCTCAGAGTGGGAGTGAGAGGTTACGGGATTGACTGCCGGCACGCGCCACTTGTATCAATAAATCACTATCATACGATTCTTGCATAGATTGTATTGGGCACATATTATGTGTGTAAAATACTTTTTTGAAGGTTGTACTGATTATGATGAACTAAGCTAATTCCAGCTGTGTGTGGAGCCATGTTTGTTGACATACAATGCATTCTGGGTTTCACATAAACAAAATGAGGTGAGTAAGGGTTCACTCATTTTTTGAGAACTTCCGGAAATGAATGGTGGGATGTGAACGCTGGTAGACGACACACCCCCTTCAACATGCGTACTATAAACAGACCAAACTCATCTTGTCTTCTCTTATCATCTTTGGTTTCTGTGAGATAAAAAGCATGTCAGCACGCAGAAACTACCCGTTGTCGGATTACTTTCAATTTCTAGAGAGTGTTTTACTCAATTATTTCAATCAATGGTGAGCTCACCCGTGATAAAACTAATTATAAATAGTAATTTCTATTAGCTAATTCATTTTGTAGTTTGTCAGCTGAGAGAAATACAAATATGACTGCTTGTGTTAGGTCAATCTTTCCTCAGTTAGCACTAGGACAAATGTAGCCTACTTTTTTCCAGTTTGGATGATTGTGATATGCTGTAGATACTTCTGTGAATGTCTGAACATTGCATCCAAAAATACTGCTCACATTCTGGACATAACTTTGAGGACTGTGTTTGTGCAAAATGTTTCTGAAAAAACAGTGTGGCCAGCTCAAATGCTGATTGTTGCTTCATTTGAAACTGTCCGTTCTAAATAAACATTCTAATAGGTTGATTGTACACTACATGGACCACTGGAGAATGATCACACCCGTGTGATGGTACGTGTGAAAAGGTTAAAGCCACACCTCTAGTAAACCCCACCTCCTAGATAGTACATAAGGAATACATAAAAAAAATACCAAACTGCGAGGTCAACCCAGCATGAAAATAAAAATACCAATTGATAGTTAAATTAACCCATGTTTGCGTAATCCCAACAAACCAACCTGTTGGGTTATTCACGCAACCCAACTGGCTGGGTCAAAATAACCCAACATGTTGTGTTCACTATTTCACCAGCGCTGGGTCATCAAAAAGCTCAAATTGGGTTGTTTTTAGCCCATATCTTTTTCTTTGTGTCAATATGTACACTGTAAACATACAATTTTAAGGCAACCAGCTGCAACAGGATTGTGCTTTTGCTCATTTTTGCAAAATTTGGCATATAGCTGAACCGATCTCAAATTGAATTGTATGTTCACTTCAATTTGAGAATTTACTTGACTTATTTGCATATTTACAAGATTGCTTTTCAAGTGAATTATAGTAACCACCCATGACTGTATTGGTTAATTAGCAACAGAGAGATGATTTTTGTACTCAATGTTTTTCAGAGCTTCAGCCTCCACTAAGTGAGTATCTTAATAAATATTTTAAATTTAACTTTTCATAACATTTCATTAAAATAATTATTTTCTTTGAGGGCTTAGTTACACCCCAAACACAGTAGTCTGTGACTTCTGGAGTACAAACCAAATAAAGCTGACAAGTTACCTTATGCTGGTTTGCATAGTGATTTCTAACTGCTACTGGATATAATCCAACAATTGGATCTGTTAATGTTAATGTTTTCAAACTACCTAAATCATATAACTGCAATAGCCATCCCAGTAACAAGTGCAATAAATCCCCAACTACTAACATATTGGATTCGTTTTTATCAAAAGGTATGTTATTTTTGTTTGTGTAGCATAAAATTGATCAACGAATCAAAGTACATGCAAAAAAACCTAACATTTAAACGAACAATTCTTAAAATCAACCTGCAAGAGAGCATGCTGGGAAATATGACAACGATGGATGTGGTTTTGAGTTGTTTTGAACAAACATAATTAAGTACATTTTTTCAACAAGCTTGTTGAAATTCAGCTGACCTCGAGCAGAGTTTGTTGAGTGTGAGTCCATTCAACTCTCATAATGACGCTGATTAAGCAATTGGTAAAAAAAAAATATTTAAAAATGTTTCTGCAGTGTAGGGAATTGTATGTTTCAACGTGTTTGTGTTTGCACATGCATGCATGTGTGTGTGGTTGAGTAAATGACTCGCCCAGGGCCAGTTTGTTCAGTGTTTCCCAACCCTGATCCTCGAGTACCCCCAACAGTACACATTTTCATTGTAGCCCTGGACAAACACACCTCATTCAACTCATTGAGGGCTTGATGATTAGTTGACAAGTTGAATCAGGTGTGCTTGCCCAGAGTTACAATAAAAATGTGTACTGTTCGTGGTAATCGAGGACCAAGGTTGGGAAACATTCAGTTAGTTGGCTTGTATCTTAGCAATTACCATAGCAACAGGCTCGGCCACCTGTTTCCCATGGGTCAGAGCATGTTCGTTAACAGAAGGATTCATTTTTATTCCCCATAAAAGTTGTTACATCACCCTCCATTTGCAGAATGATGTTATCAAAAAGCTCCTGGTAAATGGTAGGCATGGGGATAGGGAAGATGAGTCATTGACTGCATACTATTTGAGAGTCAGACATTCGTAACTAAGGTTACGGAAGTGTATTAGGTCCAGGTAAAGAGAAAAAATAAGTAAATGTTGATGGGTGGTGGTACTTAACAAAAACAATTGCACGGATAGTACTTTAAAAAATTGAAATAAATTTACGAGAATAAAGTTGAAATATTTTGAGAATAAAAAGGCAATATTTTGAGAATAAAGTAAGGGAGTTGGTTATTAATTGCCTGCCTCCCTGGCTCCCTGTTGCTGTGCACACCACTGTTGAAATGCCTGAGTTAAATGACTGGTGAAACTATACTTTAGAATTGTCTTGATGTGCTAAAAGAGAAAGGATATGTCACGTTCGTTGGAAGCATACTCGGACCAGCGTGATCTGGGTTCCACATCTTTATTTATTTAAAGTAAGTGAACCACATAACAAAACAATAAAGAAACGACAATGAGTGCTGACATACAACTACACATAAACAATATCCCACAAAACACAGGTGGAAAAATGCTATTAAATATGATCCCCAATTAGAGACAATGATAGCCAGCTGCCTCTAATTGGGAATCATACCAAACACCAACATTAAAAACAAAACTTGAACCCCACATAGAAAATATAAACTAGACTAACCCCCCAGTCATGCCCTGACCTACTCCACCATAGAAAATAAGAACTCTCTATGGTCAGGATGTGAATGGATATCCTTTTTACTAAAGCCAATTCTTAAGCATAGTTTTACCAGCCATCTATAAATCATATTATTGTAAATATTAGGACCTGGAACAGGTTGGGTCTTGCCAAAGATTGCGTCTCTACAGAAGGAGGAACCATACGGACTTGGATGAGGTATTTCATCCAAAGACTTGGATGAGACAAGTGGGTTGTGTGTGTAAGAAGGTGTGTGTGGGCGGTAAAAAGTACAGGAAAAAACAAATAAATGGCCATCTAATGAGCTAATACACTCGTTCAAACAGGCGTCACTGCTGACTGGCTGATCCACACACACTCGCACCCACCAGGTTTCCCCCTGGCAACTTCAGGCTATAGGCATACACTCACGTTGGTGTTAATAACCAGAGTTGAATGAAAACCACGCCCATCATTATCATATTTCCCAGAATGCTCCATTGCAGGTTGATTTTTAGAGTTGTTTGTTTCAATATTTATGTTTTTGCATGTACATTAAATGATTAATTAATCATATGCTACTCTAATATAAATAACATACATTTTTCTAAACTATGTCAATCTGTTACGTGGATTTATTGGACACGTTACAGAAATGGTTGTTCCATTTTCTATTTTTAAGGTTGTCTCATATGTTAATCTTCCCAACACTGGCAGTTATTCTGAATGCATGCTGCAGGTGTATATAAATAACAAATATTGGCTATCCCTGCTTTGGCTGGATTCTGCTAGGAATTACCCACCAGTATAAAAAAATGTGTAGGTCAACACACTAGGGTGAAACTAGGCCTTAAATTGTTGACCCAAATAATTTCATATTTATAACAGCATAGCCACTTACAATTCCCATAGATGAAGGCCTAAAGATAGAAAAGTAATGAATACAGCAACCAAATCTTTGTTATTGGGATGCCGGTAGTCTAGTGGTTAGAGCGTTGGACTACTAACCGAAATCCCTGAGCTGACAAGGTAAAAATCTGTCATTCTGCCCCTGAGCAAGGCACTGTTAACCTTAACCTTAACTGACTTTCCCAATTAAATAAAGGTAAAAAAAATAAAAAAATTAATTGCAAACACAGTCGTGGGTGGTGCTGGTATCTAAAAAAATCACCTGAAAGGCACCCTGGGAAATGTGAAAATAAGGCTAAAACCCTAAAGCCGAGCTATTCAATTCTGGTCCTGGAGAGCTGAAACATTTCTGGTTTTCAATTTTTGTATAATTCTTCAAAGAACATCCCATTTATGGTTCTTCAAATGGCATCGCTGTCAAGGACCTTTTTTGGGTCCAACTTGCACCTTTATTTACATCATTTATTTATTTTTACTTTTACCCCTTTTTCTCCCCAATTTTGTGGTATCCAATTGGTAGTTACAGTCTTGTCTCATCGCTGCAACTCCCGTACGGACTCGGGAGAGGCAAAGGCCAAGAGCCATGCGTCCTCCGAAACATGACCCAAACAAGCCGCACTGCTTCTTAACACAATGCCCACTTAACCCGGAAGCCAGCCACACCAATATGTCGGAGGATACACCTGGCGACCGCGTCAGCATGCATGCGCCCGGCCCACCACAGGAGTCGCGATGGGACAAGGACATCCCTACTGGCCAAACCCTCCCCTAACCCGGACGACGCAGGGCCAATTGTGCATCGCCCCATGGGTCCCCCGGGCGCAGCCGGCCGCGCCCGGGATCTCTAGTGGCACAGTTAGCAACTATGATGCAGTGCCTTAGACCACTGCACCACTCTGGAGGCCCTCACAGCCTTATTTTTAAGAGTGTAGAAACTCCCTCCTCCCAATGCTTACGTCAATCCTTTGCTTTTCAATCCCCCAGTATGTTATTGCACACTTCGGGAGAAGGGTGGAGAATTGGGACTCAGGCTTGGATCTTTGATTGCGTTAGCTTCTGCCTGTGTCCTTAAGCCTGTGCCGTAGTGTCACCTGGGCATGTGGTGGCGTGGCCCCTATGTGTCCCCCTAGAGACTCAGCACAGAGAGACTCATTACTCATTAAAGCCATGGTGGTGACAGATCAATACATTGTTTCCACACAGTTAAAGGTCAGCTAACAAGAGGGGGAATTGGAGGATGGAGGTGTGAGGATGAACATGGCTGCAGCAGGGAAACTTTGTTTGCATCCCAAATGGCACCATATTCCCTTATAGTGCAGTACTTTTAACCTCAAAAATGCACTACATAGGGAATAGGGTACCATTAGGGACGTAGTCCTCTGTGTTCACACATATGAATGGTGGATTATTTTGTAGCCTAAATTCTGAGTGGCCACATGATACAATTCACCATCCATGCTACATCAATGATTAAAATTCTTCAATCATAATTGCAGCTTTAACTTTGATTATGTAAAAGCTGATATAACTGACACACGTTCATACATATTCACGTTTCGTCCATCGCTGTAGATTGCGAATGTGAATTCTATTGAGCTCCTCAACGAAGTACACTCTCAAGCCTGCTATTAGATTGAGTGTTTTCTGGCTCCATTCCTTTGAAGTAGAGAGTCTAACTCAACATTACTCCTGGAATAGGATCCAGACAGTGAGTAAAAGACGTTGTGGGGATCAGTCTTCATTTGTCCGCTTTTCAAAAAGCTCTTGGGACAGAAACCCAGAGGCTTGCTGGCAACACTAACTTGCCGCTCACACTCATTGTTTAATAGGCCCTGTATCCAACTCAGTATTTAGCGGATGAAAAATAATTTGATAGAGGAGGAGGGTTGCCTTGGCAAGTCTTTCCACAAGGACAGAGAGAGAGGATCTACAAACAGATTTATAAAACAGCGGGGGAGAAGAGGGGCACTACAGCTTTAAAGGGCTAATACAATAATGAGATGCCATTGGGAATCTTGGGCTAATTTCTGCCTATTAGCCTGATTAAAAAAAGGCCTGTGAAGAGAGATTGTGTGTGTGTGTGTCCCCAAAATGCCACCCTTTTCCCTTCACATACCACTTCTTTTGAACAGAGCCGTGGTCAAAAGTAGTGCACTATGTAGGTAATAGGGTACCATTTGAAGAACAGCCCATGACACTGTTGATTAGAATGAGCATAAAATCTGCTGAAGTGGGCCCAAAGCTTTTTTACTCAGCATAGATTTCAGATTGTCATTTCGGATGCAGACAGTATTTGTTGGTGTTTTTTTCAGCTAGTGTCCCTATTCTATTTCTCATGCATGCTGCCTCAATCTGATCCATTTGAATGGCATATTTTGAGTGTGTGTGCATCTAAAATGGCACCCTATATACCCTGTTGTTCCTGGCCAAAAGTAGTGCACTATGGGGAATAGGGTTCCATTTCAGATGCAGCATTGTCGCTGGGTTGGTTTGGTTCAAAGGTCAACTGCCCCTTAGAAGCAACTTCTCTGATTTTAAATGGCCAATGTCACGTCGATATGAGTCAGAAACATTGATTATAATGTCAAAATTGACAACAAAGTGTAAATAGGATAATTTTGCCATGAAGTCAGTCTCGTCCAAAACAGAGTTTTGCAAGTGAGTTCGTCACGACTGGAAGGTTAAGTAGGGATTACAGCATATGGGTGCAACACACATTTAGCTCGGCAAATAGGAGTGAAAATGGCCTTCCATAAAGTTGTTCAACAATCTTGGGCGGATGGCCGGGATATGGATTTACATCTGACTAGCTTCTACTTGGGCTGTCAACTTTCAAACCTGAGACTGATGTGTTGTTGTTATGTACCTAAGTTCTACCTAGTTTATAGCTAGTTAGCTACATGTCATTATTTGACAGGCAATGCCGCTTTGATACTAGGCTGTAATACTGTGATGTAACTAGCTAAATACATAGCCTCTCCCTAACATGTAATGTTACATGTAACATAGCTAACGTTGCACCTGAAGACAGCTAACGTTAGAGGTGAAGCGAGAGGTTTTACTCCACCCAAAATCTGTCCACAAAAAATGAGCCCACGAAGTGAGTAATTTTTGTATGGAGGTCAATGAGAGTGTCGAAATTTGGTCCACAAAAAATGTAATCGGTCATTTGTTACGTGAGGTTTATCTGATTAAATAGATGTTTCGTTGTAACGGTTGTCGCTCTCCTCATCCTCGGAAGAGGTGAGGAGAGAAGGATCTTCAGACCAAAACGCAGGCTCAGGGAAATAAGCCATCTTTATTATAAATTACGATGGCACACGAAACGAAACAAAACACTTTCCAAACTACAAAATAAGAAAACGACGTTGACGCAACCTGAACATAAACTTACATAACTCAACATAAACTTACGTACAGGAAACGGACGACATCGAAACGAAACGAAACAAACAAACGCTACAGTCCCATGTGGTACGAACATACATACAGACATAGGAGACAATCACCCACAACGAACACTGTGACAACGCCTACCTAAATATGACTCTTAATTAGAGGAACGCCAAACACCTGCCTCTAATTAAGAGCCATACCAGGTAACCCAAAACCAACACAGAAACAGAAAACATAGAATGCCCACCCAACCTCACGTCCTGACCAACTAACACACAAAAACTAACAGAAATAGGTCAGGAACGTGACAGTACCCCCCCCACAAGGTGCGAACTCCGGACGCACCAGCACAAAGTCTAGGGGAGGGTCTGGGTGGGCATCTAACCACGGTGGTGGCTCAGGCTCCGGGCGCGGTTCCCACCCCACCATAATCCATCCTAGCCCCCTCCCTTCAAGAATGTCCACCCTCTTACTTCCCCCACAAAATCCTCCTAATAACAAATCTAATAATGACAATACCGGGACAGAGAGATAAACCAAGACAGAGGGATAGATAAGACTATAGAGGTAGATAAAGATAGAGAGGGAGATCAGGATAGAGGGGCAACTCCGGACTGAAAGGCAGCTCCGGACAGAGAGACAGCTCTGGACTGATGGGCAGTTCTGGGTATCTAGCCTTTTCAGGCTGAAGGGCAGCTCATGGCTGACTGACGACTCTCGATGCTCATGGCTGGCTGACGGCTCTCGACGCTCATGGCAGGCTGACGGCTCTCGACGCTCATGGCAGGCTGACGGCTCTCGACGCTCATGGCAGGCTGACGGCTCTCGACGCTCATGGCAGGCTGACGGCTCTCGACGCTCATGGCAGGCTGACGGCTCTCGACGCTCATGGCAGGCTGACGGCTCTCGACGCTCATGGCAGGCTGACGGCTCTCGACGCTCATGGCAGGCTGACGGCTCTCGACGCTCATGGCAGGCTGACGGCTCTCGACTGCTCATGGCTCTCTAACGGCTCTAGCTGCTCATGGCTCTCTGACGGCTCTGGCTGCTCATGGCTCTCTGACGGCTCTGGCTGCTCATGGCTCTCTGACGGCTCTGGCTGCTCATGGCTCTCTGACGGCTCTGGCTGCTCATGGCTCTCTGACGGCTCTGGCAGATCCTGTCTGATTGGCGGCTCTGGCAGATCCTGTCTGGTTGGCGGCTCTGGCAGATCCTGTCTGGTTGGCGGCTCTGGCAGATCCTGTCTGGTTGGCGGCTCTGGCAGATCCTGTCTGGTTGGCGGCTCTGGCAGATCCTGTCTGGTTGGCGGCTCTGGCAGATCCTGTCTGGTTGGCGGCTCTGGCAGATCCTGTCTAGTTGGCGGCTCTGGCAGATCCTGTCTGGCGGGCGGCTCTAGCGGCTCCTGTCTGGCTGACGGCTCTAGCGGCTCCTGTCTGGCGGATGGCTCTGTAGGCTCATGGCAGACGGGCGGCTTTGCAGGCTCATGGCAGACGGGCGGCTTTGCAGGCTCCTGGCAGACGGATGGCTCAGATGGCGCTGGGGAGACGGATGGCTCAGATGGCGCTGGGGAGACGGATGGCTCAGATGGCGCTGGGGAGACGGATGGCTCAGATGGCGCTGGGGAGACGGATGGCTCAGATGGCGCTGGGGAGACGGATGGCTCAGATGGCGCTGGTGAGACGGATGGCTCTGGCCGGATACGGCGCACTGTAGACCTGGTGCGTGGTGCCGGAACTGGAGGCACCGTGCTAATGATAAGCACCTTCCTACTAGTGCGGGGAGCAGGGACAGGGCACACTGGACTCTCAAAGCCCACTCTATACCTGGTGCGAGGTACCGGCACTGGTGACACCGGGCTGAGGGCAAGCACATCAGGATTAGTAGGGGGAGAAGAAACAGTGTGTACAGGGCTCTGGAGACGCACTGGTAGCTTAGTGCGTGGGGCCGGAACTGGAGGCACCGGGCTAGATACACGCACTACAGGGAGAGTGCGTGGAGGAGGAACAGGGCTCAGGATACGCACTGGTAGCCTAGTGCGTAGTGTAGACACTGTAGGTACTAGGCTGGGGCGGGGAGGTGGTGCCGGAAATACCGGACCGTGGAGGCGTACTGGCACTCTTGAGCATTGAGCTTGCCCAACCTTACCTGGTTGAATACTCCCGGTTGCCCGACCAGTGCGGGGAGGTGGAATAACCCGCACCGGGCTATGTAGGCGAACCGGGGAAACCATGCGTAAGGCAGGTGCCATGTATGCCGGCCCGAGGAGACGCACTGGAGACCAGACGCGTTGAGCCGGCCTCATGACACCTGGCTCAATACTCAATCTAGCCCTACCAGTGCGGGGAGGTGGAATAACCCGCACTGGGCTATGCACTCGTACAGGAGACACCGTGCGCTCTACTGCGTAACACGGCGCCTGCCCGTACTCCCGCTCTCCACGGTAAGCCTGGGAAGTGGGCGCAGGTCTCCTACCTGCCCTTGGCCCACTATCTCCTAGCCCCCCCCAAGAAATTTTTGGGAATTACTCACGGGCTTTTTTGGCTTCCGTGCCAGACGCGTTCCCTCATAGCTCCGGTTCCTCTCCCAGGTAGCCTCTGCTCTCCTCAATGCCTCCACCTGTTCCCATGGGAGGCGATCCCTCCCAGCCAGGATCTCCTCCCAAGTGTAGCAACCCTTTCCATCCAAAACATCGTCCCAAGTCCATTGCTCCTTTCTCTCCTGTCCCTTACTCCGTTTCGTTTTCCCTTGCCGCTTGGTCTTAGCGTGTTGGTGGGTGATTCTGTAACGGTTGTCGCTCTCCTCATCCTCGGAAGAGGTGAGGAGAGAAGGATCTTCAGACCAAAACGCAGGCTCAGGGAAATAAGCCATCTTTATTATAAATTACGATGGCACACGAAACGAAACAAAACACTTTCCAAACTACAAAATAAGAAAACGACGTTGACGCAACCTGAACATAAACTTACATAACTCAACATAAACTTACGTACAGGAAACGGACGACATCGAAACGAAACGAAACAAACAAACGCTACAGTCCCATGTGGTACGAACATACATACAGACATAGGAGACAATCACCCACAACGAACACTGTGACAACGCCTACCTAAATATGACTCTTAATTAGAGGAACGCCAAACACCTGCCTCTAATTAAGAGCCATACCAGGTAACCCAAAACCAACACAGAAACAGAAAACATAGAATGCCCACCCAACCTCACGTCCTGACCAACTAACACACAAAAACTAACAGAAATAGGTCAGGAACGTGACATTCGTAATGGTTAGGTTGTCACGAATGCACTGATGTAAGTGGACGGAGTGGCATTTCGGCAACTTAAAAAATATATATACTGTATATATTTTATAGCAGAGTTGTGCCTGTTGTCATAGAGATAGATGGACTCATCATAACTATAACTGATATTAGCATGGATGTTGCCATTAAGTGCTTCCACCATTTTAAAGAAGTCAACTGGGTGGGGGATTCCTATGAGTTGGGAGCAATCAGCCAATGAAGAAAATTTACTATTTTAAAATAGAGCTAGCCTCAATGGCACTGCCCATGCTGTCATAAGACTCTATAATGGCACACATACAAAGATGCATATCTAACCTCTCATTGGCTAGAATTGTCCCCCCTGATCACACCTCCTCCCGCCTGCCTTCCATCTTTGATGACATGTATTTCCATTGTTAGAGCGGGGGTTCTACTAAGCAATATGAAATTGTTTTAAGAAGGCCATACCAAGGATCATTTCGATTTGATTTTGAATTTAAGATCCCTTGAAGTATAATTTTTATTTTTAAACAATTATTTGCTGAACAATTATTTTAGGACTTACTGCTATTAGCCCATGCAAACGCATTGCCTAACACATTCACTACGTGGCCCAACAGATAGTCCCCCAAAAATCTGATGGAAGTTTGTTCTGAAGTGTCTGTCCTTTATCTGAGAGATTTGTTGTTTTTGTTTTTTACATGTATTTAACCTCTTATTTTTGGCACTAAACAGTCTAAGTCCTGTCTAATCTGGGAGGGGGGGTTCTTTTGTTTGAAGAAGTTTTAAGAAGGTCATAGCAAGGATATTTTCAGCTATTTCAATTATAATTTTAAGACCCCTTGAAGTATATCTTTAAAAAAAAATACATTACCAGTCAAAAGTTTGGACACACCTACTCATTCCAGGGTTTTTCTTTATTTTTTATATTTTCTACATAGTAGAATAACAGTGAAGACATCAAAACTATGAAATAACACATAGGAAATCATGTAGTGTTAGACAGTCGTGAAGAGGGCATGACAAAACCTATTCCCCTGCCTCTGACACCACCTGGCATAGAGGTCCTGGATGGCAGTAAGCTTACATTTACATTTTTTTTTTTTTTTACATTTTAGTCATTTAGCAGACGCTCTTATCCAGAGCGACTTACAGTAGAGTGCATACATTTTATTACATTTTGGCCCCGTTGATGTATTGGGCCGTTCACATTACCATCTGTAGTGCCTTGAGGTCAGAGGCCGAGAAGTTGCCATACCAGGCAGTTATGCAACCAGTCAGGATGCTCTTGATGGTGCAGCTGTAGAACATTTTGAGAATCTGAGGACCCATGCCAAATGTTTTCAGTCTCCTGAGGGGGAATAGGTTTTGTTGTGCCCTCTTCACAATTAGCTTTGTGTTTTTGGACCATGTTAGTTTGTTGGTGATGTGGACACCAAGGAACTTGAAGCTTTCATTGATCACCACTGCTATAAATGATACAAGGTCCACCTTGTAAATATGAAGAATTTCTGGATACTGCTGTTGATACTCAGGCTTTGGTGTAGACTCCATTGTAGGCCTACCGGTCTTCACTACCACCAGACCTTCAAAGCTACTCGATCTTTCTACCTTTCGACAGCCTCCGCATAGGAGACTCTCAACTGCCCTGATTTGAGCAAAGTCGTTCTCTTTCACCCTAATCGGCACTCCAAGAATTGTGCTTCATGCTCTCCACCACAGTTACAACACGTTTCTCCTTGGCCATTCTCTTCTACTAAACATGCAAAATCTCCTTCAAAGCGATCTTTCCCACACATCCCATATCTCTGCTTCTCCCGTCTGCAGACACATATTTCATTTCCAAACATTTTACAGCAAGAACATTGTAATGGTCGGTTTACAAAAGCTCTAACAGGATAGTATTCGTATCCCAGCTGCACTCGAGTAGGGAGAGACTCCACATCAAAACACACTAGCACAGACAAACTGTTCTCCTTCCTGCCATGAACCATACAATTCATCCTCTGTGCATCGAACACTCCTGGAATTGTATTTAATAGAGCAATGTCAACATCCTCCAAAAAAATGATATCCATCAACTCGATTGATATCCATAAAAAAATGGAATCCACAGAAAAACAAGAAATCTGAACTAGCCCATTCTTGTGATCTTCACTGATTTTATTTTACCTAAAGCTTTGTCCATCGTTTTGGACGTGTCGAATGGATTACACAAATAGGCATGTCAATCTCTACAAAAAAACGCACTCCTACCATATACGCACTCCTACCCTATAGGGTATTATCAGAATTATACGTATTATTTTCCACACCAATCTTGCTTCTTTTTCCATTTTTCAGGACCAAAGTCCAGAACCTCCAATGAGGATCGAACTCCATATCCACCTTCCTTACCGTAACTAGCTAGCTGACTGACTCAACTCCAGCCACTTTAAAAATGGGAATTGATGGAAATTATGTAAAAATGTACCACTAGCCACTTTAAACAATGCCACTTAATATAATGTTTACATACCCTACATTACCCATCTCATATGTATATACTGTACTCTATATCATCTACTGCATCTTGCCATCTTTATGTAATACATGTACCACTAGCCACTTTAAACTATGCCACTTTATGTTTACATACCCTACAGTACTCATCTCATATGTATATACCGTACTCTATACCATCTACTGCATCTTGCCTATGCCGTTCTGTACCACCACTCATTCATATATCTTTATGTACATATTCTTTATCCCTTTACACTTGTGTGTGTATAAGGTAGTAGTTGTGGAATTGTTAGGTTAGATTACTTGTTGGTTATTACTGCATTGTCGGAACTAGAAGCACAAGCATTTCGCTACACTCGCATTAACATCTGCTAACCATGTGTATGTGACTAATAAAATTTGATTTGATTTGATTTGATTAGCTACAGCCACACTTGTGAAAACTGCCTATAGGGTTTTCAGTACATTTTTCTAAAGCCATCCCTTTAAATACGGTATACCTTTAAATGTATAGGCTATATATTGAAAAAACGGCATCAGAATAGGGATCAATGAAAGAAAGCCATATAAATACATGCAGTGTCTCCTGACCCCTCCTGTCACAGCCTCCAGTATTTATGCTGCAGTAGTTTATGTGTCGGGGGGCTAGGGTCAGTTGGTTATACCTGGAGTACTTCTCCTATCTTATCCAGTGTCCTGTGTGAATTTAAGTATGCTCTCTCTAATTCTCTCGTTCTCTCTTTCTTTCTCTCTCTCTGAGAACCTGAGCCCTAGGACCATACGTCACGGCAAACCAGGCATGATGACTCCTTGCTGTCCCCAGTCCGCCTGGCCTTGCTGCTATTCCAGTTTCAGCTGTTCTGCCTGCGGTTATGGAACCCCTACCTGTCCCAGACCTGCTGTTTTCAACTCTTAATGATCGGCTATGAAAAGCCAACTGATATTTATTCCTGATTATTATTTGACCATGCTTGTCATTTATGAACATTTTGAAAATCTTGGCTCTCTCTAATTCTCTCCTTCTCTCTTTCTTTCTCTCTCTCGGAGGACCTGAGCCCTAGGACCATACGTCAGGACTACCGGGCATGATGACTCCTTGCTGTCCCCAGTCCACCTGGCCTTGCTGCTGTCCCAGTTTCAACTGTTCTGCCTGCGGTTATGGAACCCCTACCTGTCCCAGACCTGCTGTTTTCAACTCTTAATTATCGGCTATGAAAAGCCAACTGACATTTATTCCTGATTATTATTTGACCATGCTTGTCACTTATGAACATTTTGAACATCTTGGCATAGTTCTGTTATAATCTCCACCCGGCACAGCCAGAAGAGGACTGGCCACCCCTCATAGCCTGGTTCCTCGCTAGGTTTCTTCCTAGGTTTTGGCCTTTCTAGGGAGTTTTTCCTAGCCACCGTGCTTCTACACCTGCATTGCTTGCTGTTTGGGGTTTTAGGCTGGGTTTCTGTACAGCACTTCGAGATATTAGCTGATGTACGAAGGGCTATATAAAATAAACTTGATTTGATTTGATATCATACAAAAAACAGAACAGGGCTCCGGGCAGCCGAGCGGAAATGGAGGAAAACTCGCCTCCCTGCGGACCTGGCATCCTTTCACTCCCTCCTCTCTACATTTTCCTCTTCTGTCTCTGCTGCTAAAGCCACTTTCTACCACTCTAAATTCCAAGCATCTGCCTCTAACCCTAGGAAGCTCTTTGCCACCTTCTCCTCCCTCCTGAATCCTCCTCCCCCTCCTCCCCCCTCCTCCCTCTCTGCAGATGACTTCGTCAACCATTTTGAAAAGAAGGTCGACGACATCCGATCCTCGTTTGCTAAGTCAAACGACACCGCTGGTTCTGCTCACACTGCCCTACCCTGTGCTCTGACCTCTTTCTCCCCTCTCTCTCCAGATGAAATCTCGCGTCTTGTGACGGCCGGCCGCCCAACAACCTGCCCGCTTGACCCTATCCCCTCCTCTCTTCTCCAGACCATTTCCGGAGACCTTCTCCCTTACCTCACCTCGCTCATCAACTCATCCTTGACCGCTGGCTACGTCCCTTCCGTCTTCAAGAGAGCGAGAGTTGCACCCCTGCTGAAAAAACCTACACTCGATCCCTCCGATGTCAACAACTACAGACCAGTATCCCTTCTTTCTTTTCTCTCCAAAACTCTCGAACGTGCCGTCCTTGGCCAGCTCTCCCGCTATCTCTCTCAGAATGACCTTCTTGATCCAAATCAGTCAGGTTTCAAGACTAGTCATTCAACTGAGACTGCTCTTCTCTGTATCACGGAGGCGCTCCGCACTGCTAAAGCTAACTCTCTCTCCTCTGTTCTCATCCTCCTAGACCTATCGGCTGCCTTCGATACTGTGAACCATCAGATCCTCCTCTCCACCCTCTCCGAGTTGGGCATCTCTGGCGCGGCCCACGCTTGGATTGCGTCCTACCTGACAGGTCGCTCCTACCAGGTGGCGTGGCGAGAATCTGTCTCCTCACCACGTGCTCTCACCACTGGTGTCCCCCAGGGCTCTGTTCTAGGCCCTCTCCTATTCTCGCTATACACCAAGTCACTTGGCTCTGTCATAACCTCACATGGTCTCTCCTATCATTGCTATGCAGACGACACACAATTAATCTTCTCCTTTCCCCCTTCTGATGACCAGGTGGCGAATCGCATCTCTGCATGTCTGGCAGACATATCAGTGTGGATGACGGACCACCACCTCAAGCTGAACCTCGGCAAGACGGAGCTGCTCTTCCTCCCGGGGAAGGACTGCCCGTTCCATGATCTCGCCATCACGGTTGACAACTCCATTGTGTCCTCCTCCCAGAGCGCTAAGAACCTTGGCGTGATCCTGGACAACACCCTGTCGTTCTCAACTAACATCAAGGCGATGGCCCGTTCCTGTAGGTTCATGCTCTACAACATCCGCAGAGTACGACCCTGCCTCACACAGGAAGCGGCGCAGGTCCTAATCCAGGCACTTGTCATCTCCCGTCTGGATTACTGCAACTCGCTGTTGGCTGGGCTCCCTGCCTGTGCCATTAAACCCCTACAACTCATCCAGAACGCCGCAGCCCGTCTGGTGTTCAACCTTCCCAAGTTCTCTCACGTCACCCCGCTCCTCCGCTCTCTCCACTGGCTTCCAGTTGAAGCTCGCATCCGCTACAAGACCATGGTGCTTGCCTACGGAGCTGTGAGGGGAACGGCACCTCAGTACCTTCAGGCTCTGATCAGGCCCTACACCCAAACAAGGGCACTGCGTTCATCCACCTCTGGCCTGCTCGCCTCCCTACCACTGAGGAAGTACAGTTCCCGCTCAGCCCAGTCAAAACTGTTCGCTGCTCTGGCACCCCAATGGTGGAACAAACTCCCTCACGACGCCAGGACAGCGGAGTCAATCACCACCTTCCGGAGACACCTGAAACCCCACCTCTTCAAGGAATACCTAGGATAGGATAAAGTAATCCTTCTGACCCCCCCCCCCTTAAAAGATTTAGATGCACTATTGTAAAGTGGCTGTTCCACTGGATGTCATAAGGTGAATGCACCAATTTGTAAGTCGCTCTGGATAAGAGCGTCTGCTAAATGACTTAAATGTAAATGTAAATGTAAAATATTAGCTTTTATCTGAAGCTGAAAAAGACAGGAAATGCACAATCTAATTGGACCTATGCACTATC
Organism: Salvelinus alpinus; assembly: GCF_045679555.1. NCBI lineage: Eukaryota > Metazoa > Chordata > Actinopteri > Salmoniformes > Salmonidae > Salvelinus > Salvelinus alpinus. The sequence goes on from NC_092093.1 coordinate 82,127,806, forward strand.
AAGCCTGTTCAGCATACATTACGCAGATCAACACCTTTACAGTATTCCAAATATATTGATTTACTGTATTTCAACAACCGATGTACTCAGATTGGAGTTGTATGTTTTTTTCATGTAAGACATCATCCCCTTCCACTCATTTAAACGTTATGGGAAGGTTTTCCCGGACGTAAATTAAGCCATTAAACCAAGTCCTTGTCACGTTCCTGACCTGTTTTCTGTTAGTTTTTGTATGTGTTAGTTGGTCAGGACGTGAGTTTGGGTGGGCAGTCTATGTTTTCTGTTTCTATGTTGGTTAATGGGTACCTAATATGGTTCTCAATTAGAGGCAGGTTGTTTTCATCTCCTCTGATTGAGAATCATATTAAGGTAGGTGTTGTCACATTGTTTGTCGTGGGTGGTTGTCTCCTGTGTTAGTGTCTGTCTATGTTGCACCATACGGGACTGTTTCGGTTTGTTTGTTCATTTTGTTCGTTCGGTTTTTATGTAGTCATTTCCCTGTTCGTGCGTTCTTCGTGTTACATGTAAGTTCTTACGTCCAGGTCTGTCTACATTCGTTTTGTTATTTTGTTAGTTAATTCAAGTATAGTTCGTTTTTTGTCTTCGTTGTTTTGTCGTGTCTAATAAATATAATGTCTAAGTATCACGCTGCGTCTTGGTTCAATCCATGCTCCTCCTCTTCGGAGGAAGAGGAGAACCGTTACAGTCCTGCTGATTAAACCTAGTCCGGGACTAAAAAGCGAGATCAAAGAAAATCTCTGACCCAAATTCTCTGTAGTCCAGGACTAGGTGTAATCTATGTCCGTGACACCACTCCTTAACCCTATATGTAACCTAGAATATTATATTGTCGTGATGTGACTTTCATTAATGTGATGACTGTTATTTATTCAATTCACTAACTACGTTTAATTGTCACCCGATTAAATGAATCATGTAACAATTAACTCATTAGGAATTTGGGGCACCACGGAATAATTTGTTTAACGAGTTACCATCTCCTGAATTAAACTTTAGAAGATATAAATATATCGATAACAGTCACTTATTAATCATTACCTTATATCATTTCTAATTCTGAACAGTCATAACCTTCTTGGATATGCAAGAACCTCAACCGTTGCTGATTATTCAGTGATACATAAATTGGTATTTTTTTTTATTTACTAACTAACTAAATAATAAAACAGAATACACATACACACTCACATGAGACAAAAGTACCTAGTGGACTGACAAGATATGACAGCTTATTACAACATAAGGTTAGATGGAGAAGGGGAAAGAGAGAGAGACAGAGGGACAAAGTGAATACTTATCGTACATTTGGAAACTACGCTCACAGTAACCATTTACTTTGCACAGTAATGCATGTATTTATGTGTGGAAGTCTTTGTTCGTTGTCTATCTCTGTTGAAACCAATCAATACTTCTATGGGAAGGGGTCGATGGGTGTAAGGTGCTGGTTGTCCACCAGAGGTCACAATATCCTTCTTCTTAGTTGTCCTGTCTTGCAGTAGAGTGTTTTCAGAGCAGATACTCAGATGCTTGTCTGAGATGGGATTTTCTCCTTCCTTCCTTGGGTAGATTGTCAAAGTTCCAAATCAGTTTACACGTGCAGCTGCAGACTGGCTTTGTTTCTTGTCTGATAGGTGAGATTATCTTCTTCGCCTCGTGTTGAGGCTACGTTCTAACCATTTCCAACATGTAGTTAAATCTCTTTTTGGTGGTATTTTTGGGTGTTATAGTTCTCTAGGCAAAACTCTTCTGGGGGACAAAGGCATTCCTTTGGTTGATATTGAAGAGCAGGAGGGAGGTGTCAAAACCGGTCATCGTCAGCCATTTGCCAAGCTGATCTGAGGCCAAGGATCCTCAGCAAGGAGAGTCATGTCAGTCCCCCTCTGGTGGGTTCAACCTTGGAAGTTGCAAACCACCATAAAAATTACCACGGGATGTCCTGGTTGTGGATTATCGTTGCGGTCCCCCTCTGGTGGTTTACCTTGGTAGGATTTCTGCAAGCTGCAGACCAACGCAAGACTGGCCTGAGGATGTCCTGGTTGAGGATCTCCATCCTGGACCTGTCGTCCAGTTGTCCAGGCTGGTAGATCTTGGCAGTAACTTAGGTAGATGTTAAAAATGCACAACACTCATGAAATACATCATAACATTTCTTCCCCAAATGAGCAGCATTGTGGCATTAACTGGTGGTTGAATGGGTAACTTGTTTGTGGCTCTCTCACTTCCTAAGTTGTCAAAGGAAATGGAACAAAAACACTAACAAAAGATATACAAAATATAGTTACCACACCTCAATCATCTAATTGGACTGTATTCTATATGCGTCCACGGTCTTGGCTAAATTTCTCTATCATGGCATTGTGTCTAATGTCATATCTAGGGTATTCCTACGTAGAATAGTGCCCTAAGCAACACACCGCTAAGTTGATAACTACAATATAACTCTACAACTGTAAGGCACTAGCTTCGGACAGTCTACAGGGATGACCTATGGACCTTTTGGGAGAAACTTGTGATTCATGTAGCTGTAGAGTCAGAGGCCTCAGGCCCTCTAACAGGAGCACCCTCTCACTCCAGTTAGAGGGTACATCGTCAGGTATTGGAGCATTGAGAGATGAAGCACAACAACAGTTTCTACCATGATACCAATACCTAAGAGGTCAAAATACCTGTAAAGTACGTCGCCAGTGAAATGACTAGCGCTACAGTCGACCTGATCGCTACGTTCTTGCACCAATCCCACACAGTGTCAGAGCACAAGGGTAAAAAAGGGAAACAAAGGGTTCAATGATGATCAAAACGTAGACCGATGTTCTCTAGAAGTCCTACTACATGAAGTACTAAAGCGAGAAAAATGTGAGAACGGGAAAAAAGACAAGTCACTATAACTAGACGTGGAATTGCCGGACAACAGATCCGCCAGAATTAACACAGTTAGCAAGGATGTAAACAATCAATTTACTCCCGCTATCACTCGAGACCCTATCCAGGGCCCCCTCGATCAAGAAACCAGCCCACAGGTTAGGTCTATAGACTAAACAGTATATTCAAACTCGTCATTAAGCTCGAGACCCGGCCCTGTGCAACTGGGTCCTGGACTTCCTGACGGGCCGTCCCCAGGTGGTGAGGGTAGGTAACAACATCTCCACCCCGCTGATCCTCAACACTGGGGCCCCACAAGGGTGCGTGTTCAGCCCCCTCCTGTACTCCCTGTTCACCCACAACTGCATGACCTTGCACACCTCCAACTCAATCATCAAGTTTGCAGACGACACTACAGTGGTAGACTTGATTACCAACAACGACAAGACGGCCTACAGGGAGGAGGTGAGGGCCCTCGGAGTGTGGTGTCAGGAAAATAACCTCACACTCAATGTCAACAAAACAAAGGAGATGATCGTGGACTTCAGGAATTAGCAGAGAGAGCAGCCCTCTATCCACATCGACGGGACAGTAGTGGAGAGGGTGGAAAGTTTTAAGTTCCTCGGTGTACACATCACGGACAAACTGAAATGGTCCACCCACACAGCGTGGTGAAGAAGGCGCAGTAGCGCCTCTTAAACCTCAGGAGGCTGTCACCAAAAACACTCACAAACCTTTACAGATGCACAATCGAGAGCAACCTGTCGGGCTGTATCACCGCCTGGTACAGCAACTGCTATGCCCATAACCGTAAGGCTCTCCAGAGGGTAGTGAGGTCTGCACAACGCATCACCGGGGCCAAACTACCTACCCTCCAGGACAGCTACACCACCCGATGTCTCAGTAAGGCCAAAAAGATCATCAAGGACAACAACCACCCAAGCCACTGCCTGTTCACCCTGCTATCGTCCAGAAGGCGAGGTCAGTACAGGTGCATCAAAGCGGGGACCGAGAGACTGAAAAACAGCTTCTATTTTAAGGCCATCAGACTGTTAATCTTAGTGATGGCTGTTTAACTTCTTGATGCTAGGGGCCAGAATTTTTTTTGTTTTAATAACGTTCCCAAGGTAAACGGACTATTTCTCAGACCCAGATGGTAGAATATGCATATAATTTACAGATTAGGACAGAAAACACTCCAAAGTTTCCAAAACGGTCAAAATATTGTCTGTGAATATAACAAAACTGATTCTGCAGGCAAAAACCTGAGGAAATCCAACCCGGAAGTGCTTTTATTTTTTTTTTATCCCTGTTTCATTGCCTGCCCCTCTTCCATTTAAATCCCTTACCGGTAGCAAAACTGTTCTTCCCCTCATAGACAAAAAAATTGCAAGTGTAGGCACACACAGAATCAGCCAAAATAAACAGCTTGTAACCCCACTTAGTTGGTTTGTTTCTCATGTATTGTTTGAGGCCAATTTTGGCCTTTGAGGCTACCATCCTCTCATCTATGGACAGGTTCTGGGCTGGCTGAAAATAGGTATTGCAGGCCTCAACAATGTTGGGGTAGAGAGGTTTGATTTTGCAGAGTCTATCAAATGTTGCCGTACCGCTCTTCTTGTCATTGTCCTCCTCAACTATTGGGTCACTGATATGAAGCGCCTGTGAGAGAACCAGAAACCTTTTGCATGACATGACAGTGAGGGGGACAGGCAGTTGGTAGAGAGATTACTTTTTCCACTAGTCCCTCAGGGTTCTCAGCTTCACCAGCCCCATGTAGATGACCAGTGAAAGGTAGCAGAAAAGGTCTGACATGGATATGGGCTTCCATGCTACTTTTTTGCCTGCTTGCTTCTTCGCCCCATACTTATTCGTGTTAGACACGAGCGAACCAACAACTGATGGGGTGAAAAACAGCTGAAAAAGCTAAAGGTGGCTGTATGTTGCAGTCATGTTCAGCTGAGGTCCTGGCTTCCATTTTGGCCTAAATGTTGGTTGAGGTGGCTCCACATCATCTTCTTTGACAGTGTGCCAACGCCTGTCTGTCCCTTTGTTTGCAGGTTGCACACTTCTCCTCCTCCGCTTCTTTGCCAGTGCCTTCACACCTCTAGATGGCCTGGGAGGTGTGGAGCCGGAGACAGCAGGGGTCCGGCTGGATGAACCAGCTTCAGTGGGGGATGGACACCCATCCCCCACTTATTATACCTGTTGATATAGGGCTCATACTGGGGGCTCCCATTTGGAGTCAATGGCACTGTGAAAGAAAAAAGTTTGAAATGTTTCACGTATGAGCCCTATATCAACAGGTATAATAAACAGATATATATAGAGTACAGGGAACATAATCACTAGGTTGAAGTGCTGTTCCATTTCACTGGCCATTGTTGTGGGCCTGCCCTCCCCTCAACAGCCTCAAATAGGCTATTTCATGTGTGGGTGGGGAGGAGCGGCAGACACACGCATCTCGGCCATGCTCCCTCTAATCCACAATATGTTGATTGAGTGTAGGAGGCATGGTCGCTGTGTTGAGATGTGTGGGTTTGCTGTTACATTCTACTCCATTCCATATATATATATATATATATATACATACAAACATACCCCCACCCACAATGTATAGCCAATGTGTACTTCACACATTTCATTACTGATTACATTTTTATATATTGCAAATAAAATTTAAAAAATCACAAATAATATTTTATATTATTAATTTCAAACAATGGCATTAGCATGAGGAGAACTTACCAGTCCAAAACGATGTCCTCTCCGTGCAAAAAATTATCTTCCATCTGGGAGTCATAGCTATGCTCGCTAACTGAATCTTCGTACAGGAGCAACTCTGTCTCACTTTCCCTATCAATTACTTCTATAATTTTGTGTACATCTGTATATCTAGACTTGGATTTTGCTTTCCCTGACTTAGTCGCCATAATGTTTGGTATAAAAGTAGTTGAAGACGCGCTTTACCGAAATACTGCTGTGCGTAACACGCGTGGCTCCTTCCAGTATGAATCTTCAATGGCGAATGACCCTCTTTACGCCCAAGTTTACAACATGGGCTGGTCTTCCAACACATTAACATTACATATTGTCGTTTACCTCAGCTCATTGGCTATCTACCAAGCTAGATTTCAAGACGATCAGTTGTCATTGGGTTAAAATACAGTCAATCAACGAAACAGCGGTCATATAATTGGTGCACAATGAGGTAATTACTTGTTGTCTTCAAATCGGTTTCTTTCGGTCAATACGTCCCGCGAAAAGAACCATCATGTTTGGTTGTGTTACACACAACCAGTTGATTGCAATGAAACCAAACATGACTGGATAAACGCACGTTTAGTGTGTGTATTTACATCGAATGTTTCGTCGAAAGTTGAATGAGACGGAATTCACGACACAAGCGGTTCACAAAATGTTTCGTGTTAGGCTATAAAAATTTATTTTATCAAACAAAAGACCATTCATTGTGTAACAGTGAGCCTTGAGATTGCAAACAGAGGAAGATCTTCAAAGGTAAATTATTTATTTTATTGCAATTTGTGATTTTGTTACGCCTGTGGTATGGGGCTCTGTCCTCAGATAATCGCATCATGTGCTTTCGCCGTAAAGCCTTTTTGAAATCTGACAACGCAGCTGGATTACCAAGATTCTAGGCTTTTGAACCATGTGAGACACTTGTATTTTCATGAATGTTTAATATTACTATTTATGTAGCGCTCTGCCATTTCACCGGATGTTGTCGAATTTAATCGCGCTAACAGGATCTGTGCACTATGAAGCTAACGGCTCTCCTGTAAAGTAGTAACCCCGACATATGCCTAGTTTCCTGAAACGAGTCACAAATGTGGTGAGTAGTTGACTCAAAGAGAGAGAAAGACAATAGTTGAACAGTTTCTAACAAATTAATTTAAACAAAAATTAAGGAGAATGAGAGAGAGAGAGAAAGAGAGAGAGCTATATTTTGTATTTTTTTCACGTTCACTTAACTAGCAAATGCAGCTAGCTAGTTTTGCCCACTCAAAGTGCTATGTTAGCTAGCTGGCTATGGCTATCCAACACTGGACCTCTTCCAAGTCAAGGTATGCTCTTGGTTTTAATAATTTATTGCAACCGGTGCCGGCCAGATTAACTGCTAAACTGCTTGCTAACTGTACAGCATGATTATGGCGGGTTTACTAACGCGTTAGTTCTAGTAGCTATGTTGACTTGGCGCACGTTAATATGGTGACAACAATGTAGGCTGTGTGTAGCGGTTAGTGGTGATGATATTTTTTTCCGCCTGGTCTCAGACAACTGATGGGTTGTACACTGAAGCCCACAAGCAAAGGAAAAAGGTGAGAGGAGGAGAGCACATAGATGCGGGAAGGAAGTATCCAACATTAACTATGAAAGTGAACTGTGGTTGTGTGATCAGGGGTGTATTCATTCTGCCGATTCTGTTGAAAACATTTCTTAAACGGAAGCAAACGGAGCGAAAAGGGGATGAACATACTTGAATTGCCCATTAGAAACTCTCGTTTGCAACTGTTGGACTAATGATTACACCCTAGATCAGCTAGATGCAGGCAAGATTCTGCAAGGCGGTATTGAATGTGTCAATGTTTGTCACCTTGATTACTCAAACTTCTCTTGACCTCTGCACCTACGTTGTAAACTTTCATTCAATCCCCTTTTAGCAGGAAAAGTATCAAATCGATCGCGGCGCCATTTGGTGACCATTTAAAGAATTGAGTTCTCAGCTGAGGTTGCACATTTCGTACAGGAATATGGAATATTGACAGAGAAAAGAGGAGGGAAACAACTCACCTTAACATGCATTGGCCAATCAAAATCTAATATACACTTGTTTCCTTTTCAGTACCAATTGGTAGATGAAAAAAATACTCTGATCTTGAAGATTATTTAGGGTCGGGTATTAATGAATCATACATAAACTGGGTTGGAGAGCCTTTCTCGCTACTGTCAGTACACACAGGTTTCCATAGACTACAGTCTCGGCTTGGGTCTCCACATTTCACCACCGCAAATTATGAAGCCATAGACTTACAAAGAAAATTCGGAATAACAACACAGCTATTTATACTTCACTGAAATTAAGGCTGAAATACCTGTCATGTTGACATGTGTCGTGTCTTTGGCTATGCCGGATTAAGTGGTATGACATGCTGTTCTATAAAATACTTTCTCCGTAATTAATATTACCTGATTGAGCTAATCGTGTAAATGTAATTAACTAGAAAGTCGGGGCACCACAAGATAATATTTATAGAGCAGTTATCTTCCGAATAAACTCTTAAAGAACTAGTAATATTTTACATCAAATTGCAGTCAATATTAATCGTCACCTTATTTCAGTCTCATCTGAAAGTTGTAAATTCTTGGTTATCTTCACGAACCCTGGCTAACAAGTTGAATCAGCAATACAAAATTGGGTTTCATTATTTATTTACTAAATACCTAACTAATCACACAGAATTACATATACACAGAATGAACCATACATTGATTACAAATTATGTCATAAAGGAAAACGTCCCTAGCGGACGGAACAGATATGACAGCTGGTTACCCAAAGGAAAGGGGTTTGAGTGAAAGAGCGGGAAGACTGAAGAACAAAGGGAGAAACGATGTCTTTATCGGGCCGTAGGCAGCTACTCTATCGTAAATACAGAATCTTATGCATTCTAAATTACCGCCCATTTGGAAAAGGAAAATGCAATAAATATTTACTCTGAGCTGCGCTTCAATAGGTTGGTGGTAGATGGAAGGCCGTGTTGCCCAACAGAGTCCTTTGTCCTTTGAAGAGTGTCTCTGGTGGTGAACGGGAAACGTTGTAGTGTCGTTGTTGTGTGGTAGACGGGATACTCTGTCCGTCCTTTCCTAGCCCACGTTTACAGTGGCCGCTGCTAACTCAACGGCTAGGAGGTATCACTTCTGTAGCGAATAAGAGTTCACAGTTCATACCATTCGCAACCAAAGCTCACGCTGAGATTGGCTTCGTTCTGTAGTTATTATCGGAATCCTTCTGACATCGAACCGTAGTCCTAATGTACCCGGAACAGGAGGTTACATTTTCGTCAAGGGCTTATATAGTGGAGGGAGAAGGGTGTGTTTCATAGTTTATAACCCATGTCTCTTCACAGGGGCGGGCCACTGATTGAGCAGAGCCCTAATCTTATGAAAAGCCAAATCTCTCATTTGGAAGCTAAAATTACATTTAATAATTTGAATTGCACAACAATTCCATATGAATCTGATAACTATAATGTGTAGACTTTCCCAGATACAGTTTAGGTCGTTCTGTCATCAGTCATAATGTCTCAGATGACAACCGAACTGACGTCATATTCATTAAGTACCAACGCATATTTTCAACTGGTTCTATTACCGAAATATGGTTCCTTTCCCTCCACTTGTTTGATGTTCCCAGACTCTCTATGTTTAACAAAGGCTATTCAAGAGTCCCTTTGTAGAGTCAAGAGAGAAGGAAGGGAGAAAGGTGTTTATGGGGGGGTCATAAACCTTACCCACAGGCCAACGTCATGACACATGCTTTTCAGTTTGCTGAAATATGACTGGTTTCACATTTGTCTCAAGCGATAATGAGGTAAATAGATCTAAAACAATTTTTATTTATATTTACAATCCACTTATCCAAATCGATTACTCATTTACCTAGTGCTTATCAATAGCTCTTATCAATTTATAAATGACAGTGTATGGAGAATGCTGTTATTTCTATTGGAAAAAATAATGTAGATGTTGTTCCACTTGGGACCGACAGGTTGCTCGACCTTATTCATAATTTCCTCGCGCGTAACATGCTAACCAGAATGCTCACACACGTGCTCCATCGCGCATGTTGATTTTGTCCACCCACACCAGACGCGATCAGGACGCACAGATTGAAATATCAAAACGAACTCTGAACCAACTATATTAGTTTGGGGTCAGGTCAAAAAGCATTAACTTCTCTGCGCACAGAACCCGATTACGGGATCATTTTCCTAAACAACCGCTGAATTGCAGGGCGCCAAATTCAAAAATATTACAAAAAATATTTATAATCATGCAATCACAAGTGAAATATACCAAAACACAGCTTAGCTTGTTGTTAATCCACCTATCGTGTCAGATTTTGAAAATATGCTTTGCAACGAAAGCAATCTAAGCTTTTGTGAGTGTATTAATCAATGCTAGAACAGTTAGCCTTATATTAGCTTGGTTAGCTTGGTCACGAAAGCAATAAAATTAATCGCTTACCTTTGATAATCTTCGGATGTTTGCACTCACGAGACTCCCAGTTACACGATAAATATTACTTTTATAGCAAAAAAACGCCGTTTGGGTTGCGCGTTATGTTGAGAAAACTACAGCCTCGTTCCGTTCGATGAAAATTCCCAAAAGTATCCGTAATGGTCGTAGAAACAAATGTCAAATGTTTTTTTATAATCAATCCTCAGGTTGTTTTTAACAAACATAATCGATAATATTTCAACCGGACCGTAACCTATTCAATAAGAGAGAAAAGGAAAATGGAGAGCTCCCCTCTCGCGCGCAGGAACTATTCAGGGGACACCTGACTACTTTTGAAAAATCTCGTTCATTTTTCAAAATAAAAGCCTGAAACTATGTCTAAAGCCTGGTCACAGCCTGAGGAAGCCATTGGAAAAGGAATCTGGTTGATACCCCTTTAAATGGAAGAAAGACTGGCCAGGAAACAGATTAAAATAAATATATATCACTTCCGGGTTAGATTTTCTCAGGTTTTCGCCTGCAGAATTACTTTTGTTATACTCACAGACAATATTTCGACAGTTTTGGAAACTTTGGAGTGTTTTCTATCCTAATCTGTAAATTATATGCATATTCTACGATCTGGACCTGAGAAATAGTCTGTTTACCTTGGGAACGTTATTTTAAAAATAAAAACAAATCTGACCCATAGCGTCAAGAAGTTAAACATTTATGGCAATTTAGTGAGCTAGGTTGCTTTTGCTAGCTAACTTGTCCAGGGATATAAACATTGAGTTGTTATTTTACCTGCAATTCAAAGATTGCATGCGGGTATATGCTCCTAAAAACCAATGAGGAGAGGCGGGACCTGCAGCGTGTCAATCGTCACAAGTTCTATTTTAGCGCCTGGCTATGCATGTTGTTGTTGACGTGCGCGAGCAGTGTGGGTGAAATGATTGAATGACGTGTATGAGTACATTTATTTTGCAACGCTCGCGCATGCGACGTGTGCGGTGTGGTCAGCATGTAAAGGTGGCGGAATAATGAGGGAATTAAGTCAAGGTCAGAAGACGACGTATCTGTAGACACACCTCTGCCACACCTCCATTTCTGTGATCTCCACCCCAAAGGAGTAGCTGGTGAAAAGCATGATATTCTCATGCTTAAATTCATTGTCAGAATATGCATAGAGGGAAAAGTGCATAAAAAGGTAATTATATCCATTTACGCACACTTAACTCGGGTTAGAATTCCCCCCATAATGAATATGAAATTTCATTTTACAGCATGCCAACTGATATATATATATTTTTTTATAACACCTGCACTTTATGCCTTAACAAATGCTTCTAAACAGACAGTTTAAAACAGATGCAAAACATTGCAAAACAGATCAACACGACATGGCGAGACACTCAACCATAAAAGTTTTGAGACTTGCTGGCTCTCTGATCTGTCCCCTACATCTATTAAGTTGATCGGAAACCACTTCCACTTATCAGTTGAATTCATACAGCATTCTCACTTAAGTGCCATAAATATAGCCTGTTTCCACAAAATAAGGTAATGAATCATAAACAACAATTCCAAGCACCCACTAGTATTAAAAAGGTTTTTGGCATACCACAAATGCAGTGTGATTCTGTATTATGAATTACAATAAATTACTGGCAGCAATTGGCCAGTGAGTTAATATGGATTTTCTGAACAAGATTTGTATAAATACTTACCTCATAGTACATTACCGTATTATGTGCATGTACAGCATTCTCATTCACGGTTAGCTGCATTTAACATGTTACATCATTTAAGTTATAAGGTCTCTATTACATCACTAATTGTCTTGAGTACAGTACATTTTACCATGTACCATGCCAAGGAAAGACAAAGAGATCCTTGAAAATGAAATCATCTGGAATCATTTCTTTGATAATTATGTTCTACATTTTCCCTAACAAAAGTTCATCTCTATTTTCAGACGGGAGTGTGTTAATCCTGAACCCAACAGGATTATGGGTAGACAAGGGTCATCTGAAAGGGAAAGGAAACAGGGATACCTAGTCAGTTGTACAACTGAATGCTTTCAACTGAAATGTGTCTTCCGCATTTAACCCAACCCCTCTAAATCAGAGACCCTCCAGGAGGTTGGTAGTTCCCATAGCGACGGATTAAGGAAATACTGATTTCTAAGACAGTAGGAGGTTCCCTAGGGAGTTCTATGTTTGCTTCCCAAATGGCATCACATTCCTTACATATCACACTACTTTTGACCAAAACCCTAACCTCCATGATCAAAAGTAGTGCATGCACTAAATAGGGTGCGATTTGGTATGCTACCTGTTGTTTCACTGACTACACAAGCCATGTGACAACCTTTTTCAAGGGGTGACAAAGTCAATTTCTGAGGCAAGCAGTTTGAAAATATTCTGGGCATGTGTCAGCAATATGCAGAGAGATGTACAGTATACTGGATAACACAATAGAATGCTGTGATTTAACTCCACCTTTACTTCCACAAGATGGTGCTCATACACTTTGAATGTGCTTCCTCACTCTACCCATTATTTTTCTCTTTTGCTCCGCAAGAACTATGCCTTCAAAGAAACATTACAAAAAAAGGTACACTCAATGGCCTCTGTATATTGTCTTCAGTCCTACATTCATTCAACCCCCAACCACCCCAATCAAACAACTTATTTCACAATTATATTCAACAGGTGCCAAGCTCTAGTGATACATTTTTTTCCCATAACAGGAAGCTATATCAGAAGTGCAACTGTTGATTCAATTAGTTTTTGCTAACACTAGTCTAGTGTTATCTGTCTTAGAGAGACAGGCTTATGTAGGATTTATGTTCATTCTAGACATGGAAAATGAATCACTCGAATGTTGTTTCTTCTTCGTCAACTCTGGGTGGGGCATGAATACTTAATGTGACAATCGCAGATTACCCCTTTAATGTTTACGCTTCGACAACCACGAAGGACAGGAATCACAAAGCATGTTCAAAAAACAATCAGGCAGATGACAGGTCAGTGAGCATCACATATTTTAATCCAATTTTCTATTAGATAAAAGACGAACAGGGAGGTATATCAAAGATTCAACAGTAGATGGCAATAGTAACTTTAGAGCAGCAATGAACAGTTCCATTCAATTCAAAGAACTTTATTTGAACCGTAATGATAAACAGAGTGATCTTTCTCTGATGTCATTCAGGCTCTTACTGGTTAGTCAACTCCACTGGGAAAGAAGGAAGGAAGGGCATGTCTTGCTTTCTAAACAGAGCTGTGGGTTTCATATTTCTCTGTTGGCTTTGACCCAGTCTCCTGATGCCCCTCTCACCTTCAAGTGAGATATGAATATGTAAGCTATACTATCCTATCATTGGTACTGGATCTGGAAGTGTATGGTGCTACATGATATTGACTGACCCCTGTCTTTTCGTACTGTGCTACATTGTTTTGTCTTGTCTCTTTCAGAGAGTCATGGAGCTAGAAGCAGATGCAGTGCATCATGAGCTAATATATGTGGGCGAGGCAGGTTTCAGCCTTGCAAAAACAAGGGACCGTGCCATCATCAACGTCCCAGGACAATGTGGTGGCAACATAACAATGTGTACAGCTATTAGTCAAAACGGCGTCCTTCACCATCATGCAATCCTAGGCCCATACAACACTGCACACATTATCACATTTCTGGACAACCTCAACAACAGACTAATCGCTAATGACCAGGGGCCAGAGCAGCCCAGGTACGTTATCATTTGGCACAATGTTAGTTTCCACCGGGTTGCTGTGGTCTACAGGTCACCCACTTTTCATTGCACGTCAATCTCCCCCATACTCTCCGTTATTGAATCCTATTGAAGAATTATTCTCTGCATGGCTTTGGAAGGTGTATGATCGCCAGCCCCACCAACGCATACTCCTTCTATAGGCAATGGAGGAGGCTTGTGGAGACATCGATCAGGGGTCATGCCAGGCCTGGATACGGCACTCCAGGCGATACTTTCCACGCTGACTAGCTCAAGACAACATAGCATGTGATGTAGATGAAGTCTCATGGCCAGACCTACAAAGAAGGTGAGATGTAGCCAAAAAATGTTCTGTTTTTTTTTTCTAGCACAAATGTTTTTGTTTTCTTCTATTGCGCTTTTGTTGTTTGAGGAGCATTAAAACATTTTGAGAAAAAAACTAAAATATTTTCCTTTATTTGTATTGATAGTGTGTTATGTTGGGAATACACCTCCATACTTTACACATTTGGATACCTGTGTGTATGTGTGTTTACTACATGTATGATAAAACTTTGCAAACTGCTATGCCCTGCACACAGAAAAAGCAAAAGCCACAAGTGTTTTTCATTTATACTATCAGTGCGTAGTTGGTGCTTCGTGTGCTTATTCAAATGATGGTTTGTGTGTACTGTATTGACATAAAACAACATTTAGTTTGAAGAGTTTTGCAAGAATTGTTTGCTTTTGCAAGAGATGTATAATGTTTTGCTGGTTTGGTGTAAGGTTTTGTGGTTAGTGTGTAGCAAAAATAGCCTATAGTTTCAAACATAGTGCCTAAGCAATCAGAAAAAACTGTAATAACCAGTGTTGAGTGGGATAGTGTGATTGTGTCAGTTTTACTCTGTGGAGAGTAAACCAATCCCATCAAAACCACACCCGTCATTATCATACTTAGCAGCATGCTCTACCGCAGCTAGATTTTTTTGGGGGAGATTGTTTTGAATATCTGTGTTTTTGCATGTACATTGATTGATTTATTTATTTATTAATCTTATGCTACAGAAGGATGAATAACATCATACAATCAGTTAGTTCGATTTATTGTACCCATTTCTGAAATGCTTGTTCCACTTTAAATGGTTTTGGTCAGGGGAGGTTGAACTCATACCCTATGAGGTCTGGAGCCTGCTTGTTTTTTATTCTACCTGATATTTAAGTATGTCCACCTGGTGTCCCATGTTTAAATCAGTGCCTGATTGGAGGGAAATAATGAAAAGAATGCTGCGGAACTGTCTTTGAGGTCCAGAGTTGAGCTTGATGGTTTTTAGGTAGTGTCCTTTATCAGTGCTCTTAACCCTGACAGTCACTCTGACTGCAGGTTGTGGGTGAATACAAATTCTAACTTTTGGATGTCCTAACTCTGGCTGGATTCTAATAGAAATTACACATCACTTTGCAAGCCAGCATAATGTAACTTCCAGGCCTGATGTGGCCTGTAAACTTGTTTGCGAAATGTCCATTCAAAAGTTCACAGTTGCATCATATGTGTGGTCAGAAGAAGCACAGGCCCTCGACGCCCAGACAGTGGAGAAGAATGTCCCTTTTCCTCTCAGGGCTAACCACATCCAATCCGACAGCTAGCATGTACGTCTCAAACGACAATTTCCATCTGTCCCATGGCGTTGTTGGTTCGCCCGTGAGAAGCAAAAAAAACACTTGTTCTCAGTTGAAGATGACATTTAACTTAACGAGTATCATCTCAAAAATACAAAGGAAATAGAACCACCAAATCACCTAGTAATTTCCAATTTAAAAAAAAGATACCAACAAAATAGACTGTACAATCAATGACACAAAACATGAATGCTATACTACACAATCAGTGATGACCACAACACAATACATGTCTCTGTCACTAGCAAATAGAGTGCCATGCAAAAGTGTTCACCCCATTGGCATTTTTCCTATTTTGTTGCATTACAACCTGTAATTTAAATAGATTTTTATTTGGATTTCATGTAATGGACATAGTCCAAATTGGTGAAGTGAAATGATAAAAATCACTTGTTTCAAAAAATTTGGAAAAATAAAACAATTCTGTATTCACCCCCCTAAATAAGATCTGTTGTAACCAATTACCTTCAGAAGTCACATAATTAGTTAAATAAAGTCCACCTGTGTGTAATCTAAGTGTCATGTGATCTGTCACATGACCTCAGTACATATACAGTGGGGCAAAAAAGTATTTAGTCAGCCACCAATTGTGCAAGTTCTCCCACTTAAAAAGATGAGAGAGGCCTGTAATTGTCATCATAGGTACATTTCAGCTATGACAGACAAAATTAGAAAAAGAAATCCAGAAAATCTCATTGTAGGATTTGTAATGAATTTATTTGCAAATTATGGTGGAAAATAAGTATTTGAGTAGCTTGGATGAATTAGGTGCCCAGAGTAAACTGCCTGCTCCTCAGTCCCAGTTGCTAATATATGCATATTATTAGTATATTTGGATAGAAAACACTGATGTTTTTAAAACTGTTTGAATGATGTCTGTGAGTATAACAGAACTCATATGGCAGGCAAAAAGCTGAGAAAAATCCAACCAGGAAGTGGGAAATCTGAGGTTGGTTGATTTTCAACTCAGCCCCTATTGAAGATACAGTGGGATATTGGTCATGTTGCACTTCCTAAGGCTTCCACTAGATGTCAACCATCTTTAGAAACTTGTTTGAGGCTTTTAATGTGAAGTGGGGCCGAATGAGAGGGGAATGAGTCAGAGGTCTGGCAGAATGCTTTGAGCTCGTGACGCTCATTCATGTGAGAGCGAGCTCTGTTCCATTTGCTTTTCTGAAGACAAAGGAATTCTTCGGTTGGAACATTATTGAAGATTTATGTTAAAAACATCCTAAAGATGGATTCTATACATCGTTTGACATGTTTCTACGGACTGTAACGGAACTTTTTGACATTTCGTCTGCTCCTAGTGAACGCGCTTCGTGACTTTGGATTTGTTTACAAAACGCGCTAACAAAAGTAGCTATTTGGACATAAATGATGGACATTATCGAACAAAACAAACATTTATTGTGGAACTGGGATTCCAGGGAGTGCATTCTGATGAAGATCAAAGGTAAGTGAATGTTTATAATGTTATTTCTGACTTCTGTTGACTGCACAATAAGGCGGATATCTTTTTATCTTGATTGGGCTTTGAGCGCCGTACTCAGATTATTGCATGGTTTGCTTTTTCCGTAAAGCTTTTTTATTTATTTTTTATCTGACACAGCGGTTGCATTAAGGAAAAGTGGATCTAAAATTCCATGTATAACACTTGTGTCTTTGATCAACGTTTATTATGAGTATCTCTGGAAATTGATGTGGCTCTCTGCAAAATCACCAGATTTGGAACTACTGAACATAACGCGCCAATGTATACTGAGATTTTTTTATATAAATATGAACTTTACCGAAGAAAACATGCATGTATTGTGTAACATGAAGTCCTATGAGTGTCATCTGATGAAGATCATCAAAGGTTAGTGATTATTTTTATCTCTATTTCTGCTTTTTGTGACTCCAGTCTTTGGCTGTGTTTTTCTGTGACTTGGCGGTGACCTAACATAATCGTTTGTGGTGCTTTCGCTGTAAATCCTTTTTGAAAACGGACACTGTGGTGAGATTAACAACAAGATTACCTTGAAAATGGTATAAGATACTTGCATGTTTGAGGAATTTTAATTATGAGATGTCTGTTGTTTGAATTTGGCGCCCTGCACTTTCACTGGCTGTTGTCATATCGATCCCGTTAACGGGATCGCAGCCATAAGAAGTTTTAACAGGTGCTGATGCTAGAGCGATGTTTGTGAAACAAGGGTGGATCCCAAATTTAGATTTTTTTCATAAAAGCATGCGTAAGTCTGAACGGTTTGAGCTAAAAACGTGTCTATATAACCCATCTATGAAAAGCTGAGACTCTCACGAACACACAATTGTTTTGCTCTATGAAGCTCACAAGCCACACAAGAGTCATTAGAAGGTAAGGGTTTCTTCTTCATAGAAGATCGTATTAAATCCCTGAACACGGTGTTTATAATACTGTAATAAGCTCACATAGTTGTTGTCACAAACTCCACACGGTTGTCATTGAATAGCTGGAAATTAATTTCCCACTGAGCAAACAATTTCTGTACATACTGCATTCTTATAAATGCAATTTTTATCAAGTTTTTGCTTGGCGTACATGAATGCAACTGTTTATGGCAATTTGTGTTGTTCTACTCATAGCCCAGGTTGTTCTGAAAATAAAATTGAAAAAAACTTAAATGTGAAATATGAGGACAATATGAGGGCAGAGCAAGCAGATGAATGAAAGTCATGATTTTCAGCTTTTTTACTGGGAGATTTCCTGGTTTCAAGTTAGTATTAAGCAATGATAAAGGTAATTGTATTGCTATGAGTTGGATAGGTTGCAAAGAGGTGTAGGTTTAAATAATATTAATTATCTTTCGGCCAGAGCTCTGTTAGAGCCCGATTGAGACTTGAGATAAGTAGACTTAATTCAACATATTTGACTTAAGCTTGTGTTAAGTCAATTTATCGCAAGTCTGAATAGGGCCCTTAGTGCGGTTAAGTTGCCACTAGAGAATATATCAGGGCCATAGTGGTTTTCAATGTAGTAAAAAAATTCTTCTATTCGGTCCCCTCTGTGATCGGTGTGTCAGTCCCGTGAGTTGCAATCACTGGCTAAGTAAGCGGAGGAGGGAGAAGGACAGGGGGAGAGCTCGACAGAAAGAGAAGGGTGGAGTCAGTGAAAGAGGGGGGAGAGAAAGTAAGTAAATGAGGAGATAAAGAGGCAGAGAGGTTGAGAGAGGACGACAGAGAGAGAAACTGATAGAGAGAGAAAGAAAGACAGGGAGAGCATGGGATTTACATTTTATTTGTATGGGATGATGAGTGACGCGTGGAGGGAGTGATATAGGGATGGTGGTGGCAGGGCTCCTGGGGCGCTCGTGGAGCTGTGCACAACACCACACACATATAAACACATCAATATTTCTGCCTCAATGCTATAATTGCTTTGCTTATGTACAGGCACACTGGTGATATATAGAGCATGCTTGTGGGCCAAACAGACGCTCGCACACAACACACCTCCAGGGGAAAGAGGGAAAGAAGAAGTGTGTTGTGTGCGTGTTGACGAGGCTATGAGCTTAAGGAAAACTTTAATTAAAAACAAGTCCTTATTGTAAAGACTTTGTTGTTGTGAACCTCCGCCCCTTCTTGGTTGAGTCTTGATTAATGTGATTACCATGTGGTCAACTCCCTATTGCTTCCCATTCACGCACGCACGCACACACACACACACACACACACACACACACGCACCAGCAACAAATGAGAAAACAAAAATAACTTTGTTCAGCCCTCTCAATCAACTCTACATTGATTTGAAGAGGGAATAGATTGCATGGGATGTGGTTGAATCTGGAGAAGGGGGACTAGTACTGTAATGACGGGCTGATGTTGACATCCCTAAGAAACAGTGGAATGAAAGGATGAATATAACTGTGTTCTTCTTAAGAGGGGATAATTGAAGCAAGGGAAAACAAGAGTTAGGGTTAACATATTAACAGCGAAAGACCATGACTGAACAACAAAGCAAGCTGTTGATGTGTTGTAGGTGTGTAGCCTTACATTCTTATGAATTGTATTTAGGTTAAAGCTAGTCCCAGATGGCACCCTATTTACCATATAGTGCACTACTTTGAATCAGGGTCCAATCAAAAGTAATGCACTTAGCAAACCATAGCAACTATAGTAAAGACAAGATCCCATTAAGATGATACAGTGTCTTAATAAACGTCCAACGTTATGACCTCTGTTTGATACAGTAACAAGGGTTGGCAAAGCGTCCAACACTTTACAGATTAAATCAGACCAAGCCTGCATCCCAAATGGCATCAATTCCCTATATACTGCACTACCTTTGACCAAAGACCTAATTGAAATAAGTGTAACCAACATCAGAGAAAGCGTGTTTGCAGAGGTGCATGGTTTATGTAGCTAGATAGCTACTCTACTGGTGCCGAAATTTGACCGTAGAGTGTCAACAAATATAGTTAAATGTTTACACTATTTGCCTCTAGCAAATATACTTACAGTATATGTTTCCCCTTTCATCAGTGTCTGGTGTTAGCTACAGTGGTTCCTCCTTTAAAAGTTGCTTCATTCTGTGACACACCCTGCGTGCTGCTGCAGCATTCTGTGGCTCGTCATTTAATTCTTAGCCATTTCTTCTATTCCTGGAAGTTATTGCTAGTTTGACCACCAGAGGTCATATTTGAGAAGAAGCATTTGATAGTATTCCATATTGGCATTACCAGAATTATTATATATTTTTTTGTAATAACATAGTATATGGGATTGATTTTAGGATATTTGGCTTAATTAATTTGATTAATATTATGGTGTTTCCATTCAGAGAAAAATTGTCCGTTTGTAAATTCAGACCGTTTGCCTCTCGGAGCGCACACTGGACGTTCGGGCTGAGGAGCAGGGTTGATTTGAGCGTTCTGGCCTTACAACGGCAGTCAAGCACCCAAGCTAACGTTGGCTAGCTACTTCCAGACACAAATGAGACCACTCTGACCATTTCACTTGCCCTAGCAGAGCTGGTAAGGCAGTTTTAGTGATAACCAGATTGTTGGTGACTGTAAATGTGCTGCTGTAAACAATTTAATTACACTTTTCCCCCGAAGTTTACTGACACTGGCCATATTCAACGGGTGTTGGCCGCTTTTAAAGCGCTTTTTCATTACGCAGACATAAGCACAGTTGACACCATCGAGGTGGTGATGTTTACTTTCTACACAAGTTGTTTTTTTCCAGTTTTGTCTGACAAACAAATTGTAGTGGTAAAATAAAAAGAGATGCATTTTTAATGGAGTTCTAAGTATCACTCCAGTCAAAACAGGCTCTGCGAACGTTCAATTCCGTTAATTTGCTATGGGCTCTCACTAGTGTTCCAGTTTAGCCAACGTTCTTAAGACGTTTTTCAGCCTTGGGTGAATTTTGACTCGTTCTATTGTCTAGCCTATAGATAGCCAGAGCGAATTTACGAAAGCACCCGAATGACCATTGAGAAAGCACAACGACTATACCATTTAGCTAAGCTAAGAATGACGAGAATAATCAAGTCAACAAACGTTGGGTAGTAGCCTATAGTTAATATACTGACAAGTTTGATGTATAACTACTAACGTTAGGTAGCTAGCTAACATACCGGTACATACTGCTGTAATGATATGCTATGTGGTTCGTAAGGACAGCGTAGTCGTAGTTAACAAATTGTCAGCCAACATAACGTGTAAAGTAACTTATTTGAAAAGTACTTTATTACATTGAGTAGCAAGCTACCCATTGGTAATTAGGGCAAATCTGGTCTGTGATAGGAGGGGGGGCTTTCACACCTAGATCAGCTATTAGACTATTCTTTAGTAAAGGTTGAATAGTCTATTGCTCAGCTATTAGCCCTCCTCCCCAACTTGCAACAAATTGCTGTTCCCATCACATTCCTTTCCCTCTTCCATGCGTCATTATTCTGCTCCTGAGTGGCTCGCTTGTGGGAGTGCTGGCAGGATACGGCAGCATCTTTGGTTGGGCATCAAGAATTCTGCATACAGTAACACGTTTGTATGAAGGTGTGGGTATTTACAGGCAAATTGTTATATGCTATGGAGGTACATTTGTGTCTTTTTGTCAAGAGCAAAACCTTTTTTATTTTCAATCAAAAATAATTGTTCTGAAAGCAACTTTTTTCCGACACAAAGGAAGTCAAAGCGGACACCTACAAAGATGGCATCTCATGTAAGCAGCACTGGGCTGTATTGACTTATTCTAAAAATATAATCTGCTGCTTTAGATTGAACGGTCATATCTCAGTTATTGTTATCCTATCTATAAAAATAAGCTGTTTTCTTTACTTTCAGAGAGCGAGCTGACCAAGGGGTCAAAAATGTAGATATTGCCAGATGTTCACTGTCCGAGAAACAGGTCGTGGAATCAAATCAAATCAAAGTTTCTTTGTCACGTGCGCCGAATACAACAGGTGTAGGTAGACCTTACAGTGAAATGCTTACTTACAGGCTCTAACCAATAGTGCAAAAAATGTATTAGGTGAACAATAGGTAAGTAAAGAAATAAAACTGTTTTATTGCTGGCAAAAGTGTCCATAACCAGAGATAATTAAACTGTTCTGTGTTCTTTTTCTCCATCTCTGTCTGTCTTGTTGTACATGAAACCTGTCTCACATGCATTCATTAAAAAACCCTTAAGATGTCCACTGATTTACACAGCATAAACACAGCCATTTTCACTGGACTATCTGTTGCTGCCAAGTCATGATTTCCCTGGGGGTTAGCCCTGCAATAACCAAGTGGTGAGACACATAGCCCTCTATATTTAAATGTTTCAGGTACACTCTGATAGGTGTCTGCGTCACATACAGTATCTTCTATTGACGTTATCGTCTATTGTTTGTCCTCATGTGTCTGTTTTTCAGCATAAAGTACTCTGTAGCCACTTAGTGTGGACACCAGGTGACACCACACACACACACACACACACACACACACACACACACACACACACACACACACACACACACACACACACACACACACACACACACACACACACACACACACACACACACACACACACACACACACAATAACAGTCTCTCTGCTTCACTTCATCCCCCTTCTCCCTAAATCCTCTAGGTTATATCAGCTGTTTCGGTGAACCCCTCCCGCATCTGAACTGGCTGACATGGAATGCACAGCATGATCATGGGTGATATGTCACTTGGTTGGGTCAACAGGAAGTATTATTAAAGAGATGCTTTACATTGAAATACAGACAGAGATGTAGAGAGATGTAGAGAGTTAATGATCCCTCCTGATTTAAGTTGACTGACCGTGTTAGAATAAAAAAAACAAGGCTTAATCATACTCTCTCTCTATCCATTTGTCACTCATCTGCAGGTATGTTTTAATTTTTGTAAATTTTTATTTCACCTTATTTAACTAGGTAGGCTAGTAGAGAACAAGTTCTCATTTACAACTGCGACCTGGCCAAGATAAAGCAAAGCAGTGCAACACAAACAACAACACAGAGTTACACATGGAATAAACAAATATACAGTCAATAATACAATAGAAAAAGTATATTTACAGTGTGTGCAAATGAGGTAGGATAACGGAGGTAAGGCCATAGTGGCGAAATAATTACAATATAGCAATTAAACACTGGAGTGACAGCTGTGCAGAAGATGAGTGTACAAGTAGAGATACTGGGGTGCAAAGGAGCAAAATAAATAAAATAGATAACAGTATGGGGATGAGGTAGTTGGATGGGCTAATTACAGGTGGGCTATGTACAGGTGCAGTGACCTATGAGCTGCTCTAACAATGATTTTATGTGAGAGAGGAAGCCAGTCCCGTCATCGCGACCTCACCCCCTCTTAAGATAACCTTCGGGCCAAATGGGGGCCCAAGGCTGGTTAGGAGACACCGCAATTGTGATGAACTGAGAGAATATTAGGGTAGCACTGTAATTCATGAATCATATGGTGTCTTCCGCTGTTCTTACCTCTTTCCCTTTCTGTCTTCTACACCTCTCTCCCCACTTCGTCTTTCTTCCTTGTTTTATAATGCACACCATATGTGCATTGAAGTACAGATTGAACTTGTATTTATAACATAATTATCATAATTATAATGCATTTATGTATTTATAACGCCTGGATAATGAACTTTTTTCAATACAGCGTTTCACATTCTCCACTGATTGAAATTAAGTATCTCATTGAAATACCTGTGTCCTCAGATTAATGCAGATGAAGGGAGTTAGATATGCATAGTTTTTTTCTGTATATATGAATTACAAATCAATCATGTTTCTAGTCTATTGCATAGTTACAATGTGTAATCATTGATGTCCCAGGAGCCGGAGTGGTAAACACTGTTGAAGTGTATAATTGTAAACCCTACTACATGCAGACCCAGCATCTATCAAATAATGGAGTTTGATATGACTGAAAAATAATGTCTCAGAGATTCATACCTGAACCATAACTTTATTTGCCAAGGAAGAGGACATGATCAGTGAATATATTCAATGTACAGGCTACAATGTGGGAATCTCGTGCGTGGTAATAACTATAGTACATGTGTATATAGTACTTGCATCGTTGGCACAATAAAGTTACTATATTCTACTCTATCCATAGGCTTCATTAATGTCATTCAACTTGAAGTTGATACAACAACTATGATAGCTGAGGTTCATAGATTGGTATGAATATTAGCTCAGAACCTAAAATTTTAGGGTCCATACACAGATCGGCTACATACTGTAGCTAGCTACAAATCCATAGGCATACAGTTATTTTTTTATCCCCCACTACACAATAAGCAAGTAAATAGTTAGCTATGTATACTAACGAAAATATAAACGCAACATGCAACAATTTCTTCAATTTTACTGAGTTACAGTTCACATAAGTAAATTAGTCAATTGAAATAAATTCATGAGGCCCTAATATATGGATTTCACATGACTGGGCAGGGGTGCAGCCATGGGTGGGCCGTTATTGAGTAAGTTATTCTACACAAAGGGGTTTTATTACAGACAGAAATACTCTTCAGCTTCATCAGCTGTCCGGGTGGCTGGTCTCAGACGATCCCGTGAGTGAAGAAGCCGGATGTGGAGGTCCTGGGCTGGGGTGGTGAGAATGGTCTGCGGTTGTGAGAATTGTTGGATGGCAATTGAAGTATAGGAAAGGATGAAACCGTGTCTGTGCCACCAATAAATACAGGTAGTAGAGTTAATCCCCCTGCACAGACCCCGCAGCCGGACAATTTTCTCACAGCTTCTGGAAATAAATGCCATCTGTATGTTCAACCAGTGTCGCTCACTCAGCCGATAGAATTGTTCAACCAGTTTTCCCCGCTAAGCAAGGAGAGGGAGTCAGAGCCCGAGTCTTCCCAGGTCTCTCATCCACCCGCTACGGGGTCTGAGCCACCAAAGCCTCCCACCATTAGCTCTGACAAATTGAAAATCGAAATCAGTGGCAACTCCATTACACGCAATATTAGACTTTAACACAATCATCCAGCGATCATACAGTGTTCACCAGGGAGCGGGGCTACCAACGTTAAGTCTAATTAGAAGATGGTGCTGGCTGAGATTAAAATTGGTGAGTATAGTTGGTATAGGGATCTTGTTATCCACGTCGGCACCAACGGTTTTAGGATTAAACAGTCAGGGGTCACCATGCACAACATGGATACAGCGTGTAATTTAGTTAGAAAGATGTGTTGTCATCAAGTAATTGTCTCTGGCCTGCTCCTAGTTAGTGGGAGTCATGAGCTCTACAGAAGACTTGCACAACTCAATCGCTGGTTGACAAAAGTTTTCTGCCCCACCCAAAACATGGAATTTATAGATAACTGGCACTATTTCTGGGACTCACCCACAAACAGGACCTGGCCTGCTGAGGAGTGACAGACTTCATCCTAGCTGGAGGGGTGCTCTCTACTTATCTGTCAACATAGACAGGGCTCTAACTCCTCTAGCTCCGCAATGAGATAGGGTGCAGGCCAGTCAGCAGGCCATTAGCCAGCCTGTCAGCTGAGTGGAGTCTGCCCCTAGCACAGTGTAGTCAGCCCAGTTTTCCCCATTGAGACAGTGCCTGTGCCTCGATATAGGTCTGGCAAAACCAAACGTGGCGGTGTTTGCATTAGCAATCTCATTGAAATTAACCCATTTAATCCCGAATTTTTCCCAGACATGAAAATATCCAAATCAAGTGCCATTAGTAACCCTTTGAAGTAATCAATCATTATTTTTTGAAATTTTAATGGAAAAGTAGGTGAAAAAGTGTGTTTTATGGTCGGTCACAATTGTGACCGGTGGGATAATGTTACGTATACTGAATTAACATATTTCTCCTATGCAGTTATCAAAGTTCTTATATATCCCAACCCAGTTATTAACACATTTAAAACTCTGTCACTAGCAGTCCCCAGCATTGCCACTAGAATGCCCCGTCACATTCTAGTGTGACTATTTTACACATCAAAAACCATTACACTACATCGATATGAATACTGAGAGCAAAGACAAAAAAACAACCATCAATGTATTTCAACATTGTTACTTTATTGTAACATTGTTACTTTAGTGCAACATGTATTGAAACATTAATATTGTAACTTTATTGTAACATTTGAACTTGTACTTTAGTGCAATATTCATTGTAACATTGTCATTGTGACATTTTAGTGCAACATTCACTAACAACTGTATAGCAGTCGTGTGATTCATTCCCACTGAACATAAAGGTAACATTTAGGATAGAGGTAGCCTGTAGAATATGCATTCAAGTAGAGGCCTAGACTGAACAAAATACAATTATATATATATATATATATATATATATATATATATATTTAAAAAGCACCACTGCACAATGAGTGCTTATATATATATATATACAGTATATCATAGAGTTAGGCTTCAGAACCAAGAGCAAAATTAGTTTGTGCATCACTATTTTGAACTGTGATCAGTCAGTCCTACTGTCATACAGTATGTCTTGAATCAATTGACCTTCTTTTCCAAAAACATTTCAGTCATTTTGATTGTCTTTTTCGTCGACTTTTCTTTTCTTCTGAGAGTCCGTTGTACTGCTTCTCCTCACCCTTTATTGACTTTTCTTTTCTTCCTAGAGTCCGTTGTACTGCTTCTCCTCACCCTTTATTGACTTGTCTTTTCTTCCTAGAGTCCGTTGTACTGCTTCTCCTCACCCTTTATTGACTTGTCTTTTCTTCCTAGAGTCCGTTGTACTGCTTCTCCTCACCCTTTATTGACTTGTCTTTTCTTCCTAGAGTCCGTTGTACTGCTTCTCCTCACCCTTTATTGACTTGTCTTTTCTTCCTAGAGTCCGTTGTACTGCTTCTCCTCACCCTTTATTGACTTGTCTTTTCTTCCTAGAGTCCGTTGTACTGCTTCTCCTCACCCTTTATTGACTTGTCTTTTCTTCCTAGAGTCCGTTGTACTGCTTCTCCTCACCCTTTATCAACTTTTCTATTTTTATTTTATTGTCTTTTTCAGCCCTTTTTCATTCGATCTTGTCTCCTTTTCTACTGTCCATGGTATATCTTGAAGCACTCAATGTGCAGTGGCGCTTTGCATTTCTCACATGCATAGGTAGTACGTTTGTCACAATGACGACTTCTCTGGAACCGGTGCATTGTCTTGATTGGCCAGTGAGAAGTTTTGTCATATCTTGCCTGATCTTCAACAGTAGCAGTCAGTAAAGATCTCCTTCCGTGGCTCAGTGGTTTCATGCCAAACTTTTGCATATTTGGGCTGTATACTATGTGTTTTGGAATCACATCAGTGGCAGGCCTCTTCGATCGTTTGAACACTCAATCTTTATTTTTGACCACCTGCAGCTTTTCCCTTGGCTCTTCTGGCTGACCCCTATGGCTTGTAGAGGCCCTTGGCTCTTCTGACTGGACCCTCTGGCGGGTAGAGGCCCTTGGCTCTTCATTATCAACAATGGAGGGGGGTGGGGGAGGTTGTGGATGGGGGGGGGGGGGGGGGGTAGGTCATCATCACTGATAACGTTGTTCCTGTCATGATCTGTTTGCATATGTTCAGCATATGCATTCAACAGCCTGGCTGGCAAATGGCCTTTCCATAGTCCATATCTGACCCATCGCTATCACAATCACTCAGGACAGCATCTTTCTCATTTTGAGGGATAATTGCAATGTTGCATGCCTTGTCTGGGCGGTCACCTAGATCAACATATCCAGAACTTGACTCAAAGTGAAACTAAAAGAAAGAACAGAGTAGAAAGTTAGGTAAAACAAGAACTATGTATGTGTATAACTATGTGTATACCTAGACGCACTGTGTTATCCCACCGGTCACTATTGTTGCCGTCAACATGTTTACACATTCTATGACCACACTGAACAAAGTTGAGTAATTGCAAATTAATGTATCAATACTAGACACCTGAAAGATGATGTGTACCAAAAATCTTTGTCCTAACTTTATGTTAACGTACTTTACTAACCTTTTGTTTGGGAGCTTTGATGCAGTCATCCTCTTCTCATGGTGCAACCAGGAAGTAAACAGCTCTGGTCATGTGAAAATTCACACTAAACATGTGACACTGCACATCTTTCATTGAGACCCTTTATTATTTCAATATTTGCTGGAAATACATTGATAGATCATTCAGTAACATTTTTACAGCCTTATAACTGAAAACGTTTTTTACGGTCACTATTGTGACCGATGGGATTAAATAGGTTAAGACTTCCTCCATTTCTGTCATTATTGAAAGAGATAACACCTCACATCTCAAAATATGACTACTTAATGTTAGATCCCTCACTTCCAAGGCAGTCATAGTCAATGAACTAATCACTGATCATGAACTTGATGTGATTGGCCTGACTGAAAAAACGCCCAAGATGTCACGTCCTGACCTTAGAGATCCTTTTTATGTCTCTGTTTTGGTTGGTCAGGGCGTGAGTTTGGGTGGGCATTCTATGTCTGGTGTTCTATGTTGTCCTTGTGTTGTATTTCTGTGTGTTTGGCCTGGTATGGTTCTCAATCAGAGGCAGATGTCATTCATTGTCTCTGATTGAGAATCATATTTAGGTAGCCTGTTACCACCTGTGTTTGTGGGTGGTTGTTTCCAGTTTAGTGTTTGTTTCACCTTTGTGGGCTGTTCGACTGTTCGTTTGTCGTGTTTGTTGTTTTTGTTTAGTGTTGCGTATTTAATTAAAGAATATGAACACTTACCACACTGCACCTTGGTCCTCTTCTTCTCCTCCAGACGACAAGCGTTACAGAACCACCCAACACCAAAAAAGGACCAAGCAGCGTGGTAACCAGGAGCAGAGGGTTCTGGACTCCTGGACTTGGGAGGAAATTTTGGACGGCAAAGGACCCTGGGCACAGCCGGGGGAGTATCGCCGTCCGAAAGAGGAGCTGGAGGCAGCTAGAGCGGAGCGGCGCCACTACGAGGAATTGGCGCGAGGTAACAGGCACGAGAGGCAGCCCCAGAATTTTTTTTGGGGGGGCACACGGATAGATTGGCGGACTCAGGTAGGAGACCTGAGCCAACTCCCCGTGCTTACCGTGGCGAGAGAGTGACTGGGCAGGCACCGTGTTAAGCGGTGAAGCGCACTGTGTCCCCAGTGCGCACGCATAGCCCGATGCGTTACATCGCAGCTCCTCGAATCGGCCGGACTAGAGTGGGCATCGAGCCAGGAAGGATGATGCCAGCTCAGCGCATCTGGTCTCCTGTGCGTCTCCTCGGCCCGGGGTATACGGCACCAGCCCTACGCACGGTGTCTCCAGTTCGACAGCACAGCCCAGTGCGGCCTATTCTAACTCCCCGACACTCGGGCTACAGGGGGGATCCAGCCAGGACGAGTGGTGCTAGCTCTGCGCTCGAGACCGCCACTGCGCCTCCACGGTCCAGTGCATCCAGTGCCTCGGCCAAGGACAAGGCCTCCTGCATGTCTCCCCAGCCTGGTGAGTCCTGTGCCTTCTCCCAGAGCCAGGCCTCCTGTGTGTCTCTCCACTCCAGTGATAATTCATGGCAAGAAGCCTCCTGTGATAATCCATGGCACGAAGCCTCCAGTGATAATCCTTCGCATGAAGCCTCCAGAGATGATCAATGGCACGTAGCCTCCAGTGATGATCCATGGCACGAAGCCTCCAGTGATGATCCATGGCACGAAGCCTCCAGTGATGATCCATGGCACGAAGCCTCCGGTGATGATCCATGGCAAGAAGCCTCCAGTGATGATCCATGGCAAGAAGCCTCCAGTGATGATCCATGGCACGAAGCCTCCTGTGATGATCCATGGCACGAAGCCTCCAGTGAGGATCCATGGCACGAAGCCTCCAGTGAGGATCCATGGCACGAAGCCTCCGGTGAGGATCCATGGCATGAGGCCTCCAACGAAGGACGTCAGTCCGGAGCCTCCAGCGACGCCCTCTAGTCCGGAGCCTCCAGCGACGCCCTCTAGTCCGGAGCCTCCAGCGTCGCCCTCTAGTCCGGAGCCTCCAGAGTCTCCCTCCTGTCCAGAGCAGCCAGAGTCTCCCTCCTGTCCGGAGCAGCCAGAGTCTCCCTCCTGTCCGGAGCAGCCAGAGTCTCCCTCCTGTCCGGAGCTGCCGGAGACGTCCGTCTGTCCTGAGCTGCCGGAGCCGCCCGTCGGTCAGGAGCCACCGGAGCCGCCCGTCGGTCAGGAGCCGCCGGAGCCGCCCGTCGGTCGGGAGCTGCCGGAGCCGCCCTTCACTCCGGGGCTGCCGGAGTTGATCTTCCCTCCGGTGATGCCGGAGTCGCCCTTCACTCCGGTGACGCCGGAGTCTCCCGCCTGTCCGGCGCTGCCGGAGTCTCCCGTCTATTCGGGGCCCGCTGCAAGGGTCCCCAGTTCGGGGTCGGCGGTAAGGGTCCCCGCACCAGAGCCGCCACCGCGGTGAAATGCCCACCCAGGCCCTCCCCTATAGGTTTAGGTTTTGAGTCCGGAGTCCGCACCTTTGGGAGGGGGTACTGTCACGTCCTGACCTTAGAGATCCTTTTTATGTCTCTGTTTTGGTTGGTCAGTGCGTGAGTTTGGGTGGGCATTCTATGTCTGGTGTTCTATGTTGTCCTTGTGTTGTATTTCTGTGTGTTTGGCCTGGTATGGTTCTCAATCAGAGGCAGCTGTCATTCATTGTCTCTGATTGAGAATCATATTTAGGTAGCCTGTTCGCACCTGTGTTTGTGGGTGGTTGTTTCCTGTTATGTGTTTGCACCTTTGGGGACTGTTTCGATTTTCGTTTGTATCATTCACTTTGTTATTTTGTATTTTTTTGTGTTCAGTTTTAATAAATTAAAATGGACACTTACCACGCTGCACATTGGTCCGATCCTTCTTACTCCTCCTCAGACGAAGAGGAAATCCGTTACACAAGCCTGAGTAATTTACTGTGTTAAATAAGACCTCTACTCCTGGTCAAACTAGAGACCATATACCCTGCGCATCCCATGAAGGCAGAGGTGTTGCTAACATTTATGACAGCAAATTTCAATTTACAAAAAAGTCTACACATCCACTGTTTATAGCTACTGTTTACAGGCCGCCTGGGCCATATACAGTGTCCCTCACTACATATACAGTGTCCCTCACTACATATACAGTGTCCCTCACTACATATACAGTTTCCCTCACTACATATACAGTGTCCCTCACTACATATACAGGCCGCCTGGTTCCTTGTTTTCATGGCAGATAATATTCACTTTTTTGATGACTTCAATATTCACATGGAGAAGTCCACAGACCCACTCCAAAAGGCTTTCGGAGCCATCATCGACACAGTGGGTTTTGTCCAACAAGTCTCGGGAGCTACGCATTGCCACAATCAAATCAAATTGTATTTGTTACCGAATACAACAGGTGTAGAGCTTACTGTGTAAAGCCCTTAACCACCAATGCACTTTTAAGAAAAATAAGAGTTAAGAAATCTTTTGTAAAGTAAAAAGTAACATAATAAAATAACAATTACGAGGGTGTACTGGTACAAATCAATGTGCAGGGGTACAGGTTAGTCAAAGTAATTGAGGTTATATGTACAGTGGGGAGAACAAGTATTTGATACACTGCCGATTTAGCAGGTTTTCCTACTTACAAAGCATGTAGAGGTCTGTAATTGTTATCATAGGTACACTTCAACTGTGAGAGACGGAATCTAAAACAAAAATCCAGAAAATCACATTGTATGATTGTTAAGTAATTCATTTGCATTTTATTGCATGACATAAGTATTTGATCACCTACCAACCAGTAAGAATTCCGGCTCTCACAGACCTGTTAGTTTTTCTTTAAGAAGCCCTCCTGTTCTCCACAAATTACCTGTATTAACTGCACCTGTTTGAACTCGTTACCTGTATAAAAGACACCTGTCCACACACTCAATCAAACAGACTCCAACCTCTCCACAATGGCCAAGACCGGAGAGCTGTGTAAGGACATCAGGGATAAAATTGTAGACCTGCACAAGGCTGGGATGGGCTACAGGACAATAGGCAAGCAGCTTGGTGAGAAGGCAACAACTGTTGGCGCAATTATTAGAAAATGGAAGAAGTTCAAGATGACGGTCAATCACCCTCGGTCTGGGGCTCCATGCAAGATCTCACCTCGTGGGGCATCAATGATCATGAGGAAGGTGAGGGATCAGCCCAGAACTACACGGCAGGACCTGGTCAATGACCTGAAGAGAGCTGGGACCACAGTCTCAAAGAAAACCATTAGTAACACACTACGCTGTCATGGATTCAAATCCTGCAGCGCACGCAAGGTCCCCCTGCTCAAGCCAGCGCATGTCCAGGCCCGTCTGAAGTTTGCCAATGACCACCTGGATGATCCAGAGGAGGAATGGGAGAAGGTCATGTGGTCTGATGAGACAAAAATAGAGCTTTTAGGTCTAAACTCCACTCGCCATGTTTGGAGGAAGAAGAAGGATGAGTACAACCCCAAGAACACCATCCCAACCATGAAGCATGGAGGTGGAAACATCATTCTTTGGGGATGCTTTTCTGCAAAGGGGACAGGACGACTGCACCGTATTGAGGGGAGGATGGATGGGGCCATGTATCGCGAGATCTTGGCCAACAACCTCCTTCCCTCAGTAAGAGCATTGAAGATGGGTCGTGGCTGGGTCTTCCAGCATGACAACGACCCAAAACACACAGCTAGGGCAACTAAGGAGTGGCTCCGTAAGAAGCATCTCAAGGTCCTGAAGTGGCCTAGCCAGTCTCCAGACCTGAACCCAATAGAAAATCTTTGGAGGGAGCTGAAAGTCCGTATTGCCCAGCGACAGCCCCGAAACCTGAAGGATCTGGAGAAGGTCTGTATGGAGGAATGGGCCAAAATCCCTGCTGCAGTGTGTGCAAACCTGGTCAAGAACTACAGGAAACGTATGATCTCTGTAATTGCAAACAAAGGTTTCTGTACCAAATATTAAGTTCTGCTTTTCTGATGTATCAAATACTTATGTCATGCAATAAAATGCAAATTAATTACTTACAAATCATACAATGTGATTTTCTGGATTTCTGTTTTAGATTCCGTCTCTCACAGTTGAAGTGTACCTATGATAAAAATGACAGACCTCTACATGCTTTGTAAGTAAGAAAACCTGCTAAATCGGCAGTGTATCAAATACTTGTTCTCCCCACTGTACATGTAGGTAGGTGTAAAGTGACTTTGCATAGATAATAAGCAGCAAGTAGCAGCAGCTTAAAAAAAGGCGGGGGAGAAGCAAATAGTCCGGGTAGCCATTTGATTAGCTGTTCAGAAGTCTTGTGGCTTGCGGGTAGACGCTGTTAAGGATCCTTTTGGACCTAGATTTGGCGCTTCGGTACCGCTTGCCATGTGACAGCAGAGAGGACAGTCTATGACTAGGGTGACTGTCTTCAGCAATTTTTAGGTCCATCCTCTGATACCACCTGGTATAGAGGTCGTGGATGGCAGGAAGCTTTGCCCAGTGATGCACTGGGCCGTACGCACTACCCTCTGTAGCGCCTTGCGGTCAGCTGTCGAGCAGTTGGCATACCAGGCGGTGATGCAACCAGTCATGACGCTCTCAATGGTGCAGCTGTAGAACTTTTTGTGGATCTGAGGACGCATGCAAAAAGTTTTCAGTCTCCTGAGGGGGAATAGGCGTTGTCGTGGTGTGTCTTGGTATGTTTGGACCATGATAACTTGTTGATGATGTGGGCATTAAGGAACTTGACGCTCTCGACCTGCTCCACTACAACCCCGTCGATGAAAATGGGGGCGTACTCGGTCCTCTTTTTCCTGTAGTCTACAATCATATCCTTTGTCTTGATCACATTGAGGGAGAGTTTGTGGTCCTGGCACCACACTGGCAGGTCTCTGACCTCCTCCCTAAAGGCTGTCTCATTGTTGTTGGTGATCAGACCTACCACCAATGTGTTGTCGGCAAACTTAATGATGGTGTTGGAGTTGTGCTTGGCCACGCAGTTGTGGGTTAACAGGGAGTATGGCGGGGAATAAGCAAGCACCCCTGATGGGCCCCCAGCTTGAGGATCAGTGTGGCAGATGTATTGTTTGCTACACTTACCACCTGAGGGTGGCCTGACAGGATCCAGTTGCAGAAGGAAATGTTTAGCCCCAGCATTCTCACATAGATGTTCCTTTTGTCCAGGTGGGTTAGGGCAGTATGGAGTGCAATAGAGATTGTGTCATCTGTGGATCTGTTGGGGCGGTATGCAAATTGGAGTGGGTCTAGGGTTTCTGTGATGATGGTGTTGATGTGAGCCATGACCAGGCTTTCAAAGCACTTCATGGCTACAGACGTGAGTGCTATGGTTCAGTACTCATTTAGGCATGTTACCTTGGTGTTCTTGGGTACAGGGACTATGGTGGTCTGCGTGAAACATGTAGGTTTTACAGACTCGGTCAGGGACATGTTGAAGATGTCAGTGAAGAGACTTTCCAGTTGGTCAACACATGCTCAGAGTACATGTCCTGGTAATCCGTATTGCCCTGAGGCCTTCTGAATGTTGACCTGTTTAAAGGTTTTACTCACATTGGCTATGGAGAGCATGATTACACAGTCGTCTGGAACAGCTGGTGCTCTCATGCATGCTTCAGTGTTGCTTGCCTCGTAGTGTGCATAGAAGTAATTTAGATCATCTGGTAGGCTCGTGTCACTGGGCAGCTCAAGGCTGGGCTTCCCTTTGTAGTCTGTAATAGTTTGCACGCCCTGCCATATTCAACGAGCATCAGAGCTAGTGTGGTAGGATTCAATCTTAGTCCTGTATTGACACTTTGCCTGTTTGTTGGTTCGTTGGCGGGCATAGCGTGATTTCTTATAAGCGTAAGGGTTAGAGTCCCTGCAGTCGACGAATAGTGGCTGTTCACAGCACAACTGTAGTTTGGTTCAACCATGTGTCTGAATAAACATGCATTTTACTTTTGTAGCCTTTGATATATTAACCCTCCTCTAAACCTGTTCAACTGTAGGTGATGTAGAAAACTCCTGACTGATGTTTTGCATAGAATAATGACAAGGATGTGCTCTAAGCCTGTTTTTATACTTTTGTTTCATTGAACATTTAATATATTATATACTGCGTCTCCCCAATCTCCAGGAACCCCACATAGTGCCCATCAGGAGAGGGGGAATTTGCTCCTGGTGGAGCTGACAACATAGGCCCCCAGCCGCTCTCCTCACAAGTTTTAAGTTTCAACGTTTATTTGCCATGTGGACAACAGGTGTAAAGCTGTACAGTTAAATTCTTTCTCACCAACCTACACTCAATAAACCATAATGACCAAGTCAAAACATGTTTTTAGGAATTTGTGAAAATTGATTGAAAAGGAAATACAGAAATACCTCATTTACGCATATATTCACAACCCTGAGCATGTTAGCATCACCTATGGCACCGATTACAGCTGTGATTCTTTCTGGGTAAATCTAAGCTTTGCACCCCCTAGATTGGGTATTTGCACATTATTATTTAAAACATTCTTCAAGCTATGTCAAGTTGGTTGTTGATCATTGCTAGACAGTCATTTTCAAGTCTTGCCATAGATTTCCAAGCCGATTTAAGTCAAACCTGTAACCCCTCAGGAACATTCAATGTTGACTTTTTTTTTATTATTTTTTTTTAAATCTTTATTTAACAGCCTTGAATTGAACCAGGGTCTGTAGGGATGCCTCTAGCACTGAGATGCAGTGCCTTAGATTGCTGCGCCACTCGGGAGCCCAATGCAATTGGTAAGCAATTCCAGTGTACATTTGGCCTTCTGTTTTAGGTTATTGTTATTGCTGAAAGGTGAATTTGTCTCCAAGTGTCTGTTGGAAAGCAGAACCTCAACCAGGTATTTCTCTATGATTTTGCCTGTGCTTAGCTCTATTCCATTTTTGGGGGGTTTTACCCCTTTTTCCTCACCAATTTCGTGGTATCCTAATGGTAGTTGCAGTCTTGTCCCATCGCTGAAACTCCCGTACAGACTCAGGAGAGGTGAAGGCCGAGAGTCGTGCGTCCACCCGGCTTGCCACAGGAGTCACTAGTGCGCGATGGGACAAGAACATCCCTGCCGGCCTAACCTGGACGACGCTGGGCCAATTGTGTGCCGGTCGTGGCCGGCTGCGACAGAGCCTGGACTTTAACCGGGATCTATAGTGGCACCGCTAGAACTGCGATGCAGTGCCTTAGATCACTGTGCTACTCAGGAGACATATTCCATTTTTTATTTTCTTTTTTTTATATATTTTTTTACTTCTTAGTCCTTGCTGATGACAGGCATACCCATGCTTGAAAATGTGAAGAGTGGTACTCAGGGATGTGTTGTGTTGGAGATGTCCCAAACATAATTACTGATTATGTTATTATTATCTGATCCTGCAGGTCATCTATGAACCTTTGAACATCTTGGCCATGTTCTGTTATAATCTCCACCCGGCACATCCAGAAGAGGACTGGCCACCCCTCAGAGCCTGGTTCCTCTCTAGCTTTCTTCCTAAGTTCTGGCCGTTCTATGGAGTTTTTCCAAGCCACCGTGCGTCTACATCTGCAATGCTTGCTGTTTGGGATTTTAGGCTGGGTTGCTGTACAGCACTTTGTGACATAGGCTGATGTAAACAGGGCTTTATAAATACATTTGATTGAAACATAACACTTTGTATTCAGGACATTAAGTTAATTAAGTTCTTAGATTTTTTGTTGTTGCATTTTTACATTAGTGCGTTATTACAAACTTGATGCATGTTTTTGAATAGTTTCATTCTAAACAGGATTCCTTTTTTTCACTCTGTCATTTAGGTTAGTATTGGGAAGCAACTACAATGTTGTTGGTCCATCCTCAGTTTTCTCCTATCACAGCCATTAAACTCTGCAACTGTTTTAAAGTCACCATTGGCCTCATGGTGAAATCCCTGAGCGGTTTCCTTCCTCTCCGGTGACTGAGTTAGGAAGGATGCCTGTATCTTTAAAGTGACTGCGTGTATTGTTACACCACCCAAAGTGTAATTAATAACTCCACCATGCTCAAAGAGATATTCAATTTATTTACCCATCTACCAATAGGTGTCCTTCTTTGCGAGTCATTGGAAAATCTCCCTGGTCTTTGTGATTAAATCTAAATTCAATGCCCAATTGAGGGACCTTACAGATAATTGTATGCGTGGGGTGAAGAGATGAGGTAGTCATTCAAAAATCATGTTAAACACTATTATTGCACACAGAGTGAGTCCATGCAATTTATTATTTGACTTGTTAAACAATTTTTTTTACTCCTGAACTTATTTAGGCTTGCCATATCAAGGCTTGACATTTCAGCTTTCCATTTTTTATTAATTTGTACAAATAAAATAAAAAAATATTACACAATGACATTATAGAGTATTGTGTATAGGCCAGTGACACAAACTCTCAATGTAATACATTTTAAATTCAGGCTGTAACACATCGCAATGTGGAAAAAGTCAAGGGTTGTGAATACTTCCTGAAGGCACTGTAGGCAATGTGCAATGGGGAGGGATTACATTATCAGCACCAAACAACATTGCATCTGAGACACAAAGCAAATTATTTTTATCCTGTAGTTTTATCACAGATTACAGCCCTCTGGTCTGATCCAGTGGGGTATTCATATGTTTATGTTCCAGAAACACTGCTCTCTCGCTTGCTTCTCTCATTAAAAATCTAATTTAGCAGGTTAGTGCACACTGTAAAACATTTCCTTTAAAATGTACAGTAAGTTACTGTAATTTAATGTACAATACAGCTGATGTAATACATTTTATGCTAATCCATTTTACAGTACCAACACTTTTACTGTAATCTAATATACTGTATACTACTAGAATTATCCATGCAGCGAAATATTACCCAGTGTTCTCTGCAAGTTTTCATTTTCACATTTACATTTTGGTCATTTAGCGGGCACTCTTGTCCTTAGCAACTTGCATTCCATTCAACCAAGGTTGATTAAAAAAATACATATCACAGTGATAGCAAGTAATATGTTTCTGTAACCACTACTGAAAATGTTGTTCTAGTTAAATCATACATTTTTTTAAGAACCACTAACACGCTTATCTGTTCCCTATATACATGTTATTGTTAGTGAATTACTGCCACATATTTCCTAAATTGGTAGAGGACTATTACTAATGGGTGCAACAAATATAGCCACTTACAAGGCATGCCTTAAAATATGTTCATGTGCCAGTGATTTTTATCTCCTCCCACAATATTACTCGACAATGCACCATCATTTACAGTATGCTGCAGGAAATATATAGCAAAACACAAATACAGTTGAACCTTATTGTAAAGTGTTACCCACTTGCCTCATCTTCCAGTATTTCATGGTTTGAAATATTTTATATGGCAACTTTCAGGATGAATCAAACCACTGTATTTTGTATCCACCAATATATACAGTTGAAGTCGGAAGTTTACTAACACCTTAGCCAAATACATTTAAACTCAGTTTCACAATTCCTGACATTTAATCCTAGTAAAAATTCCCTGTTTTAGGTCAGTTAGGATCACCACTTTATTTTAAGAATGTGAAATGTTAGAATAATAGTAGAGAGAATGATTTATTTCAGTGTACATACACTCAATTAGTATTTAGTAGCATTGCCTTTAAATTGTTTAACTTGGGTCAAACGTTTCGGGTAGCCTTACACAAGCTTCCCACAATAAGTTGGGTGAATTTTGGTCCCATTCCTCCTGACAGAGTTGGTGAAACTGAGTCAGGTTTTTAGGCCTCCTTGCTCGCACACGCTTTTTCAGTTCTGCCCACACATTTTCTATAGGATTGAGGTCAGGGCTTTGTGATGGCCACTCCAATACCTTGACTTTGTTGTCCTTAAGCCATTTTGCCACAACTTTGGAAGTATGCTTGGGGTCATTGTCCATTTGGAAGACCCATTTGTGACCAAGCTTTAACTTCCTGACTGATGTCTTTGTCACGCCCTGACCGTAGAGATCTTTTTATGTCTCTATTTTGGTTTGGTCAGGGTGTGATTTGGATGGGCATTCTATGTTTATTTTCTATGTTTTGTATTTCTTTGGTTTTGGCCGGGTGTGGTTCTCAATCAGAGGCAGCTGTCCATCGTTGTCTCTGATTGAGAACCGTACTTAGGTAGCTTTTCCCCACCGATGCTTTGTGGGTAGTTGTTTTCTGTTTTGTGTTTCTGCACCTGACAGAACTGTTTCGGTTTCGTTCGTTCTCTGTTGTTTTGTTATTTAGTGTTCAGTTTTATTAATAAATCATGAACACTTACCACGCTGTGCATTGGTTCACTCCTTCTTCAACAGACGATTGTTACAGTCTTGAGATGTTGCTTCAATATATCCACATCATTTTCCTACCTCATGATGCCATCTAGTTTGTGAAGTGCATTAGTCCCTCCTGCAGCAAAGCACCCCCACAACATGATGCTGCCACCCCAGTGTTTCACGGTTGGGATGGTGTTCTTCAGCTTGCAAGCCTCCCACTTTTTCCTCCAAACATAATGATGGTCTTTTATGGCCAAACAGTTCTATTTTTCATTTTTCATTTCCTCCATGTGCTCGCCAGAGGTAGCCTGACTGCCATTAGGTACCGAGATGAGATCCTCAGACCCCTTGTGAGACCATATGCTGACACATGCACATTTGTGGCCTGCTGGAGGTCATTTTGCAGGGCTCTGGCAGTGCTCCTCCTTGCACAAAGGCGGAAGTAGCGGTCCTGCTGCTGGGTTGTTGCCCTCCTACGGCCTCCTCCACGTCTCCTGATGTACTGGCCTGTCTCCTGGTCGCGCCTCCATGCTCTGGACCCTACGCTGACAGACACAGCAAACCTTCTTGCCACAGCTCGCATTGATGTGCCATCCTGGATGAGCTGCACTACCTAAACCACTTGTGTGGGTTGTAGACTCCGTCTCATGCTACCACTAGAGTGAAAGCACCGCCAGCATTCAAAAGTGACCAAAACATCAGCCAGGAAGCATAGGAACTGAGAAGTGGTCTGTGGTCACCACCTGCAGAACCACTCCTTTATTGGGGGTGTCTTGCTAATTGCCTATAATTTCCACCTTTTGTCTATTCCATTTGCACAACAGCATGTGACATTTATTGTCAATCAGTGTTGCTTCCTAAGTGGACAGTTTGATTTCACAGAAGTGTGATTGACTTGGAGTTACATTGTGTTGTTTAAGTGTTCACTTTATTTTTTTGAGCAGTGTATTTCTAAATCAATAATAATGTTTTAAAGAGCCCAGTTAGCTAGCTACTTCAAATACGACGTTACCTGAACGCTCATCTGGGGCCCGCTAATCGTTAGCTGTCTTATCGGCTGCTATCTGAATAAGTATATCGGACAATTATTATTATTATTATTATTTTATTTTTAATTTTTTTCTTGGGCCACTATATCTATTTTGCCAATTTGGATTGATCCCCTCTACCACACGGAACCCCACTAACCTACCGACGGAAACGCACGAGGTATCTACAATTAGACCTCCATCCTATGCTATCTTGCTACCGATAGCCTCTACCCGGCCTACTGTCTGGATCGCCGTGACCCCAACCAACCTCTACTCACTGGACCCTTATTGATCACTCGATTAAGCATGCCTCTCCTTAATGTAAATATGCCTTGTCCATTGTTGTTCTGGTTAGTGTTTATTGGCTTATTTCACTGTAGAGACTCTAGCCCTGCTCACTATACCATATCCAACCTCTCAGTTCCACCACCCACATATGCGATGACATCACCTGGTTTCAGTGATGTTTCTAGAGACAATATCTCTCTCATCATCACTCAATACCTAGGTTTACCTCCACTGTATTCACATCCTACCATACCTTTGTCTGTACATTATTCCTTTAAGCTATTTTATCGCCCCCAGAAACTTCCTTTTACTCTCTGCTCTAGTAGCTCTAGACGACCAATTCTCATAGCTTTTAGCCGTACCCTTATCCTACTCCTCCTCTGTTCCTCTGGTGATGTAGAGGTGAATCCAGGCCCTGCAGTACCTAGCTCCACTCCTATTCCCCAGGCGCTCTCTTTTGATGACTTCTGTAACCGTAATAGCCTTGGCTTCATGCATGTTAACATTAGAAGCCTCCTCCCTAAGTTTGTTTTGTTCACTGATTTAGCACACTCTGCCAACCCGGATGTTTTAGCCGTGTCTGAATCCTGGCTTAGAAAGACCACCAAAAATTCAGACATTTTCATCCCCAATTACAAGATTTTCAGACAAGATAGAACGGCCAAAGGGGGCGGTGTTGCAATCTACTGCAAAGATTGCCTGCAGAGTTCTGTTTTACTATCCAGGTCTGTTCCCAAACAATTTGAACTTCTACTTTTAAAAATCCACCTCTCTAAAAACAAGTCTCTCACCGTTGCCGCCTGCTATAGACCACCCTCTGCCCCCAGCTGTGCTCTGGACACTATATGTGAACTGATTGCCCCCCATCTATCTTCAGAGCTCGTGCTGCTAGGCGACCTAAATTTGAACATGCTCAACACCCCAGCCACCCTACAATCTAAGCTTGATGCCCTCAATCTCACACAAATTATCAATGAACCTACCAGGTACCACCTCA
Organism: Salvelinus alpinus; assembly: GCF_045679555.1. NCBI lineage: Eukaryota > Metazoa > Chordata > Actinopteri > Salmoniformes > Salmonidae > Salvelinus > Salvelinus alpinus. The sequence continues at coordinate 82,169,400 of NC_092093.1, forward strand.
ATTCCGTAAACACGGGTACCCTCATAGATATCATCCTAACAAACTTGCCCTCCAAATACACCTCTGCTGTTTTCAACCAAGATCTCAGCGATCACTGCCTCATTGCCTGCATCCGTAATGGGTTAGCGGTCAAACGACCTCCACTCATCACTGTCAAACGCTCCCTGAAACACTTCAGCGAGCAGGCCTTTCTAATCGACCTGGCCGGGGTATCCTGGAAGGATATTGATCTCATCCCGTCAGTAGAGGATGCCTGGACATTTTTTAAAAATGCCTTCCTCACCATCTTGAATAAGCATGCCCCATTCAAGAAATTTAGAACCAGGAACAGATATAGCCCTTGGTTCTCTCCTGACCTGACTGCCCTTAACCAACAGAAAAACATCCTATGGCGTTCTGCATTAGCATCGAACAGCCCCCGTGATATGCAACTTTTCAGGGAAGCCAGAAACCAATATACACAGGCAGTTAGAACAGCCAAGGCTAGCTTTTTCAAGCAGAAATTTGCTTCCTGCAACACAAATTCAAAAAAGTTCTGGGACACCGTAAAGTCCATGGAGAATAAGAACACCTCCTCCCAGCTTCCAACCGCTCTGAAGATAGGAAACACTGTCACCACCGACAAATCCACTATAATTGAGAATTTCAATAAGCATTTTTCTACGGCTGGCCATGCTTTCCACCTGGCTACCCCTACCCCGGACAACAGCACTGCCCTCCCCTCTGCTACTCGCCCAAGCCTTCCCCATTTCTCTTTCTCCCAAATACAGTCAGCTGATGTTCTAAAAGAGCTGCAAAATCTGGACCCTTACAAATCAGCCAGGCTAGATAATCTGGACCCTTTCTTTCTAAAACTATCTGCTGAAATTGTGGCCACCCCTATTACTAGCCTTTTCAACCTCTCTTTCGTGTCGTCTGAGATTCCCAAAGATTGGAAAGCAGCTGCGGTTATCCCCCTCTTCAAAGGGGGGGACACTCTTGACCCTAACAGCTACAGACCTATATCTATCCTACCCTGCCTTTTCTAAGGTCTTCGAAAGCCAAGTCAACAAACAGATTACCGACCATTTCGAATCCCACCATACCTTCTACGCTATGCAATCTGGTTTCAGAGCTGGTCATGGGTGCACCTCAGCCACGCTCAAGGTCATAAACGATATCTTAACCGCCATCGATAGGAAACAATACTGTGCAGCCGTATTCATTGACCTGGCCAAGGCTTTTGACTCTGTCAATCACCACATCTTCATCGGCAGACTCGACAGCCTTGGTTTCTCTAATGATTGCCTCGCCTGGTTCACCAACTACTTCTCTGATCGAGTTCAGTGTGTCAAATCGGAGGGTCTGTTGTCCGGGCCTCTGGCAGTCTCTATGGGGGTGCCACAGGGTTCAATTCTTGGACCGACTCTCTTCTCTGTATACATCAATGATGTCGCTCTTGCTGCTGGTGATTCTCTGATCCACCTCTACGCAGACGACACTATTCTGTATACTTCTGGCCCTTCTTTTGACACTGTGTTAACAACCCTCCAGGCGAGCTTCAATGCCATACAACTCTCCTTCCGTGGCCTCCAATTGCTCTTAAATACAAGTAAAACTAAATGCATGCTCTTCAACCGATCGCTGCCTGCACCTGCCCGCCTGTCCAACATCACTACTCTGGACGGCTCTGACTTAGAATATGTGGACAACTACAAATACCTAGGTGTCTGGTTAGACTGTAAACTCTCCTTCCAGACTCACATCAAACATCTCCAATCCAAAGTCAAATCTAGAATTGGCTTCCTATTCCGCAACAAAGCATCCTTTACTCATGCTGCCAAACATACCCTTGTAAAACTGACCATCCTACCAATCCTCGACTTCGGTGATGTCATTTACAAAATAGCCTCCAAAACCCTACTCAATAAATTGGATGCAGTCTATCACAGTGCCATCCGTTTTGTCACCAAAGCCCCATATACTACCCACCACTGCGACCTGTACACTCTCGTTGGCTGGCCCTCGCTTCATACTCGTCGCCAAACCCACTGGTTCCAGGTCATCTACATGACCCTGCTAGGTAAAGTCCCCCCTTATCTCAGCTCGCTGGTCACCATAGCAGCACCTACCTGTAGCACGCGCTCCAGCAGGTATATCTCTCTAGTCACCCCCAAAACCAATTCTTCCTTTGGACGCCTCTCCTTCCAGTTCTCTGCTGCCAATGACTGGAACGAACTACAAAAATCTCTGAAACTGGAAACACTTATCTCCCTCACTAGCTTTAAGCACCAGCTGTCAGAGCAGCTCATAGATTACTGCACCTGTACATAGCCCATCTATAATTTAGCCCAAACAACTACCTCTTTACCTACTGTATTTATTTATTTATTTATTTTGCTCCTTTGCACCCCATTATTTCTGTCTCTACTTTGCGCTTTCTTCCACTGCAAACCAACCATTCCAGTGTTTTTATTTTTTATTTTACTTGCTGTGTTGTATTCACTTCGCCTCCATGGCCTTTTATATTTTTATTTATTTATACATATATTTGTTTGCCTTCACCTCCCTTATCTCACCTCACTTGCTCACATTGTATATAGACTTATTTTTTTCACTGTATTATTGACTATATGTTTGTTTTACTCCATGTGTAACTATGTGTTGTTGTATGTGTCGAACTGCTTTGCTTTATCTTGGCCAGGTCGCAATTGTAAATGAGAACGTGTTCTCAATTTGCCTACCTGGTTAAATAAAGGTTAAATAAATAAACAAGAGGGCTTTGTGTTTGAGCCTATTTCTTCCTATTTAAGAAATACGAGGTTGACCTACCTGTTTGACAGACGAAATTAGGCTATCGCCCACTATTCATAAATGTGTTGGCCATTTCCTCCACCTACCATGCACTCTTTAAATACACACAAAAAATGTGGGTTCCTCAAGGGTTCTTTGGAAAGGGTGATGGTTCTATGTGGAACCACACTGACCCAAAGAACCCTTTGAGCCCTTCAATGGTTCTTTACAGTTCAATAAAAGGGTTCTTTATTGCCCCATAAAGGGTTGTAACCATAGCGGAACCCTTCTTTGGTACTATATAGAACCTTAAGAAAGGGTTATTTATAGCAACATACAGGTTCCATTTAGAACCTTATGAGCATGGTTCTTCATAGAACCTCCAAAAAAAGGTTACGCGCCAAATAACCCGTTTTTGGCACTATATAGAACCATTTGTTTTTCATGTGTAGCTTATCGTGTCAATGAAGGGCTCTGTTGAGTTAAAACCAGGACTTGAATTGAGGATGTATGAGAGGGTATGGCATAAACCTAACTTTTATTAAAGAAAATTACAAAAAGCATAGGCCTACCCCTTGTTAACTTAAGATTTTCAAGAAAATAAAACATATTTGATTATATAAAGTGATCTATAACAGCGCTTTGACCAGCCATGCGTTATGCTAGAAACAAGCTGTAAATTACCCAGGAAAGACATGACTCCATATGGGGATATATTTTTATCATTTCTTTGACATTCAAAGGCTGAGCTACAACCTTCTGTAGCCGAGGAGACTAAATCTGAGACATCATTATGAATCTGAGCATGGTACTTTCAAAAGTTAGGCCTTCCTTTCCACACTAGACAGAGTAGGCCTACTGACACAGAAACATTTAAGCTTTAACTGCTGGCTACTCTTAACTGCTGGCTACGCTTAGCCCGACGAGAGAAGTTTACAAGTGTTTCCCTAAGAGCTATCTGGGTTTAAACATGTTCCATTTCAACATGTTCTATTGTAGTGAATAGCTTAATCAATTGATAGTGACAGAATTAGATTACTTCCCAAGCAAAGTCAAGTTATGAAGTCATGTAAAATTATGTAGCATATAAGCCACATTTTTTGGGGACCCGCACATACAATGATAGATTTATGCAATGATTTTACTATAAAGGAGACCTTCCACCCCTATTCTTGTCCATGGTGGTCTGCAAAGCCACAACCTTCTGGCCCACTGCCCTGTGAGCTCTAAAATATTCTGCGTTGCCATGTAATGCTTACAGGACGAAAAACACTTTCTAAATCTGCACAGCAAAGTCTCTGGTCTGTCCTAGAAGTGAGGGTAAATGCTAAGCATGTTTTTATGCTATCCACTTTATGTTTTCATTATTATTATAGTGGAGGCTCAACTTGTTTTTTTCAAGCGTTCAGAGGGTAAAGTAAAAAAATATTTTTGAAAGGGCCATCTATTTTTGTTTCAGAGGTCCAATTTTCTCCAGGTAACCCTTATTCTAAATAGACTACCTAGCAATTACCCCCACCCCCACCCCCATCCCCACTCTCATCACCAAGACAATCCATTCAGTAGCTTACAATATGTCATATGTTAATTCTTATACTAATTGAATATGATTGGTGAAAATGTATTTTGTAATGTTGGTTGCTATAGCAAAGCCACTTCTCTCTTCCTCTGTGAAAGACATTTCTTTTCAATAAAGGATGATAATGGCATGAACCATGTTTTGACTGTCTCATGGAATAAGTATTGTGTTTTGAATGGATTACTTAAAGACGGTTAATTTCTTATGACATGCAATTAATTTGTTCCTTCAAATCATGTCCACGTTAATTGAGAAAAATAAAAATGTGTGTGTGTTCTTTTTTCTGTGTGCGTGTGAAAAAGAACAATAGAGACAGTAAGAGAGAAAGGGAGGGAGTAAAAGATATGAGAGAAAAAGAAAAAGAAAGAGAGCGAGAGAGAGAGAGAGATACGAAGCAGGGAAGTGGGCAGAAGGATGTGGGGTCTATGGGCAGCAGAGGCCATGATTCACTGTGTGTGTGCGTGTGTGCGTGCGTGCGTGCGTGCGGCTGGCAGACTGTCTGTAGTGGATGGAATGTCTCTAGCCCTCACTCTCTCCGATCCAACAGGTCCCAGACGTGCTCAATGGGATTGAGATCCGGGCTCTTCGCTGGCCATGGCAGAACACTGACACTCCTGTCTTGCAGGAAATCACGCACAGAACGAGCAGTATGGCTGGTGGCATTGTCATGCTGGAGTGTCATGTCAGGATGAGCCTGCAGGAAGGGTACAACATGAAGGAGGAGGATGTCTTTCCTGTAATGCACAGCGTTGAAATTGCCTGCAATGACAACAAGCTCTGTCCGATGATGCTGTGACACAGCGCCCCAGACCATGACGGATTCTCCATCCCCAAATCGATCCCACTCCAGAGTACAGGCCTCGATGTAACGCTCATTCCTTCGACGATAAACACGAATCCGACCATCACCCCTGGTGAGACAAAACCGCGACTCATCAGTGAAGACCACTTTTTGCCAGTTCTGTCTGGTCCAGCGACGGTGGGTTTGTGCCCATAGGCGACGTTGTTGCCGGTGATGTCTGGTGAGGACCTGCCATACAACAGGCCTACAAGCCCTCTGTCCAGCCTCTCTCAGCCTATTGCGGACAGTCTGAGCACTGAAGGAGGGATTGTGCGTTCCTGGGGAACTCGGGCAGTTGTTGTTGCCATCTTGTACCTGTGGAGGTGTGATGTTCGGAGGTACCGATCCTGTGCATGTGCTGCCACTGCGAGGACGATCAGCGCTGTCTTAGGCGTCTCATAGTATGGACATTGCAATTTATTGCCCTGGCCACATCTGCAGTCCTCATGCCTCCTTGCAGCATGCCTAAGGCAAGTTCACGCAGATGAGCAGGGGCCCTGGCATCTTTCTTTTTGTGTTTTTCAGAGTCAGTAGAAAGGCCTCTTTAGTGTCCTAAGTTTTCATAACTGTGACCTTATTTGCCTACCGTCTGTAAGCTGTTAGTGTCTTAACGACCGTTCCACAGGTGCATGTTCATTAATTGTTTATGGTTCATTGAACAACCAGCATGGGAAACAGTGTTTAAACCCTTTACAATGAAGATCTGAAGTTATTTGGATTTTAACAAATTATCTTTGAAAGACAGGGTCCTGAAAAAGGGATGTTTCTTTTTTTTGCTGAGTTTAAATACTGCAATACTTTTGACCAGCACCATTTGGGACTGAACCTATGTGACCCTTAATGTAACAGTAGGATATGTCTTAGAAATGCCAAAATCCTACATAATGTTCCTGTATGTAGCCTAAGCAAGGCATTTCTGCAGTCCCCCCCAAAAATTCCCTGAGAGCACTGGGTGAAACACTGACAGATTATATGACCACATTGTCAGGAACAAATGTTTAGAGGCTGAGAAGCAAACTCATTACAGACGACTGACGTAAGTGCTGCCCCGACAGTTCAGGAGTGGGCAGGGTGGTCAAAACACACAATCTGAAAGGGTTCCTTTGTAATGGATGCTATTAATAGGTGTTGTTTCATGTTAACCCCACTGATCAGTCATATTGAGAGTTGAGGCCAAACTCATTCATCATGGATTTGACAGCTGGTTTAGATGTGGGCGTGGGATCGTTCCCCTAGAACACCTACGCACCTCAGAATCAACCTCCTGATTCACTGACTAAAATAGAAAACAATGACTTGATTGTGTGTATGTGTGTGTGTGTGTCTGTGTGTGTCTGCTAAAGTAGCCTGAAGGTCACTCACACATTTCCCTTGCCCCTATATACCGCTCTCATTCTCAGTCCAGGAATGCATCCCGAATGGCTCCCTGTTCTGTATATAGATCGCTCTGGGCCTGGTAAAAATAAATACACCATGTAGAGAACAGGGTGCCATTTGGGACGCAGGCAAAGGATTTCAGGTGACATTGAAAAACCTTGAGATAGATGAGAAAACCATCAGCTTTACAGAACAATCGGGCTCGGAATGCAATAAATCTGTAAATATCATTGAGAATGGCAGAGCTCTCTGCGAGGCAGAGCCCATAAGCCGTGATGCAGTGATGTTGAGGGGCGAACTGTAAAGTTGTCATAAAAGCCAACATATGCTCCGTGAGACGGCACATATGTGCAAAACTGAATAACCTCCCGCTTCCATGTGACTATGAGCGCTTAAAACACAAATGTAAATCTTCACTCGCCTCACCAGATCTATTTAAATGCAATCAATGGACAGTAAAATAAGACATTTGTGCGCCGTTGAAATATGTTTCTCATTATGGATGTCGGTGGAAGGGCTGTTGCACACACTCATACGCACGCACACGGCTCTTGTCGCTTTAAACGTCTGCTTTCATATCTGTTGTAATAGGACCCCGACAGCTGCTGTTACTTTAAGGTAAAGCAATTTGTGTGTAATGTGGTTGAGCACAGTTAATTGGATGGATAGAGAGAGAGAGAGAGAGACACACACACACACACACATTCAAGAAGCTCATTTATATCGTGGTAGAAGAAAAAAGTGGGATGATTGTGATTTAAATGGGTGCAGTCCAAGCGGGCCAGGGTTTGAAAATAAACTCTAACCCCCTCTATTTTTACCCCTTCTTCTTTTGTCTTCCTAAACCACATACAAGCCCTGAGCCCCTCCAGCATTGTCGGAAGCTGGTCACAAAAGAGCAGTAGCAGCACAGAGGGAATGCACACCAAATAAATAGGGTTCCTCAAGGGATGTTTGGGAAGGGTGATGGTTCTATGTGGAACCATACTGACCCATTTAACCCTTTGAGTCCTTCAATGGTTCTTTGAAGGACAGTCAAGTTTTTCCACATCGAACTCAACAAACCATCTCTGTATGGACCTCGCTTTGTGCACGGGGGCATTGTCATGCTGAAACAGAAATAGGCCTTCCCCAAACTGTTGCCACAAAGTTGGAAGCACAGAATCGTCTAAAATGTCATTGTATGCTGTAGCTTTAAGATTTCCCTTCACTGGAACAAAGGGGCCTAGTCCAAACCATGACAAAAAACAGACCATTACTCCTCCTCCACCAAAATGTACAGTTGGCGCTATGTATTGGGCTAGGTAGAATTCTCCTGGCATCCACAAAACACAGTTTGGTGAAGCGCGATTCATCACTCCAGAGAACGTGTTTTGCAAACTTTACACCACTCCAGCCAACGCTTGGCATTGCACATGGTGATTTTAGGCTTGTGTGCGGCTGCTCGGCCATGGAAAGCCATTTAATGAAACTCCCGACTAACAGTTATTATGCTGACGTTGCTTCCAGAGGCAGTTTGGAACTCGGTAGTGAGTGTTACAACCGAGGAGAGACAATTTTTACATGGTACACGCTCCAGCAGTCGGAGGTCCCGTTCTGTGAGATTGTGTGACCTACCACTTCACGGCTGGGCCGTTGTTGCTCCTAGACGTTTCCATTTCACAATAACAGCACTTATAGTTGACCGGGGCAGCTCTAGCAGGGCAATAATTTGACGTACTGACTTGTTGGAAAGGGGGAATCCTATCACGTTGAAAATCACTGAGCTCTTCAGTAAGTGCATTCTACTCCCAATGTTTGTCTATGGAGATTGCATGGGCGTGTGCTTGATTTTTGACACCTTTCAGCAACGGCTGAAATAGTCGAATCCACTAATTTGATGGGGTGTCCACATACTTTTGTATGTATAGTGTAGCTACTCTACTGGTGCCAACATGTGACTGTAGTGTCAGCAAATATAATTAAAAGTTGACATTATTCATCTTTGGCAAAAATACTTACATTTCAACAGATGCTTTTATACAGAGTGACTACAGGAGGAGCAATTAGGGTTAGGTGCTTTGCTCGATGGCACATTGACAGATTTTTCACGTAGTAAACTCAGGGATTCAAACCAGAAACCTTTTGGTTACTGGTCCAGTCCTCTTAACCGTTAGGCTACCTGCCACCCGTATCCTCTTCCATCTTTGTCTGGTGTTAGTTATCTAGGTCTTCAGCCAGCATGGAACAAAAAGGAGGGAGGGAGGTTGTTCAAAACTTCGATGCAGTTGTCATGTCAACATATCCATCAGTGCTGCTGTGATCTGGATCACAAAAGACATGCCAAACAGGAGATGTGTAATAGAAATTGACAACAGTAACCACGTTTCTTTCCACAGTTTTTATGTGAGTAAAGTCATATTGTATAAATAAAAAATCACGACAGCTGTGATGGAAAATCCGGCAGATAATTTGTTTGTTCAACGTTGTGGGATCTTTTTGTATCTGAATTGGAAGTGGAAATGCCATTATGCACAATTATTGATATAATAACCTTCATATCCAAGTCATTTTGGAGTCACATGATGTGGTGTGTGGTCCTACTACGACTCTGGGAAACCATGCAGTTTATTAGGCTACAGATGAAATGAGTTATGATGAACAGTGATGAGCTTGATGCTGGTTTCAATAAATATAAATCTTTTTTTTTCTGGTGACATGATGATTGATGCTTGACTGCTGTTTGACAAATACACATTTTCTCGATCTTATCCATAATAACCTCATCATGTAGACTAGGCAATCCACACAGCCTAACCGCACTGTATCTGTGAGTTGTTGGCTAGAGCGCAGGTGCCAAGACCAGAGTAGGCACATGTTCTATTCAATGCAGTTTTTGTGACAAAACTATCGGTAGAGTTGAAAATGCAGGGAAACACACTGAACTTCAGATTTTTATTCATTACATGAAAACGTAAGCGAAAAAGTACATTTTGTATACAGTATGTCATCATGCACGGACAAGTCCATTTGCTGGAAACATACCACTGATGGGAATTTTTGCGTATTCTAGAATATTTGCATTAAAATCTGTTGCCAATCAGATGGAGACCGAGCTACTGATGCATTTTCAACGTTGTTTAATTTGCTTTGTATATCACCAAATTAGTTTGAGATGATTTTACTGCAGCACTGCTCAATGCATCCAAGTTTCATGACATAGGTCTTTCAAAGAGCTGTCAGTCAAAGCGAGCTTATGAATATGCCTTCTTTTCAAACTTCCTGGTAGTTAGCCATGAGAGAAAAGTTATTTTGTCAACCACAAATAATAGCCTTTCTAACCCCCAAAAATATTATGGGTGATATTTTAGTCGCTCAAAACGCTATTTTACGTAGTAATCAGAATTACTGTTCGGGTCCTTTACATTTGCATTGTACAAACTTAACATGTTGAACAGGAATGACATTTACGCTGGGAAAGTGGGCACTGCATGGGCAGATATGGAGGGAGAACGGATGTGAATGTTAAATAATAGTGTTTCTACTAATTCTCTAACCAACCAAGGTGCATGAACAATGCAGATCGGTACTGGGGATGATGACACAGGTATTGTATTCAAAAGCCATACATGCTCCCTCCCAAGCAATGGCCATGTGTGCTCCCTTTGTGTTTTCAGCATCTCTGTAAGAACCGATGCAGATTGTAATAATGATGTGAGTTGGCTAGAATGTAAATGAGGCACTTTTCACAGTGTATTGGACAAAAAATATACCTCTGCTTCCCAAATGGCAACCCGGCACCCTATTCCCTTTATAGTGCACTACTTTTGACCCGAGACCATTCTGGTCAAAAGTAGTGCAATATATATGGAATATGGTGCCTTTTGGAATGACGCCACTGTAACAAAGGAGACCTTCATGAATAAAGCCTTGGTTCGTAATCTATAATTCAAGTTAATGGCTGAGCTATATGTGTGATAGACACACATAAGACCTGGACCATGTTACCGTACAGTGCAACCCAGAATAACAAATGTGGATTTCAGGTTCTATTTTCAGGAGGCAGAGCTTATTAGGGGCATGGCTTTCAGAAAGTTATGTTTGGCCACCTGTGAGAGTAAACATACATTTTTTACATTCAATATTTTTGCATATTACATATTGTAATATAATATTACAATTACTTACTAAATATTGTAACAAAGTGGTATCTATCCAAGCAATGGGATTTGCATAGGCACCTGTTCAATGTCATGTCAAAATGTAGATTTCCATCTAAACAGACATACCCGAAAGTAATGATTTATCATGAGAGGGCCATAAAGAATACCTAGTAATTAGTGATGGGCATTTCAAGTGTTTTCGATGAGCTGCATCATTTGGCTCCGTTCACGTAAAAGCCTCATATTTTGACTCCCAAATGGCTCTTCATTCAAAAGGTTTGAAAATCGACCTAGAACCATGAAGAAATTGCAAATCCCTAATGTAAAGCCCAAAAAGTAGGCTAACATTATGTCAGATTGTGATATGCATGTTCAAATCCATTTTTTACCTGTCCAAGTTATTAAATTGCCTGTAAAAATGTTGTCATTTATTTTCAGAATATCGTTGTTTGAAGCTAAAAAAAACTGTAGTAACCGCATGCAAATCAAGGAGTCAAATGAATTTCTCTTTCACCAACGCGCTTTGGTTCCCAACGTTCACAGAAAAGAGCCATTCAAAAAAAGCAGTTCGTTTGCGTACGACCCATCACTACTAGTTATGCTTATACTGCCAGAAAGATTTAAATCTCACCTTTCTGGTAACAATACAAAAAATTGCCCAGGAGTAGTCACTTTCGAGGACACAAACTAAAGTAGGCCTACACAGTACAAATATGATAAAAATATGAAGAATCATATATTTTTTTCTCCCTATTTAACAAAAGTGCGGGAATAGGGAATGAAATTATTGAAACACTTTCTAAATTACTTACTATAATAGTTCCGAGAGCCCTTCTTTGTCTACACCCATTCAGCATTGTTCACACCCTCTTAAACCTTAGCCACACCCATCTCTTTAAGGGTTGATTCGTGCGTTCTGTACAAACTTGCAAGCTACTTCCAGACATCTAAGAGAGAGAGAACAGCTCACTGAACATTACTCGCCCTATCACTCTATCTGTGGTTTCGAGTTCAGAGCACACACTGGATACTCTGACCAATAAGTAGGGTTGTTCCAAAAGCTCTGACCTCACAACAACAGTCAAGCACCCAAGCTAACTGGCAAACATTGGCTAGCTACTTCCAGACACATAATGAGAGAACACCCCACTCTGACCATTTTACTCGCCCTAGCAGAGCTGGTTAGGCTTTTCTCACATTATCCAGAGCGTTTGTGACTGTGCCTGTGCTGCTGGCAACAATTGAATTACGCTTTCTTGCCGACGTTTACTGACACCGGACATATTCAACGGGTGTTGAGCATTCAAAAATGCATCAGTTATTCTGTGCTCTGGCACACTAACATGCCGACCAGATCGGCGCTTCGCGTGCGCGAGAGTCGCAAAATAAACTTAGAAATCCATGTTATTCAATTATTGCACCCACACTGCTCGCGCGCGCCAAAGAGCGTCTGCGATGCCAAGGGCTAAAATAGAAGTAATTCCTATTTCTGACACAGATCACGCTGAAAGTCCTGCCTCTCCCATCTCCTCATTGGTTTATAGAAGCAGGTACCCATGTGCCATCTCATTGGTTATACCCACGTGGGTGATTGAAAGACGAACTTTGTTGCCGGTTGTCGTGGTAATACAATGAAAGTTTAGATGCAATCACCATATAAGTTCAAAGATGAAAAAGCCTGGAAGGAGGAGAGATGACAAGAAACGATTCGGTTGGCCGTTTTATGTGTGGATTAATTGTCGGAGTAGAGGCCCTTGTGCATTTCAGGTAAAATAACAACTCAATGTTTATATCTGGGTTGGCGCCCCCCCCTTTGTTTGTGCTGTGGTGGAGATCTTTGTGGGCTATACTCGGCCTTGTCTCAGGATTGTAAGTTGGTGGTTGAAGATATCCCTCTAGTGGTGCGGGGGCTGTGCTTTGGCAAAGTGGGTGGGGTTATATCCTTCCTGTTTGGCCCTGTCCGGGGGTATCATCGGATGGGGCCACAGTGTCTCCTGACCCCTCCTGTCTCAGCCTCCAGTATTTATGCTGCAGTAGTTTGTGTCGGGGGGCTAGGGCCAGTTGGTTATATCTGGAGTACTTCTCCTGTCTTATCCAGTGTCCTGTGTGAATTTAAGTATGCTCTCTCTAATTCTCTCCTTCTCTCTTTCTTTCTCTCTCTCGGAGGAACTGAGCCCTAGGACCATACGTCAGGACTACCGGGCATGATGACTCCTTGCTGTCCCCAGTCCACCTGGCTTTGCTGCTGTCCCAGTTTCAACTGTTCTGCCTGCGGTTATGGAAACCCTACCTGTCCCAGACCTGCTGTTTTCAACTCTTAATTATTGGCTATGAAAAGCCAACTGACATTTATTCCTGATTATTATTTGACCATGCTTGTCATTTATGAACATTTTGAACATGTTCTGTTATAATCTCCAGCCGGCACAGCCAGAAGAGGACTGGCCACCCCTCATAGCCTGGTTCCTCTCTAGGTTTCTTCCTAGGTTTTGGCCTTTCTAGGGAGTTTTTCCTAGCCACCGTGCTTCTACACCTGCATTGCTTGCTGTTTGGGGTTTTAGGCTGGGTTTCTGTACAGCACTTCGAGATATTAGCTGATGTACGAAGGGCTATATAAAATAAACTTGATTGATATCCCAGGACAAATTAGCTAGCAACAACAAGCTAGCTAAATAGGACAAATTAACGTTAGCTAGCAAGTGCAAGCTAATTAGCTAAATTGCCATACATGCTTAATGCTTTTCGACCTGTCCCCAAATTAATGTCATAGGTTCAGAGTTTGTTTTGATATTTTAACCTGCGTGTCGTGATCGTGTTTGGTGTGGGGGGGGGAAAAATAAATGTATGCACGATAGCGCACCATGGCGCACGCGGTTTGGGTTCCGTGTAACACGAGAGTCCTTTGTTAAGAAATGTAGCTAGATAGCTAGCTAGGTAAACAATGAATCCCAACGCCTAAAGTAACGTTAGTTAGCGAGCCAGCCAGCTAACGTTAGCTAGCTAGCTAACAGTACGCTTTAACTTGAAATGAAAAAAACTTTGTCAAAAGTAGAGTGGAGTCTTTTGTTATAACCTATTCAGCATCCACCCCTTTTTTATTTATTTTTTTTGCCTAAAATGACATAACCAAATCTAACTGCCTGTAGCTCAGGACCTGAAGCAAGGATATGCATATTCTTGGTACCATTTGAAAGGAAACACTTTGAAATTTGTGGAACTGTGAAAGGATTGTAGAATAATATGACACAATAGATCTGGTAAAAGATAATACAAAGAAAAAAACTATTGTTCTTTTTTATTTTTTTGGAACAATCATCTTTGAAATGCAAAAGAAAGGCCATAATGTATTATTCCAGCCTAGGTGCAATTTAGAACTTATTCTAGATGGCAGCAGTGTACGTGCAAAGTTTTAGACTGATCCAATGCATCATTGAATTTCTGTTCAAAATGTTGTATGATAATTGTGCACTCTTCTCAAACAATAGCATGGTATTATTTCAGCTACCGTAAATTGGACAGTGCAGTTAGATTAACAAGAATTTAAGCTTTCTGCCAATATCAGATTTGTCTATATCCTGGGAAATTCTCTTGTAACTTACAACCTCATTAGCCTATGTTAGCTTAACCGTCCCGTGGACGGGACACCCATCCCGAAAAAGTTTTAAGACATGTAGCTAGCTAGCAAAACAATGGACCATCATCACAACTCATGACGTTACTAGCCTGCATGAATATGCAGGTAGCTAACCATCAGGTTCTATGGCTAGAACTAGTCAAGCAAATGTGTCTGAGGTATGAAGAATAAGATCATACACATTACGTTTGTTAGCGACCCAGCAAGCTAATGTGAGCTAGCTAGTAGTACACATGAAATGAAACCAATTTCTGTCAAAATTAGAAACGTGTAATATCTGAAAATCTTATCAGTATACATCATGGTTGGATGCATCTCCTGTCTGATGCCATGCATGGTTGCCTTAGTTTGACGACGTATTCCAGACTGGTGTTTTCTCCATCTTCTTAGCTATCATACTCGAATTCCACTGATTTTCAAAACTGGGTCCTCCAGAAAGTGGAGAGCATACACATAGCGTTAGCTAGTGAGCGAGCCAGCCAGCTAATGTTAACTAGCTAACAGTACACTTTAACTTGACATTAGGTTTATGCAGTTTTACTATGCACTACATAAACATTTTTAAAGCCGCGTTTGACACGATTACAGAAACATACTGACCAGCTCCAATAGACAGACTCGTGCTATATGGTAGACCACTCCAAACTCATCTCTCGGTATGTCCAGCCCACTCATTATCTCAGCCATGGCTAGCGGGAAGGTTGATTACTTTTTCTGTGGCTAAACCAACTAGTGTCGTGATTTTACAATTTTATTCGTATTTACAGATGGCATACAAGTTTGATATTGAGGCACATGAAAGTTCACATGTTCGAGAAGGCATTTCTGCCAAATAACACATTTTGAAAAAAAGAAAATGTTTACGTTCAAACAGCTCTCCTGTGAAGTTTTGACTTGCAACACATAGTTTTCCTGAATCGGGTCACATATCTGAATGTTGGTGAATTAGTTACCATCTTTTCACCAGCATTTTTTAGAAGTAAACCTGGCATAAGTTAGCTATTAAAGTTATTGGTGACTTGAGGAATCCTGCAGATCCTCAAGGAACTCCAGGGGCCGGTTGCACCAGGTGGTTATAAGTGGGTCGTAACTCTACGTCCAATATAAAATGTGCTCTACACCGGACCTAAAAATTATACCTGTTGCACCATCTGGGCGTAACCCCTTCTATGAGCTACGCCTGGGCGCCTGGGCTTCTATGAGCTACGCCTGGGCCCAGATTCTATGTTCATATTTTACAACCTCTCAGGCTTTTCGTGTTGCCTATGCATGAGTAAATAGCAAAATAATACACTCGATTTGTTACATTATAGCATGCTAAACGTGTCTGATCAGATTAGCAAACGAATAGATGAGCTATGCTCTCCAGCTATTTGCCCAGCCAAATAACCATATACACAGATGGAGATTCAGTGAAACAAAATCACGTTGATTGATTATCAGACATGTCAAGGGCTTTTGATCAGGATATACTGTAGGCTACGCGAGTGAAATGCAAAATAATCCACTTGTTATACTAGGCTACACGCTAGCAAAATGTTCTGATCAGTACTCATAGATGAGAAAACTAGACTAAAGATTATCATCATGAGCATTCACCTCAATTTAGCTAACATTTCCCAGCCTAACCAAATATCCAAACGGCGATTCAGTGTAAACAAAAATCTGACATTGATTGATTTATCAAGACAACTCCCCATGCTTGTCTCAAAGCAGCGTGATGGCCCTGTCTCAATCAAAACTGTGCTGAAATTATATTTGACCACATGCGGCTATTGCTTTAAATGATTTAAATTGGTTGGATGACTTTGGGAGTTTCAGTAAGCAACCATTTGATACATGCCTTCAATGGTATTAGCCTACTTTATTCCAGTATTTTTGAGGGATATTCATTCACACGGTCATTTTCTTTATGGATCCATCCAGTTGTGGCAAAGAAAACCTGTATGCATAGTACTGGGCTTTGCGAAGTGATGGCAAAGTGACATGCCTCGCAAAGTTTAGAACTGCCACAAGAATGGTAACAGCCCAGTAACAACCATCATTATGAAGCATCGAATCTCATGGATGACCATTATGCCGGATTTAGCTGCGACCAGTCTCATTTTTGCTTCCTGCAACAGGTGTAAATTCTGATCCCAAAGTCGAACGTAGCTACGTCAAACCTAGCATTTAAGAGCAACTTGGACAATCAGCCCCTGTAGTCCACACTAAAAACTGTGGGTTCCTAAAGGGTTCTTAGGAAGGGTGATGGTATGTGGATCCATACAGACCCAAATAACCCTTTGAGCACTTCAATGCTTCTTTGCAGTTCAAAAAAGGGTTCCCTCCTTTTTTAGTGATATGTAAAATGTAGGGGCAGCGGCGCATTCGAAAATGTCAGGGTGTGGTTTGTGCACAGCTCTTTTTGTATAAACGTGAGTGAGAGTGTAATTCAAGTTTATCTAATGTGTGGTGTTATACTTTTGCTTATATGTCTCTTTGACAAGGAAAATTATCTTTGAATGGTACTATGCAGAACACAAAGCCCCTTGTGCAATCAGTTTTGTCAAGTTTCTTTGTATGCTTTTTTGATGGGGAAAATGGGAAGTCAGCCCTATTGCCACGTTCTTCTTGGGCAACATGACCAAATTTGCATAATAATGTAAGTTGTAGATCTGTCACTCATTGAAAGCAAGTCTAAAACATGCTATATGTGTTCTATTTGTGCTATTTCTATGCTTCTCATTAAATTTAGTTTTTGCGTCTTTTACTTTAGTTTTTTTTACACCAGCTTCAAACAGCAAAAAATACAATATTTGTGGATATGGAAAATATATTTCACAGCATTTTGGATGGTACAATGATTATCTACACCATATTTGCTTATTTTGTCACATAAACAGAAATTAGGAAAACTATTAGAATTTTAGCAATCAGAAAATGGCGGAGCAATATCTGCGTAGTGCGTAGTGCATATTTAAAGAATGTGCTTTTCATTAAATCATGCATAGCTGTTCTTTATATAGCCTAAAATAAATGTGTTCATATGGGCAGAATATTATCTACAGGCTATAGCATACCGAATTCTGATCAGCTATCAAAATAAAACATTTAATGCGAAAAAATATATATCTGCTAAAAAGAATACATGTGGATGTTTCAGTTAACAGTTGAGCTGACAGCTATTTTGCACTGTTTCACTATAGATTTATTCATTAATCTAGCAAGAGGGTAATATTTTAAGAATGTAGTAGTGTTTCCCCCTCCTAGATAGCTATGACCTTTGGCTTTCACCTGGAATTGTTTATTTATGTCTGAGAAAAATACACTTTTCAACCCATATAATTCTAGTATACAATAAAAGTATTATCAAACATATATAAATATGATGATATGATAAAAAAAAACATTGTGGATGAATAATCCTTTTCATACTTTATAATATGTTCATATATCATTATAATCTGTTTTAGTAACATCTACCCAAAATATTTCACCTTCTTTATTACTTTACCAATCATGACATTAGTGATAGTCAAAATCTGTTAAATTTGTGAACGTCTAAATAAACATTTGAGCCATTTAAACAGTATGCATCCCTCCTATAGACAAGGGGAGAAGGGCTTTGCAAAGGGCTCAAATTTTGTTAATCTGAGCAAATGCAATGTGTCTGCCTCCTACGTAAAACAAATATTTGACTTCCACACGAAATTACTTCTTTACTTATTTTAGGTTTAAAACTTCTTATGGCTGCAATCCCGTTAACGGGATTGATATGACAACAGCCAGTGAAAGTGCAGGGCGCCAAATTCAAACAACAGAAATCTCATAATTAAAATTCCTCAAACATACATGTATCTCATAACATTTTCTAGGTCATCTTGTTGTTAATCCCACCAAAGTGTCCGATTTCAAATAGGCTTTTCAGCGAAAGCACCACAAACAATTATGTTAGGTCACCACCAACTCACAGAAGAATTCAGTCACAAAAAGCACAAATAGAGATAAAATGTATCACTAACCTTTGATGATCTTCATCAGGTGACACTCATAGGACTTCATATTACACAATACATATGTCTTGTTCGATTAAGTTCATATTTATATCCAAAAACCTCCGTTTACATTGGCGCCATGTTCAGAAATGCCTCCAAAATATCCAGAGAAATTGCAGAGAGCCACGTCAAATAACATAAATACTCATCATAAACTTTGATGAAAGATACATGTTTTACATAGAATTGAAGATACACATGTTCTTAATGCAACTGCTTTGTCAGATTTCAAAAAGCTTTACGGCAAAACACAATATTCAATAATATGAAAACAGCGTTCAGCCACAAAAGCAAGCCATACAGTTACCCGCCCAAATTGTGCAGTCAACAAAACTCATAAAAAGCATTATAAATCTTCACTTACCTTTGCTGATCTTCGTCGGAATGCACTCCCAGGACTCCCACTTCCACAAGAAATGTTCGTTTTTTTCGGTAATGTCCATCATTTATGTCCAAATAGCTATTTTGTCACGTGTTTGGTATACAAATCCAACATCAGGGAAGCGCGTTCACTAAAACCTGACGAAATGTCCAAAAGTTCCGTAACAGTCTGTGGAAACATGTCAAACGATGTATTGAATCAATCTTTAGAATGTTTTTAACATACATCTTGAATAACGTTCCAACCGGAGAATTACATTGACTTCAGATGAGCGATGGAACGGAGCTCCCTCTCATGTGAACGTGCATGGTGAAAGAATGGTCACCTCATGGCAGACCTGACTAATTCAGGTCTGCCATGAAAACATCCATATCTCGCTGTGATTTCAATGGGAGCTTGGTTGAAAATCTACCAGTCTCAGAATTTGCACTTCCTCTTTGGATTTTTTCTCAGGTTTTTGCCTGCCATATGAGTTCTGTTATACTCACAGACATAATTCAAACCGTTTTAGAAACTTCAGAGTGTTTTCTATCCAATACCAATAATAATATGCATATATTAGCAACTATGACTGAGGAGCAGGCCGTTTACGCTGTGCACCTCTGTGCACCTTGCATCCAAGCTACTCAATACTGCCCCTGCAGCCATAAGAAGTTAACAAAGTGTGTAGGTCACAATCTTTATTGTAGAGCTATGAAAGTTACGTATTTAGATCTGCCTACTTGAGACAAATTCAGCGATTGCTTTGCCATGTCTGTGCCATGAAGCAGTCAGGCTGGATAAATATATTCCTAAGGACCGCCCCTTTGATGAAACGTTGCAGTGAAGTGATATAAATTGACGTAATGATGCAGCTAACTACCGGAGGGACGAAATACATGTTTATTCAACAGAGGACATTTGTATGGTCTTAGAAGCTCTGGATGGCTGTCTTCTGACTTACAGTACATTCAGAAAGTATTCAGACCCCTTGACATTTTCCATATTTTGTTACGTTACAGTCCTATTCTAAAATTGATTAAATAAATAAAAATCCTCATCAATCTACACACAATACCCCATAATGACAAAGCAAACACCGGTTATTCAAATAAAAAAAACTGAAATACCTTATTTACATAAGTATTCAGGACCTTTGCTACGAGAGTCTAAATTTATCTCAAGTACATCCTGTTTCCATTCATCATCCTTGAGCTGTTTCTACAACTTGATTGGAGCCGACCTGTTGTAAATTCAATTGATTGGACATGATTTGGAAAGCCACACACCTGTCTATATAAGGTTCCACAGTTGACAGTGCATGTCAGAGTAAAAACCAAGCCATGAGGTTGACGAAATTGTCCATAGAGCGCCGAGAGAGGATTGTGTCAAGGTACAGATCTGTGGAAGGCTACCAAAAAATATCTGCAGCATTGAAGGTCCCCAAGAACACAGTGGCCTCCATCATTCTTAAATGGAAGAAGTTTAAGAATGATGGAGGCCACTGTGTTCTTGGGGACCTTCAATGCTGCATACATGTTTTGGTACACATCCCCAGATCTGTGCCTTGACACAATTTGCAAAAATGTCTAAAAACCTGTTTTCCCTTTGTCATTATGGGATATTGTGTGTAGATTGATGAGGGATAAAAAAAAAAAATGCATTTCAGAATAAGGCTGTAACGTAACAAAATGTGGGAAAAGTCAAGGGGTCTGAATACTTTCCGAATGTACTGTAGAACCATTTGTTTTTAGTGTGTTCCTCAAGAAACCATTGCTAGACAATGGTTCATATTTGTTCCTTTAGTTGTTTGAGTTTTTTTGGGAGAAACCTTTTTAATGTAGCAAAGAGTTCCTGGAGAAACTCTGGACTTGAGGTCTGGCTTAGTAGTGGCGTGGCTTTTTGTTAGAGCTTTTTATGCCACCCGTTAAAGTAAAGTAAATGTAATTCCTGTACGTCTGTTGTATTGTCATCATTGTAAGGTTGAACACTGACAGTTTTGTATTTTTAATTAGGCTTATAGTGTTGTATGAGTTCCTCAAGAGCCTATGCAAATTATTAGTATATGTAAATAGCAATGCTAATATTAATATTATAATGGAATGTGTAAAATACATAAATATTCAAGGTGAATTGAAATTTTCAGTGTAATAACTTAATCAAATAATTCAGTTGTGTATATTACTTTTGTTTAATTTGATGGATCTTCTCTGTAGAGCTGCTGCCTATGTTGTCTGACAAAATCGGAATTTAAGAAGTATATAAACTGAATGCCAACCATCCATTAGTAAATGTATTTTCAGGTACAGGTAACTTGCGAATCAAGTGCTCTCTATCCATCTCGATTGCTCATTATTCTCTCCATCTCCATGCCCACACAGACCGGACAAGTAGGTGTGCAATGGATTATGGTCATTGTAGTTCTTTGCCATGTTTTAACTTATACGCAGGGAGTCAGAAAGCAGGTGCAGAAGGTGAGTTTAGTTTTCTGCACTAATGTAATGTATATGCAATGATGGTTGTCAGGTGTGCGCAACGTGGGTTGCCAGGACCGGTGGTTGGTAGACTGGCGACGTCAAGTGCCAGAGGGAGGGAGCAAGGGTAGGCGTGACAACTAAACTATGTAGAGTATTGGCCTGTTGGAAACTACAGAGCCCTATTACGTCATACAGTTTGGGCTTGACCTGACTTAACTCTAGAGAAAATGCACATTTAGCAAAAGAACCAAAACAATCAATTAGCAGTGCAAAATCCATGTGTACGTGTGTGTATAGTGCGTTTGGTATCATGTGTGTGTGTGTATGCATGTGTCTGTGCCTACCTTTGTGTTGCTTCACAGTCCCCGCTGTTCCATAAGGTGTATTTTTATCTGTTTTTTAAATAAAATATTACTACCTGCTTCAGTTACTTCAAATCAAATCACATTTTATTGGTCACATACACATGGTTAGCAAATGTTAATGCGAGTCTAGCGAAATGCTTGTGCTTCTAGTTCTGACAGTGCAGTAATATCTAACAAGCAATCTAACAATTCACAACGACTACCTTATACACACAAATGTAAAGGAATGAATAAGAATATGTACATATAAATATATGGATGAGCGATGACCGTGCGGCATAGGCAAGATGCAGTAGATGGTATAGAATACAGTATATACATATAAGATGAGTAATGTAGGATATGTAGACATTATTAAAGTGGCGGTATTTAAAGTGACTAGTGATACCTTTATTAAATCCATTTTTTTAATGTATTAAAATGGCAAGAGATTTGAGTATGTATGTTGGCAGCAGCCACTGTATGTTGGCAGCAGCCACAGCATCCACTGTTAGTGATGGTTGTTTAACAGTCTGATGGCCTTGAGATAGAAGCTGTTTTTCAGTCTCTCGGTCCCAGCTTTGATGCACCTGTACTGACCTCGCCTTCTGGATGATATCAGGGTGAACAGGCAGTGGCTCAGGTGGTTGTTGTCCTTAATTATCTTTTTGGCCTTCGTGACATCGGGTGCTGTATGTGTCCTGGAGGGCAGGTAGTTTGCCCCCGGTGATGCTTTGTGCAGACCGTACTACCCTCTGTAGAGCCTTGCGGTTGTGGGCGGAGAAGTTGCCGTACCAGGCAGTGATACAGCCCGACAGGATGCTCTCGATTGTACATCTGTAAAAGTTTGTGAGTGTTTTAGGTGATAAGACAAATTTCTTCAGCCTCCTGAGGTTGTGCCTTCTTCACCACGCTGTCTGTGTGGGTGAACCATTTCAGTTTGTACATGATGTGTACGCCGAGGAACTTACAACTTTCCACCTTCTCCACTACTGTCCCGTCGATGTCGATGGGGGGATGCTCCCTCTGTTTCCTGAAGTCCACGATCATTTCCTTTGTTTTGTTGACGTTGAGTGAGAGGTCTTTTTCCTGACACCACACTCCGAGGAGCCTCACCTCCTCCCTGTAGGCTGTCTTGTCGTTTTTGGCAATCAAGCCCACCACTGTAGTGTCGTCTGCAAACTTGATGATTGAGTTTGAGGCGTGCATGGCCATGCAGTCATGGGTGAACAGGGAGTACAGGAGAGGGCTGAGAACGCACCCTTGTGGGGCCCCAGTGTTGAGGATCAGCGGGGTGGAGATGTTGTTCCCTACCCTCACCACCTGGGGGCGGCCCATCTAAAAGTCCACGACCCAGTTGCACAGGGCGGGGTCGAGACCCAGGGTCTCAAGCTTAATGATGAGTTTGGAGGGTACTATGGTGTTAAATGCTGAGCTGTAGTCAATTAACAGAATTCTTACATACTAGGTATTCCTCTTGTCCAGATCGGATAGGGCAGTGTGCAGGGCGATTGCTTTGTCTGTGGACCTGTTGGGGCGGTAAGCAAATTGGAGTGGGTCTAGGGTATCAGGTAAGGTAGAGGTGATATGATCCTTGACTAGTCTCTCAAAGCACTTCATTATGACAGAAGTGAGCGCTTCGGGGCGATAGTCATTTTGTTCAGTTACCTTGGGAACAGGAACAATGGTGGCCATCTTGAAGCATGTGGCCACAACAGACTGGGATATGGATTATTTGAATTTGTCCATAAACTAACCAGCCAGCTGATCTGCGAATGCTCTGAGGACGCAGCTAGAGATGCCATCTGGGCCGGCAGCCTTGCGAGGGTTAACATGATTAAATGTTTTACTCAGGTCGGCTGCGGTGAAGGAGAGCCCACAGGCTTTGGTAGCAGGCCGTGTCAGTGGCACTGTATTGTCCTCAAAATGAGCAAAGAAGTTGTTTAATTTGTCTGGGAGCAAGACTTCGATGCCCGCGACGGGGCTGGTTTTCTTTTTGTAATACGTGATTGACTGTAGAACCTGCCACATACGTCTCATGTTTGAGCCTTTGAATTGCGACTCTACTTTGTCTCTATACAGACGCTTTGCTTGTTTGATTGCCTACTTGATGTGGGATAGAGCTCCATGTAGTCATGGCTCTATGTTGTACTGTGCGCCTCCCATAGTCTGTTCTGGGACCGTGAAGAGACCTCTGGTGGCATGTCTTGTGGGGTGTGCATGGATGTCTGAGCTGTGCGCCAGTAGTTCAAACAGACAGCTCGGTGCATTCAACATGTCAATACCTCTCATAAATACAAGTAGCGAAGAAGTCAATCTCTCCGCCACTTTGAGCCAGGAGAGATTGACATGCATATTATTAATATTAGCTCTCTGTGTACATCCAAGGGCCAGCCGTGCTGCCCTGTTCCGACCCAATTGCAATTCTCCTAAGTTCCTTTTTGTGGCATCTGACCACACAACTGAAAAGTAGTCACCGTGCGACAAAACTAGGGCCTGTAGGACATGCCTTGTTGAAGGTGTTGTTAGGAAGGTAGAGCAGCACTTTATTATGGACTTACTTCTCCCTATCTTAGCTACTGTTGTGTCAATAGGTTAACAATCCAGGGTCACTCCAATAAGTTTTAGTCACCTGAACTTGCTCAATTTCCACATTATATTTTACTTGTTTTAGTTTAGGTTTAGGCTTTAGTGAATGATTTGTCCCAAAATACAATGATTTTAGTTTTAGAAATATTTAGGACTAACTTATTCCTTGCCACCCACTCTGAAACTAACTGCAGCTCTTTGTTAAGTGTTGCAGACATTTCAGTCACTGTAGTAGCTGACATGTATAGTGTTGAGTCATTGGCATACGTAGACACACTGGCATTACTCAAAGCCAGTGGCATGTCATTAGTAAAGATTGAAAAAAGTAATGAGCCTAGACAGCTGCTCTGGGGAATTCCTGATTCTACTTGGATTATATTGGAGAGGCTTCCATTAAATAACACCCTCTGTGTTCTGTTAGATAGGTAACTCTTTATCTACAGTATAGCAGGGGGTGTAAAGCGATAACGCATATGTTTTTTCCATCAGCAGACTATGAGCGATAATGTC
The DNA here is from genome assembly GCF_045679555.1 of Salvelinus alpinus. Classification (NCBI taxonomy): domain Eukaryota; kingdom Metazoa; phylum Chordata; class Actinopteri; order Salmoniformes; family Salmonidae; genus Salvelinus; species Salvelinus alpinus. The sequence goes on from NC_092093.1 coordinate 82,194,063, forward strand.
AAAAGCCGCACTGAAGTCTAACAAAACAGCCCACACAATATTTTTATCATCAATTTCTTTCAGTCAATCATCAGTCATTTGTGTAAGTGCTGTGCTTGTTGAATGCCCTTCCCTATAAGCATGCTGAACGTTTGTTTACTAACAGGCTGATTGGTCGGCTATTTGAGCCAGTAAAGGGGGCTTTACTGTTCTTTGGTAGCGGAATGACTATTCTAAGATAGCGGAATGTGTTTTTATTACAGCACAGCCACTGTCTGTTTCAGACAGTCAATGCCTTTCTATCGCTATCATAACAGAATGTAATTCAATGGGGGACTTCTGACAGTATGGATGGGGATGGTTATGGGAATCTCGAGTAAAGTGATGAGAATCATAAGATGACAGGCACAGATGATGGAGAGTAAATCATCACTTTGAGTTTTAGCCTGCAATGTTGTGAATCTTATTGCTTTAGCTTTCCAACCACCGCAATGTCTTCTTTATGTGGATTGATATTGCCACTGAGGTTAGAAGGACCCCAAAGGACCCCTCCTGAGCTGTCAGTGATGATGCCTGCCTGGCCTGCCAGCCCAGTAATCAGGATAGGCATTTGTCCCAAATGGCATCCTATTTCTTACATAGTGCACTATTTGCTCTGGTCATAAGTAGTGCACTTTAATAGGAAATAGGATGCCATTTGTTATCGTCGCACATGAGGGTGACATTTGGTATCCTCTCAGATGAGTGTCTGTCTGATGGTGATTACACTCTGTATTTTCATAATTCTGTCACTTGGCACACAGAGGTTTTGTTGCTCAGTCTATAAAATGAATAAGCAACACACTTCCAGAGGATCCACTCTTAAACATAAAGGTGCAAGATGGAACCAAATAAGGTTCTTGAGAGCGATACCATAGAGGAACAATTGTAGGGTCTCGGAAGAACCATAAATGGGATGTTCCTTTTGAAGAACCGTACAAAAATCCCAAACCAGAAATGTTTAGGCCTTCCAGGACCAAAATAGAATAGCACTGTTGTAGGGTTTTAAACCTTATTTGCAGTAGCTGAGGAAGAACCTTTATTATGTTCAGTGTATACACCATCAAGAAACAGATCAACTTTAGAAAGCAAAATGGAGTTAGCTCAATTTGTTTTGATAACAGACCACAAAATTACGCATTAACCGCCAGAATGTGGCGACGTCCCAAGTTCTATTGTCCTTGTCTCATTTAATGCTTGTCACGTATGAAATTAACTATTGGGGCCTCCACAAGCACTTATTATAAAAAATTGCCGGCAAAAAATATTGCACTCATGGGATCCAGAAACTACTTTAACAAGTTTAATGAACTCTCACTAACTTTAATAGAATTTTTTCCGACTCATCCATCTTCATAAAGAGCATCTTCCCCAAAGTCTGCAGGCGAGGGGTGTCATTTCAAACAGCTGTGCCAGGCAAGCATAGTCAGAGAGGGAGAGAGGATCCTCACGATGAATCGCATACTTTCCCTCCTCGTTTCCCACAATCCCTCCGTTTCTTAACTGGCAAATATCAATGGATGGTCATGATTTTCTGGCGGCCTGGAGGTCAGGAAATGAAGAGCAAGTGGGAGGAGAACTACAGAGACTTCCATAAGTTCCTAATCACCTGTATGGTACCAAAGGGATGTGGAGGAAGTGATGGGTGGAGGCTGGGGAGACGTGCTCCCAGTGGCTCCCACACACGCACGCTCCTACAGACCCAGACACACACACACACTCCCTCACATTCTCCCACACACACGGTCCAAGGGGCAGTGTCAACAAGCAGCCTCAGCAGCCAGCCAAGGTTAAGGCTCCAAGCCAGCACCCAGCCACACAGAAAGAGATGTGTGTGTGTGTGTGTGTGTGCGCGCGCGTGCGTGTGTGTGCGCGTGTGTGCTTGTCTTTTATTTAGTTTTTTATTATGAACTCACTACAGTACCTCGCAAAAACTAGCATCCACTTGTAAACAAACACACAAATACATACACACTCACACAATGTGCATAGACGTTCATGACCATTGTCTAGTCAAGTATTTTTAGGAACTGCTTCCGTACACAAAGTATCCATCCCAAATTGCACCTCATTGTATATACTGTGCACTACTTTTTATGGGCCCTAGTCAAATGTGGTGTTCTATTTAGGGAATGGGATACCATTTGGGATGCAATTAATGACAAGTAAGACTGGTAATAAGCTGTGTTGCTTGGTTGTGAATAATGGAGCGTGTATGGTACATCACCCACTGAAACCGCGCACCCAACTAGAGAGCAACATCCTGTGGAAAACAAGGGTGACATTCAAATATACAATAACATTTCAAATATAGCAGTGCTGCAGTGCTGCAATGACGGGAAGCATAGTTAATCCATATTTATGGAGCAGTGCTTTATGAATAATATCTTTATATTGCCAACCGCCGATAAACCCCACAGGATAATAATATCTTATATGATTTGGTCGCTGCATAATGCATTTGTGAGGATGTGTCAAAATGACAAACAAAAAAATACCTGTATTTTTTATTATTGTCAGTATTTTAGCATATAGTTGTTCTGGAAAAATACAGTACCAGTCAAAAGTTTGGACACACCTACTCATTCCAGGGTTTTTCTTTATTTTTACTATTTTCTACATTGTAGAATAATAGTGAAGACATCAAAACTATGAAATAACACATATGCAATCATGTAGTAAACAAAATGGTGTTAAAACAATTAAAATATATTTAATACTTTAGATTCTTCAAAGAAACCAACCATTGCCTTGACGACAGCTTTGCACACTCTTGGCATTCTCTCAACCAGCTTCACCTGGAATGCTTTTCCAACCGTCTTGAAGGAATTCCCACATATGCTGGGCACTTGTTAGCTGCTTTTCCTTCACTCTGCGGTCCAACTCATCCCGAACCATCTCAATTGGGTTGAGGTCGGGTGATTGTGGATGCCAGGTCATTTGATGCAGCACTCCATCACTCTCCTTGTTCAAATAGCCCTTACATAGCCTGGAGGTGTGTTGGGTCATTGTCCTTACTTGCTGTTGAGTGACAACTTCATATATAATGTTAGCCTAGTTAGCTAGCTAGCTCTATCCTCCTGATTCCACTTACAAACAAAAACTCAAACAGGAAGTAACAGTGACACGCTCAATATGTGCATCGACGAAATGGATGGTAAGCAAGCTAGCGTAGACTGGAATATGTTCCGGGATTCATTCAATAACATTGAGGAGTTTAACACAATAGGCACCAGATTCATTAATAAGTGCATCGACAACATAGTCCCCCCCACGATGTAGTCCGGACGCTTATAAGAAATGCCACTACGACCTCCAACGAGCCATCAAACAGGCAAAGCGTCAATACAGGACTAAGATCAAATCCTACTTTGCTGGCTCTGACACTTAGAGAAATCCAGCTGTGAGCTTCCCAGCAACGGGAGCTAAATGCCTTCTATGCTCACTATGAGGCAACCAACACTGAACCATGCATGAGAGCGCCAGCTGTTCCGGATGACTGTGTGAGCTCGCTCTCCGTAGCCGATGTGAATAAGAGCTTTAAACAGGTTAATATTCACAAGGCTACGGCGCTAGATGGAATAGCAGGACAGGTACCCGGAGCATGCGCTCACCAGTTGGCAAGTGTTTTCACCAAAATGTTCAATCTATCTCTGACGCGGTGTGTAATACCAACTTGTTTCAAGGCGACCACCATAGTCCAGGAGCCAAAGAATGCCAAGGTAACCTGCCTAAATGACACTCACATCTATAGCCATGAAATGCTTTGAATGGCTGGTCATGGCTCACATCAACACCATCATCCCAGATACCCTGGACCCACTCCAATTTGCATACCGACCAAACAGATGACGCAATCTGTATTGCACTCCACACTTCCCTCACCCAGCTGGACAAAAGGAATACCTATTTAAGAACGCTGTTCATTGACTACAGTTCAGCATTAAACACCATAGTCCTCTCCATGCTCATCACCAAGCTCGGGAGCCTGGGACTGAACACCTCCCTCTTCAACTTCCTGGGGCCTCATTTATCACTATTGCATAGAAACTATTCTAAAATACTACAGAATTTAAAATGTTCATAGGCATAAAAAAGTGTGATTCATCAAACAATCCTACAAGCGTCATATGCCCACCGGTAGGAGATAATCTTTGATAAATATCAATTGTCCTCAGCCTCGGTGCTCATGCACAACCTTGGCTATTAAAGCCCGTAGGGAATATACAACACCGTACCATGAAATACAACTGCGCAACCAAAAAAAACTGAAGAAAATAACTTTTCAGAGACTGAAATAGAGGTGCTAGTGTCAGAGATTGAGTAAAACCCCCATTTTTTTTTTAGCTCGCTCAGTTGTGGCCAGTAAAAATAAAAACAGTTACAAAGAGAGGACCATTAGTACAGTTCAAGTTGCTTTAGCACTGTCAAATATTATATACTTAAAATGACTAAGCAATACTCACAAATAAGACATCTATCCTCAAGAGCTCGCTCATGTAGGCTTATATGCCAACATTGCTGTTCTGCAGAATGACCGAGTTGTGCATTTCACCTGGCCACCTTGCCACAACATTCGTCAGCGACGTCACATAACCTATCACCTGCACATTATGAGTGGAAGCCTTTTCTGTTCACATAGTTGAACTCATTTGGGATGGTGCTTTTATGGTGAGGTGGGTGCCGTCTATTGATCCGTTTGTATTTGGGAACCCGTTGATGGCAAATAAACCCCTCTTGACTTCAACATGTTCGTTTAGATGATGATTGCATCTGAAACATTGGCTCATCGAGGGCTGTGAGATACTGATCGGCAAGCTCCTGCTGAAAGGTGCTTGTTGGCAAAAACCCGAGGGTGGATAGCACTTGGATGTGCACCAGAATGGCATGTGTTTGCCTTTATAAAGTAGGTCCTAAAACATCGGAAAAATCGTATAAGATTGGCTCATCAGATATTGTTTCCCAAAAGTCAGACCTGTCAAAAAAGTAAGTGCTCTCTGCAAAATGCAGCATGTGCCAAATCATCCAAAAGAGCAAAATCAGTCACCTCTCATTCCATTTCCCATTATCTCAGTCTGTTGTAGTATTTCAACAATGGTTTCACTTTCACATGTGCCTCTAATTTTTGGGCACAAGGACTATGGTGGTCTGCTTGAAACATCTACAGACTGGGTCAGAGAAAGGTTGAACATCTCAGTTAAGACACTTGCCAGCTGGTCAGCGCATGCTCTGAGTGCACGTTTTGGTAATCTGTCTGGCCCTGCAACCTTGTCAATGTTAACCTGTTTAAAGGTCTTACTCACATTGACTATGGAAAGCAAGATCACACAGTCATCCAGAACAGCTGGTGCTCTCATGCGTGTCACTGGGTTTCCCTTTGTAATCCGTGATAGTTATCAAGCTGTAACGGGGTGAGTGACTGGTTACCGGGAAGTCAGGCGCAGGAGAGCAGAGATGGGTGATAACAAGAGAACTTTAATATACACCCTGGCCCAAAGGCACAGGCGAGGCAGCACAAAGCACAACCACGGTAACATGAACCGGTTCAAACAAAACAAACAAACCTAGCGCAAGCCAGCCTGAAGCGTAACACCCTACACAAAGAACAATTCCACACACAGACATGGGGGAAACAGAGGGTAATATACAATTAGTCTGATGAGGGAATGTGAACCAGGTGTGCTCGAAAACACGACAAAACAAATGGAAAATGAAAGGTGGAGCTGCGATGGCTAGAAGATGGGTGACGTCGACCGCCAAACGCCGCCCGAACAAGGAGAGGGACCGACTTCAGCGGAAGTCGTGACACAAGCCTTACAACATCTGTCGAGTTTCAGAGACGGTGTAATAGGATTCAATCTTAGTCCTGTATTGTCGCTTTGCCTGTTTGATAGTTCATCGGAGGGCGTAGTGGGATTTCTTATAAGCGTCCAGATTAGTGTCCCGCTCCTTGAAAACGGCAGCTCTAGCCTTTAGGTCAGTGCGGATGTTGCCAGTAATCCATGGCTTCTGGTTAGCAAATGTACGTACACATTCACTGTGTGGGCGACATCATCAATGCACTTATTAATGAAGCTGGGGACTGATGTGGTAAAGTCTTCAATATTATCGGATGTATCCCGGAATATATTCCAGTCTGTGCTAGCGAAACATTCCTGTAGCTTAGCATCGGATTCATTGGACCACTTCCGTATAGATTTTTTCTGTTGCTTGTAAGCAGGAATCAGGGGGATAGAGTCATTGTCAGATTTGCCAAATGGAGGGTGAGGGAGAGCTTTGTGTGTGGAGTAAAGATGATCTAGAGTTTTTCACCTCTAGTTGCACAGGTGACACGCTGGTAGAAATTAGGTCATTTTCCTGCATTCATATCACCAGAGACTAGGAGCGCCGCCTCTGGATGAGCGTTTTCTTGTTTGTTTATGGCCATATACAGCTTGTTAAGTGTGGTCTTAGTGCCAACATTGGTTTGTGTTGGTAAATAGCTGCTAAAAATATAGGTAAATAGTATGGTCTAAGGTGAGCAGAACCTTGAGACTTTGTGCACCAGTTGTTTTTAACAAAGAGACACACACCACTCCCTTTGAGTTTAACCGACGCTGCTGTTCTGTCCTGCCAATGTATAGAAAACAAGCTGCATCAATGTTTTCCATGTCCTTGTTCAGCCACAACTCGGAGAAACATCGGATATTACAATTCTTCAGATCACGTTTACAGAGTATTCTCCAGGTCACCAATAGACTGGAGGGTAGAGGCAGGTTATCCACTCGCCGACGTATGTGGTTTTGGTTCAAAGTGATGTGTATCAGGTTCAGGTTTCTGTATTAGGGTAAAGCTAGGTCCTCAAAATAATGCTTTCTGAAATACATACTATATGTTATTGCTTTATATATTTGATTGTTTTAATGATAACATATGCAGTTAGAATCTCACTTGGTGAAATCCGTGCAATAAAACATTCATGAATGCAACAACCATGTTGCAATAACAAATAAAGTAATGGGTGGAAACCCTTCAATTCACTCGAAAGACAAGGAGATATTCTAATAAGGCAGTGTGTTAATTTATCACTGGTTCTTTCAGTGTGGATTTAACAATGGAGAATATGCTGTACACACACACATAGCAAGCGCACACATGCATACTGACACCACACCTACTCACTCACAACGTATTCACACTCACCACACACGATGCTACTGTCTATTATCTATCCAGTCACTTTACCCTTACCTATACAGTAAGAGTCAAAAGTTTGGACACACCTACTCATTCCAGGGTTTTTCTTTATTTGTACTATTTTCTACATTGTAGAATAATAGTGACAACATATTTATATTCTTCAAAGTAGCCACCATTTGCATTGATGACAGCTTTGCACACTCATGGCATTTTCTCAACCAACTTCCTGTCTTGATGGAGTTCCCATATATGCTGAGCACTTGTTAGCTGCTTTTCCTTCTCTCTGCGGTCCAACTCATCCAAAACCATCTCAATTGGGTTGAGGTCGGGTGATTGTGGAGGCCAGGTCAACTGATGCAGCACTGCATCACTCACCTTCTTGGTCAAAAAGCCCTTACACAGCCTGGAGGTGTGTTGGGTCATTGTCCTGTTGAAAAACAAATGATAGTCCCACTAAGCACAAACCAGATGGGATGGCGTATTGCTGCAGAATATTGTGGTTGCCATGCTGGTTAAGTGTGCCTTGAATTATAAATAAATCATTGACAGTGTCACCAGCAAAGCACCCCCACACCATCACACCTCCTCCATGCTTCACGGTGGGAACCACACATGCAGAGATCATCCGTTCACCTACTCTGCATCTCACAAAGACACGGCAGTTGGTACCAAAAATCACAAATTTGGACTCATCAGACCAAAGGACAGATTTCCAATGGTCTAGTGTCCATTGCTCGTGTTTCTTGGCCCAAGCAAGTCTCTTCTTATTATTGGTGTCCTTTAGTAGTGGTTTCTTTGCAGCAATTCGACCACGAATCCTCTGAACAATTGATGTTGACATGTGTCTGTTACTTGAACTCTGTGAAGCAATTTTTGGGGCTGCAATTTCTGAGGTGCATTTAACTCTAATGAACTTATCCTCTGTAACAGAGGTAACTCTGGGTCTTCCTTTGCTGTGGAGGTCCTCATGTGAGCCAGTTTCATCATAGCGCTTCGTGGTTTTTCTTACTGCACTTGAAGAAACTTTCAAAGTTAAGTAATTTAGATTGTTGCGTCAGTCAACTCTAGAAGATTAACACTTAAACTAGGGTTATTTTACACCACTGAGTGATAATTTAACACCTGAATCAAGAAAGGCTTCCTCTTACCAGGGCCACAACAGAATTATCAGCCGCTACTGGAGCAGGCCCAACCTCTACTCCGCTGGGCCAGTTCTTTAGAAACATTCACAGTGGCAGACATGCAGCAGCTGCCTGGTTAAAGAGGGGTGTGTGTCTTTGAAGCTTCAGCTTCTGTCAGTGGGCAGCGGGTGTATATATCCATCACACAGTCGTGGGCACAAGCACCCTCTATACTCGTAATTCCAAAATGTGGGCTTTTGTGTGTGTGTGTGTGCCTGCCTGTGTGGATATATGTGCACATGGTTATGTCCCTGCGTGCCTGTAAGTGCATATGGGTGTACAGTAATCCCTCGTTTATCGCGGGGGTTACGTTCCGAAAATGACCCGCGATAAGTGAAATCCGCGAAATATAATTTTTTTTTTTTTTTACAATTAGCAACTATTACATGTATACAAATACAGTGACTCACGTGTAGGCCGTTTCGTCGACATTATGGGTTTAGGAGATGTTCGAAATTACAAGATAATTTGGCCAACTTAATGTAAATTTGCCAAGCTGTTTTATGTACGTACACATAACTGCACGAGACGACAAAATGATAGCACAATTCGTAGCATGTTTTGATACAAGAAGCGGGAGTGAGTTTTTAGCGAATCAGAATGCAGAGCACAATGCACCAAAAAAAAAAAAAAAATGCATTATGAAAATCCGCGAAATAGCGAATCCGCGATAAGTGAACCGCGAAGTGGCGAGGGATCACTGTATTTCGGTGTATATCAACAACAACACATAATGCGAATGGAAACATTGTGTTACAGAAGCAAGGCAAAGCAAAAGGGTAAATATTTAGGTCAAGGCATCTACACTGGAGTCTGTAGTTTGTGATAGTACCACTCCCCCACGAGGCAGCATCACCCAGCCAGACACTCAGTCTACACCACAGCCACATGGCCTATGCAATACCAGAGACAGATCCCTCTCAGTGTATGTCCCAAATGGCACCCTATTCCCTATATAGTGCACTACTTTTGACCACACATCAAATTGGCCAGTGTTACCTAGTGTTGATTTTTCAGTGCAGTATTTCTAGTGTTGATTCAGTTAAATTAACACTCACTTGTGTAAAATAACCCCAGTGTTATTATTAATAACCAGCTGAGTGTGAGAGTATGACTGTGTCAGTTTTACTATGTGGAGAGTAAAACATTCCCATCAAAACCATTATGATATTCCCCAGCATGCAAGTCGATTTTTTTAGATTTTTTTTTATTGTTTGTGTTTTCGCAGGTAGATTGATTGATTAATCTTATGCGACACAAAGATAAATAACATACATTTTCTAAACTAATCCAATGAGTTATTTAGAATTATTGCACAATTGACTGAAATTGTTGTTCCATATTAGTTATTAACGGGTACTCTCCTTTATCACTTTTCAAGACAGTGACAATTAATTCTCAATGTTTTACTACAAAGCAGGATAAATTAATTATCCAGCTGCCATTGATCAACCTAACAGAAATTGGCTGATTTTCAGCTTCAGCTTCATTAAGGTCGTGAGACGGTAGCGTCCCACCTCTCCAACAGCCAGTGAAACTGCAGGGCGCCAAATTCAAAAAAACAACAGAAATCCCATAATTAAAATTCATCAAACATACATGTATTTTACACCATTTTAACGATACACTTGTTGTAAATCCAGCCACAGTGTCCGATTTCAAAAAGGCTTTACACCGAAAGCAAACCAAACGATTATGTTAGGTGAGTGCCTATTCACAGAATAACACAGCCATTTTTCCAGCCAAAGAGAGGATTCACAAAAAGCAGAAATATAGATTAAATTAATCACTAACATTTGATGATCTTCATCAGATGACACTCATAGGACTTCATGTTACACAATACATGTATGTTTTGTTCGATAAAGTTAATATTTATATCCAATAATCTGAGTTTACTTTGGCGCCTTATTTTCAGAAGTTCCAAAACATCCTTTGATTTTGCAGAGAGCCACATCCATTTACAGGAATACTCATAATAAACATTGCTAAAAGATACAACTGTTATGCATGGATATTTTAGATGCACTTCTCCTTAATGCAACCGCTGTGTCAGATTTCAAAAAAGCTTTACGAAAAAAGCAACCCATGCAATAATGTCGGCGCTCAGGGCCCAATAAAGACACAAATATAGCCGCCATATTATGCAGTCAACAGAAGTCAGAAGTAACATTATAAACATTCACTTACCTTTGATGATCTTCATCAGAATGCACTCCCAGGAATCCCAGTTCCACAATAAATGTTTGTTTTGATTGATAATCATTTATGATCATCCATCATTTATGTCCAAATTCCTCCTTGTTGTTCTAGCGTTCAGTACACTTTCCAAACTCACGACGCGCGGGCAGGTCCAGCGGAAAGTACGGACGAAAAGTTAAAGTTATATTACAGTCCGTAAAAACATGACAAACAAAGTATTGAATCAGTCTTTAGGATGTTTTTAACATAATTATTCAATAATGTTCCAACCAGAGTATTCCATTGTCTTCAGAAGTGCGATGGAACAGAGTCATGGTAGATCTGACTCATTCCTCTCTCCTTCGGCCCCACTTCACAGTAGAAGCATCAGACAAGGTTCTAATGACTGTTGACATCTAGTGGAAGCCTTAGGAAGTGCAACATTACCAATATCCCACTGTATCTTCAATAGGAGCTGAGTTGAAAATCCACCAACCTCAGATTTCCCACTTCCTGGTTGGATTTTTTCTCAGGTTTTTGCCTGCCATATGAGTTCTGTTATACTCACAGACATCATTCAAACAGTTTTAGAAACTTCAGAGTGTTTTCTATCCAAATCTACTAATAATATGCATATTCTAGCTTTTATGGCTTTGTATCAGGCCGTTTACTCTGGGCATGCTTTTCATCCCGACGTGAAAATACTGCCCCCTACCCCAAAGTTAAGAAATCTGAACTTCAACATGTGTTTTGGTTGCTGAGATAATTAGACCATTCCTATATCAAGCTTTTTTACCTAAAGAGTTTAATGTTAATACAGAATATTTAGTTATATTTGCTGATTAACTAACAAACTGTATTGTAGTATATCCTACTACTGTACTTGCGGGAGAATGACAATTCCAACTATTGGATATCCTAGTTATCTTAAGCGGTCTACGATTATGTTAATTAAGTTTTGATCATTTCCACAGCAATTCCTGAAGCCTTGGAAATGCTTACATAAGAGCATGCGAAAATAAATAGTTGTAAATAATATTGTAATACTGTTAACTCAACACTGAGCGACTTTGGCATAACGGTTAGAAATACTATATGAGGCGTTATTGCAAAAAACCATTGATGCAAACTATTTACACTTCCTAGTGTTAAAAATACAATATTTGACCGACCATCTGGGTTTGTTCCAATGTATCAAAATTTGAAACGGTGTCTTTTACATTGGGTAAAAGTAGAGACTCAGAGATAGAAAATGGTAAATCATACACTGCAGTTGAGGAACAATTGGAAAGTAATTCTCCTTTTGAAAGTTGACAAACTTTTACTCCCACTTTTGAGAAAATGGCCCGTGAATGTTTTGGTACATCTAGTGGAGAGCTCCTCTTTTCTACACCCATTCAGCATCATTCACACCCTCTTAAGCCTAAACTCCATCCATCTCTTTAAGGATTCACATGTGAGGTCATGTGCTAAACAGAGTGAATACGGTAGTGTAGTAAACAACCAAAGTTTAAGACTAAAAGTGCTGAAACTAGTAGCAAAAAGTAGTAGTAAAAATACACTTTATCTTGTCCTTGGCCTATATCCTAATCTGACTGTGTTGCAGGTCATGCTATTCTTCACATTACCGTCTCTGGTAAACACACACTAAATCAAATAAAATCTAAGCGTATTTGTCACATGCACAAGATACAGAAGGTGTAAACAGTAGGGCGAAGTGGTTACTTGCATAGTGGAGTCTTTTGTTTAGACATGTAGCTAGCTAGCTAAACAATGAACCATAATCCCAACTCATACTACCATACACCACGCATGAATCTGCAGGTAGCTAAAGCTAACCAACTAGGGTCTTTGTTAGCTAGCTAACATTAGGCAATAACTAGCAATGCAAATGTGTCTGAGATACTAATAATATTACTACACAGATCAGACATGTAACGTTAGCTAGCTAGCGAGCGAGCCAGCTAATGTTAGTCAGCTAGCTAGCCATCTAACAGTGCGTTTTAACTTGCAATGAGAACAACTTTCTGACTAAATTTGAAACATATAATATCTGAAAATGTAGCTAGACTCTTACGTGTATACATGAAGGAACACTTCACGTCAGACTGAAACCATTCAACTCTGTTTTGTTTGTAGCTACGTCTGTTTGGCTAGTGTCGTGTCAAGTCACTCCGGTTCACACTGACCATGGCATGTGCAGAAAGTAGCCCATCACTACTTTTTCCAACTGATCTGTCGATAGCGCCTGCTAAATTCAGGGCATCAATATTGTTGGGAAAAGTAGCTAAACTTTTCTAGTGCTCGATGGCTAACGTTATATCTTTCAAAAAAAGAAAGGATTATCAACACATATTGAGCAGCTCACGTTATAGACAGAAGCATGCTACATGACAGACCAATCCAAATTTATCTCCTGGCCAATCAAGGTTCCTCACTTTTTCCGTGGCTTACCAACTAGGCTTTTAATTTTAACAATTGCATTAGTATTGACTGATGGAAAACAAGTTTGTTATTAAGGAACATGAAAGTTCACATGTTCCAGAAGGCATTTCTGCCAAGACGTTCAATTACCTCTTCTGTGAAATAGTGACATGCGACATACACCTAGCTTTCTGAAATATGAGGTGTTACTGCATAACACTAAAAGTGTTCATTTCCTAACACTGAGAAAGTGTAAAAGCATCAGTTCTAATACATTGTTAATTTAAGTCGGAATTTGCAACAACCATGGTATTAGGGACTCAACATTCTTGGGATGTTAGTTCATCAACAATTTGAAAAGTGTTATTTAACACTATTTCTGTGGATCCCATGTAATTACTAAGAAAGTGTTACATTTAAAACAGGGTGTTAAAATTCAGATTGCAAATTTGTTGTGCAGAGGACTTGGTTGCCCATGACTGCGGGAAGGATATCATGTGGTTGCATACCAAAAGGCACCCTAAGTTTTACCCCAACGCAGTGGTCTGAAGATCCTGGTGTACAGGCCACATCGGCAAGTCACATTATGCTGGCTTGCAAAGTGTTATATAATTCCCATTGGAATCAAACCAGAGTTAGGATATCCAACAATTTGACCTTTTAATCACCTGCAATATGTAGTTAGAATGACTGCCAAGGTAGGGAAGATTGATAACCGAGACTAACTGAACCATATAAACTGGAGCAACCTGTAAATCAATTCACTTACAGATTGGATTAGTTTAGAAAAATGTATGTTATTAGTCTATGTGTAGTTAATTAATATAAATTAATTAATAATGATGATTAATAATATCAATTAATCAGTGTGCAAAACATAGATATTAAAACAAACTATTCTAAAAAGCAACCTTCAACAAAAAAATGCTGTGTAATATGATGAGGCCCCACCCATGTATTTTCCATTCTGAGAGAGTTACCACTTCAATTTTCACCGCTGGTGGTGTCATTATCAATTCCACTGGTGTTAACCGCAGTAGGACACCCAGTTATAACACTTGCAACAATGTTACCTCAACACTGAGATTTTAACATCAACAAATGTGCTGTGTGGTCTCAAAGAAGACCTTCATTTGATCATTAAAGGAATACGTAATTCATTTATTATTATCTATTTTATTCTTATTCACAATGCACCAAAGAAACACTATATATACAAAAGAATGTGAACACCCCTTCAAATTAGTGGGTTCGGCTATTTCAGCCACACCCGTTGCTGACAGGTGTATAAAATCGACGACACAACCATGCAATCTCCATAGACAAACATTGGCAGTAGAATGGCCTTACTGAAGAGCTCAGTGACTTTCAACGTGGCACCGTCACCCTTCCAACAAGTCAGTTCGTCAAATTTCTGCCCTGCTAGAGTTGCCCCGGTCAACTGTACCTGCTGTTATTGTGAAGTGGTGATGTCTAGGAGCAACAACGGCTCAGCCGTGAAGTGATAGGACACACAAGCTCACAGAAGGGGACCGCCGAGTGCTGAAGCATGTATCATGTAAAAATCGTTTGTTCTCGGTTGCAACGATCACTACCGAATTCCAAACTGCCTCTGGAAGCAAAGTCAGCACATTAACTTTTAGTCAGGAGCTTCATGAAATTGATTTCCATGGCCGAGCAGCCTCCCACAAACCTAAGATCACCATGCGCAATGCCAAGTGTCAACTGGAGTGATGTAAAGCTCGCCGCCATTGGACTCTGGAGCAGTGGAAACGCATTCTCTTTAGTGATGCATCATGCTGCCGAGTGCTGAAGCATGTATCATGTAAAAATCGTTTGTTCGAATCTGGGTTTGGCGGATGTCAGGAAAACGCTACCTGCCCAAATGGATAGTGCCAACTGTAAAGTTTGGTGGAGGAGGAGTAATGGTATGTGGCTGTTTTTCATGGTTCGGGCTAGGCCTCTTAGTTCCAGTGAAAGGAAATCTTAACGCTACAGCATACAATGACATTCTAGATGATTCTGTGGTTCCAACTTTGTGGCAAAAGTTTGGGAAAGGCGCTTTCCTGTTTCACAATGACAATGCCCCTGACCACAAAGCGAGGTCCATACAGAAATGGTTTGTCGAGATTGATGTGGAAGAACTTGACTGGCCTGCACAGTGACCTGACCTCAACCCCATTGAATATCTTTCTGATGAATTAGAACGCTGACTGCGAGCGCCAGACCTTACTAATGCTCTTGTGGCTGAACGGAAGCAAGTCTCCGCAGCAATGTTCCACCATCTAGTGGAAACCCTTCCAAGAAGAGTGAAGGCTGTTATAGCAGCAAAGGGGGGACCAACTCCATTTTAATGCCCATTGATTTTAGAATGAGATGTTCGACGAGTAGGTTTCCACAAACTTTTTGTCATGTAGTGTATTTTTTACTTGCAAATGGCAAAGTGTCTTCTCTGTCTGTCACGACTTCCGCCGAAGTCAGTCCCTCTCCTAGTTCAGGCGGCGTTTGGCGGACGATGTCACCAGCCTTCTAGCCATCACCGAGCCACCTTTCATTTTCCATTGGTTTTGTTTTGTCTTCTCACACCTGGTTTCAATTCCATCAATTACATGTTGTGTTATTTAACCCTCTGTCCCCTCCATGTCCTTGTAGTGCTTGCGTACGGTATGCTGGTGGATACCGGGTTGTTTGACCCATTCATTGATTGTTCTGTTTATGGTGGTATTATGTTTATTAAACGACAACGTTGTAAATCAGTTTTCGCTCTCCTGCGCCTGACTTCTCTGCCGCCAGTACGCACCTCGTTACACTGTCTTGTAGGAGGTTTATTTCAGTAGGTGCGCCACTTTTTTTTACAAAGTCATTCAAGTGTGATACTAAGTCTCTCATTTGAATGACTTGTTATTTTGATTGAATTACTTCATTGTTATTTTGTCTAGTTAGATCTCATTTGTTATGCAGCTTGTCAGACCGTGTAGTGTTTGCTGCAGCCATTTATTAACATATTCCATCTATTGATATGATTATTCATTGACAGTGCTTTGGTACCCTAAAGCAGGGCTACTATTGAATGCCAGAGTATGTATGTGAGCGAGTGTGGAGCAAGAAGCAGAGCGTAATTCGAGCAAATTATTACAAATGTGCAGGCCTTCTCTCCTGCTCCAATTTCATTCTGGTTTTGCTCAGCCACAACCTCTGGGCATGCTCTGCCTAGCACTATTCTTTATCACTATTATTTTAATTACTGTGACCCCATCCAAAGTAGCCTATACCTAGTTTATATTCTACTTTCTAACATTAGGATATAGGATATGTAGTTTCTATTTCGAAGGATTTGTATTTATTTGGGATCCCCATTAGCTGCTGCCACAGCAGCCACATTACATATGAAACAAAGGATAAAACAGTGAACTAGATTTGTACTGAATGAGCTAAAGACCAAACAGTACATCATATAACATTCCTACACCACCACATATCCACAACACAAAATGTTCAGTACCAGCATACAACAATATCACAATGTGTGCGTATGCATGTGTCTGTACCTTTGTGTGTCTCTTCACAGTCCCCGTTGTTCAATAAGGTGTAATTTTAGCCGGTTTTTAAATCAGATTCTACTGCTTGCATCAGTTACCTGATGTGGAATAGAGTTCCATGTAGCCATGGCTCTATGTAGTACTGTGTGCCTCCCATAGTCTGTTCTGGACTTGGGGACTGTGAAGAGACCTCTGGTGGCATGTCTTTTGGGGTATGCATTAGTGTCCGAGCTGTGTGCTTGTAGTTTAAACAGACAGACGGTACATTCAGCTTGTCAAAACGTCTTACAAAAACAAGTAATGATGAAGTCAATCTCTCTTCCACTTTGAGCCATGAGAGATTTACATGCATGTCATTAATGTTAGCTCTCCGTGTACTTTTAAGGGCCAGCCGTGCTGCCTTGTTCTGAGCCAACCTGTCACACCCTGGCCTTTGTTATATATATTTTCTTGATTAGTTTAGTTAGGTCAGGGTGTGACATGGGGGATGTTTGTGTGTTTTGTCTAGTTTAGGGTGTGTGTATTGTTTAGGGGGTTTTGTAGTATGTATGGGGTTGTGTTCAGTGTAGGTGTTTAGAAAAGTCTATGGTTGCCTGATTGGTTCTCAATCAGAGACAGCTGGTTATTGTTGTCTCTTATTGGGAGCCATATTTAAGGCAGCCATAGGCTTTAGGTGTTTGTGGGTAATTGTCTATGTGTAGTGTTTGTGTCAGCACTATTTGTATTTATAGCTTCACGGTCGTCAGTTTTGTTATTTTCTTAGTTTGTGATTAGTGTTCGTTTCGTGTTTTCTCTCTTCTAAGAATAAAAGAAGATGTATTATTCACACGCTGCGCCTTGGTCCAATCTCTCACCGCAAGACGATCGTGACACAACCGCAATTTTCCCAAGTCCCTCTTTGTGGCACCTGACCACACTACTGAACAGTAGTCCAGGTGTGACAAAACTAGGGCCTGTAGGACCTGCCTTGTTGATAGTGTTGTTAATTAAGAAGGCAGAGCAGTGCTTTATTATGGACGGCCTTCTCCCCATCTTAGCTACTGTTTTGACCATGACAGTTTACAAACCCAGGTTACTCCAAGAAGTTTAGTAACCTCAACTTGCTCAATTTCCACATGATTCATTACGAGACGCAGTTGAGGTTTAGTGAATGACTTGTCCCAAATACAATGCTTTTCGTTTAGGAAATGTTTAAGACTATCTTATTCCTTGCTACCCATTCCGAAACTTACTGCAGCTCTGTTTAGTGTTGTTAAGTGTTGCAGTCATTTCAGTCGCCGTAGTAGCTGACGTGTATAGTGTTGAGTCATCTGCATACATAGACACACTGGCCTTACTCAAAGCCAGTGGCATGTTTTTAGTAAAGACTGAAAAAAGCAACGGGCCTTAACAGCTACCATGGGGAGTTCCTGATTCTACCTGGATTATGTTGGACAGGCTTCCACTAAAGAACACCCTCTGTGTTCTGTTAGACAAGTAACTCTTTATCAACATTATAGCAGGGGGTGTAAAGCCATAACACATAAATTTTTCGAGCAGCAGACAATGATCGATAATATCAAAAGCTGCACTGAAGTCTAACAAGACAGCTCCCACAATCATTTTATCATCAATTTCTCTCAGCCAATCATCAGTCATTTGTCACCCGATTCAGGAAACTAGGTGTATGTCGCAAGTCACAATTTCACAGGGAAGCTGTTCGAATATAAAAACATTTTCTTTAGCAAAATACGTTTTTTTGTCAAAAATGCCTTCTCGAGCATGTGAACTTTCATGTGCCTTAATAACAAACTTGTATGCCATCTGTAAATATGAAAAAATGGTTAAATCACTAGCCTTGTAAGCCACAGAAAAAGTCAGCAACCTTCCAACTAGCCATGATTGGCTGAGATAATGAGTGGGCTGGACATGCCAAGAGATGAGTTCGGATTGGTCTGCCATATAGAAGGCGTCTGTCTATTTGAGCTCGTCAGTCTGTGTTGGTAATCCTGTCAAAAGCAGCTTTTTAAAAATGTATTGTGTAGTGGAGCTTCATAAGTGTTGCTCTCCACTTTCTGGAGGATCAAGTTTTGAAATCAGTGGATGATAGCTAAATAGACGGAGAAAACACCTGTCTCCGGATTATGTCTTCAAACTAACACCGCACCCAAACCGGCTGTGCGTGTGCGCTATCGCTTGCACGACTCTGCACGATCATGACACGCAGGTTCAAATATAAAAACAAACTCTGAACCAATTATATTAATTTGGGGACAGGTCAAAAAGCATTAAACATTTATGGCAATTTAGATAGCTAGCTTGCTGTTGCTAGCTAATTTGTTCTGGGATATAAACATTGAGTTGTTATTTTACCTGAAATGCACAAGGTCCTCTACTCCGACAAATAATCAACACATAAAACGGTCAACCAAAATGTTTCTAGTCATCCCTCCTCTTTCCAGGCTTTTTCTTCTTTGGACTTTATATGGCGATTGGCATCTCATAGTTACCATGACGACCGACCAAACTCAGTTCATATTTCAGTCACCCACGTGGGTATAACCAATGAGGCGATGGTACGTGGGTATCTGCTTCTATAAACCAATGAGGAGATGGGAGAGGCAGGACTTGCACCACAATCAGCGTCACAAATAGAACTGACTTCTATTTCAGCCCTTGGCAACGCAGATGCCCGTTGGCGCGCGCAAGCAGTGTGGGTGCAATAATTGAATAACACGTATGTTTCAATTTATTTTGCGACACGAGCGGTGTGGTCAGCATGTAAGGGCAACCATGGTATGACATTCCTGACAGGGAGATGCATCCATTATGTATGATGATATATACAGGTAAGAGAGTCCGGTGTTAGCTAGCTACATTTTCAGATTTTACACGTCTCTAATTTTGACAGAAAATGGTTTAATTTCAAGCTAAAGTGTACTGTTAGCTAGCTAATGAGAGCGTAATGTTAGCTAGCTAACAATAAACCTGGCATTGTTGGCACTGTTCGTTGTTGTTTAACTAGCTAACGTTAGCTGGCTGGCTCATTCAAGGGCCATTTTCTCAAAAGTGAGATTACAGGTTGATCAACTTTAAAAACACAACTACTTTGCAATTGTTCCTCAAATGCAGTGTAAGACATACTATTTTGTAGCTCTGATTCTCTACTTTTATCCAATGTAAAAAACACAATTTCAAATTTTGCTACATAAGATTGAGTCACATTTGTGTAAGTGCTGTGCTTGTTAAGTGTCCTTCCCTAGAAGCGTGTTGAAAGTCTGTTGTCAATTTGTTTACTGTGAAATAGCATTGTTTCTGGTCAAACACAATTTGTTCCAGAAGTTTACTAAGGGTTGTTAACAGGCTGATTGGTCGACTTTTTGAGCCAGTAAAGGGAGCTTTACTATTCTTGGGTAGCGGAATGACTAACTTCCCTCCAGGCCTGAGGGCACACACTTTCTAGTAGACTTAAATTGAAGATGTGGCAAATAGGAATGGCAATATCGTCCACTATTATCCTCAGTAATTTTCCATCCAGATTGTGAGACCCCGGTGGCTTGTTAGACAACAATAATTTGTTCACCTCTTCTACACTGACTTTACGGAATTCAAAAGTACAATTCTTGTCTTTCATTATTTGGTCAGATACACTTGGATGTGTAGTGTCAGCGTTTGTTGCTGGCATGTCATCACGAAGTTTGCGTTTCTTGCCAATGAAAAAGTCATTAACTTCTCTGGGATATGTGGGACGGTAGCGTCCCACTTGGCCAAAAGCCGGAAAAAATGTAGCGCGCCAAATTCAAATACTGTATATTACTATAAAAATCAATCTTTCATGAAATCACACATGAAAGACGCCAAATTAAAGCTAGACATGTTGTGAATCCAGCTGACATATCTGATTTCAAAAAGGATTTACGGGGAAAGCACACCAAACAATTAAGTTAGCTCAGTACATAGCCACAGAAAATACAGCCATTTTCCCAACAAAAGATATTAGTCACAAAAAGCAGAAATAGAGATAAAATTAATCACTAACCTTTGATGATCTTCATCAGATGACACTCATAGGACATCATGTTACACAATACATTTATGTTTTGTTCAATAATGTGCATATTTATATCCACAAATCCCGGTTTACATTGGCGCCATGTTCAGAAATGCCTCAAATATCCGGAGGAATTGCAGAAAGCCACGTCAAATAACAGAAATACTCATCATAAACTTTGATGAAAGATACATGTTTTACATATAATTAAAGATACACTTGTTCTTAACTTTTACTGCCTCAGAAACCCGGATCCGGGAGCACCCCCCACCCCCCACACACTGATTAGCATAGATAGCATAGCTTCAGAAGTAGATAGTAGCATCTAAATATCATTAAATCACAAGTCCAAGACACCAGATGAAAGATACAGATCTTGTGAATAAAGCCACCATTTCAGATTTTTAAAATGTTTTACAGGGAAGACAAAATATGTAAATCTATTAGCTAAACACGTTAGCAAAATACACCACTATTCTAACTCCATCAGTTTCTTACTCCTTCAGGTGCTATCACCAATTCGGCTCAACTAAGATATTGATAGCCAATAACCTATAAAAAAAACCATCAGATGACAGTCTGATAACATATTCATGGTATAGGATAGTTTTTGTTAGAAAAAAGTGCATATTTCAGGTAGAAATCACAGTTTACAATTGCACCGACCATCACAAATCCACTAGAATTACTAGATAGAGCAACGTGTATGACCAATTTACTCATCATAAAACATTTCATAAGAATAGACAAAGCATAGCAATGGAAAGACCCAGATCTTGTGATTCCAGACAATATTTCAGATTTTCTAAGCGTTTTACAGCGAAAACACAATAAATCGATAAGTTAGCATACCACATGTGAAAACGTTACCAGAGCATCGATTCCAGGCAAAGAGCGCTATAACGTAATCACCGCCAAAAGATATTAATTTTTTCACTAACCTTCTCAGAATTCTTCCGATGACACTCCTGTAACATCATTTTACAACATACATATACAGTTTGTTCGAAAAGGTGCATATTTAGCCATACAAAACCGTGGTTACACAATGAAAATACTAGGAAATCAAGCCTCAATATGTCTGACGTCATCTATCAGAGTGATCTAGTTTAATTAAAAGCTAATCATATACTTGACTAAAAAATACAGGGTTGACAGGAATCGAAAGACAAATTAGTTCTTAATGCAACCGCTGATTTACATTTTTAAAATTATCCTTACTTTTCAATACAGGGTTGGCCAAGTGAAGCTATACCAAACAAAATGGCGATGTATGCGTTTAAAATATTTCGACAGAAACACGGTTTATCATATTAAATATTGCTTACTTTGAGCTGATCTTCCATCATATTCTTGGGCAATGTATCCTTTCTATGTTATAAACGTCTTTTGGTCGATAGATGTCCTCTGTCCTTCGAAATGTCCATCACCAACGACCGACACCCTAAAGCGTGTCCAAACTTTCAGAGTGCACGACAAAGAAATTCCTCAAAATCGCACTAAACGGATATAAATTGATATAAAACGGTTAAAATTCACTACATTATGATGTTTTTAACAACTATAACGACTGAAAACATGACCGGAGAAATACTGCTGGTTAGAAAACGATTTGGAACGAGGCAGGTCCGATGGCCTTCACGCTTGAGGCGCACGTTGAGAAAGAGGGGTCTCTGTACATTTTTGTCATTTATAATGGCTGTGAACGTCCCATAGACTTCATTGAAAACGTGATGACGTACAGACACCCAGAGGAAGACGTAGGTAGTGTCGGTTTCTTCATAGCATTCACTGTGGCCTTATAAACAGACCCCAGATCAGAGGTAAAAATTTCTGAAATCTGAACCCTGTCATGAAAAGTGCTGTAGAAATTGTTCTGTACCACTCAGAGACAAAATTTCAACTCCTATAGAAACTATAGACTGTTTTCTATCCAATAATAACAATAATATGCATATTGTACGATCAAGAATTGAGTACGAGGCAGTTTAATTTGGAAATGTAAAAAAAAAAATAATGCTAACAGCTCCCCCTATTGACAAAAGGTTAATGCAACCGCTGTGTCAGATTTCAAAAAAACTTTACGTAAAAAGCACACCATGCAATAATCTGAGACGGCACTCAGATAAAAACAAAATTTCTTTGCCATGTTGGAGTCAACAGAAATACAAAATGACATCATAAATATTTCCTTACCTTTGATCATCTTCATCAGAATGCACTCCCAGGAATCCTAGTTCCACAATAAATCGTTGTTTTGTTCGATAATGTCTATTACTTATGTCTAAGTAGCTACTTTTGCTAGCATCTTTAGTGCACATTTCCAAATGCTCGCGCAGATGCAGGCAAACTCGGATGAAAACTTCAAAAAGTTATATAACAGGTCGAATAAACTGGTCAAACTAAGTAGAGAATCAAGCTTCAGGATGTTGTTATCATATACAGTGGGGAGAACAAGTATTTGATACACTGCCAATTTTGCAGGTTTTCCTACTTACAAAGCATGTAGAGGTCTGTAATTTTTATGATAGGTACACTTCAACTGTGAGAGACGGAATCTAAAACAAAAATCCATAAAATCACATTGTATGATTTTTAAGTAATTAATTTGCATTTTATTGCATGACATAAGTATTTGAGAGAGAATTCAGAGAGGAAACTTGTAAATCGGTCTAAATCGACCGGAACACAGCTGGAGGGTTAATATAAGTAAGTTGAAATGATTTATACATTTACTTTTGATAATTAAGTATGTGTTAGCGATTACATTTACTTGTGATACTTAAGTATATTTAAAACCAAATACATTTATACCTTGACTCAAGTAGAATTTTAATGAGTGACTTTCACAAACTTTTTCTATTAAGATACCATTTTCTATTAAGGTATATTTACTTATACTCAAGTATGACGATCGGGTACTTTTTCCACCACAGATATCCAGCATCTTCACATAGCCATTGAATTGGAGTGGGACAACATTCCACAGACCACATTCAACAGCCTGATCAACTCTATGCAAAGGAGATGTATCGCACTGCATGAGGCAAATGGTGGTCTCACCAGATACTGACTGGTGATCTTCACCCATAACTTGTTTTAAAGGTATCTGTGACCAACAGATGCATATCTGTATCCCCAGTGATGTGAAATCCATAGATTAGAGGCAAATGAATTTATTTAAATTTCCTTATATACTGACTGATTTCCTTATATAAACTGTAACTCAGTAAAATATTTGAAATTGTTAGATTTAGCGTTTATTTTTGTGTTTGGTGTAATTGCACTGTTTATTGTGCTGCACATTTTCTTCTGTAACACTGAATGCAATTTTTATGTTCTATTATGACCAACTTAATTTTTCAGATTTTATAAGGATCGGCGATCCGTCAACGGGACAGTTGTAAATAATGCAGCGCGTTTTATCAAGATTGCAGATTTTAGAGTAACAACAAATGTCGGTACATAGAAGTGTCTTAAATCGTCTGAAAGCTTATATTATTGTTAATATAACTCACTGTCCAATTTACAGTAGCTACTACTGCGAAAAAATGCCATGCTATTGTTTGAGGAGAGCTCATAACAACAAAACACTTTTTTCAACGCGATAGGTTTGATAAATACTTACATTCTGAAATCTTGCTCTTATTTATCATCCAAATTGTCCCAGAGATAACATGAAGTGTCGTTTTGTTAGATAAAATAATTTTTAAAATCCTGAAAAGGTCCATATAGCACGCACGATCGATTTTGTATTTCCACTCGTTCAATTTGCAAAGAAAGGAATCTGT
The DNA here is from genome assembly GCF_045679555.1 of Salvelinus alpinus. NCBI lineage: Eukaryota > Metazoa > Chordata > Actinopteri > Salmoniformes > Salmonidae > Salvelinus > Salvelinus alpinus. The sequence continues at coordinate 82,218,406 of NC_092093.1, forward strand.
GAAAATCTCACCCTAAAAGTTGTTTGAACGAGTCAAATCACGTTCATATCTATTCCTTAGAGATCCTAGAAGGTCACAAGACTTCACTACTTCATTAGGGGTGTAGTATATCCTATAGGACACCATCTTTGGTCAGAGAGCGACGCCGTCATGGCACGCCGATGACGCGGGCGGCCATGACTTGAACAACTGTATCTTTGTCAAATAAGCACCAATCCGGGTCAAACAAAACTACCTAGATAGCCAATGAGCTTGGCTTCACGGGAACCATATATATGTCGTAATATGTAGCTTCTAACCTTGTACGACAGCATGCCTTTTCGTTTTGGACAAAAATTATGAAGTTATGAAAACTGGTTGTTAGGCAAATGTTGAACTTATAATATGGCTACTAATACTTGGAAAGCTATATCAAAGTCCAAGTGTACAGATTTGATGCTATTCTTGCAGAAAAATGGAATATGAATGCGAACGTCTACTTCACGATTTGCCCAAATGTCCCTGGGGTCTTCACACTAAAAGTCTGAGGATCAGTCATACTCTAAGCTAGTTTTTTCTTTGTATTTTCTTCTACAAGATCTATTGTGTTATATTCTCCTATATTCAATTCACATTTACACAAACTTCAAAGTGTTTCCTTTCAAATGGTACCAAGAAAAACTCTACTAATTCCATGACTGGTCTATCGACGTCACCGGACGAGGAGGCAAAAACATACTTTTCCCCCATCGCGACGTCCCTCTAAGGCCCTTATGCTAGCTTGCTAGCCCCAGCCTGCTAACTGCTGGCCTGCTAGCACCGGGCTGCTAACTGTCTGAATCGCCGTGTTTCCAGCCAGCCCAACCACTCACTGGACCCATACGATCATTCGGCTACGCATGACTCTCTCTAATATCAATATGCCTTGTCCATTACTGTCCTGGTTAGAGATTATTGTCTTATTTCACTGTAGAGCCTCTGGCCCTGCTTAATATGCCTTAACCAACCATGTTGTTCCACCTCCTACATATGCGGTGACATCACCTGGTTTAAACGTCTCCAGAGACTATATCTCTCTCTTCATTACTCAATGCCTAGGTTTACCTCCAATGTACTCTCTTCCTACCATACCTTTGTATGTACATTATGCCTTGAATCTATGCTATCGTGCCCAGAAACCTGCTCCCTTTACTCTCTGTTACGAACGTGCCTTTAGCCATACCCTTATCCTACTTCTTCTCTGTTCCTCTGGTGATGTAGAGGTTATTCCAGGACCTGCAGTGCCTAGCTCCACTCCTACTCCCCAGGCGCTCTAATTTGTTGACTTCTGTAACCGTAAAAGCTTTGGTTTCATGCATGTTAACATTAGAAGCCAACTCCCTAAGTTTGCTTTATTCACTGCTTTAGCACATTCTGCCAACCCGGATGTCTTAGCCGTGTCTGAATCCTGGCTTAGGAAAACCACCAAAAACCCTGAAATGTCCATCCCTAACTATAACATTTTCCGCCAAGATAGAACTGCCAAAGGGGGTGGTGTTGCAATCTACTGCAGAGATAGCCTGCAGAGCTCTATCTTACTATCCAGGTCTGTACCAAAACAATTTGAGCTTCTACTTAAAAAAATTCCCCTTTCCAGAAACAAGTCTCTCACCGTTGCCCCTTGCTGTAGACCACCCTCTGACCCCAGCTGTGCCCTGGACACCATATGTGAATTGATTGCCCCCATCTATCTTCTGAATTCGTGCTGCTAGGTGACCTAAACTGGGACATGCTTAACACCCCGGCCATCCTACAACCTAAAGCTTGATGCCCTCAATCTCACACAAATTATCAATGAACCTACCAAGAACCACCACAAATCCGTAAACACGGACACCCTCATATATATCATCCTAATTAACTCGCCCTCCAAATACACCTCTGCTTTTTTCAACCAAGATCTCAGCGATCATTGCCTCATTGCCTGCATCCGTAATGTGTCTGCGGTCAAACGACCACCCCTCATCACTGTCAAACGCTCCCTAAAACACTTTGGCGAACAGGCCTTTCTAAGTGACATGGCTGGGGTATCCTGGAATGACATTGACCTCATCCCATCAGTAGAGGATGCCTGGTTATTCTTTAAAAGTGCCTTCCTCACCATCTTAAATAAGCATGCTCCATTCAAAAAATTTAGAACTAGGAATAGATATGGCCCTTGGTTCACTCCAGACCTGTCTGCCCTTGACCAGCACAAAAACATCCTGTGGCGTTCTGCATTAGCATCGAATAGCCCCCGTGATATGCAACGTTTTAGGGAAGTTAGGAACCAATATACACAGGCAGTAAGGAAAGCTAAGGCTAGCTTTTTCAAACAGAAATTTGCATCCTGTAGTACAAACTCAAAAAGGTTCTGGGACACTGTAAAGTCCATGGAGAATAAGAGCACCTCCTCCCAGCTGCCCACTGCACTGAGGCTAGGAAACACTGTCACTACCGATAAATCCACAATAATTGAGAATTTGAATAAGCATTTTTCTACAGCTGGCCATGCTTTCCACCTGGCTACCCCTACCCCGGTCAACAGCCCTGCGCTCCCCACAGCAACTCGCCCAAGCCTCCCCCACTTCTCCTTCACCCAAATCCAGATAGCTAATGTTCTGAAAGAGCTGCAAAATCTGGACCCCTTCACATCAGCCGGGCTAGACAATCTGGACCCTTTCTAAAATGATCTTCCGAAATTATTGCAACCCCTATTACTCGCCTGTTCATCCTCTCTTTCGTATCGTCTGAGATTCCCATAGATTCCCATAAGCTGCCGCGGTCATCCCCCTCTTCAAAGGGGGAGACACTCTAGAACCAAAATGCTGCAGAACCATATCTATTCTACTCTGCCTTTCTAAGGTCTTTGAAAGCCAAGTTAACAAACAGATTACCGACCATTTTGAATCTCACCGTACCTTCTCTGCTATGCAATCTGGTTTCAGAGCTGGTCATGGATGCACCTCAGCCACGCTCAAGGTCCTAAACAATATCATAACCGCCATCGATAAGAGACATTACTGTGCAGCAGTATTCATCGACCTGGCTAAGGCTTTCGACTCTGTCAATCACAACATTCTTATTGGCAGACTCAACAGCCTTGGTTTCTCATATGATTGCCTCGCTTGGTTCACCAACTACTTCTCAGACAGAGTTCAGAATGTCAAATCGGAAGGCCTGTTGTCCGGACCTCTGGCAGTCTCTATGGGGGTGCCACATGGTTCAATTCTCGGGCCGACTCTCTTCTCTGTATACATCAATGTCGCTCTCGCTGCTGGTGATTCTTTGATCCACCTCTATGCAGACGACACCATTCTGTATACCTCTGGCCCTTCGTTGGACACTGTGTTAACTAACCTCCAGATGAGCTTCAATGCCATTACAACTCTCTTTCCTTGGCCTCCAACTGCTCTTAAATGCAAGTAAAACTAAATGCATGGTCCTCACCTGCCCGCCCGTCCAGCATCACTACTCTGAACGTTTCTGACTTAGAATATGTAGACAACTACAAATACCTAGGTGTCTGGTTAGACTGTAAACTCTCCTTCCAGACTCACATTAAACATCTCCAATCCAAAATTATATCTAGAATCAGCTTCCTATTTCACAACAAAGCATCCTTCACTCATGCTGCCAAACATACCCTCGTAAAACTGACCATCCTACCGATGCTAGACTTCAGCGATGTCATTTACAAAATAGCCTCCAACACTCTACTCAACAAATTGGATGCAGTCTATCACAGTGCCATACGTTTTGTCACCAAAGCCCCATATACTACCCACCACTGCAACCTGTATGATCTCGTTGGCTGGCCCTCGCTTCATACTCGTCGCCAACTCCACTGGCTCCAGGTCATCTACAAGTCTCTGCTAGGTAAAGCCCCGCCTTATCTCAGCTCACTGGTCGCGATAGCAGCACCCACCCGTAGCACGCGCTTCAGCAGGTATATCTCACTGGTCACCCCCAAAGCCAATTCTTTCTTTGGCCGCCTCTCCTTACAGTTCTCTGCTGCCAATGACTGGAACGAACTTCAAAAATCTCTGAAGCTTGAGACTCTTACCTCCCTCACTATCTTTAAGCACCAGCTGTCAGAGCAGCTCACAGATCACTGCACCTGTACATAGCTCATCTGTAAATAGCCCATCCAATCTACCTCATCCCCATACTGTATTTATTTATTTATCTTGCTCCTTTGCACCCCAGTATCTCAACTTGCACCTTCATCTTCTGCAAATCCTACCATTCCAGTGTTTAATTGCTATATTGTAATTACTTTGCCACCATGTCCTATTTATTGCCTTGCCTCTCTTATCCTACCTCATTTGCACACGCTGTATATAGATTTTTCTTCTGTATTATTGATTGTATGTTTGTTTATTCCATGTGCAACTTTGTGTTGTTGTATGTGTCGAACTGCTTTGCTTTATCTTAGCCAGGTCGCAGTTGCAAATGAGAACGTGTTCTCAACTAGACTACCTGATTAAATAAAGGTGAAAAATAAAAATTGAAATTGCATTGGGCCTCCGCGTGGCGCAGCGATCTAAGGCACTGCATCACAGTGATAGAGGCAAAAAGAGAGAGAGAGAGAGACAGACAGACGCAGCCTCGTGGTTAGAGTGTTGGGCCAGTTGCTTCATGGAAAAGTTGCTTCATGGAATCACCGAGCTGACAAGTAAAAAATCTATCACTGCCCCTGAACAAGGCAGTTAACCCACTTTGTTCTTAACTGACTTGCCTAGTTATATACAGTATATATATTTTTTACATATTTATTGAAATGTGTACCCCCAATATGGATGTGATATTTTTCAGTGGTCCTTGTGTTTTTGGTATTTGGCAATACGATACATTTAGCCTATCTCTCCTTCCCCTCATCACTCATTCTAACGTTACACCTCTTCAATTGCTCATTTCAAGTCTTGATCTTTTTTTGCAGGAATCTTCTAGCTTGGATGAAAGGATGGAGGAGGCAACAAAGGGAATGAGTACAGAAGTTATCCAGCCTGATGACTAAGAAATAGCCTATGTAAATAGCCTATATTTTGCTGTCTATCTCTCTCTTTGTTGAGCACCAACATAGTCAATGCACTTGCTAGGCGACCTTAGTGAAGATCTTAGATAATGCTTCATCAAGATTCTTCTCTGTTTCTACAGTTCCTGAAACATGTCAATGACCTGATGCATGGCCTCTACAGCAGAGGTTGGACACCCACTCAGTTACCAGTGACCTACTCTGCCACAACACAGGGAAAGGAGGGAGCAGAACCACTCCTCCTTAAATCCATAGTAATTGACAGTACGTTTTGTGTGCAAAATGTTTATTTTATTTTATTTGACACTCTGGTCTTCAATGTGTATTGATTCCTAATAACCAGCTCGGTAAGAGCTAGGTTTATACTAGCTATGCTGATGATCATAAAAAAATCTCTGCATCAGGTCTCACTGAGACTGTACACCACAAGAGACATGCTATTCAGCTGCCCATGATTGCCTGATCTTAGTGTAAGTAGATCCAATTAGAATATTACCACTTCCAATAATATACAGTGCATTCGGAAAGTCAAGGCACTGATCGGGGAGAGGGCACCAAAACATTTCTGCAGCATTGAAGGTTCCCAAGAACGCAGTGGCCTCCATCATTCTTAAAAGGAAGAAGTTTGGAACTACCAAGACTCTTCTTAGAGCTGGCCGCCTGACCAAACTGAGCAATCGGAGGAGATGGGCCTTGGTCTCTCCTCAGTAAAAGGCAAATGACTGCTCACTTGGATATGGCCAAAAGGCACCTAAAGACTCTCATATCATGAGAAACAAGATTATCTGGTCTGATGAAAACAAGATTCAAATCTTTGGCCTGAATGCCAAGGGTCACGTCTGGAGGAAACCTGGCACCTTCTCTATGGTGAAGCATGGTGGTGGCAGCATCATGCTGTGGGGATGTTTTTTAGCGGCAGGGAATGGGAGACTAGTCAGGATCGAGGGAAAGATGAACAGAGCAAAGTACAGAGATCCTTGATGAAAACCTGCTCCAGAGTCCTCAGGGCTCAGAATGGGGCAGAGGTTCACCTTCCAACAGGACAAAAGACCCTAAGCACACAGCCAAGACAATGCAGCAGTGGCTTCGGGACAAGTCTCTGAAAGTCCTTGAGTGGCCCAGCCAGAGCCCGGACTTGAACCTGATCAAACATGTCTGGAGAGACCTGAAAATATCTATGTAGCGACGCTCCCCATCCAACCTGACAGAGCTTGACAGGATCTGCAGAGAAGAGTTGGAGAAACTCCCCAAATACAGGTGTGCCAAGCTTGTAGCGACATACCCAAAAAGACTCTAGGCTGTAACCGCTGCCGAGGGTGCTTCAACAAAGTACAGAGTAAAGGGTCTGAATACTTACTTATTTTTTATAAATGTGCACAACATTATATAAACCTGTTTTCGCTTTGTCAAAATGTGGGTATTGGTTGTAGATTGATATGGGGGAAGAACAGTTAAATCAATTTTAGAGTTAGACTGTAACGCGACAAAATGTGGAAGAAGTCAAGGCGTCTGAATACTTTCCCGAATGCACTGTGTTTGCTGTGTGCGCAATAGACTGGGGACTGCGTTACACCAAGAAACACTTACCTTGATGAAAACCCCCAACATAAGGACATTTAAAGTGGCTTTCTTCTGGTACCAAGTTACATCTTCCTCAGTACACAAACACACATACACGACAATATAATTAGCCATACCGTCAGGTCTTTGACACATTCACCCCCCCCCCCCCCCCCGCTGAAAGATCAGCCACAAAATATTGGCAACATTGTAACAGGTAGTAATCAAGCCCTGGTCTCCAGTATGAGAACAGAATAGTAATACCTGGTGCAGTAGTCTCAGGTTAGACTACTCCAAATCATCTTCTTAGCTAGCAAGCGATCTAATAAGTTAGTCTTAAATTGGAACCACTCATGTTAGTTTGCTGACAAAGGATGCTAGCTAGCTAACTTACCAGGTAACGTAAACTCACCCCATTCTGTACAAATGTGCGCAACCGCAACATTCAAGCGAGGCTACAAAGAAAACTAATGGGACTGTAGCGACTGTGTTGACTTCAAAATCGGGGGTGTGAACTAGGTATCTATTCAAGCGTTGATCGACATGGTAATGGCTCTATAGTATTGGAGAAAAGTTGAAAAAACAGACCCTCCGTTACCTCGTGACGTGTCATGTCGTAACGTACAGCACGCATAAAGCAACTATTTCTCTTACAATCTCTCTCCACCAGGTGTAGCACTTCTCTCATCGTTTAAAAACATCATTGCATCATTGCGATCATCATTCTCAAAGCCGCTGTTTACTTCTAAGATCACTTTAGCACTGCTCTAAAAACCCGATTCAAATTCGACACAAACCTTCAAATAGGTATGTAATGACACATTATATAAACTCTTTATAGTGTTTTATTTACATTTTAGAGGCGATAAGGTGATAAGTTGGACAGATCGAGTGAAAAACAATTTTCCCACACAACAATTTTCCCACACAACATCTCTCCTTCTCACTATCACGCATTAGTTTTGCTTCCCCACCCGCCATTTTTAAAAAGACCCGACGGGGCTCATTGCCTTCTTGAATCATGCAGAAACGGGCAGCGTGGGGGTCATGTAATTGATTCTGTTGCTAGAGACTGTACCTGAGTTCAAAGGTTAAATAACTAGCTAGCTAAAATGATAATCCCCCCAAAAAAGCTAGCTAAACAAATTGCATGGAAACTCGATGTCGATGCTAGCTGGCAGCTAATGTTTGCTAGCTAGCGAAGTTAACTAGCTAGCTAGCCGTCGAACGTGATCTACTTAGCTAGTTAGCTACTGTATATCACGCCAAAGATGTTCTTGTGTTAAATTGTTTAGCAGAATGTCTATATTCCAAAACATGTTTTAGGTTTGAACTAATGCAAGCTATCTGGCTAGCTAACATTTCCTAGCTAGCTAGGTAGGACAGAGGTGCTAGCACACTTTAGCTAGCTAGCGAGCCACTTAGCTTGCTGAGCACAGGGCTAAATCATCCAGGAAAACGTCTGTATTCAAAGGCTAAACAAATTGCATCGAGAATGATTTATCTAGGGAACAACGTTTCTTTCACGCAATCTCTTCTCTCTTGCCTTTGCACATTTCTCATGGCCACGTCCATCATGATTCTTCACAACAGTCTAGGCACGTTCCAGGTCGTCTTTATTTCAAGCGTGTTTCACAAATGGGTAGATCTCACAAAGTCAGGGGATTCTTTCAGAAACCAGTGAACCACACCAAATATATGGCTTGAGAGCTTGAGATGAAGCCTTCATTCCTGGAATAAATAAGTGTACTGTGAGTGCGAAATTACAAGATTATGTTATAATACTGTTATTGCATCAAATGGTTGTTTTATGGAATAGAATATGGTTCTTAGAGTTAGTGTTTGTGTACTGGGAGGGACCAGGGTGGAGATGGCTTGGGTATGGATAATTATGAGACGAACCTTGTTTTGGGGGCCAGACCCTGGTTTCCACACAATGAGAACAGATACTGTCTGCTGTGAATAATTCATTTATTTCATACAAATCCTGACCTTGTGACCCATTCCACACATCTGTTGTTTGTCATGTAGACTAAGGGGGTGTATCTTTTCTATAAAAGGTATTTGTATCCTTTGTGTCAGGGCTCTCAACGAATCATCTAAGGGTGGTTCTTTGACCAGCCATCATTATTGCAGAGCTTTCACATCATTCACTTACATTTACATTACATTTTAGTCATTTAGCAGACGCTCTTATCCAGAGCGACTTACATTTTATTACATTTTACATACTGAGACAAGGATATCCCTACCGGCCAAACCCTCCCTAACCCAGGCCAAATATGCCAATTGTGCGTCGCCCCACGGACCTCCCGGTTGCGGCCGGCTGCGACAGAGCCTGGGCGCGAACCCAGCCCAGCCTGGGCGCGAACCCAGAGACTCTGGTGGCGCAGCAATGCAGTGCCCTAGACCACTGCGCCACCCGGGAGGCCCCACTTGCGTTTACACTTGTGTGTGTAAAGATTTTGTTTAATATATCTCTGACTTGTGTGATAAGTTCGTCTCTCCTCATTTGAAAATAAAGAAATAACCACGACAGTATCAATTCATCATCAGGGTTTCAAACGTGGAGCAAGACACATCATGGGAGTTGACCATTGGTCTGAGAACCAACCATTTCTGTTTGTGGGACAGAGCTACAATGCATTACACCTAAAAGTGAGAAAATAACTGTTGTTTAACTGTGCAACCATTGGAAATAAGATTGCATGTTGATACATAAGGGTTCAATATTATACGCATTTGTACATGAATTTATGAAGGCTTAATAGCAGGAGGTAAATATTGGCTCACTATTTGGCAAGCACTGACTATTTTGACCAATTTGTTATAACCCATTAATGTTTAATAATGCATTTCCAAATGATTAAATATCCATCAATAAAGTAATTACAAACCTTTTATAAACCCTTTACAAATGGAACCTTATTGTAAAGTTTTACCAAATGGTTTAGGTAGTCTTCTTATCAACTTTCCTAACCCTGACAGTCATTCCAACTGTTTGATATCCTAACTCTGTCTGCATTCCAATAGGAATAACACATCACTTTGCAAGCCATCATAATAGGACTTGCAGGCCTGATGTGGCCTGTAAATCGACAGTTTCATAATACCACTATGTTAGGGTAAAACTAGGCCATCAAAGTAAGGCCTTATGTTATTGTATTGTCATATATTTAAATATTTATGAAATCATTTGCCTAGGTACTCACTTGGTGAAATCCACAGGCCTTTAAAAGGAAAGAATTAAATAACAATGTCTTTGTCACTATCAAATACAGTAATGGGTGGTAACGCTGCAATTCACTCTGGAAAAAAGGCACCATTTGAAATATGCAAATTAGGCTTTACACCATACAGTGTTAAAGCAACACCCATAAATGATTTACTGTAACACTACAGGTGTTCATTTCTAACACTGAGAAAGTGAACCAGAGTCAGCGCTAACGAAAGTAAGTTCAGTTTACTCTAAATCAAGTGTTATGTTTCACACAGTAGATGTTGTGTATTACTACAGAATAGCTATGCAAACACCACAATCGAGTTCATTTGAAAACGTTAAGACTTAAATGGGGAACACTGCAACAGAGATAACTCTTTAACGTCTTCAAAAGTGTTATTTTATCACCAGTACAGTGTGACTCATGTGTTCCTTGAAAATAGTGTACATTTAACACTTTCTGAGTTAAATGTACACCATTGATTTTGCTGTGTATCTTCCAGTTTGTTTTCACTCTATTAGACTAAGCATATATAGCCTAGTTGATTTGATGATGTTTAAATGTTGCAATGGTGCTGGAATAGCGGAGGCAGTGCTGCTGTTTTCTCTGTGCTGACTTGCGGTAACTCTTTGTGGTTCTAAAGCAGTAGTTGTTCAGTAAACTTTCGGAAACATGAACTTGCTTGACCATGCTGTAGTAGGTCACGTAACTGTTTGTTCCAGGCAAAATTTGTTTTGTGGACTTAACTGGGCAGATATTTATCTCTGGCTTTGTGATGAAACAAACATGTGTGGTTGAATTTATTCATCCACTGTATGACTGTTGTCTTTTTGTTGTCTGCCTTATTGTATATCATGGTGGCATTAGAACTAGTGGGTTATAGTAAAAACAGTGCAATTATCATAACATACATTGTAATATGGCTTTTTTCCTGGTTTGGCTTCCCCAGTGATTTTGCCCATGCACCGCTACTGGCATAATCCCGGAGGAAAATACAACATTATAGGATTCACATAAAAACACTTTAATGCTACTTCTTAGACAAGAATGCCGATTTGTGCATCAGCAGATAAGACATGTTTTTCTTTGTACGTCTTTGTAATAAACACTAGATCCAGGTAGAATAACTGGGTCGTTCCACAAATGAGGTGCTTTATGAGTAGTGTAATATGTTTTATTTAACTGAATTCAACATTCTGTCCTAAAGAGCACATGTTCAACTCAAAGAAAAACTTTTTTCCCATCTCAAGAAATGAAACAAAAATAAGTGACAAATGCAGGAACATGGTTAAGGTAACAAGGTTGACAACTTCATCTTAAATCAGCCATTAATTCCCTTGTGACAGGGGGAATGGAAGTTTTGGTAAAACTTTATTTGGATAGTCCATCTGTAGATATTCTACAGATGGTCATACTATTAACAAACTGTTGATAAGAAACTTCTTGCTTAGGTTACGGTTAGGATTAGGTTGAGAATAAAGGTTAGGTTAAGGATTAGGGTTAGTGCAATCAGTTGGAAAAAGAGATGTTGGGAGAGATACCCCTCATGTTAGCTCTTCCACTTATGGTAGAAAACAAAGGCTGAAACCGGTGTAGTCTCCTATTTAGTTTTGGTCCGTATTCTTTGTAACTCCCTATCCTAAGTTATCTGGGGTTTGTCTTTTAGTTTCTCTTTTTTCTTTTGTCTGAGACAAATCTAGTGGGCATCCTTCGTGGGTGTCTTTTAGGTCCCTTTCTAGTTGCTTTACCAACATTAAGTGAACACCCCCATGGGTCTCTTTCAGAACCCGTTTGAAACCCCTTCTGTTTTGGTTTGGTTGTCATAGTGACTCCTTTGTTAGCTCCCTTTTCTGTTGAGCGATGACATCTAGGGTTGTTGTTAGGAAACGTAAGAGGTTGTAAATATGTATTATCATAAAGAGATAACTCACTTTGCTAACAGACTACAAATGGCTCACTGCATTCTGTTGTTCATGATGACAGACAGGCAGACAGACAGGCAGAGAGGCAATTGGCACCCATTTCCATATGTAGTGTACTACTTTGACCAGGCCCTATAGGGCAATCACAGATGAAAACAACTCTAAAACACATGGATGCGTGCCAAATGGAACCCTATTCCCTAAAGTGCACTGGTCTCTGATCAAAAGTAATACAGTATATAGGGAAGAGGGTGCCATTTGAGATGCATACAAAGTGTGCGTTGTATAAAAACATTTATCTGATGGCTCTGGCTGTTAGCAGACTTGGCTTGAACACTTCTCTAATGTTGTCAGAGCTGCCTATTGAAGCCTATTGATGATGGCTTCTTCACTCACTTCTTCACTCACTTCTAACCCTGTTATAAACAATCAATACAATACAGAGGACAGATGACACAGTATGGATTATGAGAGGTATTAACCCTTTGAATGGAACATTTTAACACGATCTGTGAGCTCTCGTTAGTGGAACCACCATCTTAGTGGTTCCTGGAGTCCGTACATTCTTTTTAAATAGTTGTATTGTTCTTTAGTCGTAGTGTTCTTAGTTTACATTTGTGTTGCTGTTCTTGTCCATTAGTGTTCTGTATTTTGTAATGTTCTATGTTTTGTGTGGACCCCAGGAAGAGTAGCTGCTGCTTTTTCAGCAGCTAACGGGGATGCGAATTATAAATGCTAAACCAACGTGACTGTTTTTCTTTTCAGATTTGTAACTGTCAAACCAACAAAGGACTATTTATAATGAACACTGTAGAGAAATCATCAGACGTCGTTTGAAAATGAATGCTTTAAGATGTACATTTTCTTGTAGAAAATATGAATTCAAAATACTTTCTCTCAGTGGAAGTACGTATTATTATTCAAACACAGACCAAGAGGAGGAATACACATAAATCAAGAGAAAATCTCACCTCTGTAATTTTAGTAAACTCAAGCACATATTGCTCTCGGATAAAGCCAACCATAATTCGTGAGTAAACATCTTGCTTTACAATGAATTTCCGGAGCATTTCTCTCTTTTTTTCTGCTTTTGAATACAGAGAGGGAGGAATATGTTTCTATCCTTTTGTTAGCTTCCTCTCCCTCTGAGTGTAGCGCAGCAGAGCTTGAATCACTGCAATTATTCCCAGTAAATACAGTGTCTCTCCACCGCAACCTGATTTAGTACCACCCCTGTCCAGGACCGAGGGCCCTAACAATGGTGGTGGTTTTAGAGAGGCGGTGCTGTTACGGTTCAGAACAGTCATTCTGATTCCCATGTAAAATGTCACCATTAATATTTTGGGGGGTGGATAGAAATGCTCCAAAATTTTGAAAAAGTACTTTTTCCTCTCATGCTACTATAACTACCAGGAAGTTTGAAAAGGCAGGCTGAATGGGCGGGGAGCTTATATTCATGAGCCCAACTTGACTGACAGCTCTTTGAAATGGCTATGTCAAGAAAATGGGCAAGCAGTGTTGCAGTAAAATCATTTCAAGCCTATTTGTGATACATAAAGCAACTCAAATAACATTGAAATTGCATCGTTTTTCATACTTTGGTCATCACACTTTGATCTGGTTTTCTCCAAATATCAACCAATTTCACGAAAAACAAGATTTTGACTGTTCATGGTCTTGACCAATTTTTATGTATTTGACTAATTTCGCTGCATAACCCTCTTTTCAGGTTTAGAAGAAATGACTGCTAAATGCTAAGTCCCGTGTGCATATACTGGTTTAGCATAGCTAGGTTGTGGTTGTCAAATAAGTTTTTAACTCTAATGCAGTTGATTGGTAATGATGATATGAACATGTGTTGGGGTTGACAGCCATACAAGAAATTACACTAAAATTTTACCTCGACATAGTGTGAAATATACATATAAACAATAGCCTGAATGTAGGCTAATTTCATTGTGTTTGCAATGAGGCGACTGGATCTTTTCCCCATGGCCCTTTCCCCAACGTGTTTCCATGTTTTGGTCAAGTTCGATTTACCTCTTTACCGCATCTATAATCTTATTTTTTTATAGAACCTTGGGAAAGGGTATGTTATAGCACCATAAAGGTTCAATTTAGAACTGTATGAGCATGGTTCTTTATAGAACCTTAAAACTTCTTGTCAATAGGGGGCGCTGTTTTCACTTTGGAAGAAATCGTGCCCAAATTAAACTGCCTCGTACTCTATTCTAGATCGTACAATATGCATATTATTATTACTATTGGATAGAAAACACTCTCAAGTTTCTAAAACTGTTTGAATTATATCTGTGAGTAAAACAGAACTCATTTTGCAGCAAACTTCCATACAGGAAGTGAAAAATCTGAAAACGATGCTCTGTTCCAGGGCCTGCCTATTCAATTGCCTAATATTTATCGATATGCATGCACTTCATACGCCTTCCACTAGATGTCAACAGGCAGTGGAAGGTGGAATGGGGTGTCTAGCTTGATCTGAGGTCAAACAAGAGCCTTTGGAATGGGAGGTCAGGAATTTCCTTTGTCTACCAAGGCGCGAGGCGGAGCTCGACATTGGCTTCTGAAAAGCGTTCGGTATACACGGCGGATATCTCCGGCTCTGTTTTTATTTGATACATATTAGAAAAACATCATAAAGTAGGTTTTTTCAACCGAGTTTCATCAGTTTATTCAACGTTTATTGGGACTTTTGGAGTTTTCCGTTCTTTGCGTCGAGAGAAACTGGGAACGTCATCAACATTGGCTAGCATTGTGGCACGAATTCGACAGGAGAAAAGGACATTCTAAAACCAAACAACGATTTATCCTCGACCTAGGACTCCTTGTACAAGATTCTGATGGAAGCTCAACAAAAGTAAGAACAATTTATGATGTTATTTCGTATTTCTGTGGAAAATGTTATTCCTATTCTATGCCGTTTTGGCGGGCGCTGTCTTGCAATAACGCAAGCTGTTTGTTATGGTAAAGTTATTTTTAAAAATCTAACACGGCGGTTGCATTAAGAACCAGTGTATCTTTCATTTGCCATACAACAAGTATTTTTATGTAAAGTTTATGATGGGTTCTTTGGTCAGATTAGGTGAGTGTCCAAAATAGCTCCGGACATTCTGGTGAATCGATGCTACATATTCACAATGTATAACCACGGTTTGCAGCTCGAAATATGCACATTTTCGAACAAAACATAAGTGTATTGTATAACCTGATGTTATAAGACTGTCATCTGATGAAGTTGGTCAAGGTTAGTGATTAATTTTATATATTTTGCTGGTTTTTGCGAATGCTATCTATGCGGTGAATAAATGCGGTTGTGTGTTTGGCTATTGTGGTAAGCTAATATAATGCTATATTGTGTTTTCGCTGTAAAACACTTTAAAAAATCGGAAATATTGGCTGGATTCACAAGATGTTTATCTTTCATTTGCTGTACACCATGTATTTTTCATAAATGTTTTATGATGAGTATTTAGGTATTTCACGTTGCTCTCTATAATTATTCTGGCTGCTTTGGTGATATTTTTGATGGTAGCTGCAATGTAAAACTATGATTTATACCTCAAATATGCACATTTTCAAACAAAACATACATTTATTGTATAACATGTTATAAGACTGTCATCTGATGAAGTTGTTTCTTGGTTAGTGACTAATTATATCTCTATTTGGTCGGTTTTGTGATAGCTACCTATGCGGTAGAAACATGGTGAAAATATGCGGTTGAGTCTTTGGCTATTGTGGTTAGCTAATAGAAATACATATTGTGTTTTCGCTGTAAAACATTTTAAAAATCAGAAATGATGGCTGGATTCACAAGATGTTTATCTTTCATTTGCTGTATTGGACTTGTGATTTCATGATATTTATATGCTAGGCTATGCTAGTCAGCTTTTACTGATGAGGATGCTCCCGGATCCGGGATGGGTGTTAAGTAGAGGTTAAGAAAAGGGTTCTATATAGCAACAAAAGGGGATCCACTACGGTTACAAGTCAAATCATTTATTTGGCACTATATAGAACCATTTCATTTTAGTGTGTACAAGTCAGGATTCAGGTGGTTATTGTGTTGATAAATGTGGTAACTTGTATAATGGGGGAAAGTAATGAGGTCACTTCCATTATGTAAGAAAATACAGAACACAGAAAATCATTATTTGTGTGTTTTTCATTCACAGCGACATCTCATGCCCCTTTCTCTCGCTCTAATCCACCGTAAGATGAGTTTCCTCTTGACATTTAAAAACAATCAACCTGGAAACATTCAAAATAACGCTGCATGATAACAAACCAACACTGAATAAAGAACAGAGCAAGAAAGAGAAAGGAAGTAAGAATACCTTCATTTGGTGTGCTGCCTTGAAAGCGTCAACCTAGCCGGTGTTGATTTCAGCTCGGTCTTTGTCCAAGGCCTTATTAATAATTATATTGACATTGTTGAGCCTCTTCCTCTTAATATAATGGAATCACTGGGGCGATAAGACTGTGCTTGCATCCCAAATGGCACCCTATTCCCTTTATAGTGCAATACTTTTGACAAGAGCTCACAGGGGTCTTGTCAAAAGTAGTACACTATATAGGGAATAGGATGCCATTTGGTACTAAATCCGTCTGAAGGCCTTCTGAGTCACAGACACTCTGAGCCCCATCGGGACCACACACACACACACACACACGCACACCTACACACATATACAGTACACACACACACTGAGCCACGTTGTGACTCTCTCTTTTAATCTCCCCCGCTCTCGTCTGAATTTGATAATGTTGGGACTGATTGGTTGTGTTCCAGTTCAGCGCCGCTACAAAATGGGATGATTGACAAAGGTGTATGTGTATGGAGCGTGTGTATTCTACCTGTATGCTATGTGTCCATGCATGTGTGTGCATGAGTGTGTGTTAGTGCTTGCTTGTGTGGATAAATGTGTGTAAATCAAAAATGTGCTAAGTATATCTATTCAGCATTACAAGCATCATCTGTTCAGTACACAGTTACTCTGCTCAGACAATCCATCTCCAACAGTCCTCTAACTGTTCCTGCTTAAGTCCTATGGAGACATTCAAAATGACCACCATTGTGGCATTATTGACTTGAATAGGGATTTCCATTCTAGTGATTCCATTTCTGTGGGTAGAGCACCTTGTGTGGTTGGGCTTGCATTTTGACCCTGTTTGTTGGAGATAAAAGTCATTATGCATCATGAAGGGAAATGTCAGAGGTCATTGGGCCCATGTATTACACACACACACACACACACACACACACACACACACACACACACACACACACACACACACACTGTAATGGCCTGTAATTAGCAGCCTGATTAGGAGAAGTAATGACCCAGGAAAATATTGTCCATCGTCTTTATCACACAACGTCTCTGAGATATAGGGGGCAGGGTGTGTGTGTGTGCTTGTGTGTGTGTGTGTGTGTGTGTGTAGTGGGACCTACACAGTATAGCTGGGGGACAAAGACACTCAATCATTAGTTCAATTAAAGTATGTGTTGATGAGGCATAAGGGACATTTGGGGGGTTGGTGAGAAATTGCAGGTGGCAGGGAGGTGGCAGAGAGTTGATGATGAGTCTGAAGAACACAAATAACAAAATCAATGGTGTACATTTAACTCAGGAAGTGTTAAATGTACACTCATTTCGGTAAACATATGAGTCCCACTGTACACTTTTGAAAGTTTTAAAGATTGAACTTTGTTGCAGTGTTCCCCATTTAAGACTTAAAGGATTTGACCCTTTTTTTAAATTTTCGCCTAAAATGACATATGCAAATCTAACTGCCTGTAGCTCAGGACCTGAAGCAAGGATAGGCATTTTCTTGATACCATTTGAAAGGAAACACTTTGAAGTTTGTGGAAATGTGAAATTAATGTAGAAGAATACAACACTTTAGATCTGGTAAAAGATAACACAAACAAAAAAACATGAATGTTTTGTTTTTGTTTTGTTCCATCTTTGAAATGCAAGAGAAAGGCCATAATATTTTACTCCAGTTTAGGCTATTTAGATTTTGGCCACTAGATGGCAGCAGTGTATGTGCAAAGTTTCAGACTGATCCAATGAACCATTGCATTTCTGTTCAACATGTTGTGTCGTGTCTGCCCAAATGTGCCTAATTGGTTTATTAATACATTTTCAAGTTCATAACTGTGCACTCTCCTCAAACAATAGCAACCTCATGCTAATCACATAAGCGCACGTCAGCTCAACCACAGGATGGGACACCGATCCTGTACAGGTATTCAAATGAACTCGATGGTGGTGTTTGCATAGCTCTACTGTAGAGTAATATGCAACATCTACAGAGTAAACTGGACTCACTTTGGTTAGTGCTGACGCTGTTACACTTTCTCAGTGTAAGAAATGACAGTAAATTGTTTTTGGTTGTTGCAATTTGCATATTTCCCAGGTTGCCTTTCTTTACGAGGGAATTGTTAAAATACCACCCATAACAGTATTTGTTTGTGAAAGAGAAATGCTTGTTGAATTCTTAACTTACAAAAGCCTGTACATTTCACCAAGTGAATTTCTAGGTGTAAGATATGATTAAACTCTTTGACAATATAATAAGGCCTTACTTTGATGGCCTAGTTTTACTCTGACATGGTGGTACTAGGATCCTGGTTTACAGACCACCTCAAGCCTGCAAGTCACATTATGGTTCAATAATGTGACTTGTTAGATACTACTGTTAGATACTACTGCACTGCTGGAGCTAGGAACACAAGCATTTTGCTACACCCGCAATAACATCTATCTAAATATGTGTATGTGACCAATACAATTTGATTAGATTTGATGTGATTTGAAATCTGCAGGTTTACTTTTAGAAATCGTTTTTACTAGCTCTGTTATTGCATGTATATTGATTGGTTAGTCTTATGCTACACAAAGATTCGAACAAACATTTTCCGAAGCAAATCCAATCAGTTTCTTAGATTTATTGCACCTGTCATGGAAATGGATGTTCCAGTTCTAAACGGCATTTGCAGGTGAATGAAAATTCCTTCCTCTGGCTGAATTCCAATAGGAGTCACACATCACTTTGCAAGCGAGCATAATGTAATTGTCAGGCCTAATGTGTGCTGTGAACAATTCATTTTAGGCCACTGTATTAGAGTAGAACTAGGGCTCAAATTAAGGCCTTAATATTTTTGTCATGTCTTGTCATAGGGAGTCTATTTTTAACGTTAGCATTTTCCTAGAAACTTGAAAAGGCAAGGCACACTGGGAAATGATATTGGAGGCATGACTTAGAGGGGATGTTGCTTTGTTAGTTATTTTTGACAACCTGTGCGTGTAAGTGTTGTACCAGTTTAAGGGAAAGGGGGATACCTAGTCAGTTGTAAAACTGAATGCATTTAATTGAAATGTCTTCCACATTTAACCCAACTCCTCTAAATCAGACAGGTTTGGAGGGCTGCCCAAGTGGTCTATGGTTACATTGAGCATGTCTGCTACCACTTCTGAAGTCTTTGTGAATGCTTATATAATAGCATGTGACAATAAAGAGTTGTAAATAAAATAAACATAGCTAAGTACTTAACCCAACACTGAGCAACCTGTCAAGAAATACAGACCTCTTAGCGTAATGGTTAAAAATACTATGTGAGGTGTTATTTCAGAACATCATTGGTGCAAACTATACACTGAGTGTACAAAACATTCGGGAACAACCTTCCTAATATTGAGTTGCACCCCATTGTGACCTCAGAACAGCCTTAATTCGTCGGGGCATGGACTCTACAAGGTGTCGAAAGTGTTCCACAGGGATGCTGGCCCGTGTTGACTCCAATGCTACCCACAGTTGTGTCTGGTTAGCTGAATGTCCTTTGCGTGGTGGACCATTCTTGATATACAGTGTTGAGTGTGAAAAGCCCAGCAGCGCTGTAGTTCTTGACACACTCAAACAGGTTCAAAGGCACTTAAATATTTTTTCTTGCCCATTTACCCTCTGAATGGCACACACACACAATCCATGTCTCAATTGTCTCAAGGCTTAAAAATCATTCTTTAACACATATCCTTTGGGTGGTGGACCATTCATTATACAGACGGGAAACTGTTGAGTGAAAGATCCTGCAGAATTGCAGTTCTTCACACATACTGTTCTTAACCTGTCTCCTCCCCTTCATCTACACTGATTGAAGTGGATTTAACAAGTGGCATCAATAAGAGATCATAGATTTCACCTCGATTCACCTGGTCAGTCTATGTCATGGAAAGAGTGGGTGTTGCCTGTTCGGGACAAATCCAATACAACATATTACTGAGTACAACTCTCCACATTTTCAAGCTTAGTGATGACTGCTATATGTTATGGGTATACATGTAATCGTTAAGGAATATGGAGGTTTTCAGGATAAAATAGAAAGGAAATGGAGTTAAGCATAGGCAAAATCCTAGAGGAAAACGGGGTTCAATCTGCTTTCCGGCAGACACTGAGAGATTCATTCACCTTTCAGCAAGACGATAACCTTAAACAAAAGGCCACATCTACAGTATACTGGAATTGCTTACCAAGAAGACAGTGAATGTTTCTGAGTGGCCGAGTCACAGTCTTGACTTAAATCTTCTTGAAAATCCATGTCAAGACCTGAAAATAGTTGTCTGGCAATGATGAACAACCAATTTGACAGAGAATTGAAGAATTCTTTAAAGAATAATGGGCATATGTTGCACAATTGAGGTGCAGAAAGCACTTAGAGACTTACCCAGAAAGACTCACAGCTGTAATCGCTGCCAAAGGTGCTTCTACAAAGTATGGTAAATGAGATATTTCTTGATTTCATTTTCAATACATTTGCCAACATGTCAAAAAACTTTGAAATTATGGGGTATTGTGTGTAGATGGGTGAGAGACAAAAAGCAATTTAATCCATTTTGAATTCAGGTTATAACACAACAAAATGTAAAATAAGTCAAGGGGTATGAAAACTTTCTGAAGGCACTGTACACTTCCTTTATTCCTCTGACAGTCAAGAAGAACCACAATAGCCAGAACACAAACAATCCAGATGACAGGCGGAAAAGGAAGACAAAACAACACACCAGCAAGAGACCAGACGACAAAACAACCCCATAATCAAAATGCAGGCCCCCCGATGTCCCCTAACCCCACAGAGAAACGGACTCCCCTTCCAAAACATTCCCCATACCACTCCCTACTTCCTCTCCACTCTTTACCACCCCTGATCGCTCCATCCTGGCCCCTACGGGCCCAGACCCGTACTTCATGGCCCTTAATGACCCTTACCCACCCCCCACTCCCTTGACCTTATAGACCTCACAGGCACACATCCCCGCTCCTTTCTGACCACCACGGCCTCTGATCCAGCACAGCAGCAAACCTCAGTCTAGACACCTGACCCTCCGAACCGCCTTAACCCTTTCTTGCACCCCCCCATCCCATCACACAGAAGGTTCAGGGGGCCACCAGATCATCAGTGGGGAGGCATGTCAAGACCTGTGAACAACCAAGAAAAACCTAACAACACAAAGACCCGCTCGAGGCCCTGAACCACCTCTGCAACGAAATGAACAAACCGGTACCTAGACCCCCCCCCAATAACCTATCATTATGTCATAGACAATACCATCAGAATAGAAAGAACCACTTAAGGTGGATGTTCATAGTTGCCTCCCACTAGGGAATCTGTCCACAGACGGCACAAGGTACGTACAGAGAACTGCCCCCACGGATGCACTTACACAGAACACACCTACCAACTGTTTTTGAGTTATTCATGGCCAGGTGGATCTGGGCACTGTTTGTTCCCTCTGTTTTCCTGCCTCCAGTGTCCACCATTTACTACCCCACCTTCTCCCCGCAATCTCTTTCCCCTTCCTCCTCCCTCTACACCTATCCCTCTCACAGAACCAGACCAGAACCAGGAACCATTCATCACCACCCCAGAAGAGGCGCGGAGGAAGGATCAAAGCTGGAGACCTAGGCCTGGAGTGAGCAGGCCACAGGGGAGTACCATCACTAACCTCCTGGTCCTGGGCTTCCAAGTGTGTCTGCTTGCTCCTCACATTGTCCTTCCTCCTCTCTACAGATCCAAAGCCAGACCAAGTTTCAGCACTCCAACCCAGCACCTGCAGCAACCCCAGTTTCCCAGTTCCAGGTTGTTGGTTCCTGGTCCCCAGTCCAAGCACCAACCCCTCCGCCAACCCTGGACACAGCAGCGGCCACCACAATTGCCACCCCATCCAACCATTGCCAGCCCAGACCTAACCCCTTCCCCTACCCCCAATAAAAGGACACAGACAGACCGTCAACCACTCCACCAGACCAACCACTCAAACAAAAACTTGAAAACTCAAGCGGGCAGGAGCCACTCTCCAACAAACACTGTCAAACACAAACAAACAAACAAATTAACTGTATGACACTATACATTTGAATAAAACATTTTACTATTTTATCTGATGGTTTTTATTTTATTTTATACCTTATGCTTGCTTTTGTTGACTTTTTGGTTGCCTATGTTTGATTTAATAACTGATTGACTGTCACGTTCGTCATAATAACTGGACCAAAGCGCAGCGTGATCTGGGTTCCACATCTTTTATTTCTATGTGAAACTCACAGCAAAACAAAACAATAAACGAACAAACGAAACGTGAAGAAATGGAGTACTCACAGGCACTACACAAACACAAGATCCCACAAAGCACAAAGGGGAAATGGCTGCCTAAATATGATCCCCAATCAGAGACAACGACAAACAGCTGCCTCTGATTGGGAAAATTACCAGGCCAACATAGAAACATAATCACCTAGATGACCCACCCTAGTCACACCCCGACCTAACCAACATTGACTGATTATGATTAATTGACTTGCCATTTATGGAATTGCTTGAATACCCTGCTTTAAACTTTTTTACTTGAATGCTATTTGAATTATGTATGTGACTTATGCATAACCAAATAAAATGACCTTCCTAGTGTTAAAAATACTTTATTAGGTGTTAATGCATAACAGCATTGGTGCAAGCATTACACACTTCCTAGTGTTAAAAATAATATATGTGTTATTGCATAACACCGGAAGTGTTAATTGCCTAACACTGACAAAGTGTAAAAGCATCAGCACTAAGCACATTGTTAATTAACTTTAAAAGTGTGGACCTACATACACGCTGGCCCAGTGTTAAATTTTAATCTGACAGGGTTGATTCAACTCTGGAGAACTGACTGTGCATGCACACACACACACACACACACACACACACACACACACACACACACACACACACACACACACACACACACACACACACACACACACACACACACACACACACACACACACACACACACACACACACACACACACACACACTCTCTCTCTCTCTCTCTCTCTCTGTATACAGTGAGTTCTCTAGGCCACAAGGTAATAGGTGGCTAGGGGTGCATCAGATAGGGAATAACAATTGTGATGATCCTTTCCACTCCCTTGATGTAATAGATGAAAGCGGCCATCATGTAATAGGACTACTTATGTCTGTCAAAGACGGGGGAAATCTAAACCCCAGTCGGTGTAATTTACCAGGCTCTTTTTATACCTTTTTGTGGTTAAATGTGACATATTACAGAAAGCTGGGTATATGTCGCATGTCAATTCTTCACAGGAGAGGCATTTGAATGTAAAAAACGTATTTTACCAACAGTTTTTTTGTTGTTGCAGAAAAGCCTTCTTTAACATGTGAACTGTCATTTGCCTTAATAACACACTCATTTGTAATCTGTAAATATAAATAAAATGTGAAATCATAAAGCTGTTCAGACACAGAGAAAATACAGAATCTTGCCTAGCCATGATTGGTGGAAATAATGAAGGGGCTGGGACATTCACGAGGAAGAGAGTACATTTTATCACTCAAGGCTTCTCTGTCAAATTACACATCCTGCTCTCTGCTACTTGAAAGATCCTTTGGATTTATGAATATTTTCATCATGGTCTACGTGCAAAGTGTAGCTTTCAATGCCAGTGTTGTCCTGAATACAGCGGCTGGTATCGATACACAGTGCCTTGCAAAAGTACTCATCCCCCTTGGCGTTTTTCCTATTTTGTTGCATTACAACATGTAATTTAAATTGATTTTTATTTGCATTTCATGTAATGGACATACACAAAATATTCCAAATTGGTGAAGTGAAAATAATAACTTGTTTAAAAAAATTCAAAAAAAAGAAATACAGAAAACTTGTGCGTACATACAGTATGTATTCACCCCCTTTGTTATGAAGCACCTAAATAAGATCTGGTGTAACCAATTTTCTTCAGAAGTCACATAATTAGTTAAATAAAGTCCACATGTGTGCAGTCTGTGTCACATGATCTGTCACATGATCTCAGTATACATACACCTGTTCTGAAAGGCCCCAGTCTGCAACACCACTAAGCAAGGGCACCATGAAGACCAAGGAGCTCTCAAGCAGGCAAGGGACGAAGTTGTGGAGAAGTACAGATCAGGGTTGGGTTATAAAAAAATATCATAAACTTTGAACATCCCATGGAGCACCATTAAATCCATTATTAAAACATTTAAAGAATATGGCACCACAACTAGAGAGGGCCGCCCACCAAAACTCATGGACCAGGCAAGAAGGGCATTAATCAGAGAGGCAACAAAGAGACCTAAGATAACCTTGAAGGAGCTGCAAAGCTCCACAGCTGAGATTGGAGTATCTGTCCATAGGACCACTTTAAGCCGTACACTCCACAGAGCTGGGCTTTATGGAAGAGTGGCCAGAAAAAAGCCATTGCTTAAAGAAAATAATAAGCAAACATATTTGGTGTTCGCCAATAGGCATGTGGGAGACTCCCCAAACATATGGAAGAAGGTACTCTGGTCAGATGAGACTAAAATTGAGCTTTTTGGCCATCAAGGAAAACTGTCTGGCGCAAACCCAACACCTTTCATCACCCCGAGAATACCATCCCCACAGTGAAGCATGCTGGTGGCAGCGCAGACCTCAATCCATTTGAGAATCTGTGGTATGACCTTAAAGATTGCTGTACACCAGCGGAACCCATCCAACTTGATGGAGCTGGAGCAGGTTTGCCTTGAAGAATGGGCAAAAATCCCAGTGGCTAGATGTGCCAAGCTTATAGAGACATACCCCAAGAGACTTGCAGCTGTAATTGCTGCAAAAGGTGGCTCTACAAATTATTGACTTTGGGGGGTGACTAGTTTTGCAAGTTTTCAGTTTTTGTTTGTGTCACAATAAAAAATATTTAGCATCGTCAAAGTTGTGAGTTGTGTAAATCAAATGATACAATCCCGCCAAAAATCTATTTAATTCCAGGTTGTAAGGCAACAAAATAGGAAAAATGCCATGACAGGTGAATACCTTTGCGGGCCACTGTAGCTCTGTCTCCTGTGGCTAAAGCAGTCTGGACTGGTTGAGGCCTAGTAGGAAGGGTTATTTTGAAAGTGTCCCAGTCTGCAGTGAATTATCATAATCCATAAACCGGTAATAGTCTACAGTTAAAATGCCAAGATAGCTGCATGTACATATGTTATTGTCTCAATTGGATTAAAAAAGTTGTTTTCCTTGCTAGCTATGTAGCTAACTAGCTAGACAGTTGCATACAGGTTCCATTGCTTCATCCCGCAACAAGCCATTGTTTACAGATGGCTTGTTGCAGGGCGAAGCATCATTAAGCATCATTAAGACAGCTAGCTGAGCTGGCCAATTGCATTCTGCTATTAACCCTCTAAGGTTGATGGCCCCCCCACGAAAATATAATTAGCATCATTTAAAAAACTAGCGATATCTGTATCCGACTATGTCGCACTTCCGCATCTGCGGTGAAAGACGACAGAGCTAGAGCTGTATTTGTCAGACCATTAGTCATCCCGAAATCGGTCATCTCACAATATTGTTTGTAGCGTCCAAATGGTTTGCCCTACAAACTATTATGACCCCTCTACAGAAAGATGAGACTCTCACGAACACGTCGGTTGTTTTGCTACGACTCGTAAAAGTGTCTTGGGACTAGTCTGAAGTCGGTACATCCAATCTGCCAACTTCTGTCTATAGCGTCCGAACAGTTTGGGCTACAAATGAATATGACCCCTTTGTGGAAAGGTGAGACTCTCATGAACACATACATGTGTTGCTCTAGCATGCCCACAGGCCTCACAAGACTCATCCGAAGGTCCCTCAGTACCAGCTGTTACATAGCAAAATATGGAAAAAGGGAAGATGTCTGAATACTTTCCGAATGCACTGTATATGGACACTGTTAAAGGCGAAAATAAGGGTTTAAATACATATTAAAAAAGTACATATATTTTTCATCATCTTTCTTATACACTGCTCAAAAAAATAAAGGGAACACTTAAACAACACAATGTAACTCCAGGTCAATCACACTTCTGTGAAATCAAACTGTCCACTTAGGAAGCAACACTGATTGAGGTCATTTTGCAGGGCTCTGGCAGTGCACCTCCTTGCACAAAGGCGGAGGTAGCGGTCCTGCTGCTGGGTTGTTGCCCTCCTACGGCCTCCTCCACGTCTCCTGATGTACTGGCCTGTCTCCTGGTAGCGCCTCCATGCTCTGGACACTACGCTGACAGACACAGCAAACCTTTTTGCCACAGCTCGCATTGATGTGCCATCCTGGATGAACTGCACTACCTGAGCCACTTGTGTGGGTTGTAGACTCCGTCTCATGCTACCACTAGAGTGAGAGCACCGCCAGCATTCAAAAGTGACCAAAACATCAGCCAGGAAGCATAGGAACTGAGAAGTTGTCTGTGGTCACCACCTGCAGAATCACTCCTTTTTTGGGGGTGTCTTGCTAATTGCCTATAATTTCCACCTTTTGTCTATTCCATTTGCACAACAACATGTGAAATTTATTGTCAATCAGTGTTGCTTCCTAAGTGGACAGTTTGATTTCATAGAAGTGTGATTGACTTGGAGTTACATTGTGTTGTTTAAGTGTTCCCTTTATTTTTTGGAGCAGTGTATATCTCAGATATAAGCCAGACACTTCAGAATTACATTTTTTGGGCAGACTATCTGTTGCTCCATGTAGTGAATCTGTTATTCAATGTGTTTGTATGGGCTAATAGCGCTACGGTCAAATCAAATTTGTCATTTTTGGTGTCTCCTGGTGAAAATGCTGCGAAATGGTTGGTGGTTGGCTTGTCTTGGTCTGGATGGTGGTGGCGTGAGGAGGGCAGATGGAAAAAGAAGAAGCATGGGAGGAGGGATGTAGGCTGTAGGCCAGGGGGTTAGAGGGAGTAAAGGCTAGTCACGGCAGTGCTTCTACCCTGCAGTCTGTCATCTCCTTCCAAGCAATTATTAAGAACCAGATGGCACTGCAGAAACATTGTTGCATTCCAACCAAGAGGTTACAAGTTCAAATCCCCAAAGAATGAACGTATGCTCTATGTCAAGTGTCCTTGAGCACTGCTAGTTTTATGTTGATGGTGATCATTTGGCAGCATTTAGCAAAGTGCCAATAATACTGCCTATATCTCTTTCATGCTTACAGGTCTGGTGGTGTAGCTGCACTGTAACAGGACATTTCAGGTTGCTAGTAACCAATAGATTATGAGTTGAAATCCCAATTGTGGTCACACCACAAGATTTTACAGTGATAGAAATCAGAATACAGCAGCATACTCTCATTTCATAGAAAGAAGACCTAAAAGTTGCATATATTTACTATCTGTTTTACTGAAACTTTAGGCAAAGTGCAGGAATGTATTTTGCCAATTTCCTTTATGTGCACAGACACGGTGGTGGAGCAGGAACTTCAGGTAGCTAGCAACCAAGAAGATGTGAGCTCAAATCCCAAATGAGGTTTAGTCAAATGTATTCAGTATACAGCAGCATACTGTCCTCTAAAATTAACACTTAAATGTAGCTATAAAAATACAGTAACTAGTTGTAGATGTACTGTATTTTCACTGCAACTAGATAAAAACATTGAGGGTACCATGACACAATGTTCTAAGAATGTCCTAAAAACATCCTTGGCAACGTCGCTGTAACCAACTGGGAATTAGACAAAACCTGCAGGGGACTATGACTGTAAAATTGAAGTAAATTATGCCTTTCATAGTAAAGTATTCACAATAACAGTTGACACCTAGGTATTCACACCCGGGTTTTCACATGTGCTCAAATGTTATCACAAATTGTCACGTGAAGTGTCATGGTATCACATGTTGACATTTTGCATCCCCATGTTGTCACATTTAATAAATGTTAGATTGATAAAAAATAGTACAGTACATATATTTGAAAAAATAAATTTGTAATTAGCAATAATTTTAGATTAGCAGAACACAAATAACTAAAGTTAGAATTCCTCAAAAAACAAATATTTGTTAACTGTACTCAAAAACATAAAGTGATAAGAAATCTTATTGACAGATGAGTTAGTATCACTTTTATGATTTGCGTTTTGCTGACCGTTGGAGTAGTTTGAGGAGCCACTACTCAATTTATTTAATGACTTGGCAGTTACTTTTTACAGTGCAAGCACCACCTGTAGGGAGAAAGTTTGGTTCTTCCCTGCCTGAATCTTACTAAAATGTTTTCCATTTTGATTTTGCTTTTGCTGATTTATCTGGCTCAGCTGGTGCACCTTTGATAAATAATGATTTTTCAGGGCTCCTTGTGAAAATGAAAAGCCCTTATAATGCAGTTGGGCATGGTGCATTCAGACAGCTAGACTACTGGAGAGAAAATAAGACTCGTGACCCAAATGGCACCCTATTCCCTACATACTTTTGACTTGAGCTCTGGTCAAAAGTAGTGCACTATGTAGGGAATACGGTGCCATTTGGAACGTAACCTAAGGCTGAGAATTAAAATGAGGAAAACTAATATAAGTGGCTAAGCGCTGTGTTTTTGTACTGCTGAGAGTTCTCCCGTATAATAGCGCGCCGCGTGCTATTGAGTCAGCTCATCTGCAAAAAAGTAAAAACATGAATTACCGGAATAAAAGGGAACTCACATTACCGGCTTTTTAAAATTCATCATCTCACAACCTTTTGTGCGAGACTAACACCCATGAGAATATAAACTGTGAGAAGGACTTTAAAGCTAGGTGGGGGGTGGTTTCGGGCTATTTTTTCTAAATGATTTTAGTCTCTGTGGGTGACGACATAGCAAGACGGTTTGATTGAAAGGTTGATTAGGGTGTCTTTTCAACAAGTATTAATGTATAGTTCCCTATTCCTTTTCCTTCAAAACTATCATTCAGGCAGCGATGCAATTACACAATATGTTTCTTGACAGACAGCTGAGAGTGAATGTACAATCTTCTATAACAAGCATTATTTCAAACATGAGGCCAGAATCTCTCTGATGTTATTAGGGGGAATATATCATATAATAAAGTGTTTTCTCTGGTTTGTTTTGAGGTTTTTATATCCCTTCTAACAGACTTTCAAGGATAATATCCTTCCTCTGCTCTGCATCTCTCAGGTCGAGAAGGAGGAGAGAAGTGAGAGAAAAGCTGGAGGAGAGTAGCAGATGAGCAGTAGAGAGTAACAGAAATTATAGAGTAAAGCACGACAGATAAAGAGAGAGTGAGAAGAGAGAGAGATGGAGAAAAAGAGAGAGATAAGAGAGAGATCGAGAGAGAGACTGACCGACACACGACCTGACAGAGATAGAAAGAGAGAACTACTTGCCTGTGGAGGAACAGAGGCAGTAAGTATAGCCTCTCTATGTCCCTGCTCTGCGGTGTGTGAACCTGGGGTGAGATGGAAGTAGTAGGACAGAGACATGAAGTCTGACGCACTGTGTCTGTAAAGCTGTCATAATATGGACTGTGTTTCAACTGGCACCTGTAGGGATGTCAAACCACTACAGTAGATGTGCTTTTTCCATTCAACAGCACGCACAATGTTTCACAAATACCATGTTAGTTTAGGTAAGTTGTGGTGTACTTAAAAAGTAACTACATAGTAACTACACTGAAGTGAATGTGGTTTCCTTCATTTTACAATTCAATAGTTATTGTGCCTTAGCAGTCACTATTGATGGACACAACATCGGAAAAAGACAACTATGTAGCAAAAACACTTATACAAACATGCAAATAGCTTTTTGCACTGCAATAATAATGCTATTAATTAATTAATGTCTGAAAAGTGTGTTACATCCTGTGCAAAACAGAATGTCTATGTCCCAAATGGCACCCTATTCCCTATATAGCGCACACATTTTTGACCAGAGCCATATGTGTCCTGGTCAAAAGTAGTGCACTAAATAGGAAATAGGGTTGCCATTTGGGACGAATGTGAATAACTTCATCTCGAGCACGTAAGCTACACAGACCATTTAGATGCAAATAAACCGGTGACTGTCCATAATTGTCGGCAAGACAACCGAATGCCCATTGTGACTTGTGTTGTGAGGCAGTGTTTGGAAGTGTCAAAATCCAGACCTAATCCCAATTGAGATGTTGTGGCAGGATTTAAAACAAGCAGTTCATGCTTGATAACCCTCAAATGTTACTGAGTTAAAGCAGTTCTGCATGGAAGAGTGGGCCAAAATTCCTCCACAGTGACGGGAGAGACTGATCAACAACTACAGGAAGCGTTTGGTTAAAGTCATTGCAGCTAAAGGTCAAAGGCAGACCCATTTAATGAGTGTAAGGGCGCAATTACTTTTTCACACAGAGGAATTGGGTGTTGCATAACTTTGTATAATTCGTTTGGTAATTTGTTTGTTCCCTTAATCAAATATTAGGTTTTGTTTGAAGATCTGATAACATTCGCTATCAAAAATATACAAAATTAGAGAAAATCAGAAAGGTGGCAAATACTTTTTCACTACACTGTATGTATTTTACAGTTACAAGGAAAGTGAAATATTTTATAGTTAGTCGTTTTATAAACTGATAATACTATATTTAGAAATATTTAAGTAAATTCAAGCCTTATTCACACAGTTTTGTTTAATAGGAAATAGATCATATAACACATTTCATATTTTAATCATATTTGTTCTGTCTACTTAAAAGTGACTACACATTAGCAATTTACAACAAGTATTTTCCAGAAAAGTGAGATTTGAACCTTTCTTGGAGTATGCATCATTACTAGTTATGGCCCTCTCATTATATATAATTTGTTTGGGGATTACGCAGATTACATTTTTTATTACATTTAGTTAAATATAACCCATAACAGTCTAAACCCTGTCTACCAAGGATCATTTAACTATTTGATTTAGAATTTTAAGACCCCTTGAAATATCCCCAAAAATATTTTATGAAAAAAATGTGTTTGGCGTTACTGCTATTAGCCTATACAAATGCGTTGAATAACAGATTCCCTACATGGAACAACAGATAGTCCCAGAAAACTTTGTTCTGAAGTTTCTTTCCTATATCTGAGAGATACAAGAAAGAGCAGGAAACTTTTTTTAAATGATTTTCTTTGTATTTTTTTACATTTACATTTTTATTTAACCCTTTATTTTTGGCACTGAACAGACTCCATATACTGTACAGTCTACTTCCATTCATTTTTTAAACTGGTCCCGGGGGACCTTCAGATAAGTCTTGTGAGGCCTGTGGGCAATCCATTCATAACCCATATACATTTTGTTACATTACAGCGTTATTCTAAAATGGATTAAATCGTTTTTTCCCCTTATCAATCTACAAACAATAACCGATAATGACAAAGCAAAAACTGTTTTTTAGACATTTTTTCAAATGTATAAAAAAATAAAAACTGAAATATCACATTTACATAAGTATTCAGACCGTTTACTCTGTACTTTGTTGATGCACCTTTGGCAGCGATTACAGCCTAGAGTCTTTTTTGGTATGACGCTATAAGCTTGGCACACCTGTATTTGGGGAGTTTCTTCCATTCTTCTCTGTAAATCCTCTCAAACTCGTGCAGGTTGGATAGGGAGCGTCGCTGCACAGCTATTTTCAGGGATGTTCAAGTCCAGGCTCTGGCTGGGCCACTCAAGCCTGAAGCCACTTCTGTGTTGTCTTGAATTTGTGCTTAGGGTCATTATAATGTTGGAAGGTGAACCTTCACCCCAGTCTGAGGTCCTGAGCAGGTTTTCATCAAGGATCTCTCTGTACTTTGCTCTGTTCATCGTTCCCTCGATCCTGACTAGTCTCCCAGTCCCTGCCGCTGAAAAACATCCCCACATCAAGCATGATGCTGCCACCACCATGCTTCACTGTAGGGATGGTGCCAGGTTTCCTCCAGACGTGACGCTTGGGATTCAGGCCAAAGAGTTCAATATTGGCTTCATCAGACCAGAGAATCTTGTATCTGAGAGTCCTTTAGGTGCATTTTGGCAAACTCCAAGCAGGCTGTCGTGCCTTTTACTGAGGCGTGTCTTCCGTCTGTCCACTCTACCATCAAGGTCTGATTGGTGGAGTGCTGCAGAGTTGGTTGTCCTTGTGGAAGGTTCTCCCATCTCCACAGAGACCTCTGTCAGAGTGACCATCGAGTTCTTGGTCACCTCCCTGACCAAGGCCCTTCTCCCCCAGTTGCTCAGTTTGGCCGGGCGGCCAGCTCTAGGAAGTGTCTTGGTGGTTCCACATTTCTGGAGGCCACTGTGATCTTGGGATCTTCAATGCTGCAGAAAAGTCCTCTCTCGGAGATCTACGGACAATTCCTTCGACCTCATGGCTTGGTTTTTGCACTGTCAACTCAGGGACCTTAGATAGACAGCTAGCAGATGGATTGTTCTTGCCTCTCTGCCTGCTGGAGGTACTGCATGTTGGTTACAACCTTAAAAGTAACAACAAAGAAAGTTAGCAGGTCTGTTATGAAATGCATTTGTCACATCATCTGGATTCGGGCATTTCTGTGCTACATCAGAAATCCTCTAAACGGGGAGATAAATTTGTATTATTATATTCCTTTTCATTTACAAATCTCATGACTAGACTATGAGACATGGCTGTATGTAGGGGGATTTTTATTTAGCTGAGCCTGCTAGCTAAATGTCGTATTGGAATAGTTAGCTAGCTAGCAATTTGCTGTGAAGTCACTGAAATTATTTGAAATAATGATTGAGGTAGCTATGCAATCTAACTCAACACTTAGCTAATACAAACTACTGTAATTTGAATGACAAGAAATAAAGGTTAACTTAATCCTTGTTCGATGTCCTGTGGCACCACAAGTGGGCATGCTCACTGAATTAAAGGGTAACTCATAAAAAATCTAAGTGGTCACCTGTTTGTGGTTTAAGCATGGTTCTGAACACAGAAAGTCAAAGTTATAATGAAAAAATATATAAACACAGCAGGTAAAGTGTTGGTCCCATGTTTCATGAGCTCTAATGAAAGATCCCAGAAATGTTTAATATGCACAAAAAGCTTATTTCTCTCAAATTTTGTAACGGCAGTCTAAGTCGTCCTCCTCAGACGAGGAGAGGCGAGAAGGATCGGAGGACCAATGTACAGCGTGGTAAGTTTCCATGATTTAATAACAAGAAAACTAGACAAAATACAAAACAACAAACGTACTAACCGTCACAGTCCCGTGTGGCACAAACACTGACACAGGAAACAACCACCCACAAATCCCCAACACAAAACAAGCCACCTATACATGATTCTCAATCAGGGACAACGATTGACAGCTGCCTCTGATTGAGAACCATATTAGGCTGAACACAGAAACAGACAAACTAGACACACAGCATAGAATGCCCACCCAGCTCACGTCCTGACCAACACTAAAACAAGCAAAACACATAAGCACTATGGTCAGGACGTGACAGTACCCCCCTCCTGAGGGGCAGACTCCGAACGCACCCCTAAAACTCAAGGGGAGGGTCTGGGTGGGCATCTGTCCGCGGTGGCGGCTCCGGCGCAGGACGAGGCAACCACTCCACCATTGTCTTTGTCCCCCTCCGTAGCGTCCTTTGAGTGGCGACCCTCGCCCCCGACCTTGGCCTAGGAATCCTCCCCAAGGCCCCCACATGATTTAGGAGACAGCTCAGGACAGAGAGGTAGCTCAGGACAGAGAGGTAGCTCAGGACAGAAGGGCAGCTCCGGACAAAGAGGCAGCTCTGGACTGAAGGGCAGCTCCGGACTAGTGGCAGCTCCGGACTGAGGGGCAGCTCCGGACTGAGGGGCAGCTCCGGGCTGAGGGGCAGCTCCGTGCTGAGGGGCAGCTCATGACTGGAAAGCAGCTCATGACTGGAGGGCAGCTCATGACTGGAGGGCAGCTCATGACTGGAGGGCAGCTCATGACTGGAGGGCAGCTCATGACTGGAGGGCAGCTCATGACTGGCTGGCGGCTCTGGCAGCTCCTGACTGGCTGGCGGCTCTGGTGGCTCCTGACTGGCTGGCGGCTCTGGCGGCTCCTGACTGACGGACGGATCTAGCGGCTCCTGACTGACGGACGGCTCTGAAGGCTCGGGACAGACGGGCGGCTCTGAAGGCTCGGGACAGACGGGCGGCTCTGAAGGCTCGGGACAGACGGGCGGCTCTGAAGGCTCGGGACAGACGGATGGCTCTGAAGGCTCGGGACAGACGGATGGCTCAGATGGCGCTGGGCAGACGGATGGCTCAGATGGCGCTGGGCAGGCAGGCAGCTCAGACGGCACTGGGCAGGCAGGCAGTGCAGACGGCGCTGGGCAGGCAGGCAGTGCAGGCGGCGTTGGACAGACGGCCGACTCTGACCTGCTGAGGCGCACAGTAGGCCTGGTGCGTGGTACCGGCACTGGTGGTACCGGGCTGAGGGCACGCACCTCAGGGCGAGTGCGGGGAGAAGGAACAGTGCGTACAGGGCTCTGGAGACGCACAGGAGGCTTGGTGCGTGGTGCCGGAACTGGTGGTACTGGGCTGGGGCGGGAAGGTGGCGCCAGATATACCGGACCGTGCAGGCGTATTGGCTCCCTTGAGCACCGAGCCTGCCCAACCTTACCTGGTTGAATGCTCCCCGTAGCCCGTCCAGTGCGGGGAGGTGGAATAACCCGCACTGGGCTGTGTTGGCGAACCGGGGACACCATGCGTAAGGCTGGTGCCATGTACACCGGCCCGAGGAGACGTACTGGAGGCCAGATATGTTGAGCCGGCTTCATGGCACTTGGCTCAATGCTCAATCTAGCCCGGCCAGTGCGGGGAGGTGGAATAACCCGCACCGGGCTATGCACACGTACAGGAGACACCGTGCGCTCTTCCACATAACACGGTGTCTGCCCGTACTCCCGCTCTCCACGGTAAGCATGGGAAGTGGGCGCAGGTTTCCTACCTGCCTTCGCCACACTACCCTTTAGCCCCCCCCCCCCCAAGACATTTTTTGGGTTTCTTCACGGGCTTCCAGCCACGCTTCCGTGCTGCCTCCTCATACCACTGCTCCTGGGCTTTAGCTGCCTCCATCTCTTCCCGAGAGCGGCGATATTCTCCAACGTGAGCCCAGTGTCCTTTTCCCTCCAAAATTTCCTCCCATGTCCAGGAGTCCTGTGTAGCTGGCCGCTGCTGCTGCTGTCGCTGCCCGTAGCCACGCTGCTTGGTCCGAGTTAGGTGGGTGGTTTTGTAACGGCAGTCTAAGTCGTCCTCCTCCTCAGACGAGGAGAGGCGAGAAGGATCGGAGGACCAATGTACAGCGTGGTAAGTTTCCATGATTTAATAACAAGAAAACTAGACAAAATACAAAACAACAAACGTACTAACCGTCACAGTCCCGTGTGGCACAAACACTGACACAGGAGACAACCACCCACAAATCCCCAACACAAAACAAGCCACCTATATATGATTCTCAATCAGGGACAACGATTGACAGCTGCCTCTGATTAACAACCATATTAGGCTGAACACAGAAACAGACAAACTAGACACACAACATAGAATGCCCACCCAGCTCACGTCCTGACCAACACTAAAACAAGCAAAACACATAAGCACTATGGTCAGGACGTGACAAATTTTGTCCACATATTTGTTTACATCCCTGT
Organism: Salvelinus alpinus; assembly: GCF_045679555.1. Classification (NCBI taxonomy): domain Eukaryota; kingdom Metazoa; phylum Chordata; class Actinopteri; order Salmoniformes; family Salmonidae; genus Salvelinus; species Salvelinus alpinus. The sequence goes on from NC_092093.1 coordinate 82,254,122, forward strand.
AAGTGAGTGTTTCTCATTTGTCAAGATAATCCCTCCACCTGACAGGTGTGGCATTTTAGGAAGCTGATTAAACAGCATGATCAATGTGTATAGCCTCGTTATTGTTACAGTATGTTATTGTGTTACTTTTTATAATTTACATTTTTTACTTTAGTTTATTTGGTAAATATTTTCTCAAATCTTCTTGAACTGCACTGTTGGTTAAGGGCTTGTAAGTAAGTGTTTCACGGTAAGGTCTACACTTGTATTCAGCGCATGTGACAAATAAAGTTTAATTTGATTTGATTACACAGGTGCACATTGTGCTTGGAAAAATTAAAGGCCACTCTGTAATGTACAGTTTTTTCACACAACACAATACCACAGATGTGTCAACTTTTGAGGGAGCGTGCAATTGGCATGCTGACTGCAGGAATGTCCACCAGAGCTGTTGCCAGAGAATTTAATGTTAATTTATCTACCATAAGTCACCTCCAATGTTGTTTTCGAGAATTTTTGGCCTCACATCCGCAGACCACTTATAAACAAGACATGGTATCAAGAACAAGATGGAACTAGCTGAAACGAGTCACTTATGCTTCCCCACATGGCAGTTTCTTGTCATTGTTGTTAGCTACTGTATCTGGCCATCCAAAATCACAACAACTGGCGGACTTATGCCCCATTGAAGCGTGTACATCATTTTCATAACGTTGTCAGCTTACCCATCTATAAATCCTTTATGAAGCGGTGGTTATGCCACCCTTTAACTTCTTCAGGCTGCAAGCCCGACATCGGGATCAATATGACAACAGCCTGTCCAAGTGCAGAGCGCGAAATTCAAAATCTATTTTTGTAAAATATTTAACTTTCACACATTAACAAGTCCAATACAGCATTTGAAAGATAAACATCTTGTCAATCCAGCCAACATGTCCGATTTTTTAAATGTTTTACAGAGAAAACACCACATATATTTATGTTAGGTCACCACCAAATAAAAAAAGACAGAAAGACATTTTTCACAGCACAAGTAGGCTGCATTTAGCATGCACAAGCCAACCTAACTAACCTAGAACCAACCTAAATAACCTAGAAAAAACTACCTCAGATGACAGTCCTATAACATGTTACACAATAAATCTATGTTTTGTTAAAAAAAAATGCATATTTTAGCTATAAATCAGTTTTACATTACTGCTACCATCATAGCTACAGTAAGAAATCGCACGGGAGTAGCCAGAGAAAATACAGACACCAACGTCAACTACCTTATTACACTTCAGAAAACATTTCAGAGAAATATATGGTGGATAGCTAATGAAAGAGAAAGATCTTGTGAATACAGACAATATTTCAGATTCTTTAAATGTTTTACAGCGAAAACACCACATATATTCATGTTAGCTCACCACCAAATACAAAAAGAGAGACACTTATTTTTCACAGCACCGGTAGCATGCAGCTAGCATGCAGCTAGCATGCAAAGCCAACCTAACTAACCTAGAACTAACCTAAATAACCTAGAAAAAACTCCCTCAGATGACAGTCCTATAACATGTTACACAATAAATCTATGTTTTGTTCAAAAAAAATGCATATTTTAGCTATAAATCAGTTTTACATTACTGCTACCATCATAGCTACAGTAAGAAATCGCACGGCAGTAGCCAGAGAAAACAGACACCAACGTCTACTTCTAATTTCACATCAGAAAAGATTTCAGAAAAATATATGGTGGATAGCTAATGAAAGAGAAAGATCTTGTGAATACAGACAATATTTCCGATTTCTGAAGTGTTTTACAGCGAAAACACAATATATCGTTATATTAGCTTACTACAATAGCTAGCACACAGCAGCATTGATTCTAGTCAAACGCTAGCGATAGCACAGTTCGACAGATATATGAAAAAGCATCCCAAATTGGGTCCTTATCTTTGTTGATTTTCCATCAGAATGTTCTCCAAAGGGTCCTTTGTTCAGAACCGTGTTCATTTGGACCTAGAACGAACGATGTCCCTGTTGAATTAGCATGACACACTGGCCATGCCATGCTAACCTCTCCGTCTTGACAAAATTCTTGCGTCGCATCACGTCTAAAGTCCAGAATAAATTTCAATAATATAATTAAAGTATATTGAAAAAACATACTTTAGGATGATTTTGTGACATGTATCAAAGAAAATCGAAGCTGGAGGTCATATTCACCTATAACGAGTGTTTTCCAGGAGCGCGGTCCAGTTCCTACTTCGCGCCCAGAAAAAATTATAAAGTGCGCACTTATCACTCAAAGAGGTTCCTTTCAGTCCCTGACAGAGATAATCAAGTCCTTTTTTCTCTCACTTCCGCATGACAACCAGGGGAAGATGTGTGACGTGTTTGTACAGTCCCAAGTGCCAAGGCCTTTTATAGAGAGTATCTTGAAGAGAGACATAGCTTCTTGGAAAATTCACTTTTTCCAGAAAATGGGCTGTAAAAAGAGTTATGTTTCACTTAGAGAAATAATTAAACCTGTTTTAGAAACTAGAAGGTGTTTTATATCCAAAGGTAATAAATAATATGCATATTGTACGAGCAAGAATTGAGTACGAGGCCGTTTGAAATGGGCACCTTTTTTCTGGCTACTCAATAATTTCCCTTGCAGCCATAAGAGGTTATTAATAAAGCACAGGTTTATTTCATATTTGACATTGTGGGTTATGTCACATTTGACATGGCTGGTTATGTCACACAGTTATGCCACATTTATGAACACTTTATAGATGATTTGTGACACATTTATACAAAGTTAATGAAGGCTTTAGGGACAAAAAAATGACACAATACATTATTTACCATTAATTTCTATTGGGCACAAAATAATCTGAAACACAACCAAAACAAACTGCAAATGCATCCATCAACTTTGTAGTCACAAGCTTGATGTAGTCATTGCGTGCTAGGAATATAGGACCAAATACTAAACTTTTTACTACTTTTTTTTATAAGAATCTTTAGAAGTGTCAATAATTTTGACGCTTACCTTTTTGATAAAAAAGTATTTATTACTTGTTAAACAAAATCTCTTTCTCTGAGCAATTGAGCTGTCCTCAGGGCAGCTGCCTTAGGCCGTTGCTCTTCTCTATTTAAAAAAAGTATTTTGCCACTGGACTTATCTTCTTGTCAATAGGGGGGGCGCTGTTTTCACTTTGGAAAAAATCGTGCCCAATTTAAACGGCCTCGTACTCTATTCTAGATCATACAATATGCATATTATTACTACTATTGGATAGAAAACACTCTCAAGTTTCTAAAACTGTTAGAATTATATATGTGAGTAAAACAGAACTCATTTGGCAGCAAATTTCCAGACAGGAAGTGAAAATTCTGGAAATGGGGCTCTGTGTCAGGGCCTGCCTATTCAACTGGCTTATATTTATCGATATACATGCACTTCATACGCCTTCCACTGGATGTCAACAGGCAGTGGAAGGTGGAATGGGGTGTCTAGCTTGATCTGAGGTCGAACAAGAGCTTTTGGAGTGGCAGGTCAGCCATTTTGTCAATTTTCCAAGGCGCGCGAAGGACCTCGACATTGTCTTCTGATAAGCGATCGGTATACACGGCGAATATCTCCGGCTCTGATTTTATTTGATACATATTAGAAAAACATCATAAAGTAGGTCTTTTCAACCGAGTTTTATCAGTTTATTCAACGTTTATTGGGACTTTTGGAGTTTTCCGTTCTTTGCGCCAAGAGAGGATGGGAATGTTATCAACCTTGGCTAGCATTGTGGCGCGAATTCGACAGAAGAAATGGACATTCTAAAACCAAACAACGATTTATTCTGGACCAAGGACTCCTTGTACAACATTCTGATGGAAGCTCAGCAAAAGTAAGAAAAAATATATGATGTTATTTCGTATTTCTGTGTAAAATTTTGAGTCCTATTCTCCGCCATTTTGGTGAGCGCTGTCTCGCAAAAACGCAAGCTGTATGTTATGGTAAAGTTATTTTTAAAAATCTAACACAGCGGTTGCATTAAGAACCAGTGTATCTTTCATTTGCCATACAACAAGTATTTTTATGTAAAGTTTATGATGAGTTCTTTGATCAGATTTGGTGAGTGTCCAAAATATCTCCGGACATTCTGGGAAAATGTTGCTACGTATTCACAATGTATAACCACGATTTGCAGCTCTAAATATGCACATTTTCGAACAAAACATAAATGTATTGTTATCCTGTTTGGGCTATAGGGGGCGAATTGGAAAAACTGGAAAATATGCGCAAATTTTCAAACGGCCTTTTAATCAATTTCTGCTCTTACAATATGCATATTGTTAATAGTATTGGATAGAAAAGAGTCTCAAGTTTCTAAAACCGTTTTAATTTTTTCTCTGAGTGGAACACAAGTCCTTTGGCAGCACTTTCCCCGACCAGGAAGTAAAATGCAAGATGTTTATGCTCGCTTCAACGCTCTGCCTATACATGGTCATGCCACTTATGACCCGAAACACACCTCGTACGCCTTCCTCTGGGTGTCAAGAGTACGTCAGAGGAGAAATCATGCGTTTATCTTGTTCTGACGTGAAATAAGACCTATTTCTTTGACGTGACCGTCAATTTCAGGAAGTCAGAAGCGTGCGACTTGGGAGAGATATCATGTTTTGTTTTGCTGCCGTTTCGGATGTGAACTATCTCCAGCTCGGATTTGATTTGATAAATGAAACCATGTCATCGTAATGTATGTTTTTTCAATATAGTTTAATCAGATTATTTGAATTTTTTCGGGAGTTTTGCCGTGTTCCGTAATGTTTATTTTGTTTACGTTGGAGAGTTCCGTGCCACTCGACGAGTACCCCTGCTAAATGAAGATGGAAAGTTGCCATTCTGAAGGGATTGAACGACTCTTCTGGACTAAGGACAACTTGATCAACATTCTGATGAAAGATCAGCCAAAGTAAGACCAAATTTATAATGTTATTTCATATATCTGTCGTGCATGTCAACTGGTCGCGCGCGCCCAAGTGTGTCTGTCTGGCGTGGCTATGCTAATTTAGCGCTACATTTAGTTTTCGATGTAAAACATTTAATAAATCGGAAATATTGTCTGGAATCACAAGAATCCTGTTTTTCAATTGCTGCACAGTATGTATTTCTCAGAAATGTTTTATGAGGAGTAATTAGGTATTTGATGTTGGTGTCTGTAAATGTTATGGCTGCTTTCTGATTGTAGCTGAAATGTAATTTATGATTTATACCATAAATATACACATTTTTCAAAAAAAAAATATGCTATACAATAAATATGTTATCAGACTGTGATCTTATGAAGTTGTTTCTTGGTTAGTGGCTATATATATCTTCATTTGGTCGAATTAGTGATAGCTAGTGACGGAGTAAAAAACTGATGCAGTTAGAAAAGTGCTCTCTTTTGCTGACGTGGTTAGCTAATAGATTTACATATTTTGTCTTCCCTGTAAAACATTTTAAAAATCGAACATGGTGGTTAGATTCACAAGATGTCTGCCTTTCATATGCTGTATTGGACTTGTTAATGTGTAAAAGTAAAATATTTAAAAAAAATGTTTTTTTGAATTTGCCGCTCTGCCTTTTCAGTGGAATGTGGGAGGAGTGCCGCTAGCGGCACCCCTGGCCTAAACAGGATAACTTGATGTTATAAGACTGTCATCTGATGAATTTGTCCAAAGGTTAGTGATTAATTTTATATTTATTGCTGGTTTTTGCGAAAGCTACCTTTTGCGGTGAATAAATGCGGTTGTGTGTTTGGCTATTGTGGTAAGCTAATATAATTCTATATTGTGTTTTCGCTGTAAAACACTAAAAAAATCGGAAATATTGGCTGGATTCACAAGATGTTTATCTTTCATTTGCTGTACACCATGTATTTTTCATAAATGTTTTATGATGAGTATTTATGTGTTTCACGTTGCGCTCTAATTATTCTGGCTGCTTTGATGCTATTTTTGATGGTGGCTGCAATGTAAAACTATGATTTATACCTCAAATATGCACATTTTCGAACAAAACATAAATGTATTGTATAACATGTTTTAAGACTGTCATCTGATGAAGTTGTTTCTTGGTTAGTGACTAATTATATCTCTATTTTGTCGGTTTTGTGAAAGCTACCTATGCGGTGGAAACTTGGTGAAAATATGCGGTTGTGTGTTTGGCTATTGTGGTTAGCTAATTTAAATGCATATTGTGTTTTCGCTGTAAAACATAAAAAAAATCGGAAATGATGGCTGGATTCACAAGATGTTTATCTTTCATTTGCTGTATTGGACTTGTGATTTCATGAAAATTATATTATATGATATCCCTGTCCCGTTAGGCTAGGCTATGCTAGTCAGCTTTTTTGATGAGGAGGATCCCGGATCCGGGATGGGTATCACTGAAAGGATAAAGCTACAAAGTTAGAATGACTATGTATGCGGATGATTCCTTACTCTATATGTCAGCATCCAAATACAGTGAGCTCACTGAAATTCTAAAAAAGGAGCTACAGTCAGTATCAGAAATGGTGATTAGTAATAAACTGGTCTTAAATACATGTACAACTAAAAGTATTGTATTTGGTTCAAAACATTCTCTAAGACCTAAACATCAACTTGAGTTGTGTATATAAAGGGTGTGATCACTAAGCAAGTTGAGGAAGCTAAACTCCTTGGTATAACATTTAAATGGTCAATTCATATTGGTAATGGTCATATTGACAACGTTATTGTGAAGATGGGGAGGGGTATGTCTGTTAAAAAAATATATATTCTTCATGTTTGACACAAAAATCAACTCCGCTTGTTGTTCAGGCTCTTGTCTTGTCCCATCTCGACTACTGTCCAGTAATTTGGTCAAGTGTAGCAAAGAAAGACCTAGCAAAGCTGCAGCCAGCTCAAAACAGAGCAGCACGCCTTGTACTTAACTGCACATACAGCCCTAACATCAGCAACATAAATGCCAGTATTTCCTGGTTGAGGAAGAGATGACAAGCGATGAACTGCTTTAATTCTAGCTTTAATGAGAAGTGTTACTGTGATGAAAATTCCAGATTGTCTGCATAATCAAATAGCATTCAGATCAGACACCAATAGATACCCCACAAAACATGCCACCAGGGGTGGTCCAAAACGAATTGATGGCAATGCACAGTATTATATGATCGTACGGAACTCCCTTCCATCTCCAATTACTCAGGCAAACAGCAAAATTACAGTGGAATGGAGAGGACTGCAAGGGGACATATGCACAAACACACGCACACACAGACACACTAACACACACATACTTGTTTTAGGTATATTGTTTGTTTTATTGTTATTATTATTATTTTTAGTTGTATTGATTGTATTCTTTTTGTGTAACTGCCCTTGTCTTTTGTTTTTTTGTTACTTGTCATGTTTTGTGTTATTTTTGTGGACACCTGAAAGAATAGCTGCTGCTTTTGCAAAAGCTCATGGCGATCCAAATAAACAAATAATAAACAACATTTTATTAAAATAAAATGATAATTTTTCTCTTTTTTTAGCCTACAATACAGCTCAATATTTTAATGATTTATTTTATACAGTTATTATTGGTAATTTTTATCAAGCGTGTCAATAATTTCGAACCCCACTGTGGAAAAACACTATATAAGGAATAGGGTGCCATTTGGTACAAAGGAACCCCTTGATAGTCTCATCACTGCCAGAGCTGTGACAGGGTAATTCCAGACTCCTGAGTCACTCTTCTGTCAAGATCAGAATCAGTGCACTTTGACAAAGCTAACACAAGTTACTTTCCTGCAGAAATCTGTCTAGAAAGCTGTTAAAATGCTGAGCCAAGTGTCTTACTGATTCATACAATCAAAGTGTTGGAAATCACAATGACTTTGTAAAGATAAGGCTCTTTTGAAACCAGTGGAGGCTGGTGGGAGGAGCTATAGGAGGACAGGCTCATTGTAATGCCTGGAATGGAATTAATATAACATAGTCAAACATCTGGTTTCTATATGTTTGATAACGTTCCATTAACTCCATTACAACCATTACAATGAGCCCGTCCTCCTATAGCTCCTCCCACCAGCCTCCTCTGTTTGAAACCTTGACATGGATCAGATTAGCAATCTCCATTCAAGCGAATTGCAAAATTAGCCAACCCCAAGTTTCAGATACTCTTTTCTTTTCATTTTCCTTTCTCAGATGCAGGTGGCTGCCCAATTTAATTCAGCCCTAGGTGTTCAGAGAGGCAGCAGCAGACAGTGGTGATCCATTGATTGTAAGAGTTTGGGCCAGATTGGATGAAAGTAAAATTATTATAAATTATTTCCTCTTAGCTTTGGCCGAGAGCACAAAGTCACTTATATTTATTTGCAACCGGATAAGGGTTATTGGTTATGTTACACTATTAAATATAATATCATCCTTAATCAGGGCCACAGGGATAAAAATACGGGAAGTGGCACCCTATTTGCTATATAGTGTACAACTTTTGACCAGGGCCTACAGTGATGCACAGTGTAGTGCATCACTGTGCACATCCTTCTTGATCCAAATCAGTCAGGTTTCAAGACTAGTCATTCAACTGAGACTGCTCTTCTCTGTGTCACGGAGGCGCTCCGCACTGCTAAAGCTAACTCTCTCTCCTCTGCTCTCATCCTTCTAGACCTATCGGCTGCCTTTGATACTGTGAACCATCAGATCCTCCTCTCCACCCTCTCCGAGCTGGGCATCTCCGGCGCGGCCCACGCTTGGATTGCGTCCTACCTGACAGGTCGCTCCTACCAGGTGGCGTGGCGAGAATCTGTCTCCGCACCACGTGCTCTCACCACTGGTGTCCCCCAGGGCTCTGTTCTAGGCCCTCTCCTATTCTCGCTATACACCAAGTCACTTGGCTCTGTCATATCCTCACATGGTCTCTCCTATCATTGCTATGCAGACGACACACAATTAATCTTCTCCTTTCCCCCCTCTGATAACCAGGTGGTGAATCGCATCTCTGCATGTCTGGCAGACATATCAGTGTGGATGACGGATCACCACCTCAAGCTGAACCTCGGCAAGACGGAGCTGCTCTTCCTCCCGGGGAAGGACTGCCCGTTCCATGATCTCGCCATCACGGTTGACAACTCCATTGTGTCCTCCTCCCAGAGTGCTAAGAACCTTGGCGTGATCCTGGACAACACCCTGTCGTTCTCAACTAACATCAAGGCGGTGACCCGTTCCTGTAGGTTCATGCTCTACAACATTCGCAGAGTACGACCCTGCCTCACGCAGGAAGCGGCGCAGGTCCTAATCCAGGCACTTGTCATCTCCCGTCTGGATTACTGCAACTCGCTGTTGGCTGGGCTCCCTGCCTGTGCCATTAAACCCCTACAACTCATCCAGAACGCCGCAGCCCGTCTGGTGTTCAACTTTCCCAAGTTCTCTCACGTCACCCCGCTCCTCCGCTCTCTCCACTGGCTTCCAGTTGAAGCTCGCATCCGCTACAAGACCATGGTGCTTGCCTACGGAGCTGTGAGGGGAACGGCACCTCCGTACCTTCAGGCTCTGATCAGGCCCTACACCCAAACAAGGGCACTGCGTTCATCCACCTCTGGCCTGCTCGCCTCCCTACCTCTGAGGAAGTACAGTTCCCGCTCAGCCCAGTCAAAACTGTTCGCTGCTCTGGCACCCCAATGGTGGAACAAACTCCCTCACGACGCCAGGTCAGCGGAGTCAATCACCACCTTCCGGAGACACCTGAAACCCCACCTCTTTAAGGAATACCTAGGATAGGATAAAGTAATCCTTCTAACCCCCCCCCCTTAAAAGAGTTAGATGCACTATTGTAAAGTGGTTGTTCCACTGGATATCATAAGGTGAATGCACCATTTTGTAAGTCGCTCTGGATAAGAGCGTCTGCTAAATGACTTAAATGTAAATGTAAATGTGTAGGGAATAGGGAGCCATATACATTTGGAAGCAGACAAATAATGAGAAAACCTCATATTGTAAGAATATCTTCAGTGTCTTAAGAGTATCTGAAGTGTAGAGGTCAGAGTAGCTGTTGAGTGTCATCTCCAACAACTCCACCTCGTTAATTCATACGGACAAAGTAGACTGGCAATTAATCGAGAGAGGGAAAAAAACACAGTAAATGAATCACTCACTCAAATTACTTTGGCACCCAATTTCCTCCACTTGGAATGTGTCCAAAGAGCGACTGTTGAGGAATAACAAGAACATTTTTAAATAAAAATAATAATTCATGAAACCAGGGTTGAGCAAACCTTGAGAAATCCAACATTTCCCCCTAAAGGATAAGAAAGAAGAAGGAAAAAAGGTGCCAACTCTGCAGTGATTCTACCCCAAGATGACTCTCTCATCTCCAATTAGAAGCGGTGCACCTTGTCGAGGATATGGCTCCACTTTACCGACAATGTACGCTATCCTAGAGACCTGCTGTTCATTGTCTATGCATGGGGTGCATTGGTACTAACCTACACAGAGCCATCTCTGTTAATTACACTGTAAAACATTTCCTGTAAAATGTACAGTAACTTACTGGCAGCAATTGGCTACTGTAATACATTTTTCAGTAATCCATTTCACGGTACAATATTGTATACTGTAATCTAATTTACAGCATATTACTGGAATTACCCATGCAGCTTTATACTGTATTGCCCAGTGTTCTTTAGAAGTTAATTTTTTTTCATATACATTTTACAATCACTGCATTCAAAACAGTTTGATAAAAAAAACATCACATTCTATTCAAGAAAACGTTTCTGTAACTGTTATTGAAGATGTTGTTGTAGTTACAGTGGTCTTCAAAATATTTATAACAAGATATCTTATGATATACAGTACCAGTCAAAAGTTTGGACACACCTACTTATTCCAGGGTTTTCTTTTCTTTTTACTATTTTCTACATTGTAGAATAGAAAACTATGAAAAAACACATATGGAATCATATATTAATCAGTGTTAAACAAATCAAAATATATTTTATATTTGAGATTCTTCAAAGTAGCCACCCTTTGCCTTGATGACAGCTTTGCCCATTCTTGGCATATCTTATATGCAGAAAGTAGATGTCGTATCCGACTTGCCAAAACTATAGTTTCTTAACATTGCTGTAGAGAAATGAAAAACATAATTTGTTAAAAAAATAAAAAAATAAAAAATGAAAAATGGTGCGTGCATATGCATTTGCTATGAAGCCCTTAAATAAGATCTTGTGATACCAATTACCTTCAGAAGTCAAATAATTAGTTAGATTGCACACAGGTGGACTTTATTTAAGTGTCACATTATCTCAGTATATACAGTTGAAATCGGAAGTTCACATACACCTTAGCCAAATACATTTAAACTCGTTTTTCACAAATCCTGACATTTAATCCAACTAAAAGTTACCTGTTTTAGGTCAGGTAGGATCACCACTTTATTTTAAGAATGTCAGAATAATAGTAGAGAAAATTATTTATTTCAGATTTTATTTCTTTCATCACATTCCCAGTGGGTCTGAAGTTTACATACACTCAATTAGTATTTGGTAGCATAGCATTTACATTGTTTAACTAGGGTCAAACATTTCAGGTAGCCTTCTACAAGCTTCCCACAATAAGCTGGGTGAATTTTGGCCCATTTCTCCTGACAAAGCTGGTGTAAATGAGTCAGGTTTGTAGGCCTCCTTGGTCGCACACGCTTTTTCAGTTCTGCCCACAAATGTTCTGTACGATTGAGGTCAGGACTTTGTGATGGCCACTCCAACACCTTGACTTTGTTGTCCTTAAGCCATTTTTCCACAACTTTGGAAGTATGCTTGGGGTCATTGTCCATTTGGAAGACCCTTTTGCGACCAAGCTTTAGCTTCCTCACTGATGTCTTGAGATGTTGCTTCAACATATCCACATACTTTTCCTACCTCATGATTACATCTATTTTATGAAGTGCACCAGTTCCTCCTGCAGCATAGCACTCCAACAACATGATGCTGCCACCCCGTGCTTCACGGTTGGGATGGTGTTCTTGTCACGCCCTGAACGTAGAGATCCTTTTTATGTCTCTATTTTGGTTGGTCAGGGCGTGAGTTTGGGTGGGCATTCTATGTCTGGTGTTCTATGTTGTCCTTGTTTTATTATTTCTATGTGTTTGGCCTGGTATGGTTCCCAATCAGAGGCAGCTGTCTATCGTTGTCTCTGATTGAGAACCATACTTAGGTAGCCTGTTCCCACCTGTGTTTGTGGGTGGTTGTTTTCTGTTTTGTGTGTTCACCTTACAGGACTGTTTCGTTTCGTTCTCTCTCTTTGTTGTATTTTGTTCATTCAGTGTTCAGTTTATTTAATAACATTAAAATGAACACTTACCACGCTGCACCTTGGTCTTCTCCTTCTCCTGACGACATTCGTTACAGTTCTTCGGTTTGCTAGGCTCCCCCTTTTTCCTCCAAACATAACAATGGTCATTATGGCCAAACAGTTCTATTTTTGTTTCATCAGACCAGTGTACATTTCTCCAAAAAGTACAATCTTTGTCCCCATGTGCAGTTGCAAACCGTAGTCTGGCTTTTTTATGGCATTTTAGGAGCAGTGGCTTCTTCCATGCTGAGCGACCTTTCAGGTTATGTCGATATAGGACTCGTCTTACTGTGGATATAGATAGTTTTTACCTGTTTCCTCCAGCGTCTTCACAAGGTACTTTGCTGTTGTTCTGGGATTGATTTGCACTTCTCGCACCAAAGTACGTTGGTGTGATTGGGAGTCCCACAGGGCGGCACATAATTTTGGCCCAGCATTGTCCTGATTAGGGTTTGGCCGGGGTAGGCCATCATTGTAAATAAGAATTTGTTCTTAACAGACTTGCCTAGTTAAATAAAGGTAAAATACATTCTTTTTGTGTTCATTGACAAAATTAATCAAGTGTTCTAGTTCTGGAACAGCTGAGACACACACATTTCTTTCTTCTTTTGGAAAATGTTTTATTGTCACAGGGTTTCTTAAAAACAGCTCATACTTTTACATTTTAACATGATCATTTGTACACTTTAAAACAGCATAATATGCATTAAAAACCGCCTTCAACATTACATTTACAAAAGGTGAAAGTTATTTATTAGAAGTTATTTAACTTCTTTGGGGTAGGGGGCATTATTTTCACATCCAGATGAAAAGCATGCCCAGAGTAAACGGCCTGCTACAAAACCATGAAAGCTAGTATATGCATATTATTAGTAGAGTTGGATAGAAAACACTCTGACGTTTCTAAAACTGTTTGAATTATGTCTGTGAGTATAACAGAACTCATATGGAAGGCAAAAACCTAAGAAGTTCCACTTCCTGTTTGGATTTTTTCTAATTTTTCAACCAAGCTCCCATTGACATTACAGCGAGATATGGATGAGTTTTCACTCTCTACGGCTTCCAATAGATGTCAACAGTCAATAGACCTTTGTCTGATGACTCTAATGTGAAGGGGGGCCGAAGGAGACAGGAATGAGTAATCACTGCCATGAGGTGACCACGCATTGAACACGCGCGTTCATTTGAGAGGCAGCTCCGTTCCATCGCTCAACTGAAGTCAATGTAATTCTCCGGTTGGAACGTTATTCAAGATATATGTTAAAAACATTCTAAAGATTGATTCAGTACATCGTTTGACATGTTTCTACTGACTGTTACGGAACTTTTGGACATTTCGTCACGTTTTAGTGAACGCGCTTTATGACTTTGGAATTGTTTACCAAACGCGCTTTCCAAAGTAGCTAATTGGACATAAATAACAGACATTATCGAACAAATCAAGCATTTATTGTGGACCTGGGATTCCTGGGACTGCATTCTGATGAAGTTTATCAAAGGTAAGGAAACATTTATCATGTAATTTCTGGTTTCTGTTGACTCCAACATGGCGGCTAATTTGGCTATTGTTCTGAGCTCCGTCTCAGATTATTGCATGGTTTTCTTTTTCCGTAAAGTTTTTTTTAAATCTGACACAGCGGTTGCATTAAGGAGAGGTATATCTATAATTCAATGTGTATAACTTGTAATATCATCTACATTTATGATGAGTATTTCTGTTGAAACGATGTGGCTATGCACTATCACTGGATGTTTTTGGAACTAGTGAATGTAACGCGCCAATGTAAACTCAGATTTTTTTATATAAAAATGAACTTTATCAAACAAAACATGCATGTATTGTGTAACATGAAGTCCTATGAGTGTCATCTGATGAAGATCATCAAAGGTTAGTGATTCATTTTAGCTATATTTCTGCTTTTTGTGACTGCTATCTTTCGCTGGAAAAATGGCTGTGCTTATTGTGGTTTGGTGTGACCTAACATAATCGTTTGTAGTGTTTTCGCGGAAAAGCATATTTGAAATCGGACACTTTGGTGGGATTAACAACAAGACTACCTTTAAAATGGTATAAGAAACATGTATGTCTGAGGAATTTGAATTATGAGATTTCTGTTGTTTTGAATTTGGCGCCCTGCACTTTCACTGGCTGTTGTCATATCATCCCGGGATTGCAGCCATATGAAGTTAACTTTGTTTGTGGCACTATTGCCCTGTAGGCTTCACGGTTGATTTTCGTTTGTTGTTTTGCTGGCGACATTTTAAATAAAAAGAGAAATGTACGCTAACCACGCTGCACCTTGGTCTTCTTCCAGCATCGGCCGTGACACAGAGAGAGTCAAAATGCCTCACTCATCCTACATTAAGTATTCCATCACAACTTTTCCCCACTAATCTTTGTCAAAATAGCGCCTGTTAATTTCAGAGCAGCAATGTTAAGAGCTGTAGCAACACTGTTGCAGTTCTCCATGATATCTTTCAAAAAAGCTGTAGTAATAGGACTATCAACACTTACTGGGAAAGGGGGATACCTAGTCAGTTGTACAACTGAATGCATTCAACTAAAATGTGTCTTCCGCATTTAACCCAACCCCTCTGAATCAGAGAGGTGTCGGAGGGCTGCCTTAATTAATCGACAACCAGGTCTTTGGCGCCCGGGAAACAGTGGGTTAACTGCTTTGCTCAGAAGCAGAGTGACAGATTTTTACCTTGTCAGCTCAATGATTCTATCCAGCAACCTTTTGGTTACTGGCCCAACTCTCCTACCCGCCAGGCTACGTGCCGCCCCATGTGACCAGCTCATGCTGTAGACAGAAGCATGCTACATGGCAGGCAAATCTGAACTAATCTCTCGGCATGTTCAGCCCAGCCATTATCTCAGCCAATCATGGCTAGTGGGAAGGTTCCTGACTTTTTCCATGGCTAAACCACCTAGGTTCGTAATTTAACAGTTGTATTCGTAATTACAGATGGCATACAAGTTTGTTATTAAGGCACATGAAAGTTTACACGTTCCAGAAGGCATTTCTGTCATTAAACAAACACATTTTGGTTAAAAAAATGTTTTTACTCTAAGATGCCCATCCTGTGAAGTATTGACATGCGACATATGCTTAGCTTTTTGAAACGGGTCATATTTCACGAGAGCCTTATTGGCCATGGTCATAAGTAGTGCACTACATAGGGAAAAATGTGCTGTTTGGGACGCATTCAAATTCTGTGCTCCTCTCCTGACAGCTCTGTTGCAGTAGTGTTTTGAAACCCCCCTCGCCTGCAGAGCCACAATTATAGTACTCCATGCTGTGCTCCAGACTAAGGGAAAGAATCGTGAAATACTGATGAGAAAAGAGATCAAGGCAAAGCCCTAACCCTAACCCTAAGCCGATCGTAATGCTTCTGTACTGCTTCTGCGCAGAGATTGTGTCCCAAATGGTACTCATCGGGTTCTGGTCAAAAGTAGTGCACTATAAATGGAATAGGGTGTTGACAGAGTTTTTACATCTGACATGGATTTCTTTCTTTGTTGATTTATTTCAGGGTCTGGATGGCTGAAAAGGCCCCCACCCTAGCATCAACTGACTGACTGAACACAGCAGAAAATGTATTGGAGACTTGGAGATTCGAACGAGAGAAGGAGGTGTAGACCACTTATTGCGGTCGGGGTTTGGATCTGGACTGCATGGTCGAGGAAATTGTGGTGTTTATCAGAGAATCAAAGGTTCTGCTTATCCTTACCTAACATAATTATCTACAAACATATAGGCTTTTGAAGATAAAGCTGAGAGCATGCCTGAAAGCCAAGTATTATGTCATTTCAAAATGTATTATTTATTTTCAGATTTTGTATTGCAGTACTCAATAGTTGAACGATAAGTTGTGTTAGCAAGAGTTATGGGTTATACAACGGATTGACTTTGTTATTATTTAACCCATTAGAGCAGTGGTCACCAACCGGTGCATCCTGATCGACTGGTCGATCTTCAAGGCATTCCTAGTTGATCACCAAATATTTCTTTAGGAAAGCCAACGATAAAGCCTTGTGCTCCTATTCTTTTATTAATTTGTCTTGCACTTTTCATTTCATTCAGAAGCCCTGCGTGCTGGGTGGAAAAAGTGTTCCCATTTTTAACCATTTAATTTGTACGAAGAGACAAACTCGGTCTACCCAGCAGACCAATAGAGCTAAATCAAGGGTGCCTACTGTGCTGGCCAATTGGATAGCTCAAATTATCGAGCTTCCATGACCCCAGAGCAAAATGTAATGCTAGCCTACATGAGATTTTATAACTTTTAAAACCATGACCAGGAGACTGTCAAATAACAGAGCAAAGAGCTGCTGTTTTTATGAGTGAGTTCAATATTTATTCAACACTTTTACAAAACGTGCTTCTCCCTACTTCCACTCTCGCTACCATCAGCACTGCAGCTGCAATGAATGAGTAGCCAAGTGTATCGATAGGCCTACGTTGTTATTATTAGCAACTCGTTGTGTCTATTTTAATATCGATTAATATTTAACTTTCTCTGGTCATAGAAACCACATGAATTTGTGCATGAGGCAGAAATAATGTGGTGCAACTCGAGTTACGCCATCAGGTGGAAGATGGTGTCCCCTCTCTCCTATGAGTCCAATTAATTTAAAATATTATATGGTCTGACAAGAACAATATTTGCTATATTGGCTATATACAGTGGGGAGAACAAGTATTTGAGACACTGCCGACTTTGCAGGTTTTCCTAATTACAAAGCATGTAGAGGTCTGTAATGTTTAGCATAGGTACACTTCAACTGTGAGAGACGGAATCGAAAACAAAAATCCAGAAAATCACATTGTATGATTTTTAAGTAATTAAATTGCAAAACACAACAAATATAATGCATAAAACACATAATATAATACATAATACAATGCAAAATACAATGCAAAATATATAAAAATGTCTGTGTCTCTTCACAGTCCCTGTTGTGCCTTAAGGTGTTCTTTTATCTGTTTTTTTTATCTGTTTTTATTGCTAGCCACCTGCGTTGGCATAAAGTTCCATGTGGTCATGGCTCTATTTAATACTGTGCATTTCCCAGCCTCTCTTCAGGACCTGGGGACTGTGAAGAGACCTCTGGCTACATGTCATGTGTGGTACCGATGAGTGTCCAAACTGTGTACCAACTGCTTGAACAGACAGTTTGGGATCTTTAACCCATCAACACTCACACAACGACCAATAGTGATTCAGTCAATCTTGCCTCAACTGAGCCAGGAGAGATTGACATGCCTACCACTGACATTCGCCCTCTGTGTACATCTAAGTGCAATACAGGCTTCTCTTTTTCTGGACCAACTGTAATTTTCCTTCTTTGCCGCACATGACCACACAATTGAGAAGTAGTCCAGATGAACAAAACTAGGGCCTGTTGGACCTGCCTGGTTGATTTAGATGTCAAGAAAGCATAGAAAAGCTTATCATTGACAGACCACTTCCCATTTCAGCAACCATTATTATTTATTTTACTGTCGTAGCAGACGTGTACATGGTTTATTCGTCAGCGTACATAGACACACAGGCTTTATTCAAGGTCAGTGGAAGATCATTAGTAAAAACACAAAACAATAATGGCCCAAGCCGGCTGCCCTGCTGTACACCACACTCAATCAAATTTGCAATAGAGAGTCTTCCATTAAAGTAAACCTTTTGTGTTTTATTTGAAAGGTACCTCTCAATCCATGATAATGCAGAGGATGTAAATCCATAACACCTACATTTTTTCAGCAATAGGTTATGATCAATGATATCAAAAGCTGTACTGAAATATAACATAACAGCTCCCACAATCTTCTTATTAACAATTTATTTTATCCAATCATGAGTTATTTATGTCAGTGCCGAGCATGTGAGTACCCTTCCCTATAAAACATTCATTCTGATTGACATGTAAAATAGCTTTTGAGTGACGAAAACATCACCTATAATATTTTTATTTAAAAAAAATGCTAATCATTTTTTATTACTTTTTCTCTCAAGTCAAAGTACAAGGAAGTCTGAAAAGACACTGATTGGACGGCAGCTAATCTTGATGGGCGGTTCTTTGAAAAAGCTTATGTCAAGCAACATGGACGCAGTGAGCAGTGTTGCAGTGAGATTATCTCAAAAAAAATTGCTGATACACAAAGCAACTCAAACAACATTGAAATTGCATGCAACATCCAATCCTGTCATACATCACATCATGGTTTCACAAATGATTTGTTTATCCAACTTTTTGGTTATTGGAACAACATCAATATAGACAAAATGTTGGTTGTACCATTTAGCTAGCTATAGCCAAATGGAATTGTCAGCACTGTTTATCAAGCTAGCTAGTTTATCTTGGACAATAAAAGTTTAAACTTTACAGGGTGAGGTCGGGGTACTTTCCATAAAATGTACAGTACCAGTCAAAAGTTTGGACACACTTACACATTCAAGGGTTTTTCTTTATTTGTACAATTTTCTACATCGTAGAATAATAGTGAAGACATCAAAACTATGAAATAAAACATATGGAATCATGTAGTAAGCAAGACAGTGTTTAGTAAATCAAAATATTTTTTGCCTTGATGACAGCTTTGCACACACTTGGTATTCTCTCAACCAGCTTCACGAGGAATGTTTTTCCAACAGTCTTGAAGGGGTTCCCACACATGCTGAGCACTTGTTGGATGATTTTCCTTCACTCTGCAGTCCACCTCATCCCAAACCATCCCAATTGGGTTGAGGTCAGGTGATCGTGGAGGCCAGGTCATCTGATGCAGCACCGACGTCATCAGAGTGCGCTTCTGAACACTGTATGCTGGAAAAACTCGGTTTGTTTTTTTTAACTAAAACATAACCAATCTTTGTTAATCATAAATACCGAACGTGTTTTTGCATGGATCCCGCATCGCGGTTAACTTTTACCAGCTAGGACCACTCTCTCTTGTCCCGGAATCTCGCTCCACGGTGTTTTTTCTCTCTGGAAAAGTTCGGCAAAAAGCTGGCTTTAGGCTAAAAACAAACTGCTAACTGCTAGCCTCCGGGCCCAAACCCACCTGTCTCTCATGGCTTCGCTCACCCCTGGATGTACCACCTGCCAGTACCTGAGCCAGAGAGTCGCTGAGCTGGAGGGGAGAGTATCTGTCTTGCGCCAGATCAAGGAGGACGAAGAACTCCTGGACTCCATGGTTATACAAACCACCTCCAAAATCGACGACGTCACCTGCCCCTGGCTCGGCACCTCCTCTTCTGGGGAGCCTGTAACTGAGAAACTCCATTCGGTTCCCTTAAATGAGCCATGGCCCAGACTAGGAGCTAAACCGAAGGGCCTGGTCTGTTCCACCCCTTCTACTCCGCCTCAGGATGCCTGGATTGCTGTCCGGGGAGGAAAGCACTCCAGGAAACGGAATCCATCAAATGTTTCGGAGGTGCTACAATTGGGGAGGAGACTCAAGGTCCTGGAAGACCTGGAAGTGCATTCCAATCATACTGTACAGGGTCCCTCCGCTTCATCTCTACTGCTGCCATCTCACTCTCAGGTGGAAGTGCCCAAGCACACTCATCTGCGCTCCTTGCCTGCCACTAGGTCGTCAGTCTCAGCTGCTAGCCCCCCTCAACCTGCTAGGAGGCAGATCACCCGGGAGAGGCCCCGTCATTTACCCAATAAACCCATCTGTAGTCCTTCCGTTCTCGTGGTGGGTTCATCCATGGTCCGAAACGTTTCAATCCGGAAAGCTGAGACCTTCTGCTACCCTGGCGCTAGGATCTCTGACCTAGATTCCATGCTACCGCTACTTATTAGCAAGCACTCCGCCGCTTCAACTGTCATTGTCCATGTTGGGTCAAATGACATTAAACTCCAGCAGTCAGAGAAATTGAGAGACGATTTTAAAACATTGATAAATACGCTGCTGGAATCTGGGAAGCAGTGTGTTGTTTCCGGTCCATTTCCATCCCCACGCTACACGGATATGGTTTTTAGTCGTATTCGCCAATTACACACCTGGCTTAAGGGATACTGCTGCACGATGGGAATTCCTTTTGTGGATAACTTTGCAGCTTTTACAGACCGACCAGGTCTATTTCTTCGGGACAATTTACATCTTAACAGGTATGGCTCCAGCATCCTCTCCACCAACATGTCTCTTACTCTTGCCTCATGTAGAGCCTTTGATACCTGACGTTGTGTATTCTCGGGGGTTGACTTTTGGGATTGTACGCTCCCCTATCAGACTATGTTCAATGCTCCTCTCCCAGTTTCATTAATTAGTTCCTCAATTGCAAATATGGAACAAACTACAGTTAACAACCTTTCTGCAATTCCTAGATTATTGTCCAATCACCGTATTGCGAATACTACTCACATGCAGAGAGGTATTGTTAGTAGTAATCTTGTCCCCATAAAATTGAGCTCTGTCAATAGCTCGAAAATGGTTTATTGCTCATCCAGTGCAGCTTCAGGTGCTACCTTGGATACTCCATCTGATATGAATTCCCGTAGCAATGGTATTGGAATAATTCATTTGAATGCTAGAAGCCTGATCCAAAAGTTGGACTTTATTGAAATTTTGGTCTCACAATCAAATGTTGACGTTCTGATTGTATCTGAATCATGGCTGTGTGATTCTGTGCCAGATTCAGATGTTCAGTTGATTGGATACAATATTTATAGAACTGATAGAGTTGGTAGAGGTGGTGGTATTGCGATTTATGTTAAATGCTGCTTAAATGTTTCTGTGTCCATATCAACCTCTGTCTCAAAGCAATATGAATGTCTAGTTTTAAACGTGGTACTTGGTAATAATGCTCATTTAACTCTAGCAGGGGTATATCGCCCCCCCTCAGCTCCTCCTTGTACTCTATGCAAATTATCTGATATACTGTCTAATTATGCAAACTCTGAATTACTGATTTTGGGAGATTTTAACCTGGATTGGCTCTCACCAGTATCCGATAAATTAAAAGGCATTTGTACTAAGCTAAATCTAACTCAGCTGATAACTAAACCAACCCGTCCCAACTTTAAGAACCCAGTAAAATCCACTCTACTAGACATTATTCTAACAAATACCCCCCATAAATACACAGCCAGTGGGGTTTTTGCAAATGATATCAGTGACCACTGCCCTATTGCTTGTATTAGAGATACCAGGCTGAAACACTCTGATCCCTGTATAATCTCTAAGAGAAATTATAAACATTTCTCACAGCAAGCTTTTATCCTTGACTTATATCACTCTGAGCTTTTATCCACTTGCTGCTTTCTGGACCCGGTTTTAGCCCTTGCTTTTTTCTCTTCTATTGTTACTTCTATGTCTGATAAACATGCCCCGCTTAAGAATCACAGAGTAAGAAACCGAACCAGTTCTTGGTTCTCTCCTGAATTGTCAGGTCTTTTCCTGCAAAAGAATCGGGCCTGGGCCTTGGCGAGGAAAACAGGTACTCCAGCTGATTGGCTGTTTTTTAGGCAATTGAGAAATAAATGTACTGCAGCTGTCAAAAAGGCAAAATCAAATTACTTCCTTAATGCTATGACAGATTCTGCAGGAGATCCTGCAAAATTCTGGAAAACCGTTAATTCACTGAAACGGGGGAATTCTGCTGTTTCTCTTCCTAAGCAAATTACCTCAGAATTCTGTATTCTAACTGAAAAAATGATATTTGTGATGCTTTTAATAAGCATTTCATCTCTGCTGGTTTTTTATTTGAAAGGAAAAGTGGACTTTGTGGTACTGGCCAGTTAGTTGATTTTTCGTCTTGTTTTTCAACCGTTACTCTGAAAAATGGTAACCCTGTTTTTAGTTTCCAGAAAATAACTGAAGCAGAGGTTCTAATTGCCCTGTGTGCCATTGATACTAAGAAATCCTTAGGCGCTGACAATTTAGACCCGTACTTACTTAAGTGTGCTGCACCTATTTTTGCTGGTCCAGTAACACACATTTTTAATCTAACATTAAGCACAGGAAATATCCCTAAGGTGTGGAATGCAGCTTTTGTTCTGCCATTACATAAGGGAGGTGACGGTAGTGATTTGGATAACTATCGACCCATCTCTAGGCTCCCTTGTCTGGTAAAGATTCTAGAATCTATAGTCAACAAACAGTTACAGTCTTTTCTTTCTGCTAACAGTATTCTTAGTACCAATCAATCTGGTTTTAGATCTAAACACAGTACCACATCGGCCACTATGCTTGTTGTAAATGATATTGCAAATGCCTTAGACGATAGAAAGCACTGTGCTGCGTTGTTTGTAGATTTGTCAAAAGCTTTTGACACTGTAGACCATGCTATCCTGTTGAGTAAGCTGTCATCTATAGGACTGGGCACTGATGCCTGCCGATGGTTTTATGACTATCTTAAAGATAGAACTCAAGCCGTCATGGTCGATGGGGTCAAGTCTGACCCCTTACAGTTACTTAAAGGGGTCCCTCAGGGTTCAATAATTGGCCCACTATTGTTCTCACTTTATATAAACAACATTGGTGATGATGTCAGATATTGTAAATTCCATTTATATGCAGATGACACAGTGATGTACTCTATTGCTCCAACAGCGGACCAAGCTTTAATGCAGTTGGAGTCTGATTTTAGGATACTACAGGGGTCTATTTTACAGCTTAAACTTGTTTTAAACGCTAAGAAAACAAATGTCATGTTTTTTTTCTAGGTCTAAACTCTCAGTTAGAAACACGTTTGTAATCACTAGCTTGGATGGTACTCAAATCAATAAGGTCTCTGCATATAAATACTTAGGGGTATGGTTAGATGATAGGCTTTCTTTTAAAAAACATGTTACTGAATTGGGAAAAAAGCTCAAATTCAAGATAGGATTCCTTTACAGAAACAGGGCTTGTCTGTCCTCTGTAAATAGGAAAAAAATTGTGCAGGCTACTTTTATGTCCGTTTTAGATTATGGTGATATTATCTATATGCATGCATCGGCAAACACATTAAAACCACTGGATGCTATTTACCATTGTGCACTCAGGTTTATCACGGGTGATAGTTACAGAACTCATCACTGTATCCTATATCAACATGTGGGTTGGGTCTCTCTATCTGTGAGGCGAGAGCAACATGCTCTCTTGTTTATTTATAAAGCACTTCTTTTAAAACTACCTCCATATATATCATCATTAATTTCCACAAGATGTACTAATTTTAAAACCAGATCACAGATGTGGATTACATTAGAGACTCCTGCGGTATCCACAGAGTTGGGTAAGACTGCCTTCAGTTCCTTTGCACCTTATTCATGGAACAAACTGCAGATCCAACTTAAGTTAGACACTCTGGTGTCCCTTGCCCATTTTAAAATGCTTATGGAGGATCAATATGATGTTGTCTGTGATTGTTTCTGTTGAATTGTGTATGTTTTGAAATGTTCTTGTCTGTATGTCTAAAACTGTACATGTCAACATGTTTACACAGGGCACAGCCGTAAAAGAGATCCAGGTCTCAGTCTGTTTTCCCTGTTAAAATAAAGATTTAGATATCACTCTCCTTTTGGTAAAATAGCCCTTACACAGTCTGGAGGTGTGTTTTGGGTCATCGTCCTGTTGAAAAACAATTGATAGTCCCACTAAGCGCAAACCAGATGGGATGGCATATCGCTGCAGAATGCTGTGGTAGCCATGCTGGTTAAGTGTGCCTTGAATTCTAAATAAATCACTGACAGTGTCACCAGCAAAACACCCCCACACGTCCTCCGTTCTTCACGGTGGGAACCACACATGGGGAGATCATCCGTTCACCTACTCTGCATCTCACAAAGACACGGCAGTTGGAAACAAAAATCTCAAATTTGGACTCATCAGACCGAAGGACAGATTTCCACTGGTCTAATGTCCATTGCCCGTGTTTCTTGAAAATGAACGGTTTCCTTAAATATTTCTGGCCTAGACCAACATGCTACCAACAATCCAATCTAGGGTTGCAATATTCCGGAAACCTTCACAAAATGTCTAGGTCGTCCAGAAATCCTATTTGGAGGATTCCGTATTTCCCCCTTATCCTGGGAATTTTCCAACCAGGAGTTCTGGAAAACCTGGGTATTTTGGCAGCTCCTGACTGGCTGGCGGCTCTGGCAGCTCCTGACTGGCTGGCGGCTCTGGCAGCTCCTGACTGGCTGGCGGCTCTGGCAGCTCCTGACTGGCTGGTGGGTCTGGCAGCTCCTGACTGACGGACGGCTCTAGCGGCTCCTGACTGACGGATGGCTCTAATGGCTTGGGACAAACGGGCGGCTCTGACGGCTCGGGACAGACGGGCGGCTCAGATGGCGCTGGGCAGACGGATGGCTCAGATGGCGCTGGGCAGGCAGGCAGCTCAGACCGCGCTGGGCAGGCAGGCAGCTCAGACATGCTGAGGCGCACAGTAGGCCTGGTGCGTGTTGCCGGAACTGGTGGTACCGGTTTGTAGACACGCACCTCAAGGCTAGTGCGGGGAGCAGGAACAGGGCACCCTGGACTCTGGATACGCACAGTAAGCTTGGTGCGTGGTGCCGGAACTGGTGGTACCGGGCTGGAGACACGCACCACAGGGAGAGTGGAGGAGGAGGAACAGAGGAGGAACAGAGTTCTGGAGACGCACAGGAAGCCTGGTGCGTGGTGTAGGCACTGGTGTTACTGGGCTGGGGCGAGGAGGTGGCGCCAGATATACCGGACCGTGAAGGCCTACAGGAGCTCTTAAGCACCGAGCCTACCCAACCTTACCTGGTTTAATGCTCCCCGTAGCCAGGCCAGTGCGGCGAGGTGGAATAGCCCGCACTGGGCTGTGCTGGCGAACCGGGGACACCATGCATAAGGCTGGTGCCATGTACACCGGCCCGAGGAGACGTACTGGAGACCAGATATGTTGAGCCGGCTTCATGGCACCTGGCTCGATGCCCACTCTAGCCCGGCCGATACGTGGAGCTGGGATGTACCGCACCGGGCTATACACACGTACAGGAGACACCGTGCGCCTTTCCGCACAACACGGTGTCTGCCCGTACTCTCGCTCTCCACAGCAAGCCCGGGAAGTTGGGCTTCCTGGCCAGCCATGTTCCCTCATAACACCGGTTCCCCTTCGCGGCTGCTTCCGCTCTCCTAGCGGCCTCCACCTGTTCCCATGGAAGGCGATCCTTACCAGCCAGGATCTCCTCCCATGTGTAGCAACCCTTTCCGTCCAACACCTCTTCCCAAGTCCATTCCTCCTTATACCGCTGCTGGTGCCTCTGCTGCCCGTTGCTACGCTGCTTGGTCCGAGATTGGTGGGTGGTTCTGTAACGGCAGCCTTCCTCCTCTTCACGAGAAGAGAGGGTGTAACAGGGATCGGACCAACACGCAGCGTAGCCAGTGCTCAACATGTTTAATAAAACAAAACTGTGAACACTTACAACGATACAAAATAACAAAATGTGGCAAACCGATACAGCCCTATCTGGTGCAGAGAAAACACAAAGACAGGAAACAACCACCCACAAACCCCAACACAAAACAAGCCACCTATATATGATTCCCAATCAGAGACAACACAAAACACCTGCCTCTGATTGAGAACCATATTAGGCCAAACATAGAAACAGACAAACTAGACACACAACATAGAATGCCCACCCAGCTCACGTACTGACCAACACTAAAACAAGCAAAACACACAAGAACTATGGTCAGAACGTGACAGGAAGCATTTGAATAAGAAATGTAATACAGAAGCTTGTTGGTAGAGCAACACTTAACTCACTGCAGGGCTTTGTTTGGGAAATTCGATATATGCAAAGATCCATCCCCTTTCCCTTTCCCGTTCCACTGTATCGCCAGCTAGTCTTTGATTTGTCCCTGTTTAATTATATGTAACTCATCTGATCTGGGAGCACAAGAGCCGTGGACTGATTGTGGTTGACCCTAAAAATAATTACAAAGCAGCTTGCCAACACAGATAATTAATCGAATGTTTTGGAGAAATAATGAATCAAAACCGCTGACTCAGTGGAGATAATCACTACATTAATTATCAGAAGGACTTTGTATTTCCAAACGCCCCCTACAGTCCTACACACTTAGAAAAGTGTTCCAAAATGTTTTTGTGGTAGGTTGATGGTTCTATGTCAAACCATAATGACTCAAAGAACCCTTTGAGCTCCATTATGGTTCTTTGCAGTTCAGAAAAGGTTTCTATTATATTTTGGTGATAATTCAAATGTAGGGGTGGCGGCTCATTCGAATATTTTGGTGCCTGGTTTGCTCACAGTTCTTTTTGTGCAACCACGAGTGAGAATGTAATTCCAGTTAATCTAATCTGTTGTGCTATGTCATTACATTTAAAGTGTCTATAACCAGCAAAACTTATTTTGTGTAAGTCTGGACTTGTGTCAATTGAGAACTGTTGACTAAATCTGTGATCCTCAATTCTCTTCTCAGGAACGCCCAGCCATTTCAGAGCTAGCATAGTTGCTTCAACTTGTGAAATAACACAATAACCCTCCCTCCCCAGACACACACCTGGCTAACTTGATGGGTCATGTAATCACAGAGGTGTGGACTCGAGTCACATGACTTGGACTCGAGTCAGACTCGAGTCACAAATATGATGACTTGCAACTCGACTTTGACTTTAACACCAATGACTCGTGACTTCACTTGGACTTGAGCCTTATGACTCGACCTGACTTGATACCCTCCCCAAGCCCAAATATAAAAAATTATGCTATTAAAAAAAGTGTGCTGGGCATCAACTCTTCATTTAACGGACTACAGTTTGAATCGGACAGCAGCCAATCAAATTTGTGCCAGCTGAGAAAAAGTTGTGCGTGGCAGTGCAGAGGAAAGTCGGCGAGTGAATTCAGATGGAGCCCTTGGAAAGATGATACCCAAAATTATTATTTTCAGATATAAAGACGACACTGTATCAACAAAAAACGGATTGCAACTTGCAAAACATGGGGGAAGAAAGTTACAGACGGAGGCGCAACAATTTCCAACTTTGTTCGGCATTTGAAGCTGCACAAAGAACGGTAAGTCGTGGCTAATATAGCCAACAGCTTTCTTCAGTGTGGTTATTGTCATCAGTATGGTAGCAGTTTGTCATTCTTAAATGTTGTATTCCTCTTTGGCTCCCGCTAGATGTACAGTGGGTATCATAAGTATTCACCTCCCTTGATTTCTTCACATTATACTGTGTTACATAGTGGGATTAAAATGGTTTTCATTGTAATGTTTTTGGCAATGATCGACACAAATTTCTTTGTAATAACAAAGTGGAAGAAAAATCTACTTTCTTTTTATTAAACACTAATATACCTTGATTACATAAGTATTCACCGCCCTGAGTCAATACATTTGGCAGCGATTAAAGCTATTACTTAGTGATGTGTTGTGTTGGATTTGCCCCAAAGATAAGGATTTAGCATTTAGGCCAAAAAGTGTATTCCTTTACTGTTTTTTTTTCTTCAGTATTACTTTAGTGTCTTGTTGCATACAGGAAGCATGTTTTGGAATATTTGTATTCTTATTTATTCACTCTGTAATTTAGATCATTATTGCAGAGTCACTACAATGCTGTTGATCCATCCTCAGGTTTCTCCCATTACAGCCATTGAACTTTATAACTGTTCACCAATGGCCTCATGTTAATATCCCTGAGCAGTTTCCTTCCTGTCCAGCAGCTCAGAAAAGTTCAGAAGGACACCCGTGTCGTGTCTTTGGCATCATTAAACTGAAGATGAATCTTTATCAACAATTCTCTGTAATTATTATTACGTGATTAAACTACTTAATCATGTAACTGTAATTAACTAAGAAGTCGGGGCACCAAGGAAAATATTTAGATTACAAAGTTATAATTTTCCTAATATAACTTTCAGATATTAATATTTGATCACTTAGTCTTCTGATTAATGAATTCTTCTTTACCTCACGTTAGTCTCATTCCAAACGTCGTAAATTGTTGGTTATCTGCACGAACCCAGTCTTCACTATGAGTCATCCATACATCAATTGTCTTAAATAATTTATTTACTAACTAAATAATCACAGAAATGCATAACAAACAAGATATGGTTACAAAGAAATGATAGGGGGATGTGCTCTAGTGGGCTAAACCGGTATGGCGGGGTGTTAGACAGAGTGACAATTATAACAAACGAAATGCTAATCCTTTGCACATGAACGCTCACTCATTCGGGAATAATTGCAATCAATATATATATTCACGCTCAGTGTGTCGTTGGGATCTCTGTTGAAAAGTTTGTTTCTGTTGGAGAGTTTGTCCGCTTTCTCTCTCAGTCCCGTGTGGCTCAGTTGGTAGAGCATGGCGCTTGCAACGCCAGGGTTGTGGGTTCAATTCCCACGGGGGGACCAGGATGAATATGTATGAACTTTCCAATTTGTAAGTCGCTCTGGATAAGAGCGTCTGCTAAATGACTTAAATGTAAATGTAAATGTCTAGGTTAGAATGGATTGTTCAGAGTGACATTCATTCATGTCGTTATAGAATAGATGTTTCGGCGGTTGTCGGTCTTCATGTTCAATGATACCAAATTCCTAGCTGCAGACTAGTCATTAATATCAAAGACTTGTTCATATTCTGTCGGTATCGATAGTCTAAGAGTTTAATCACATGGTATGGTTAAAAGATTCAGCGATCTACTCAAACCTTAGCTTATACTCAGGTTTATGGTCTCCTCTCAAACCTTGGCCCTCTCGTTATCGAGGTAATCTGGTCTGGTGATAGAAAACCCGGGTGGGGGGTTTATTCAGAAGAGCAGAAAAGGGCCAGTCCCAGGACGCCCGACCATAACTGTGCTCATGGGCGGTCCTCTGATTTAGTTAGACTCCAAAGGGAATTGGAGTTTCCTTCATTAAACAGTCCAAAATCACATTACTCAATTTCACAAACAGTATCATCCTCACTCATTAATCTTATACAACAATTAGATGTAAGCCTCATAACTGAGGCTATTAAATAAACAGCGTTATGGTAATGTGGCCGTATTGTCTCCCATGAGTTTGACAATATTGTACCAAACGCACCAGTTCATAGCTGGATTCTTCACCGATCTTTAATACCTTCTCCAGAACATAAATGTTGTTCAGTTCTCCAGTTCTGTGAGGTGGAACAAATTCATTTGTTCTCTCTATGAAAACTCACTCTCTCTCTATACTGTGGCCATGAGGAGATAATCTCCTCCAGGAATTTACGACCTGTGGTCGCAGCAGCCTGAGTGTAGGAGACAGAGAGAGGGGGATGGTGCTCGCTGTACCCAATAAGGGCAACGTCATGACACCTGTATCTGACCATGCTAAAATAGTTATTAAATGTCTGATTTGCTATTGTTACCCATCACTGTCCTTCTTTATGAGGCTTTTGAAAAGCTCCCTGGTCTTTGTAGTTGAATCTGTGCTTGAAATATAATCCTTGACCTTAGAGATGTTGTATGTATGGTGGGACAGAGGAAGGAGTAGTCAACACCTATTATTTCACGAGTCCATGTAACGTATGTGATTTGTTAACTTCTCTGTGCTACGGATCCCTTTTACGGGATCCCTTTCCTAAACAACCGCTAGAATTCCAGTGCGCCAAATGCAAAAATATTACAAAAAATATTTATAATCATGCAATCACAAGTGAAATATACCAAAACACAGTTTAGCTTGTTGTTAATCCACCTATCGTGTCAGATTCTGAAAATATATTTTACAGCGAAAGAAATCCAAGCTTTTGTGAGCGTAGCTTTCAATGCTACAACAGCTAGCCCCAAATTAGCATGGTCACGAAAGTCAGAAAAGCAATAAAATTAATCGCTTACCTTAGATAATCTTCGGATGTTTGCACTCACGAGACTCCCAGTTACCCAATAAATGTTCTTCTTGTTCGATAAATATTACTTTTATAACAAAAAAACGCCATTTGGGTTGCGCGTTATGCTGAGAAAACTACAGCCTCGTTCCGGTCCTGAAAGGAAGGTGAACATTTCCAAAGGTATCAGATTAAAAAATATTACTAAAAATATTTATAATCATGCAATCACAAGTGAAATATACCAAAACACAGCTTAGCTTGTTGTTAATCCACGTATCGTGTCAGATTTTGAAAATATACTTTACAGCGAAAGAAATCCAAGCTTTTGTGAGTGTAGCTTTCAATGCTACAACAGCTAGCATTCCCAAGGTAAACTGACTATTTCTCAGGCCCAGATATTAGAATATGCATATAATTGACAGATTAGGATAGAAAACACTAAAGTTTCCAAAACTGTCAAAATATTGTCTGTGAGTATAACAGAACTGATTTTGCAGGGGAAAACCTGAGGAACTCCAACCCGGAAGTGCATTTTATCTGGAAAAATCACTGTTCCATTGACTGCCCCTCCTCCATTTAAAGGGGTATCAACCAGATTCCTTTTCCAATGGCTTCCTCAGGCTGTGACCAGGCTTTAGACATAGTTTCAAGCTTTTATTTTGAAAAATTTGCGAGATTTATCAAAACGCGTCAGGTGTCCTTTGATTAGTTCCTGCGCAGGCGAGATGTAGTTCGACATTTTCTTTCTCTGTAGTATTGAACACTTTACCGTCCGGTTGAAATATGATCGATTATGTATGTTAAAACTTCTTTGGGATAGGGGGGCGCTGTTTTCACTTTGGGGAAAAATCGCGCCCAATTTAAATGGCCTCGTACTCTATTCTAGATCGTACAATATGCATATTAATATTACTATTGGATAGAAAACACACTCAAGTTTCTAAAACCGTTTAAATTATATCTGTGAGTAAAACAGAACTCATTTTGCAGCAAACTTCCTGTCAGGAAGTGAAAAATCTGAAATCGAGGCTCTGTTCCAGGGCCTTCCTATTCATTTGCTTGAAATCTATGGATATACATGCACTTCATACGCCTTCCACTAGATGTCAACAGGCAGTGAGAGGTGAAATGGGGTGTCTAGCTAGATCTGAGGTCGAATAAGAGCTCTTGGAATGACGTGACCCCAAATTTCCTTTGTTCAGCAAGGCGCGGGAAGTAACCCTGGATTGCCTTCTGAAAAGCTTTCGTTACAGACGGCTAATATCTCCGGCTTTGATTTTATTTGATACATGTGATAATATCATCAAAGTATGTTTTTTCAATATAGTTTTATCAGATTATTGAAAGTTTATCGGGAGTTTTGGCGTTTTCCGTTCTGTGCGTTTGGTGAAGATGGACAGATTCGCGCCACTTGGCTAGCTTTGGTTGCTAATTCGACAGGAGAAAAGGACATTCTAAAACCAAACAACGATTGTTCTGGATAAAGGACCCCTTGTACAAGATGTCTCGATGTGGCGCTGTCTCGCTATAACGTAAGCTGTATGTCGTACTAAAGTTATTTTTAGATTTCTAACACAGCGATTGCATTAAGAACTAGTGTATCTTTCATTTGCTGTACAACATGTATTTTTTAGTAAAGTTTATGATGAGTTATTTGGTCAGATTAGGTGAGTGTCAGAAATTTATCCGGCGATTCTGGGAAAAATTTGCTACGTTTTCACAATGTATAACCACGGATTTCAGCTCTAAATATGCACATTTTCGAACAAAACACAAGTGTATTGTATAACCTGATGTTATAGGACTGTCATCTGATGAAGTTTGTCAAGGTTAGTGAAAAATTATATATCTTTTGCTGTTTTTTTGCGATCGTTAACTTTTGCTGCTGATAAATGGGTTGTGTTTTTGGCTATTGTGGTAAGCTAATATAATGCTATATTGAGTTTTCGCTGTAAAACACTTACAAAATCTGAAATATTGGCTGGATTCACA
Source organism: Salvelinus alpinus (assembly GCF_045679555.1). Taxonomy (NCBI): domain Eukaryota; kingdom Metazoa; phylum Chordata; class Actinopteri; order Salmoniformes; family Salmonidae; genus Salvelinus; species Salvelinus alpinus. The sequence goes on from NC_092093.1 coordinate 82,286,216, forward strand.
AGATGTTTATCTTTCATTTGCTGTACACCATGTATTTTTCATAAATGTTTTATGATGAGTATTTAGTTATTTCACGTTGGTCTCTGTAATTGTTCTAGCTGCTTTGGTGATATTTGTGATTGTATCTGCAATGTAAAACTATGATTTATACCTGAAATATACTTATTGGAATTTTCGTCTGCCCTTCAGGACCGGAACGAGCCTGTGGTTTTCTGAACATAACGCGCAAACCAAATGGCGGTTTTTGGTTATAAAACTAATCTTTATCGAACAAAAATAACATTTATTGTGTAACTGGGAGTCTCGTGAGTGCAAACATCCGAAGATTATCAAAGGTAAGTGATTCATTTTATTGCTTTTCTGACTTTCGTGACCAAGCTAATTTAAAGCTAGCTGTTCTTACTTTTTTGTCTAGTGATTGATAAACTAACGAATGCTTGGATTGCTTTCGCTGTAAAGGATATTTTCAAAATCTGACACGATAGATGGATTAACAACAAGCTAAGCTGTGTTTTGGTATATTTCACTTGTGATTCCATGATTATAAATATTTTTAGTATTATTTTTGAATTTGGCGCTCTGCAATTCAGTGGTTGTTTACGAAAATGATCCCGTAAAAGTGATCCGTGAAGGCAAGAAGTTAACTTTTTAGGGATAGGGGGCAGCATTTTCACTTTGGATTAATAGCGTGCCCAGAGTGAACTGCCTCCTACTCTGTCTAAGATGCTAATATATGCATTTTATTACTATTGGATATAAAACACTCTGAAGTTTCTAAAACTGTTTGAATGATGTCTGTGAGTATAACAGAACTCATATGGCAGGCAAAAACCTGAGAAAAAATCCAAACAGGAAGTAAGAATTCTGAGGCTGGTCGATTTTCAACTCATCGCTTTTTGAAATCCCAGCGGGATATGGATCTGTTTGCACTACCTACGCCTTCCACTAGATGTCAACAGTCTGTAGAACGTTGAATGAAGCTTCTACTGTGCTGTTGAGACGGATGGGAGCTGTTTGAGTCAGTGGTCTGGCAGAGTGCCAGGTCCTGGTCGTGCGCATTCCACATGATATCGACTTGCGTTCCATTACTTCTATAGACACAAAGGAATTCTCCGGTTGGAACGTTATTGAATATTTATGATAAAAACATCCTAAAGATTGATTCTATACTTACTTTGACAAGTTTATTCGACCTTTAATATAACTTTTTGAAGTTTTCGTCCGATGTTCGCCTGGACCTCCACGAGCGTTTTAGATATGAGTACTAAACGTGCTAACAAAAGTAGTTACTTGGACATAAATCATGGACATTATCGAACAAAACATTTTTTTTTTGTGGAACTAGGATTCCTGGGAGTGCATTCTGATGAAGATCATCAAAGGTAAGGGAATATTTATCATGTAATTTCGTATTTCTGTTGACTCCAACATGGCGGAGAAATGTTGTTTCTATCTGAGCGCCGTCTCAGATTATTGCATGGTTTGCTTTTTCCGTAAAGTTTTTTTGAAATCTGACACATCGGTTGCATTAAGAACAAGTGTATCTTTAATTCTATGTAAAACATGTATCTTTCATCAAAGTTTATGATGAGTATTTCTGTGGCTCTCTGCAATTTCTCCGGATATTTTGGAGGCATTTCTGAACATGGCGCCCATGTACTGAGATTTTTGGATATAAATATGCACATTATCAAACAAAACATACATGTATTGTGTAACATGATGTCCTATGAGTGTCATCTGATGACGATCATCAAAGGTTAGTGATTAATTTTTATCTCTTTCTGCTTTTTGTGACTACTATCTTTTGCTGGGAAAATGGCTGCGTGTTTTTTGGACTTGGCGGGGATCTAACATAATCACATGTTGTGTTTTCACTGTAAAGCATTTTTTAAATCTGACACGATGGGTAGATTAACACGATGTTTATCTTTCATTTGCTGTATTGGACTTGTTAATGTGTGAAAGTTAGATATTTCCCAAAAATATTTTTGAATTTCACGCGCTGCCTCTTCAGCAGAATGTTGTCAGGGGTTCCGCTAGCGGAACATGTGTCCTAGAAAGGTTAAGCCACATTTTATCCTGGACTAATTCAGACTTGCCTAATCAAATGACAAATACATATGTAATACCATTCTATCCATTAGCAAACATTTGTAGAATTTTCTTTTCACTTTGACATGGAGTATTTTGTGTAGATCAATGTAAAAAAAATCACAATTAAATCTATTTCAATCCCACTTTGTGACGCAACAAAAAAATCCAAGGGGCGTGAATACTTATGATACTGTATCCACTGTATATACAAAGTGATCATCACTTTGTTTATACATCTAGCTGGAGCCGAAGAGGAATGCATCTCAGAAGCCTAATCTCGATTGACAAAAACACAAATGTCTCTTGTCACATCCATAATAATAATTAACTTCAAAGACAGCACTGGCATTGTATTGTGCAATATATTGAAGTGTGCACATCTACAGTAGGCTATGTTGAAATTGCCAATTGTGTCATCACAGAATGAAATTAGGTGTATGGAAGGCAATGCAACTGCAATTGAGAGGAAAGGGAGAACAGAGGAGAGGAAGGACAGGAAAGATGATTGGAGGACAGGAAAAGATAGGCGAGATGAGTGAAAGAGTGGCAAGAATGGGAAAGGAGGTGAGATAAGAAAAGATTTGAGGGAAGAGTTCAGTATCAGTGATTCACAGCTGCATCTCACCCAGGAAAAACCTGCACCAGAACCTCCCCTTCCTCCTCCTCCCAGTCCTCCTTCTCCTCCCATTCCTCCTCCTCCTCTTTTTTCCTCAACTCTTTGAAATCTAAACACGGCTACCCTGAGCACAACCTGTGGGTTACAAGTACAGAGAACAGACTTAAAAGCACATACAATGCAATGGAGCAAAAAGATGAAGAAAGTAAAAGTTGAAGTTTGGTTTCTTTACTTTAGGGTCTATAAAAACAACATTGAGCTATAGAAAAACCAAAGAATATTGTGTTTGCCTCTTTAAAAACCCAGCACTCTGAGGGGTGAATATGAACAAACAATGAGAATAATAGGGGACCCTGCAGCCCTTAAGATATCCAAATGAGTAAGCTACATGCAGATTCACCCATTCGTTATTTAAATACTCTCCATCCATGCTAAATAAAAACCAACCAGCAATCAGGTTTAGAAAAAAAACAGGGATGTATCCCAAATGGCACCCTATTCCCTATATAATGTTGTTTTACAGATCATTTCCTGTTATTCTACACATTTTGCAATGGTGCCGTGAGGCCGCCTAGGCAGACAGGTGCTGTACATTTTGTAAATATTAATAAATTGTATTTGTTTTTTTATTTGAATCTTTTCATTGTATTTTTGGTTTTGAATAGCTAAATGAGTGTATATTCAGGCTTGGTTACATCATTTTGATATCATGACACAAGAGGAGATCCAGATGCAGACACAGGAGGCAGATGGTTGGAGTCTTACAATATTTATTCATCCAATAGGGTAAGGCAAGAGAATGGTCGTGGACAGGCAAAAGGGTCAAAACCAGTTCAGAGTCCAAAAGGTACCGAGGGGCAGGCAGAATCAAGGTCAGGGCAGGCAGGAAGATCAGGCAGGCGGGAAAGTAGTCCAGAGTCAGGCAGGGGTCAAAACCGGGAAGACTATCAAAAAGAGAATAGCAAAAGGAGAACTGGAAAACACGCTGGTTGACTTGACTAACATACAAGATGAACTGGCACAGAGAGACAGGAAACACAGGGATAAAAACACTGGGGAAAACAAGCGACACCTGGAGGGGGTGGAGACAGTCACAGGAACAGGTGAAACAGATCAGGGCGTGACATTTGATTGTAAATCAGTTCTTTCAACATAGCTAGCTAACAACCCCAGCAAGTGTTTATTTTTTTCAATGGATGGAAATGAAATAGAAAAAATAAATAAACGCTTTGATATCCTTGCAAAGCAGTCAACATGCTTACAATATTTACAGAAAAAAATATGTATGGCACAGAGCTATAACCTGTAATGAAATTGTACTTAAAAAAAAAAAAATACATGTATTCAAAATGATTGTAATTATTCCATTGACATTTACTAGTTGAACACGCACCTGAAAATAACAATGGACTCACCCATGAAACTGTAGCATGTAGCCTACCAAACCAGCCAGGTTTCAATACCTCTCTGCCCATGATGACCGCATGGGATTGATGGTTAGTACCACAGAACAAAAGAATGCAGGCATCCCATGGATCAGTGATGAAAATGACTCAGGTAATGTGATATTACAAAGTGAAGATATGCTAGCTACAACCAGCTCACATACACTAATCCCATCTCCTTTTGACTCTCTCCTGATCTCCTGTCAGACAGTTAGATCACCTGAGCAAACTAATATGTCATCTTAGCTGACTTATGACTACAATGGTTAAATATTACTATTGGTACATATACTACTAGTGGTACCAGTTTAAATCTATAACCAGCTTGACTATTTTACATAAAATAATTATACTTTACATATTATACTTAACTTAAATCCCTGCTGGTAAATTCTTTCATCTTAATGTCATGTCTCATCTTTAAGAGACAAAATAAAAAACACTCAAAGATAACATTTTCTTAACCTGTTGGTAGGCAGAACTGTGGTATGAACAGTAGTGCAGCGATTCTGCTCTTAACTATAACCTGATAAGAACACAATATATTGTGTATACTTGGCATGTACAGTGGCGACCCTTCATTCCAGGCAGGTTTTGAGCCCCACCTGTTTTGAGCCCCATTTGTTTAGCAAAACAAATATACATACAGTACAAGTCAAAAGTATGAAAACACCTACTCATTAATGGGTTTTTATTTTTTACTATTTTCTACATTGTAGAATAATAGTGAAGACATCAAAACTATGAAATAACACATATGGAATCATTTAGTAACCAATAGAGTTTCAAACGAGATTCTTCAAAGTAGCCCCCCTCTGCCTTGTTGAAAGCTTTGCGCACTCTTGGTATTCTCTCAATCATCTTCATGAGGTAGTCACCTGGAATGCATTTCAATTAACAGGTCTGCCTTGTTAAAAGTTAATTTGTGGAATTCCTTTCCTTCTTAATGCGTCTGAGCCAATCAGTTGTGTCGTGACAAGGTAGGAGTGGTATACAGAAGATAGCCCTATTTATTAAATTACTAAATCCATATTATGGCAAGAACAGCTCAAATAATCAAAGAGAAACAACAGTCCATCATTACCTTAAGACATGAAGGTCAATCCGGAAAATGTCAAGAAATTTGAAAGTTTCTTCAAGTGCAGTCGCAAAAACCATCAAGCGCTATGATGAAACTGGCTCTCATGAGGACCGCCACAGGAAAGAAATACCCAGAGTTACCTCTACTGCAGAGCATACATTCATTAGAGTTACCAGCCTCAGAATTTCCACCCCAAAAAGATGCTTCAGAGAGTTCAAGACACATCTCAACATCAACAACAGACACATCTCAACATCAACTGTTCAGAGGACTACTAAAGGACCAATAAGAAGAAGAGACTTGCTTGGGCCAAGACAACAAGCAATGAACATTAGACCAGTGGAAATCTGTCTTTTAGTTTGATGAGTCCAAATTGGAGATTTTTGGATCCAACTGCCGTGTCTTTGTGAGATGCAGAGTAGGTGAACGGATTATCTCCCCATGTGTAGTTCCTACAGTGAAGCATGGAGGAGGAGATGTGATGGTGCTTTGCTGTTGACACGATTCATTTAGAATTCAAGGCACACTTAACCAGCATGGCTACCACAGAATTCTGCAGCGATACGCCATCCCATCTGGTTTGCGCTTAGGGGGACTGTCACGTATACTCCCTCTCTGGCCTCTAGGTCACCAGACTGCTGATTATTACGCACACCTGTCACCATAATCACATGCACCAGCGCTTATTGACACTCACCTGGACTCCATCACCTCCTTGATTACCTGTCCTATTTATGTCATTCCCTTTGGTTCCTTCCCCAGGCGTTATTGTTTCTGTATCTGTTTCATGTTGGTGCGCTATTCGTGTTTCTTGTTTTGTTCATGGTCGTTTATTTATTAAATGTATTCACTCCTTAAACTTTCTTCCAATCTCTCAGTGTACATCATTACAGGGACTATCATTTGTTTTTTCAACAGGACAATGTCCCAACCCAACTCCAGGCTGTGTAAGAGTTGTTTGACCAAGAAGTAGATTGATGGAGTGCTGTATCAGATGATCTGGTCCAAAATCACCCGATCTCAACCCAATTGAGATGGTTTGGATGAGCTAGACTGCAGAGTAAAGGAAAAGCAGCCAACAAGTGCTCAGCATATGTGGGAACTCCTTCAAGACTGTTGGAAAAGCATTCAAGGTGAAGCTGGTTGAGAGAATTCCAAGAGTGTGCAAAGCTGTCATCAAGGCAAAGGGTGGCTACTTTGATGAATCTCAAATAGATTTGGATTTATTTGACACTTCTTTGGTTACTACATGGTTCCATGTGTCTTGTTTTCTTCAGCAATCTACACACAATGCCCCATGTAACAGGTTTCATTATGCTGTGGTCCCCTAGTATAAGAAACAAGACTACAGCGTACGCCACCTACCCTCAGTGGAGAGGAAAGACGTGTTATTCTCTGATTATCCTTTGCTACACCTAATAATACTAGATGAAATGACCACAGAGTATTTACACAATAACGTATTCTCTGTGGAAATCATATTTTAATCATCTTCCCTATTTTTGTGGTAAGGAAGGCAGTTGTGTTTAATTCTGCTTCCCTTGCCTCTGTACGCTGTTTCCCTGATTCTGTTTTTCCAATCATGTGCCCGCCTCTTTCTATGGTGCTCTCACCAGACAACAGGGTCCAGACAATCTTTTAATGCTCCTCATCATGTCACACACAGAAGAGGGAAAGAGGGACCTTCCCGAGAGGCGCAGCAGTCTAAGGCACTGCATTGCAGTGCTAGAAGCATCACTACAGACCTAGGTTCAATCCCAGGCTGTGTCGCAGTCTGTTGTTATGATGAACCTCACAGGGTGGTGAATGTGCAAGGTGATGTGCTTGATGCTCATTTCCAATAAATAGAGTAATATTCCGGTGACATGATGATTGACGCTTGATTGCCGTTTGACAAATACAAATAGGATTGTGCTTATCCATAACAATCTCATAATGTAGGTAGCCTACTCGCACTGTATCTGCAAGCTATTGGCTGGAGAGCAGGGTTTCCCAAACTCGGTCCTGGGGCCCCCCGGGTTGCACATTTTGGTTTTTGCCTTAGCATATCACAGCTGACTCAAATATTCAGAGCTTGAATATGAGTTGGCTATTTAAATCGGCTGTGTAGTGCCAGGGCAACAAACAAAAAATGTTATGCATATTTTAGAATAGTCACATGAAAATCTGTTGCAAATTGGATGTAAACCTACAGTAGCTACTGATGTAAAAAACATTATTTTTACATCTCCTGTTTGGCAAGTCTCTTGTGATGTGGTTCACAGCAGCACTGAAGGATGTGTTGACATGACAACTACGTCAGAGATTTTAATGACCCTTCCCCCATTTTGTTCCATGCTTGTTGAAGACCTAGCTAGCCAGTAAATAGATAACACCAGACACTGATGAAAGGGGAAACATACAATTATATTTGCAGACACACTACAGTCAAATTTTGGCATCAGTAAAGTAGCTATCTGGCTATATAAACCACGCCTCTCTGCAAACACACCTTCTCCAATGTTGGTTACAAGGTGGTACTTATTTAAGTAAGGTAAGAGAATATCATGTTACCATTGGTGTATTCAAATGAAAGTTTGGAAAATTTCACCCTATCCCCTTAATAATCCCTCCTCCTGAATCCAAGAGGTTGACCTGGGGGAGGGGACCAGTAACTTTATGACCAAACTTTATCAATCTACTGTAGACTCAACAGTCATTTTTCATACTTTGGTCGTCCTACTTTGATTTGGTTTCATCCAAATATCATCAAATTTCATGAAACATGAAGTGCCAGTAATATAAAACATCAAATATGAATTAACTATTATGCGGATGCTACTCTACAAGATTGTTTTGATAGCATAGACTGGAATATGTTCTGGGAATCATCCAATGGCATTGAGGAGTATACCACCTCAGTCAACGGCTTCATCAATAAGTGCATCGACAACGTTGTCCCCACAGTGACCGTGCGTACAAATCCCAACCAGAAGCCATGGATTACAGGCAACGTGGCCTAAAGGCTAGAGCTGCCGCTTTCATGGAGCGGGACTCTTATCCGGACGCTTATAAGAAATCGCGCTATGCCCTCACACGAACCATCAAACAGGCAAAGCGTCAATACAGGTCTAAGATCGAATCCTACTACACTGGCTCTGACGCTTGAGCAAGACCTTTAACTTGTTACGACTAGATGTTCCGCTAGCGGAACCCCTCGACAACATCCGGTGAAATGGCAGAGCGCCAAATTCAAATTAAATTACTATAAATATTAAACTTTCATGAAATCACGCATGCAATATATCAAATTAAAGCTAATCCAGCCAACGTGTCAAATTTCAAAAAGGCTTTATGGTGAATGCCAACCATGCGATTATCTGAGGATAGCACCCCACCAAACAAACACATGACATTCATATTTCAACCCGCCAGGCGCGACACAAAACGCAGACATAAAGATATAATTCATGCCTTACCTTTGATATCTTTTTTTGTTGGCATTCCAATATGTCCCAAAAACATCACAAATTGTCCTTTTGTTCGATTAATTCCGTCGTTATATATCCAAAATGTCCATTTATTTGGCGTGTTTGATCCATAAAAACACTGGTACCAACTCGCGCAACATGATTACAAAATATCTAATAAGTTACCTGTAAACTTGGTCTAAACATTTCAAACAACTTTCCTAATACAACTTTAGGTATTTTTTTACGTAAATAATGGATAAAATGTAAGACGGGATAAACTGCGTTCAATAGCGGATAAAAACAAAGTGGAGCGAGCTTTCAGTTCGAGCCCCCCTAACAAACAACACTACACTCGACCCTCGTTCTGAACTACCCTACTTCTTCATTTCTCAAAGGAAAAACATCCACCAATTTCTAAAGACTGTTGACATCCAGTGGAAGCGATAGGAACTGCAAGCAAGTGCCAAAGAAATCTAGATCCCCATAGAAAACACATTGAAAGGAGAGTGACCTCAAAACATTTTCCTGGGTGGATTTTTCTCAGGTTTTCGCCTGCCATATCAGTTCTGTTATACTCACAGAAAGTTTTCAAACAGTTTTAGAAACTTTAGAGTGTTTTCTATCTACCAATTATATGCATATCCTAGCTTCTGGGCCTGAGTAGCAGGCAGTTTACTTTGGGCATGCATTTCATCCGGACGTGAAAATACTGCCCCCTAGCCCGAAAAGGTTAAACAGGTCAACATTCACAAGGCCGCGGGGCCAGACGGTTTACCATGACGTGTACTAGGAGAATGGGCAGACCATCTGGCAAGCGTCTTCACTGACCACCATTGTCACTATGTGATAATTCTGTTCATTGACTACAGCTCAGCGTTCAACACCATAGTGCCCACAATGCTCATCATTAAGCTAAGCACCCTGGGACTAAACACCTCCCTCTGCAACTGGATCTTGGACTTCCTGACGGCACACCCCCAGGTGGTAAGGATAGGCAACAACAGATTTGCCACGCTGATCCTCAACTGGGGCCCCTCAGGGGTGCGTGCCCCAGATTCTCAAAAAGCTCTAGAGCTGCACCATCGAGAGCATCCTGACCGGATGCAGCACTCGACCGTAAGGCACTACAGAGGTTAGTGCGTACGGCCCAGTACATCACTGGGGCCAAGCTTCCTGCTATCCTGGACCTATATACTAGGTGGTGTCGGAGGAAGGCCCAAAAAATTGTCAAAGAATCCAGTCACCAAAGTCCTAGACTGTTCTCTCCGCTACCGCACGGCAAGCGGTACCAGAGCTCCAAGTCTAGGTCCAAAAGGCTCCTTAACAGCTTCTAAACCCCAAGCCATAAGACTGCTGAACAATTAATTAAATGGCCACCCGGACTATTTACATTGACACCCCCAACATTTTTTTTTTTACACTGCTGCTACTCGCTGTTTATTATCTATATATAGTCACTTCACACCTATCCTACATGTACAAGTTACCTCGATTAACTTGTACCCCCCACATTGACTCTCTACCGGTACCCTCTGTATATAGCCTCGTTATTGTTATTTCATTGTGTTACTTTCATTAAATGTTTTACTTTAGTTTATTTAGTATTTCCTTTCTTAACTCTCTTTCTTGCACTGCATTGTTGATTAAAGGCTCGTAAGTAAGTAAGGTTGTATTTGATATAGGTATATAGCTGCTCTACTGGTGCCATAATTGAACTGTAGGGTCTCAGATACTTCTATTTTTCCCCTTTCATATGTGTTTGGTGTTAGCTAGATACTGGCTAGCTAGTTCTTCAGCCAGTATGTAACAAACGGGGGGGAAGGGTCATTTAAAACTCCAACACAGTTGTCAAGTCAACATATCTGTCAATGCAACTACATCACAAGAGACATGCCAAACGGAAGATGTGTGTATACATATAAATTAATATATATATATACAGTGGGGAGAACAAGTATTTGATACACTGCCGGTTTTGCAGGTTTTCCAACTTACAAAGCATGTAGAGGTCTGTAATTTTTATCATAGGTACACTTCAACTGTGAGAGACGGAATCTAAAACAAAAATCCAGAAAATCACATTGTATGATTTTTAAGTAATTAATTTGCATTTTATTGCATGACATAAGTATTTGATACATCAGAAAAGCAGAACTTAATATTTGGTACAGAAACCTTTGTTTGCAATTACAAAGATCATACGTTTCCTGTAGTTATTGACCAGGTTTGCACACACTGCAGCAGGGATTTTGGCCCACTCCTCCATACAGACCTTCTCCAGATCCTTCAGGTTTCGGGGCTGTCGCTGGGCAATACGGACTTTCAGCTCCCTCCAAAGATTTTCTATTGGGTTCAGGTCTGGAGACTGGCTAGGCCACTCCAGGACCTTGAGATGCTTCTTACGGAGCCACTCCTTAGTTGCCCTGGCTGTGTGTTTCGGGTCGTTGTCATGCTGGAAGATCCAGCCACGACCCATCTTCAATGCTCTTACTGAGGGAAGGAGGTTTTTGGCCAAGATCTCGCGATACATGGCCCCATCCATCCTCCCCTCAATATGATGCAGTCGTCCTGTCCCCTTTGCAGAAAAGCATCCCCAAAGAATGATGTTTCCACCTCCATGCTTCACGGTTGGGAGGGTGTTCTTGGGGTTGTACTCAACCTTCTTCTTCCTCCAAACACGGCGAGTGGAGTTTAGACCAAAAAGCTCTATTTTTGTCTCATCAGACCACATGACCTTCTCCCATTCCTCCTCTGGATCATCCAGATGGTCATTGGCAAACTTCAGACGGGCCTGGAAATGCGCTGGCTTGAGCAGGGGGACCTTGCATGCGCTGCAGGATTTCAATCCATGACGGTGTAGTGTGTTACTAATGGTTTTCTTTGAGACTGTGGTCCCAGCTCTCTTCAGGTCATTGACCAGGTCCTGCCGTGTAGTTCTGGGCTGATCCCTCACCTTCCTCATGATCATTGATGCCCCACGAGGTGAGATCTTGCATGGAGCCCCAGACCGAGGGTGGTTGACCGTCATCTTCAACTTCTTCCATTTTCTAATAATTGCGCCAACAGTTGTTGCCTTCTCACCAAGCTGCTTGCCTATTGTCCTGTAGCCCATCCCAGCCTTGTGCAGGTCTACAATTTTATCCCTGATGTCCTTACACAGCTCTCTGGTCTTGGCCATTGTGGAGAGATTGGAGTCTGTTTGATTGAGTGTGTGTACAGGTGTCTTTTATACAGGTAACAAGTTCAAACAGGTGCAGTTAATACAGGTAATGAGTGGAGAACAGGAGGGCTTCTTAAAGAAAAACTAACAGGTCTGTGAGAGCCGGAATTCTTACTGGTTGGTAGGTGATCAAATACTTATGTCATGCAATAAAATGCAAATTAATTACTTAAAAATCATACAATGTGATTTTTTGGATTTTTGTTTTAGATTCCGTCTCTCACAGTTGAAGTGTACCTATGATAAAAATTACAGACCTCTACATGCTTTGTAAGTAGGAAAACCTTCAAAATCGGCAGTGTATCAAATACTTGTTCTCCCCACTGTATATATACACATTTTCTTACATTACAGACTTAATTATTCATAAATCTACACACAATACCTCATACTGACAAAGCAAAAACAAGTTTTTAGAAATGTTTGCAAATGTATTAAAATTTAAAAACTGCTTTGTGTATCCCCAAATTTGCTTGAGATGATTTTACTGCAACACTGCTTTTCAGTATGACTGTTCAGGACCTTTAAATGTAACACTGTCAGCCTTGATTTAATACTGATAATTTGTTCTGTACATTCATCCACTGCCTTGGATTGAAATTACAATCAGTACATTTCGAATTAGGTCAATATATTTTCTGTAAAACAGAAAAGCAGCACTGCATTACCAGTGGGACTTTGCCACACATTCAGAGATAGTTAGAGTTGCTCACAGCCATACAGTCACACTTCCACTAGAGAGACCATTGTACGTGGTGGCCTACTGTGCAGGACAAGGCTAATGCTAGGTTGACCAGAGAACAGAAGGGATGGGGATGGGCTCAGGTCCCACAAGCTACCCTGAAGAAACAGTCAGTAGAAAATGAAAAAAACTGTTTGAGGTTGAGTAGAAAAAGAAAGCGAAACTACAGAGAGAGTGTAACAGGTTTCATTGTGCTCTGGTCCCCTACAGTGAGAAATAAGACTACAGCCTACGTCTCCTACCCTCAGTGGAGAGGAAAGACTTGTTATTCTCTCAGTAGCCTTTGCTACACCTAATAATACCAGATGAAATGACCCCAGAGTCTTTACACATTAATGTATTCTCTGTGGAAATCAGCTTTTAATCCCTATTTTTGCGGTAAGGAAGGCAGTTGTGTTTAATTCTGCTTCCCTTGCCTCTGTACGCTGTTTCGCTGATTCTGTTTTTCAATCGTGTGCCCGCCTCTCTCTACGGTGCTCTCTCTACGGTGCTCTCACCAGACAACAGGGTCCAGACAATCTTTTAAAGCTCCTCATCATGTCACACACAGAAGGGAGGAAGAGGGGGGCCTCCCGAGTTGTGCAGCAGTCTAAGGCACTGTATCACAGTACTACAGAGCCGAGTTCAATTCCAGGCTGTGTTGCAGCCGGCCGTGACCGGGAGACCCATGAGGCGGTGCACAATTGGCCCAGCATCGGCCGGGTTAGGGGAGGGTTTGGCCGGCCATGTCGTCCTTGTCCCATTGCGCTTAGCAACTCCTTGTTGCAGGCCAGGCGCATGCACACTGACTTCGATCGACAGTTTATGGTGTTTCCTCCAACACATTGGTGCGGTTGGCTTCCGGGTTAAGCGAGCAGTGTGTCAAGAAGCAGAGTGGCTTGGCAGAGTTGTGTTTCAGAGGACACATGGCTCTCGACCTTCGCCTCCCCCGAGTCCGTACAGGAGTTGCAGCGATGGGATAAGACTGTAATTACCAATTGGATATCACGAGGGAGGCGATCGATACACTTTTACGCCTGCTACATTAGGTTAGATACACAAAGAACGCATAGACCACATAAAAGAGGACTGTGCACAACACAACAAGTAAAAAGCGGGATAGGGAGTTCGTGAAATTATGCCTCATTTTCTTTGAAGAACTAGTAAAATGAATTTGTCAGACAGCTCTGCAGCTAGCCTGGCTAAATAGGCTGACTAAAAACAACAGTATCGGGAGTACAGAGATAATGCTGTCTGATGTTTGGCTGCTAATGCCAGAGCAGAGATGAGATGTTGACTTTAAGGAATGAAAAATAATAAAGTCATCAAATAAAATATTGTATTATTTCATTGTAATTTCCTATTTTTTTATTGATGTCTACCCAATGTGGACCTGACAGAATCAATGGAATATTTAAAAAATTGTGGCAATTGAATGTTCTCTATTTTTGGTTTTGGAATTCCATTAAAATCGTAAAAATAATGAGTATGTTATTATTTCATAATGCATGTAGTGGTTAAAAAAAATTACAAAACCGAAATCGAAAACCATGATTATTTTTTTCATAATCTTACCAAAACCAAACCGACCTAGAATAGCAATAATCTCTCAGCACTAGTTTTGATCAGTGATTCAAGGTCCCTACCTAATGCTGGAGCTGTGTAGGGAACACTCAGAGAGAGAGAGAGACAGAGAGACAGAAAGAGAAAGATACCTAGTCAGTTGTACAACTTCATGCCTTCAACTTAAATGTGTCTTCCACAGTTAACCCCACCCCACTGAATCAGAGCGGTGCAATGGAACTCCAATATTATATTATATTATTTTTAAATAACATATTTCCCATTGAAACAATATAGGTAAAGCACCTCAAACTCCCCCCTTCCTCTCTTCACCCCTCCCAAAAAGAAATGACAGACAAAAGACAAAAGTCTTTGCAGTCTTCAGCTCTGCGGAGGGTCATTTCTAATTTATGAAGGGGATTGGGTTCAGAACAGGGTTGAGAAAAATCTGCAATTGGAGTGTATGGGTGTGTCCCCAATGGCACCCCATGGGCCCTGGTCAAATGCAGTGCACTACAGTTTATAGGGAATATGGTGCAATTTGGTAAGCAGCCTAAGAGTGTAAGAACATAACAGAGATTTATCTATTTGCACCTTCTGATTCAGAGGGGTTGGCTTTAATGCGGAAGACACATTTCAGTTGAAGGCATTCAGTTGTACAACTGACTAGGTATCCCCCTTCCCCTTTCTTCTGATCACTGTAACTATAGGAACCAGTAAAATGAGAAAATTCACTGCAGGTGCCAAGAAATGAGAGCAACATCAAGCTTCAGAGATGAATATACTCTACATTAACCTACTGTATAATGGAACGGGGACTCTGTTATGGACATGACAGAATGACCATAACGGCTCACATAACAAAATATCGACGTTGCATTTGCACTGCATGAATGCATAATGATTTTGAAGGAGTTTTCTAAAGACAGGTGATCATGTTTACACCTCCTTTGCTTCATCGTAGGTGACACGCAGAAGAAAACATATCTTTGTCCTGGACCTGCATAATGAGAATTGACTGGAGAGTGTATATCAGGGAGAGGGTAAGGAGAAGAGAGAAAAGAAAAGAAGACGGGAGGGAAGGGGAGGAGCTCAGGGTATGTATATCCTTTGATGATAGGCTCAGTCACGTGACAAGTGGTCAAAGTGGAGAGAAGTTGCACTGATTGGTCTGAACGAGAAGGGTCTGCTATGTCTTTCTCTCACTCAATCTCTCTCTCTCGCAATTGGCTGTCAGTAAAATCAAGTTAAGATTTTTACAGTGTGGTTTTATTGTTATGTTGATGAAAGTTAAACGCCCACACCAGTAGAAATCCACTTTTTTTCAAGCTGAAAGACGATGGCCAGAGCTTACCCATGATGTTGCACAATGATGTCGGTCAATAAGACATCGTTTTAGTGAAAGTATTATACAGTTGAAGTCGGAAGTTTACACACACCTTAGCCAAATACATTTAAACTCAGTGTTTCACAATTCCTGACATTTAATCCTAGTAAAAATTCCCTGTTTTAGGTCAGTTAGGATCACCACTTTATTTTAAGAATGTGAAATGTCATTATTTATTGACTTTATTTATTTCAGCTTTTATTTCTTTCATCACATTCCCAGTGGGTCTGAAGTTTACATACACTCAATTCGTATTTGGTAGCAATGCCTTTAAATTGTTTAACTTGGGTCAAACGTTTCAGGTAGCCTTCCACAAGCTTCCCACAATAATTTGGGTGAATTGTGGGTCATTCCTCCTGACAGAGCTGGTGTATCTGAGTCAGGTTTGTAGGCTTCCTTGCTCGCACACGCTTTTTCAGTTCCGCCCACAAATGTTCTATAGGATTGAGGTCAGGGCTTTGTGATGGCCACTCCAATACCTTGACTTTGTTTTCCTTAAACCATTTTGCCACAACTTTGGAAGAACGCTTGGGGTCATTGTCCATTTGGAAGATCCATTTGTGACTAAGCTTTAACTTCCTGACTGATGTCTTGAGATGTTGATTCAATATACCAACATAATTTTCCTGCCTCATGATGCCATCTATTTTGTGAAGTGCACTAGTCCCTCCTGCAGCAAAGCATCCCCACAACATGATGCTGCAACCCACATGCTTCACGGTTGGGACGGTGTTCTTCGGCTTGCTAGCCTCCCCCTTTTTCCTCCAAACATAACGATGGTCATTATGGCCAAACAGCTCTATTTTTGTTTCATCAGACCAGAGGACATTTCTCCAAGAAGAACGATCTTTGTCCCCAAACAGTCTTTGTTTTTTACTACAGTTTTGGAGCAGTGACTTCTTCCTTGCTGAGCGGCCTTTCAGGTTATGTTGATATAGGACTCGTTTTACTGTGGATATGATACTTTTGTACCTGTTTCCTCCAGCATCTTCACAAGGTCCTTTGCTGTTGTTCTGTGATTGATTTGCACTTTTCGCACCAAAGTATGTTCATCTCTAGGAGACAGAACGCGTCTCCTTCCTGAGCGGTATGACAGCTGCGTGGTCCCATGGTGTTTATACTTGAGTACTATTGTTTGTATAGTTCTGACCCATTGGAATTTTGATACAGTGAATGATAAGTGAAATAATCTGTCTGTAAACAATTGTTGGAAAAATTACTTGTGTCATGCACAAAGCAGATGTCCTAACCAACTTGCCAAAACTATAGTTTGTTAACAAGACATTTTTGGAGTGGTTGAAAAACGAGTTTTAATGACTCCAACCTAAATGTATGTAATCTTCCGACTTCAACTGTATATTTGGTCTTGAAGTGACAAAACCGACCTGTCCGCTTCGTGCAAATTAGTGCCAATGACGTGTCTTTTCCTATGAAATTACGTTTAAAAAGAAATGGCTACGTTTGGTTTCAGGGCTGGGTTTAATTTGAATGCTATCACCCACCTGCATGATATTGTTTATTAATCAGAAACACCTGCAAAGTCTGCGTGTTTTGACTGAGCTAATCAATATAATAGATCAACTTTGGCTACAGCATTGATGGTGGATAAATAAAAATAGCTCACTCAGGCAGTTTTACAATTTAAAAAAATGGTCAGTTCTGGTCTACTTAAAATAACGGGTGGGTCTCCCATAGACACCAATGCAATAGCAACTGGGTCTGGTCTACTTAATTCATTGACTTTCATTGAACCAGAAAATAACTGCAAGTGGGTTGTCTCGCTTCCTCTTCCATCTTTGTCTACAGCTTTTCGCCAAAGCCTGCACTTGCCTGCCCTGGAGCAAATTAAAATAAGGGGCGCAAAGTAATGTTTTTGCACCTCCCCTTTTTCCATCAAATTATCATAATCCATGATATAATTTGTACATTTTCACTTATTTTTTAAACTTGTCTGAATTAGGAATAATATATGACAATTTTATAAATAGCAAAATTGCGTGATATGAGTTCATTTTAGAACCCTGCTGCCCCTAACGTTTTTGTAAAATTTGTTTAGTGAACGCGCTTTGACTTTGGAATTGTTTACCAAACGCACTAACCAAAGTAGCTAATTGGACATAAATAACGGACATTATCGAACAAATCAAGCATTTATCAAGCATTTATTGTGGACCTGTGGACCTGGGATTCCTGGGAGTGCATTCTGATGAAGATCATCAAAGGTAAGGTAATATTTATCATGTAATTTCTGGTTTCTGTTGACTCCAACATGGCGGCTAATTTGATTCTTGTTCTGAGCGCCGTCTCAGATTATTGCATGGTTTGCTTTTTCCGTAAAGTTTTTTTGAAATCTGACACAGCGGTTGCATTAAGGAGAGGTATATCTATAATTCCATGTGTATAACTTGTATTATCATCTACATTTATGATGAGTATTTCTGTTGAAACGATGTGGCTATGCACTATCACTGGATGTTTTTGGAACTAGGGAATGTAACGCGCCAATGTAAACTCAGATTTATTTATATAAATATGAACTTTATCAAACAAAACATGCATGTATTGTGTAACATCAAGTCCTATGAGTGTCATCTGATGAAGATCATCAAAGGTTAGTGATTCATTTTAGCTATATTTCTGCTTTATGTGACTGCTATCTTTCGCTGGAAAAATGGCTGTGCTTATTGTGGTTTGGTGTGACCTAACATAATCGTTTGTAGTGCTTTCGCTGAAAAGCATATTTGAAATCGGACACTTTGGTGGGATTAACAACAAGATTACCTTTAAAATGGTATAAGAAACATGTATGTCTGAGGAATTTTAATTATGAGATTTCTGTTGTTTTGAATTTGGCGCCCTGCACTTTCACTGGCTGTTGTCATATCAACCCGTTACCGGGATTGCAGCCATAAGAAGTTTTAAACATGTCTGAACAGGAACAGGCCCAAATCTCTGTCATTTGCGGTGTTGGATTCAACATTTTGAACATTGAGATATTAACGACATGATAGATCAGACGCATAGTATATTAAGGAGTGAAAGAGACTGGGTCTGTAGAAAGACAGCTTTGGAATGTGTTGGGTGGACAAGAGGAGAGCAACGTGTTGAGTTAGGGGAGACCGATGGACATCTGTGGACTAGGGGAAGGAGGGGTTGAGATCAGGAGGTGTGGTCAGTTCCCCTTATGGGAGTAATTAGGGTTTAGTATCTGGTTACCTTCTTCCTGTTGTGAGTGTCTTAATAGAAAATAACCTGAAGTTTCTAAAACTGTTTGAATGATGTCTGTGAGTATAACATAACTCATATGGCAGGCAAAAACCTGAGAAAAAATCCAACAAGGAAGTGGGAAATCTGAAGTTTGTAGTGTTTCAACTCTTTGCCTATCCAAGATACACTAGATGTCAACAGTCTATAGAACCTTGTTTGATGATTCTACTATAAAGGAGGGGGGAATGAGAGGGGATTGAGTCAGAGGTCTGGCAGAGTTCCACGACCTGGTCATGCGCATTCACATGAGAGGTAGCTTGCATTTCATATCATTTCTGAAGACAAAGAAATTCCCCGGTTGGAACATTATTGAAGATGTATGATAAAAACATCCTAAAGATTGATTCTATACTTAGTTTGACATGTTTCTACGGACTGTAATATGACTTTTCGTCTGAACTTTCGCCTGGACCTGCCAGCGCGTTGTCAGTTTGGATTGTGTACTAAACGCGTGAACAAAAGGAGGTGTTTGGACATAAATGATGGACTTTATGGAACAAATCAAACATTTAATGTGGAACTGGGATTCCTGGAAGTGCATTCTGATGAAGATCAAAGGTAAGTGAATATTTATAATGCTATTTCTGACTTATGTTGACTCCAACATGGCCGATATCTCTTTGGGTTGATTGGGCTCTGAGCGCTGTACTCAGATTATTGCATGGTGTGGTTTTTCGGTAAAGCTTTTTTGAAATCTGACACAGCAGTTGCATTAAGGAGAAGTTTATCTAAAGTTCCATGCATAACACATGTATCTTCAACATTTCTAATGAGTATTTCTGTAAATTGATGTGGCTCTCTGCAAAACATTACTGAACGTAAAGCGCCAATGTAAACTGAGATTTTTGGATATAAATATGAACTTTATCGAACAAAACATACATGTATTGTGTAACATGAAGTCCTATGAGTGTCATCTGTGATACATTTTCTCTCTATTTATGCTTTTTGTGACTCCTCTCTTTGGCTGGAAAAATGGCTGTGTTTTTCTGTGGCTGTGTACTGACCTAACATAATCGTTTGGTGTGCTTTCGTCGTAAAGCCTTTTTAAAATCTGACACGTTGAATGGATTTACAACAAGTGTAGCTTTAATTTGGTGTATTGTATGTGTGATTTCATGAAAGTTCAATTTTTATAGTAATTTATTTGAATTTGGCGCTCTGCATTTTCACTGGATGTTGGCCATGCGGGACGCATATAACTGTGATAGTGAGAAATGTTTTGCTGTCTGAATACAACTGTACAGAACCTTTGGGAAGAATTAAACTTGGTTAAAGCTCAACTAGTGTCCGTGAGTTATTTACTCTGAAAAATAAGAACCTAACAGCGTGAAGAAAAGACAGAGAAAAAGGGGCCGGAGGTCGGGCTGCATTCTGAGAATTCGATGGTGAGTGAGTAAACCTCCACTACCATCTGTTCTATCGGCCAATGTGCAATCATTGGAAAACAAAATGGATGATATACAATCAAGACTATCCTACCAACGGGAAATTAAAAACTGTACTATCTTATGTTTCACTGAGTCGTGGCTGAATGACAACACAGATAATATAGAGCTGGCAGGATTTTCCATGCATCGGCAGGACAGAGAAGCTACGTCTGGTAAGACAGATGGCGGGAGTGTGTGTCTATTTGTCAATAACAGTTGGTGAGCGATGTCTAATATTAAAGAAGCCTTGAGGTGTTGCCCGCCTAAGGCAGAGTGCCTTATGGTAACCTGTAGACCATACTATCTACAAAGAAAGTTCTCATCCATATTATTCGTAGCCATCTATTTACCACTACAAGTCCGATGCTGGCACTAAGACCGCACTCAACGAGGTGTATAAGGCCATAAGCAAACAAGAAAATGCTCATTCAGAAGCGGCGCTCCTAGTGGCCGGGGACTTTAGTACAGGGAAACTTAAATCCGTTTTACCTAATTTCTATCAGCATGTCACATGTGCAACCAGAGGAAAAAATACTCTAGACCACCTTTAATCCACACACAGAGACGCATACAAAGCCCTCCATTTGGCAAATCTGACCATAATTCTACCCTCCCGATTCCTGCTTACAAGCAAAAACTAAAGCAGGAAGTACCAGTGTCTCGCTTAATACGGAAGTGGTCAGATGACACGGATGCTACGGTACAGAACTATTTTGCTAGCACAGACTGGAATATGTTCCGTGATTTATTCAATGGCATTGAGGAGTATACCGCCTCAGTCACCTGTTTCATCAATAAGTGCATCAACAACAACGTCATCCCCACTGTGACCGTACGTACAGTACCAGTCAAAAGTTTGGACACACCTACTCATTCCAGGGTTTTTCTTAATTTTTTTTACTATCTTCTACATTGTAGAATAATAGTGAAGACATAAAAACTATGATATAACACATAAAATCATGTAGTAACCAAAACAGTGTTAAACAAATCAAAATCTATTTGGCTACTTTCAAGAATCTGTTTATCACTTTTTTGGTTATTACATGATTCCATATGTGTTATTTCACAGTTTTGATGTCTTCATTACTATTCAACAATGTAGAAAATAGTAAAAATAAAGAAAAACCCTGGAGTGAGTTGGTGTCCAAACTTTTGACTGGTACTGTACATATCCCAACCAGAAGCCATGGCTTACAAGCAACATCCACATCGAGTTAAAGGCGAGAGCTGCTGCTTTCATGGAGCGGGAAACTAATCTGGACGCTTATAAGAAATTGCGCAACCTCCTCAGGATGAACCATCAAACAGGCAAAGCGTCAATACAGGATTTAGATTGAAACCTATCACACCAGAGCTGATGTTCATCGGATGTGGCAGGGCTTAAACTATTACAGACTACAGGAAAACCCAGCCGCGAGTTGCACAGTGATGCGAATCTACCAGATGACCTAAATGCCTTTTATGCTCGCTTCGAGGCAAGCAACACTGAATCATGCATGAGAGCACCAGCTGTCCTGGGACGACTGGTTGATAACACTCTCGGTAGCCGATGTAAGCAAGACCTTTAACCCTTGTGTAGTCTTAACATTCTGTATTGTCTCCTTGTCCTAAGGGTAAAAAATTACCCGCCTTTACTAAACCCCTAAAATAAAGCAGCGTAATTGAATTTTAAACCCCAAATCTATTTTGCATGAAGAAACACCCTGTCATTCATCACAAACATTGTAAATATCTGGGTTTTCCCTCTTCACAATGCAGAAAGACTTGTGTCATGCACAAAGTAGATGTCCTAACCGACTTGCCAAAACTATAGTTCGTTAACAAGAGTCTCATCTGACCAGAGTACCTTCTTCCATATGTTTGGGGAGTCTCCCACTTGCCTTTTGGTGAACACCAAACGTGTCTGCTTATTTTTTTCTTTAAGCAATGGCTTTTTTTCTGGCCACACTTCCGTAAAGCCCTGCTCTGTGGAGTGTACGGTTTAAAGTGGACACATACTCCAATCTCCGGCGTGGAGCTTTGCATCTCCTTTAGGGTTATCTTTGGTCTCTTTGTTGCCTTTCTGATTAATGCCCTCCTTCGCTGGTCCATGAGTTTTGGTGGGTTGGCCCTCTCTTGGCAGGTTTGTTGTGGTGCCATATTCTTTCCATTTTTTAACAATGGATTTAATGGTGGTCTGTGGGATGTTCAAAGTTTCGGATATTTTTTATAACTCAACCCTGATCTGTACTTCTCCACAACTTTGTCCCTGACCTGTTTGGAGAGCTCCTTTGTCTTCATGGTGCCGCTTGCTTGCTGGTGCGCCTTGCTTAGTGGTGTTGCGGACTTGGGGGCCTTTCAGAACAGGTGTAAATATACTGAAATCTGATGACAGATAATGTGACACTTAGATTGCACACACATGGACTTTATTTAAATAATTATGTGACTTTTGAAGGTAATTGGTGGGACCAGATATTATTTAGGGGCTTCACAGCAAAGGGGGTGAAAACATATGCACGCACCCCTTTTCCGTTAAAATTTTTATTTTTTATTTTCAAATAAGTAATTTTTTTCATTTCACTTAACCAATTTGGACTGTTTTGTGTATGTCCTTTACATGAAATCCAAATAAAAATATATTTAAATTACAGGTTTTTATCCGTCAAACCCAGATTCGTCCATCGGACTGCCAGATGGTGAAGCGTGATTCATCACTCCAGAGGACACGTTTTCACAGCTCCAGAGTCCCATGGCGGCCAGCCCTACACCACTCCAGCCGACGCTTGGCATTGCACATGGTGATCCTAGGCTGGTGCGCAGCTGCTCAGCCTTGGAAAACCATTTCATGAAGCTCCCGACAAACACTTATTGTGCTGACGTCGCTTCCAGAGACAGTTTGGAACTTGGAAGTGAGTGTTGCAACCGAGGACAGACACGCATCACGCTTCAGCGCTCGGCGGTCCCATTCTGTGAGCTTGTGCGGACCACTACTTCGCGGTTGAGCCGTTGTTGATCCTAGACGTTTCCACTTCACAATAACAGCACTTACAGTTGACCGGGCCAGCTCTAGCAGGGCAGAAATTTTATAAACTGACTTGTTGGAAAGGTGGCATCCTATGACGGTGCCATGTTGAAAGTCACAAAGCTCTTCAGTACAGGCCGTTCTACTGCAAATGTTTGTCTATGGAGATTGCACCTGTCAGCAATGGGTGAGGCTGAAATAGCCAAATTCACAGATTTGAAGGGGTGTCCATATGTAATGTAGCTTTTTGATCATGTCTGTGTTATTAATGATGTCAGGAATCCGACAGTTTCACTCAAATTTTCAAACGGCACGAGTCAGACAGAAATCAACCCTCAGCATGTCAACAGCTTGTACAGGCAGGGTTTAGCTGAGACTCCTATCTTGACCGGTAGGCTGGTTGTCTTTTTCTGAAATAATAATTTTCACCTGCTTTAACTGTAATGGTTTTCACATAACTTTCATTAGCTAGCTAAGGTAAGCATGCTAGCTAGTTACACGGACAGCTGTCAGTCAGTGCCTTATTGGTTGTTTTTTCTCTGCTTCAAGTGGAAATCACCACAACGTTCCCACCCAAAATCCTGAATATGTATTAGCAGCCTGCGTCAGTCTTCGAGGCGGAACCTAAGTGAGAATTTCCGCTTTTGTGCAGGAATTACTCTAAATAGGAGCGTCAACTTCCTCTGAGTTGGGCCTTTAAGTTCCTAATTTGTTCACTCCCAGTTCTTCAATCTTTGTAAGAGCTTGTAATAATCAAGTGCTGCACTGTTAATACTGTGCATTTCCAGTAATTGAATGGCAGTTGGTCACCAGAGCCTTATACTACGAAGCAGGTTTGAGGACTTAGCGAGGTATCTTTGATCAACTCTGAGTTCAACTTGGGATAACCGGTCATACAAAGTAGCTCACCTTTTAGCCAGGTACATTTCTATGCCAGCAAATCCTTCAGAACTAACCTGCTCCGGTGCAGGCTAACTCACGGCTAACTCTGCTTATTCTGAATGAAATGACTGAGCCATGAGTTGAGGACCAATGAAATCACATTCCTTCTCTCTCACAAAGATTGTGTCATCATGCCTTTCATTTGAGAAAGATTTTTAAATATTTTATTAATTAACAATTTGGTTTAAAAAAAATATTACAATAGTCATATTAAAATACCTATCACATTACACATTTAGTGATGATACCATTTGAAAGATCATGCACAGTAATAACTTTTGTATGACTTTATACAATTATTTTATCGATAGGTGGGGAAAAGGGTACTTGTGCATTGATAAGCAAAGCACATCAAATAGGAGATTAATGATACATAATAAAAGAAAATATGGCACTTCTAATAGCCTATTTCAAAGCATAGCCTGCTGAATTTGCAAACCTCGTAGCACTCACATCTGCAGCCATGAAATGCTTTGAAAGGCTGGTCATGGCTCACATCAACACCATCATCCTAGACACCCTGGACCCATGCCAATTGGCATACCGCCCCAACAGATCCACAGATAACGCATTCTCTACTGCACTCCACACTGCCCGCTCCCACCTGGATTAAAGGAACACCTACGTGAGAATGCTGTTCATGGATTATAGCTCAGCATTTAACACCATTGAGCCCACCAAGCTCCTCACTAAGCTCAAGACCCTGGAACTGAACACCAATAGGTGGTGAAGGTAGGCAACAACACATTCACCATGCTGACTATCAACACGGATTTGGCATGGGCCCTCAGAAACTCAAAAATGTCTGCAGCTGCAACATTGAGAGCATCTTGACTAGCTGCATCACCGCTTGGTATGGCCATTGCTTGGCATCCGACCGCAAGGCGATACAGGGGGTGGTGTGTGCAGCACAATACATCACTGGGTCCGAGCTGCCGGCTATCCAGGACCGCTGCTTTTCCTTCACTCTGCGATCGGGGGAATGTTGAGGCGGCCAGATCATCTGATGCAGCACTCCATCACTCTCCTTCTTGGTAAAAAAGCCCTTACACAGCCTGGAGGTGTGTTGGATCATTTGTCCTGTTGAAAAACAAACGATAGTCCCACTAAGCTCAAACCAGATGGGATGGCATATATCTGCAGAATGCTGTGGTAGCCATGCTGGTTAACTGTGCCTTGAATTCTAAATAAATCACAGACAGTGTCACCAGCAAAGCACCCCCACACCATAACACCTCCTACTCCATGCTTTATGGTGGGAACCACAGAAGCGGAGATCAACCGTTCACCCACACAGCATCTCACAAAGAGACGGCAGTTGGAACCAAAAATCTCAAATTTGGACTCCAAACCAAAGGACAAATATCCACTGGTCTAATGTCCATTGCTTGTGTTTCTTGGCCCATCCTAGTCTCTTATTATTATTGGTGTCCTTTAGTAGTGGTTTCTTTGCAGCAATTTGACCATGAAGGCATGATTCACACAATCTCCTCTAAACAGTTGATTTTGAGATGTGTCTGTTACTTGAACTCTGTGAAGCATCTATTTGGGCTGCAATTTCTGAGCCGGGTAACTCTAATGAACTTATCCTCTGCAGCAGAGGTAACTCTGGGTCTTCAATTCCTGTGGCGGTCCTCACGAGAGCCAGTTTCATCATAGAACTTCATGGTTTTTGCGACTGCACTTGAAGAATCTTTCAAAGGTCTTGAAATGTTCCGTATGGACTGACCTTGAAGTCTTAAAGTAATGGTGGACTATCGTTTCTCTTTGCTTTTTGAGCTGTTCTTGCCATAATATGGACTTGGTCTTTTACCAAATTGGGCTATCTTCTGTATACCCTCCTACCTTGTCATAGCACAACTGATTGGCTCAAACGCATTAAGATGGAAAGAAATTCCACAAATGTACTTTTAACAAGGCACATCTGTTAATTTAAATGCATTGCAGGTGACTACCTCATGATGCTGGTTGCGAGAAATGCAAGAGTGTGCAAAGCTGTCATCAAGGCAAAGGGTGGCTATTTTAAGAGTCTCAAATATAAAATATATTTTGATTTGTTTAACACATTTTTGGTTACTACATGATTCCATGTGTGTTATTTCATAGTTTTGATGACTTCACTATTATTCTACAATGCAGAAAATAGTACAAATAAGGAAAAACCCTTGAGTAGGTGTTCTAAAACTTTTGACCGATAGTGTAGTACTTGCAGTTGTGATCGATGGGAATCCACCTCAATTTAGGAAACACTTTGTTACTGCACCTTTAAGTGTAATTACTATGTACTTCCAATATTATTAAATATTATCCAGTGTGTATCACAATGTCAATTGCTACAATGTCGTTGTATAGAAAGGTATTGTAAATACAATGTTTCTATGCAGGAACTAGCAACTTAATGTAAAGTGAAACACATTTTATTTACTCGTGTAATTAATATGTAGTTACTATGTTATAAAGTGTTTTTGATTGTAGTAGGTGAAGATTGATAAAATACTTTCTTGAGGGTTGGTGCATATCCTGTTGATCGGACAGTGATATGTTTGAAAGCAATGGAATCCAGAGTCTCCCATGTCATGTGATATCAAACATCTGTACGTGGATTGACCCAAAAAAACACTGATAGATACAAAACGTGCTTATAACCCTGTCAAAAGAATGAAACGCATTAATGTTAATTATAGGATCCATAGTTCCAAAGACATCGTATTGGTTGATATAAATGAAAAGTTGAGGTTCATCAAAATAGAGCTTGCAGGGGTTGCATGCATTTAAAAGGCTGGTATTGACCGCTATTTAAATTGACATGGCACCGGGTACTCCAGGCTCCATTTCCTCTAGGGGGTGCTTGCTAAGAGTGAACATATTACAGCTGATATACTAATAGGATGTATTTCAAGAGTTGAGAGAGTACTCGTTTCTTACTTTCTTTACCCAACTAGTATATCCACTCAATAAAACGGAGATGCTTCTTTAAACTTGTTGGGGTCCGATTGCCCCTTAGCCTCCAGACCTACCCCTTTGTCTGCCACACTCTTTCAATGTGTTGTGTGTGACATCATGTGTGAGGATCCACAAAGTTGTTTGTGTGGTTGACTGTCTGGTGATTGCAACCCAGCCTATTCAGAGATCTGGCGTGCTCTCCAGCAGTCATTCACTCACATGTCATCTGATAATAGGGATTAAGGTTTCCTGTGAACGGTTTTCCAACATTTTAAAAACTGGGCGCCGTCAGTTGTGTTTGACCTCCATCATCCCAAACACCCAACCCTGTCTTCTCCACAGGGGCCCCATCCTTCCAGAATTATAGTGAACGATAGGAACAAGTGCATATCATTATTTGGTGACAGGGAGTTGTCCAGTGGTTAGTCACGCCTTGGAACGGCGGGGGACCAGTAAATCCATGGGAACTAGCATAATGTCACTTATGACCAGTGGCAACTTGTCATATAGGGTAGGTGACCTATTTTAGGCCCCACCTGTTTAGCAAAAAAATAATGTGTATTTATGTTTTGTTGTTGCCTGTTTTGCATGTTATTTTGGCATTAATCCGTGTCACAGTTTGTAAACAATGTAAAAAATACAAACATTTGATTCCTTTCCCCTACCATTCTGACTTGGTGGTGCACATGTAGTCTATAACCTGTTTTAGAGAAATGTAATCATCGAATATTGTAAGAGCTTTCATTGTCTGCTTACATGCCTCCTTTATTTATCCAACGGTTCTGACTTGGTGGGAGGGAGAATACTGTAAAAATGTTCTCAATTCTGTCGCTGTAAATGTAAAAAAATGCTGAACAAATAGTTATATTGACTTCGTCCGTCCTAGGTCGCTCATTAATGTCTTAATTGAAATTACGGATTGCTTCTCATTCTCTCATCGTCCCCTTATGCCATAGTTTGCACACCTAATTGTCAGTAGAAACCACATTTGTTTAAGAAAGTCAGCCGTATCAGCAATGTAAATGAGGCTGAATTAACTATTTCACTGCCAGACAATGCTCCGCTGAAAGCCAGGTATAGCAGTGGTAAGGATTCAGTCCATGGTGCTGAAAAGAATGCTCTGCTGTTGGGACAACTTTATGTAGGCCCTAACAGTTTGTGGGCACCGTATGTCACTGTTATAGTGCAAAAAATGTACAGTCGTGGCCAAAACTTTTGAGAAAGACACAAATATTAATTTTCACAAAGTCTGCTGCCTCAGTTTGTATGATGGCAATTTGCATATACTCCAGAATGTTATGAAGAGTGATCAGATGAATTGCAATTAATTGCAAAGTCCCTCTTTGCCATGCAAATTAACTTCTCTGTGCTACGGATCCCGGTAGCGGGATTAAATTCGACAACATAAGGTGAGCGCCACATAAATAGTCATATTAAACATTCCTGAAAATACAAGTGTCTCACATGGTTCAAAAGCCTAGAATCTTGCTAATCCAACTGTGTTGTCAGATTTAAAAAAGGATTTACTGCGAAAGAATATGATGCGATTATCTGAGGACAGAGCCCCATACCAAAATACTATTTCAACCAGCACAGGCGTAACAAAATCACAGATTGCAATAAAATAAATAGTTTACCTTTGACGATTTTCCTGTTTGCAGTCCCAAGGCTCATTGTTACACAATGAATGGTCTTTTGTTCGGTTAAATCCATTTTATAGCCTATCACGAAACATTTTGTGAACCGCTGGTGTTGTGAATTCCGTGTCATTCAATTTTCGACGAAACATTCGACGTAAATACACAGACTAAACGTGACTTTATCCAGTCATGTTTGGTTTCATTGCAATCAACTGTTTGTTTGTAACACAACCAAACTTGATGGGTCATTTCGCGGGACATATTGACCGAAAGAACCCGATTGGAAGACAACAAGTAATGACCTCATTGTGCACCAATTATATGACCGCTGTTTCGTTGATTGACTGTATTTTAACCCAATGACCACTGATCGTCTTGAAATCTAGCTGGGTAGATAGCCAATGAGCAGAGGTAAACGGCAATATGTAATGTTTCTGTGTTGGAAGACCAACCCATGTAGTAAACTCCGGCGTAAAGACGGTCTTTCGCCATTGAAGATTCATACTGGAAGGAGCCAAGCTTGTTACGCACAGCACTATTTCGGTAACGCGCATCTTCAGCTGTTTATATATCGAACATCATGGCGAATAAGTCAGGGAAAGCTAAATCTAAGACTAGATATACGAATGTAGACAAAATTATAGAGGAAATTGATCGTGAAAGTTAAACAGATCTGCTTTTGGAAGACGACTCAGTTAGCGACCATTGCTATGACTCCAAAATGGAAGCATATTTTTTGAACGGAGGGGACATTGTTTTGGACTGGTAAGTTCTTCTCATGCTAATGCCGTTGTTTGAAATTAATAATATAAAATATTATTTGTGATTGTTTTTACATTTTATTTGCAATATATATAAATGTAATGAAATGTGTAAAGTACACATTGGCTATACATTGTGGGTGGGGGTATGTTTGTATGTATGTGAATGACCCATAGCCTATGTTTGTGTGTGTGTATATATATATATAAAAATGGAATGGAGTAGAATGTAACAGCAAACCCACACACCTCAACACAGCGAGCATGCTTCCTCCACTCAGTCTACATATTATGGATTTGTAACGATTCCAATGGTGAATGAAGAAGTCAGGCGCAGAGAGCAGGGTAGTTCCGAGCAAGTGGATATTTTAATATTCAAACAAGAATATAAATGAGACGGCTACGCCACACAACAAAAGGGCGCGTCAAGATACAGTCCAAAAATAACTAGGACAAAATCCACACTATAACAAACACCACAAAAAACAGAATAACAAGCCCGCACAAAAGTCGGCGGGCCAACTGGGTTTAAATAGCTCACTAACCCTAAACACAAAACAGGTGCAACCAATTAGACAAAACTAAATGAAAACAGAAAAAGGGGATCGGTGGCAGCTAGTAGGCCGGAGACGACGACCGCCGAGCGCCGCCCGAACGGGAAGAGGCACCATCCTCGGCGGGATTCGTAACAGGATTAGAGGGAGCATGGTCGAGATGCGTGTGTCTGCCGCTCCACCTCACCCCCACATGAAATAGCCTATTTGAGGCAGGCCCACAACAATTGCCAAAGTGAAATGGAACAGCACTTTATGTTCCCTGTACTCTATATATCTGTTTATTATACCTGTTGATACAGGGCTCATATGTGAAACTATTCTAACTGAACATTTTCTTTCACAGTGACACTGACTCCGAATGGGAGCCCCCAGTGCCAACGTGTCCATCCCCCTCTGAAGCTGGTTCATCCAGCTGGACCCCTGCTGTCTCTGGCTCCACACCTCCCGGGCCATCTAGAGGTAAACTGTTCATATTTACTCTTGAGGTGCTGTCCTGTTGCACCCTCTACAACCACTGTGATTATTAGTGTCTGACCCTGCTGGTCATCTATGAACGTTTGAAAATCTGTTCTG
This sequence comes from Salvelinus alpinus, assembly GCF_045679555.1. NCBI lineage: Eukaryota > Metazoa > Chordata > Actinopteri > Salmoniformes > Salmonidae > Salvelinus > Salvelinus alpinus. The sequence continues at coordinate 82,316,918 of NC_092093.1, forward strand.
TTATAATCTCCACCCGGCACAGCCAGAAGAGGACTGGCCACCCCTCATAGCCTGGTTCCTCTCTAGGTTTCTTCCTAGGTTTTGGACTTTCTAGGGAGTTTTTCCTAGCCACCGTGCTTCTACACCTAGCCACCACCTTCTACACCTGCTTGCTTGCTGTTTGGGGTTTTAGGCTGGGTTTCTGTACAGCACTTTGAGATATTAGCTGATGTACGAAGGGCTATATAAAATAAACTTGATTGATTGATTGACTTATGGTAATCAGTTGCCTTTTTAAAGTACTCCTCAGTAGATATACTGATATGGATTTTTTTTAAATAGAGAGCTTGACCATTTCATATACGGAATTATTTGATAACTACATCTCTGTGCTCTACTCCCCAAAAATGTTTTAGATGCATGCCAGCAAAGCCACTACACAACACAACAGTAAACAATACTGTAGAGCTTTGTCTCTAAACATTACTAGCTGTTAAATCATTCCTGTGACCTTGTTTCCTCAGACAGGCTTTAAATTTCTTGGTTTTGTTCATGCCAAATTAGGCAATTATATCTCTGTGTATGCGACATAAACACAGAAAGTCACGAAGGTGTTATTTCACATCACACCCAGGTACGCAAACGCATTCATTCATGATCCAATTTTGACAGAAATGTGCTGCCTGTGTAGACTACTGCCTGATTGGCTTGGCTGCATTCATGTAGAAAGGAAATTAGGTAATCTATTTAGGTAACACTTATAATAAGTGTGCTTGCTGAAAGCAAGAACACCTATGTTATTCTGCATACTTAATATTATCATTATTCCTTTTCCGCCAACTTTCTGTGCTCTCTATCTACTTTAAAAACTGTTTAAACTATTATCATCACTTAAACTTTATTAAGAAAAAGGTTACATGCTATTTCCAGCTTTGACTTTTCTTCTTGATACAACTTTTACTTTTTATGTTACAGACCTTTTAATACCCCATAAATTCCCATAGACTCCTATTCAATTTCCTCAACATTCCAATCCGGCCATTGTTAAGACTGCTGAGTTTTATATAATGTAATTCAAATTAAACAGCTCCTGAGTACTTTAAGTGCTGCTTAACTCCCAATTTGATACCATTTGTTTTTATTTCTCTTTCTTTCTTTAACTACCCTTCATACCCCGACTCCCGAACGACTCTAAATACCCCAACTACTAATTAATGAAATTCTATGGGAGATATGCTCATTGTTTAAGCTAGAGACTTTATCTTTCCAGAGCCTTTAAGAGTCGTTAGAAGAAAAAAAGTGTTTCTAATTTGGAACCAATAATAGATCGTTGAGGATTCGGATCGTTAAGTATAGGAATCAATTCAATCTTATCAATACCAAACCGTAGCACAAGGTTCCCCAATTTTCATCGTTGGATAAAAAAAAATGTCAAAACACCAGGAAATCGGTTTCAAATTATTTTAATTTGGGAAATCTGTTCCCAAGTATTTCCACAAATGATCATAAACAAATGTAAGCAAGGTTTGAAATGATTTGTAATTATGATCCGGTCCCCAGACCATCTGCTCAAGAAAAAATAAATAATAAAAACATTTTAAAAATCGGCCCGCACCTGAATCTAGTTGATGATCCCTGCTATAGCATGTGTGTAAGTGCCTGTGTCACGCCCTGACCTTAGAGATCCTTTTTATGTCTCTATTTTGGTTTGGTCAGGGCGTGAGTTGGGGTGGGCATTCTATGTTTTGTGTTTCTATGATTTTCTATTTCTATGTTTTGGCCGGGTATGGTTCTCAATCAGGGACAGCTGTCTATCGTTGTGTTTGATTGGGAACCATACTTAGGTAGCTCTTTTTTCCACCTGTGTATGTGGGACGTTGACTTTTGTTAGTGGCACTTAGCCCTGTAAGCTTCACGGTTGTTTTTCTTCGTTTGCTGTTTTGTTGGCGTATTTTTCTAAAATAAAAGGAATATGTACGCTCACCACGCTGCGCTTTGGTCCTGTTCCTTCAACAGCCGTGACAGCCTGTGAGTGCAAATTGGAGGGATTCAATTCTGTTTTCATAGCCCTATTGTTTAATTATCTTCACACAAATCATGTGGGGGAAAAATTACTTCTTTGACAGGTTATGGCGGGTAGTCGGCAGGCAAGTTCAGCAATCATTATGTTGTGTAACTTGAAGATTTGTTTTGTAACATATGACAAACAGTCACTTTATGTTTCAGGAGATAACGTTGACAAGATGTGTGAGTCGGACAACAGATTTTTCAAGCTCAGACAGCTCATCATCCAGTAACAGTTAAAAAAAAGGATATGGCTAAATGCAGAGGTACAGTTGAAGTCGCAAGTTTACATACACCTCAGCAAAATACATTTAAACTCAGTTTTTCACAATTCCTGACATTTAATTCTAGTAACAAATGCCCTGTCTTAGGTCAGTTAGGATCAGCACTTTAATTTATGAATGTGAAATGTCAGACTAATAGGAGAGAGAAGGATTTGTTGCAACTTTTTTATTTCTTTCATCACATTCCCAGTGGGTCAGATTAGTATTTGGTAGCATTGACTTTAAATTGTTTAACTTGGGTCAAACGTTTTGGGTAGCCTTCCACAAGCTTCCCACAATAAGCTTGGTGAATTTTGGCCCAGTCCTCCTGACAGAGCTGGTGTAACTTTGTCAGGTTTGTAGGCCTCCTTGTTCGCACACGCTTTTTCAGTTCTGCCCACAGGGCTTTGTTATGGCCACTCCAATACCTTGCCTTTGTAGTCCTTAACCTCTCAAGGGTAGGTGGGACGTTAGCGTCCAGAAATCACATAATTTAAATTCCTCAAACATACAAGTATTTTACATCATTTTAAAGCTACACTTGTTGTAAATCCAGCCAAAGTGTCCGATTTCAAAAAGGTTTTACGACGAAAGCACACCAAACGATTATGTAAGGTATGAGCCAAGTCACAGAAAAAGACAGCCATGTTTCCAGCTAAAGAGAGCATTAACAAAAAGCATAAATAGAGATCAAATTAATCACTAACCTTTGATAATCTTCATCAGATGACACTCATAGGACTTCATGTTACACAATACATGTATTTTATGTTCGGTAAAGTTCATATTTATATCCAAAAATATGAGTTTAGGCAAGACGCTACTGTATCACTTGGCAAAAAGCCTGAGAAAATGCATAGCGCCACATTAAAATGAATGACTATGAAAATTACTATAAAATCTAACTTTCATTAAATCACACATGAAAGATATCAAATTAAAGCTTTTACTGGTTGTGAATCCAGCCAATATGTCAGAATTCAAATAGGCTTTTCAGCGAAAGCATACGATGCTATTATCTGAGCATAGCACCATTGTAAACAAAAGAGAGAACATTTCAACCCTGCAGGAGCGACACAAAACGCAGAATAAAAATATAATTCATGCCTTACCTTTGACGAGCTTCTGTTGTTGGCATGCCAATATGTCCCATAAACATCACAAATGGTCCTTTTGTTTATTAATTCCGTCGATATATGTCCAAAATGTCCATTTATTTGGCGCGTTTGATCCAGAAAAACACCGGTTCCAACTATCGCAACGACTATAAAATATCTCAAAAGTTACCTGTAAGCTTTGTCCAAACATTTCAAGCTACTTTTGTAATACAACTTTTTTTTTTTTTTTACGTAAATAATCAATAAAATTGAAGACGGGATATACTGTGTTCAAAAAAAAATAATCTGAATGGTTTGTCCTCGGGGTTTCGCCTGCTAAATAAGTTATTTTATACCCACAGACATGATTCAAACAGTTTTAGAAACTTCAGAGTGTTTTCTATCCAAATCTACTAATAATATGCATATTGTCAGAGCTACTAGGAGTACTGGGTGGATGGAGTCAAGCGCAGAGAGCAGGTTTAAAGAACGTGGATATATTTTCCAAATACACAGGGAAAACGATCATGCCCTAAAACACACGGGCGCATGAAAAGATGAGTCCAAAAACACCGGACTAAACTGTTCCGAGAAAATAACACAATCCACTTCACAATCCAACACCAACATAACAGAAAACAAGCCCGCACAACAGCCAGCGGGCTACCTACCCTTAAATAGCCTACCCACCAAACTAAACTCAAAACAGGTGCACCCAATCAGCCCAAACTAACAGAAACAAAAAGAAAATAATCGATGGCAGCTAGTAGGCCGGTGACGACGACCGCCGAGCGCCGCCCGAACAGGAAGAGGCACCATCCTCGGCGGGATTCGTGACACATATCTTATCTCCTGGCGATGAGTAACTGGCAGTTGAATTTGCGTATGTTTTTCATCCAAAATTGATGAACCCTACCCTAGAGAAGTTAACCTCTCTGGGATATGTGGGATGCCAGCGTCCCAATTGGCCAACATCCAGTGAAAATGCAGAGTGCCAAATTCAAATAAATTACTATAAAAATTTAACTTTGATGAAATCACACAGTCTATATACCAAATTAAAGCTACACTTGTTGTGAATCCAGCCAACGTGTCAGATTTCAAAAATGCTTTAGGGCGAAAGCAAACGATGCAATTTTCTGAGGATAGCACCCAAGCAAACAAACACAGACAATCATATTTCAACCCTCCAGGCGACACAAAACGCAGAAATAAAGATATAATTCATGCTTTACCTTTGACGAAATTCTTCTGTTGGCACTCCAATATGTCCCATAAACATCACAAATGGTCCTTTTGTTCGATTACTTCCGTCGATATATATCCAAAATGTCCATTTATTTGCCGCGTTTGAACCAGAAAAACACCGGTTCCAACTATCGCAACGACTATAAAATATCTCAAAAGTTACCTGTAAGCTTTGTCCAAACATTTCAAGCTACTTTTGTAATACAACTTTAGGTATTTTTTTTACGTAAATAATCAATAAAATTGAAGACGGGATATACTGTGTTCAATACTGGAGGAAAACAAAGTGGAGCGTGCTTTCAGGTCACGCGCCTCTAACAAAGAGTACACTTCCCTCTACCCTCATTCTGAACAGTGTTACTTCTTCATTTCTCAAAGGAAAAACCTCAACCAATTTCTAAAGACTGTTGACATCCAGTGGAAGCGATAGGAAGTGCAAGAAGGTCTCTTAGAAATCTTGATTCCCAATGAAAAACCATTGAAAAGAGAATGACCTCAAAAAAAAAATCTGAATGGTTTGTCCTCAGGGTTTCGCCTGCCAAATAAGTTCTGTTATACTTACAGACATGATTCAAACAGTTTTAGAAACGTCAGAGTGTTATCCAAATCTACTAATAATATGCATATCTTAGGTTCTGGCCCTGAGTAGTAGGCATTTTACTTTGGACACGCTTTTCATCCGGACATGAAAATACTGCCACCTATCCCAGAGAAGTTAAGCCATTTTGCCACAACTTGGATGTATGCTTGGGGTCATTGTCCATTTGGAAGACCCATTTGCGACCAAACTTTAACTTCCTGACTGATGTCTTGAGATGTTGCTTCATTATATCCACATAATTTTCCATCCTCATAATGCCATCTATTTTGTGAAGTGCACCAGTCCCTCCTGCAGCAAAGCACCCCCACAACATGATGCTGCCACCCCCGTGTTTCACGGTTGGGATGATGTTCTTCGGCTTGTAAGCCTCCCCCCTTTTCTTCCAAACATTACGATGGTTATTATGGCCAAACAGTTCTATCTTTGTTTTATCAGACCAGGGGACATTTCTTGAAAAAGTACGGTCTTTGTCCCCATGTGCAGTTGCAAACCGTAGTCTGGCTTTTTTATGGCAGTTTTGGAGCAGTGACTTCTTCCTTGCTGAGTGACCTTTCAGGATATATCGACATAGGACTAGTTTTACTGTGGATATAGACACTTTTGTACCTGTTTCCTCCAGCATTTTCACAAGGTCCTTTGCTATTGTTCTGGGATTGATTTTCACTTTTTGCACCAAAGTACATTCATCTCTAGGAGACAGAATGCGTCTCCTTACTGAGCGGTATGACGGCTGCGTGGTCCCATGGTGTTTATACTTGCGTACTATTGTTTGTACAGATGAACGTGGTACCTTCAGGTGTTTGGAAATTGCTCCCAAGGATCAACCAGACTTGTGGAGGTCTACAATTTTGGCTGATTTATTTTGATTTTCTCATGATGTCACACAGAGTTTGAGTTTGAAGGTAGGCCTTGAAATACATCTACAGGAGGCCTCCCGGGTGGCGCGACCGGGGGGTCCATGGGGCAACACACAATTGGCCTAGCGTCGTCCGGGTTAGGGAGGGTTTGGCCGGTAGGGATATCCTTGTCATCAAGTATATCGCGCTCCAGTGACTCCTGTGGCGGGCCGGGCACAGTGCGCGCTAACCAAGGGGGGCGGGTGCACGGTGTTTCCTCTGACACATTGGTTCGGCTGGCTTCCGGGTTGGAGGCGCGCTTTGTTAAGAAGCAGTGCGGCTTGGTTGGGTTGTGCTTCGGAGGACGCATGACTTTCGACCTTCGTCTCTCCCGAGCCCGTACGGGAGTTGTAGCGATGAGACAAGATAGTAATTACTAGCGATTGGATACCACGAAAATTGGGGAGAAAAGGGGGTAAAAAAAAATTTAAAATAAGAAATACATCTACAGGTACACCTCCAATTAACTCAAATGGTGTCAATTAGCCTATCAGAAGCTTCTAAAGCCATGACATCATTTTCGCGAATGTTCCAAGTTGTTTTAAGGCACAGTCAACTTAGTGTATGTAAACTTCTGACCCACTGGAATTGTGATACAGTGAATTATAAGTGAAATAATCTGTCTGTAAACAATTGTTTTAAAAATTACTTGTATCATGCACAAAGTAGATGTCCTAACCGACTTTCCAAAACTATAGTTTGTAAACAAGAAATGTGTGGAGGGGTTGAAAAACAATGGTTTAATGACTCACACCTAAGTGTATGTAAACTTCTGACTTCAACTGTATGTGTCATGACACTGCATAGATTTAAATAATATATTAATTGAAATCAGCAAACATTAGACAATTTTTTAATTGTTTAAAGGCAAGCTAGCACAGTCAAGCTCTCATAAGGCATATATTCATGGAACACTAATGAAAAAAAGTTTCAATACTACCATAGACTAGAAATTCAATAATATTTTCCCACACCTACAAAAAATCCCAAGGTCACATCTACTCCCGCTCGGGATCACAGATTTATTATTTCCTGGCAACCCATAAATACGCAAACCTGGCAACCCTCTACGCACACCTGCGCCCCATCACCTGGACTTCATCACTACCCTTATTACTCCCCCTTTATCTAGAACTCGCTATCACTCTTCAGGCAGTATTGGTTCTGTGTTTGTATCCAGATGCTCCTCTTGTTTTGTATCGCTCTATGTTTCGTTATTATTAAACTCACCACCTGCAGCTGCTTCCTGACTCCCAGCTTCATCGTTACAGAATACTGCCTCAACAAATGGAAGCAACAGGGAATCAAGACAGTGGATTTTGGTGTCGCAGGAATTTTATTGACCAGGCCCTTTCCTCCTCTATGAACATCACCTTATACCCGCTCTCGTCTCGAGTCATAGCCCCATAGCCCCTGGTCTGGGACGTAGATGTGGACATTTGCCAGGCCTTGGAGAGGGAACCTGCACCTACTACCTGTCCTCCTGAGTGCATCTACATTCCCACGGCAATAAGGGATCGGCTGCTGACCTTGGTGCACACAGCTGTCGTTGCTGGACATGCAGGTATCACCCGCACTATTCAATCTATCGCCGAAAAGTACTGGTGGCCCACCTTGGCGCAGGACGTCACTCGCTACGTCAACTCCTGTTCCATATGTGCTCAAATGAAATCTCCCCAGTATGCTCCAGCATGTAAACTTCTTCCCCTTCTCGAGCCTCAGCATCCCTTTTTTATTTTTATTGATTTTTTATTTCACCTTTATTTAACCAGGTAGGCTAGTTGAGAACAAGTTCTCATTTACAACTACGACCTGGCCAAGATAAAGCAAAGAGACACAAACCACAACAGAGTTAGACATGGAGTAAACAAACATACAGTCAATAATACAATAGAAAAAGTATATATACAGTGTGTGCAAATGAGGTAGAATAAGGGAGGTAAGGCAATAAATAGGCCATAGTGGCAAAATAATTACAATATAGCAATTAAACACTGGAGGGATAGATGTGCAGGGGATGAGTGTGCAAGTAGAGATACTGTGGTGCAAAGGAGCAAAATAAATCAAATAAATAACAGTATGGGGATGAGGTAGTTGGATGGGCTATTTACAAATGGGCTATGTGCAGTGATCTGTGAGCTGCTCTGACAGCTGGTGCTTAAAGTTAGTGAGGGAGATGTATGGGTAAACTTCTCCAATCTTTTTGGCTCTATTACAAAGAACTGCAAAAACATATACATTATCAAATACACATCTTAGAATCAACTATTAAAGACTACTAGAACCCACTGGATTCTCCAATTACCTTGAATGAGCTACAGGACAAAATAAAAACCCTCCAACCCAAAAAGGTGTGTGGTGTTAATGGTATCCTCAATGAAATGATCAAATATACAGACATCAAATTCCAATTGGCTATACTAAAAAACTCTTTAACATCATCCTTAGCGCTGGCATCTTCCCAAAAATGTGGAACCAAGGACGGATCACCCCAATCCACAAAAGTGGAGACAAATTTGACCCCAATAACTACCGTGGGATATGCGTCAACAGCAACCTTGGGAAAATCCTCTGCATTATCATTAACAGCAGACTCGTACATTTCCTCAGTGAAAACAATGTACTGAGCAAATGTCAAATTGGCCTTTTACCAAATTACCACACAACAGACCACGTATTCACCCTGCACACCCTTTTTTTAAAACATGTTTTTATTTATTTCACCTTTATTTAACAAGACGTTCATCTTTTAAATTATGTAAGATACATGTATTTACAATAATGTTTAATACAACGAATGGTGTATTTAAAATGGTAGCTCTCTGCAGTTTCACCGGATGTTGGCCTGGTGGGACGTTAGCGGCTCACCTACCCTAGAGAAGTTAAAAACAACCTGAGGATTGATTATAAAAAACATTTTACATGTTTCTACGAACATTACGGATACTTTTTAGAATTTTCGCCGAACGGAACGAGGCTTTGGTTTTCTGAACATAACGCACAAACCAAATGGAGGTTTTTTGTTATTAAAGTAATATTTATCGAACAAAAAGAACATTTGTTGTGTAACTGGGAGTCTCGTGAGTGCAAACATCCGAAGATTATCAAAGGTAAGCGATTAATTTTATTGCTTTTCTGACTTTCGTGACCAAGCTAACCAAGCTAATATAAGGCTAACTGTTCTAGCATTGATTGATACACTCACAAAAGCTTAGATTGCTTTCGTTGCAAAGCATATTTTCAAAATCTGACATGATAGGTGGATTAACAACAAGTTAAGCTGTGTTTTGGTATATTTCACTTGTGATTGCGTGATTATACATATTTTTAGTAATATTTTTGAATCTGATACGTTTGGGGATTTTCTTCTGCTTTTCAGCACCGGAACGAGGCTGTAGTTTTCTGAACATAACGCGCAACCCAAATGGCGTTTTTTTTATTATAAAAGTAATATTTATCGAACAAAAATAACATTTATTGTGTAACTGGGAGTCTCGTGAGTGCAAACATCCGAAGATTATCAAAGGTAAGCGATTAATTTTTATTGCTTTTCTGACTTTCGTGACCATGCTAATGGGGGCTAGCTGTTCTAGCATTGATTGATACACTCACAAAAGCTTGGATTTCTTTCGCTGTAAAGCATATTTTCAAAATCTGACACGATAGGTGGATTAACAACAAGCTAAGCTGTGTTTTGGTATATTTCACTTGTGATTGCATGATTATAAATATTTTTTGTAATATGCAATTCTGCGGTTGTTTAGGAAAATTATCCCGTAAAAAGGGATCCGTAGCGCAGAAAAGTTAACTGCACATACAGAACTAACATCAACAACATACATGCCAGTCTTTCCTGTTTGAGGGTTGACAAGAGATGAACTGTTTCACTTCTAGTTTTTATGAGAAGCATTAGTGTGATGACAATTCCAGATTGTCTGCATAATCAAATAACATTCAGCTCAGACACCCATACATGCCCCACAAGACATGCCACCAGGGGTCTCCTCACAGTCCACAAGTTTAAAACAAATTCACGGCAACACGCAGTATTATACAGAGCCATGATCGCATGGAACTCCCTTCCATCTCCAATTACTCAAGCAGACAGCAAAATTACCTTTAAAAAAATAAATGAACAACATTTCATGGAACGGTGGGGACTGTGATGGGACACACACACTAACACACTTTAAGACACATTATTTTTGTGTTGTTTGTACAATCATTACATTTTTTGATTTATTTGAGTTGTTTGTATATCATTGTATTTTAAATGTGTGTGACTGTCCTTGTCTATCAGTGTATCAGTGTTTTGTTACATGGCATATTTTGTGTTTTTTTGTGGACCCCAGGAAAAATAGCTGCTGCTTTGGCAAAAGCTAATGGGGATCCGAATAAACCAATAATCAGTTACAAGGCAAAAAGACAGATTGAGGACTTCAATCAAACTGAGGACATAGAAATATGTACACACCTATGCAAAACTTTGAGCTGTATTTTGGAAAATAAGGGATAACAAAATGTTATGTTGCTTTTCTTCCACCCAAGCCTTATTCCTAAACACCTCTTTACTGCAGTGGGCTAAATTAGGGTCACACAGAATGTTTCTTGGTAATCTTAAATCTACTTTGAAACCAAGTATACACCTCACACACATGGCTATGGGCTTAAAAAAATAAGACACCTGTACCATGTCAGATATAGAATTGAAATGTATAACATTGAGTTTGTATCCCAATATTAAACTTTATATCACAGCAGACTATAATATAACAACCGTTTGAAATAAAAACAACGGATTTTCGTCTGTAAAAAAAAATTAGTTTATTCATTATGAAATTATGAGAAATATTAATTACATTCCACCCATGAGGGCACTAGTTATTTGATTGCACGAATGGGCTATGAGTCTATTGACGCACAATTTATTTGGGAAATATTCAGTCTTTTCTCTTTTCTTCATTAGTATGCTGATGTTTAAGTATTTGATTTGTTTTTTATCTGTTGAATACATGTTGTTTAGTATATTTTGTTTTCTCAGCAAGTTAATTTAAAGTTATATAGTGGTTGCGCAACTATAAGTTTAGCGATTATGCTGCGGGATTTAGAGGTAATGTGTGGTTTAGTACGGTACCCTGCATCACTACTTCATTGCTCCAGACAAGCGCAAGGGGGAGTTGGAGCAGTGATTATGCTTTTGGGTCCCAAGGTGCAACTGACAATGAATGGGAGACATAAACCAAATAGAAACTGATAATTGTGCACAACTTCAAAATTGAATTTCAATTAACTGAATGATGCGGATGAAGAAGGTGTCTGCTTCAAACCTGGAAAAATACACTTATTTTTTTGTTACTACTCGTCAGTATTACCTACTAAAACTGTTGTCACACAAAGGTTTTTATTCCAAAAGAAACTTAAACTACAATTAGGGTGTGGAAATGTTAGGATTATTTTGCTCTTACTGTAGGAGTTCAGCCTACTTCTGAACAATCATGTTGTATAACTCCTGAGTGGTCTAAGACAGTGCGTTGAAGTGCAAACTGCAATGCTACAGATGCTGGTTCAATACCCGTGCTGGCCGCGACCGGGATACCCATGAGGTGACGGTGGGCTTTCGGTTTCTCTCCCTCTTAAAACAGAAATAAATAATTCTAAATAACAAACTGGCTTTATTTATCAAATGATTAAGAATGTCGCACCCCATGTTCAAGAATGGCAATTATCTTGCTCACTTTAGGTTATTTGAAAGCTAAATCATCTCCAAAATATCCTTATTTTTTCAACAAAGTGATTATTATTATTATTAATTAATTTAGAAATACATAAAATCCCCTTACATATTTTCACAGATCAGAATTGCCGTAATTAAAAATGCCCCTTAGATATGAATTTAGAATCCTCCAATCCTCTAGATGCAATTTTTTGGCAGAGAGTCACGTCATTTAAAAAAATATATATATATACTGTATGTATAGGCCTATATACTGTATGTATATACGTACTGCATGGTAGGCATACCGTTTACTGTAGGCCTACCATGCGTCTCACTAGTGTTGAGTAATGTGCTGTTAAAAGTGGTGTAGGTCTTATTTATTTAAAATGTATATTGAAGTTAGAAGTAATAAGATTTGAAGCAACAGCCTACCTGTGTATGGTCAACTATTTCAACACCATTTTGCGCTGCTCTGAGACAAGCATAGGGACTGGTCTTGATAAATCAATTATATTTTTATTTTCACTGAATTAGACTACAATTAGGGTGTGGAAATGTTATGCTCTTAGTACTGTAGCCTACTCCCGACCATCACTTTGTACAGTGCCATATTTTCCATCTATCCTAATGAAAACCCTGAGGGTTTCCTTTTTTGTTTTTCTTGGAATAGAAACACCATAACATTAATACAATTAATTGAGCTAAATTTCTTAAAATTAATCTCATATACTATGTTATTACAATAAAAGGTTTTAAATTCTCTTGTACAGCCAATATTGAAGGCTATCAAATGCTTCTCAAAGATGCCCTTTGGTGGTCAAACTAGCACTAACTAGCATTAATGCTAACAATGGCTGACAATTAAATAACGTGCCACAGAATTCTGTGGCAGCCCACAAGGTGTGCTGATTTGCAGCAAACAGTGGAATGTTCACTTTAAGTTTCCAGAATTGCACTTAAAAAATAGCTGCAAATTACAGGAAATATTTTTTACAATGTACCAATTCATGGAATAAAGGAAAACATTGTTTTTTTCACAACCATCACAGCTGTAAAAAAAAAACTTAATGAGCAGGAAAGAACCCTACCTGAAAATAGTTACACATTTCACCCTCACCCTTGACAAAGAACCCCTCAAGAACCCCTTAAGAAGAATGTAGGTAGATTATGTATATATTTTTTAAAGAACAAAATCCACCTACATTCTTCTTAAGGGGTTCTTGAGGGGTCTTTGTCAAGGGTGAGGGTGAAATCTGTAACCATTTTTTCAGGTGCAACATTTGGTGGATGACAGGTGCAGAAAGAGGCTAAAGAGGCTCAGATATATAGAATTAGTCATGTATCATATGCAGAGGCTGTAGGACAGATTGGTGGAACTACAGTGTGTATTGATGGAGCTTCAATGGCTGCTCATGTACTAAGTGGACCTAATGTCGGGGCTGGTGTTTCTGCTGGACCTGGCATGGTTTCAAGGCCTATTCAGAAATATTGTGCTCATGAATGGGCGGTGTCAAAGGACACTTTGATAGTACATAATCGGGCAGATCATGACTGATCGTTCATTCCAGCAGAGTAGGATGTAGCATGCACTTAAACAATCGTTTGCAGACCTCCATGATATCAGAGAAGAAAAAGAACATGTATATGTTAAATGTGATTATGGCCAGCAACAGTGTCTTGTGAGAAACTTACATATGAACTTGTGTCAATTGGTCACTTATGTCTAAATTGGAGGTTCTCAAACCTCTCCTCAGGAACCCCATCTGTTCCAGAGCTAGCACACCTAATTTGAAGTTTAAATGAACACAATATATAATGGCTAACCAGAAACAATAACCCTGTATGGTTATTCAAATGGTTATTTCTAGAACCTTAGGGAAGGGTTCTTTATAGCACCATAAAGTTTCCATTGGAACCTTAAAAAAGAAAGGACCCTGTCTTTCAAAGATAATTCGTAAAAATCCAAATAACTTCACAGATCTTCATTGTAAAGGCTTTAAACACTGTTTCCCATGCTTGTTCAATGAACCATAAACAATTAATGAACATGCACCTGTGGAACGGTGGTTAAGACACAAACAGACAATTAAGGTCACAGTTATGAAAAGTTAGGACACTAAAGAGGCCTTTCTACTGACTCTGAAAAACACCAAAAGAAAGATGCCCAGGGTCCCTGCTCATCTGCGTGAACGTCCCTAAGGCATACTGCAAGGAGGCATGAGGACTGCCCCAGTAACACCAGGAAAGCACAATCCCTCCATCAGTGCTCAGACTGTCCGCAATAGGCTGAGAGAGGCTGGACTGAGGGCTTGTAGGCCTGTTGTAAGGCACGTCCTCACAAGACATAACCGGCAACAACGTCGCCCATGGGCACAAACCCACCGTCGCTGGACCAGACCGGACTGGCAAAAAGTGCTCTTCTCTGATGAGTCGCGTTTTTTTCTCACCAGGGGTGATGGTCGGATTCGCGTTTATCGTTGAAGGAATGAGCGTTACACCGAGGCCTGTACTCTGGAGCGGGATCGATTTGGAGGTGGAGGGTCCGTCATGGTCTGGAGCGGTGTGTCACAGCATCATCGGACTGAGCTTGTTGTCATTACAGGCAATCTCAACGCTGTACATTACATTGAAGACATCCTCCTCCCTCATGTGGTACCCTTCCTGCAGGCTCATCTGACATGACCCTCCAGCATGACAATGCCACCAGCCATACTGCTCGTTCTGTGCGTGATTTCCTGCAAGACAGGAATGTCGGTGTTCTGCCATGGCCAGCGAAGCCCGGATCTCAATCCCATTGAGCACGTCTGGGATCTCAATCCCATTGAGCACGTCTGGGATCCCAATCCCATTGAGCACGTCTGGGATCTCAATCCCATTGAGCACGTCTGGGATCTCAATCCCATTGAGCACGTCTGGGATCTCAATCCCATTGAGCACGTCTGGGATCTCAATCCCATTGAGCATGTCTGGGATCTCAATCCCATTGAGCACGTCTGGGATCTCAATCCCATTGAGCACGTCTGGGACCTGTTGGATCGGAGGGTGAGGGCTAGGGCCATTCCCCCCAGAAATGTCCGGGGACTTGCAGGTGCCTTGGTGGAAGAGTGGGGTAACATCTCACAGCAAGAACTGGCAAATCTGTTAGAGTCCATGAGGAGGAGATACACTGCAGTGGTTAATGCAGCTGGTGGCCACATCAGATACTGACTGTCACTTTTGATTTTGACCCCCCCCTTTGTTCAGGGACACATTATTCAATTTCTGTTCATCACATGTCTGTGGAACTTGTTAAGTTTATGTCTCAGTTGTTGAATCTGTTATTTTCATACAAATATTTACACATTTTAAGTTTGCTGAAAATAAACGCAGTTGACAGTGAGAGGACGTTTCATTTTTTTCTGAGTTTATATATACAATGCCTTCGGAAAGTATTCAGACCCCTTAACTTTTTCCACATTTTGTTACATTACAGCCTTATTCTAAAAGCATTAAATATTTGTTTACCCTCATCAATCTAGACACAATTCCCCTTAATGACAAAGCGAAAATATGTTTTTAGATATTTCTGCACATTTATAACAAATAAAATACAGAAACACCTTATTTACAAAAGTATTCAGGCTCTTTGCCATGAGACTCTAAATTGAGCTCAGGTGTATTCTGTCTCCATTGATCATCTTTGAGCTGTTTCTACAACTTAATTGGAGTCCACCTGTGGTACATTCAGTAGATTAGACATGATTTGGAAAGGCACACTTGTCTATATAAGGTCCCAACAGTTAACAATGCATGTCAGAGCAAAAATCAAGCCATGAAGTTTAAAGAATTGTCCGTAGAGCTCCAAGACAGGATTGTGTGGAGGAGCTGTACCTTTGACAGAAAGAAATGTCACCTGAAGAAAATAGAAAGGAGAAAATAAAAAAACAACTGGATTATTCCTCTCAGAGAAAGATCACCTGTGACATCACTGAAATGAAAAATGAAAAGGTACACTAACAAAACAACATGCACAGCCACTGAAATCTGAGTCCCAAATGGCACCCTATTCCCTATATAGTGCACTCCTTTTGACCATGAATTATGTCTGTGGTCAAAAGTAGTTCACTATAAAGGGAAAAGAATGCAATTTGGGTTCACTGCTGTCTCTATGGTACAGAGAAAAGCAATCGGTTGTGGACAGCCGTATTTAGCCCTAAGAGATTGACTGTCTGACTGGCTGCCATTGTGACTGCCTGCCATTGTGACTGCCTGGCGTATTTAGTTTGATCAACACTGTCCTCTGGTCAAACAATGTCTGCAGATTAAGATTACTAGACTTCCAGGAGCCTCAAGAAGACTTCATAATGAGATGTATACTGACTGCATGGTTGAATGTTTGAAGCTCGAGTCATTGTCGTGAAGAATATGGCCACAGTATTGATGGTGCGATGTATAAATTGTGGAGTGCAGTATTGTATAGTCAGTGCAAAGCCAACACTTGAACTTGTTTCCAGAAACTGATTATGTGCAGTGATTTTCTTCTTCTCTACCACAGGTGACTGCTTTGTACAATTGAGGGGGCAATGGCACAAAATAAATTGCTTTTCTAAGGGTGCAGTCAGTGTATTGAGAGGGTGTGTATGCTGAGGGTTTGGGGTGAAACAACAACAATGATCGATAGGGAATAGGGTGGCATTTGGGATGCAGACACAGTGTGTG
Source organism: Salvelinus alpinus (assembly GCF_045679555.1). Taxonomy (NCBI): domain Eukaryota; kingdom Metazoa; phylum Chordata; class Actinopteri; order Salmoniformes; family Salmonidae; genus Salvelinus; species Salvelinus alpinus. Next base: position 82,333,480 of record NC_092093.1, read on the forward strand.
TGATGGAGATGCTTTGCATTGTGTATTGGTGCAATGCCTTTCCACAGATTGGTCTCCTCAAGATGGTAATGGGAAATTTAAGCCAGAGACACGCCGATCTAGCTGGAGAAAATTGAAATAGTAAAGTAATGCTGTATGTCTTAAAGTGATATAAGTTGTCAACTGATGGATATAAGACTCAGACAAGTACAAGCTTTCTCCAACATACAGCCAGTATGCAAAAAATGCCCTCCCCCTTGCTATTTTCCGATTTCCCTACGCCCAAAGCTATAAATTCCTACTGCCAGCAGGTGAACGGAGTTTGACATTCAGGACATGACTTGCAACTCTGGCGGTTAGCCCCCATTCATAGGACCGCTATAAGCCATTGGCAGGCTACTTTTGCATCTCTGGCGTGTAGTCTCCACACAGAAGACAGCTATAAGCGCTAGGCAAGCCATCTATCCATGAGTTAATATGAAAGACAATAGCAAGGAATTTCTCTAATCTCAAATTCGCCCTGCCATCTTCCGGCTAAACACAGCCAGCCAGACACCGCAAACTGTTGTTGTTTCTATAAATCATTTGTTGTGATTTTAATTTGATTTGATTTATTTGCCCATTTAAAACCACAATAACACCACACATGGGTATAATACATTTAAATCATTGAGGATGACACAAAAAGTCATACACCGAACGATTTAGAGTTTAAGTAGATTAATGATATATTGATTATGCCCCAAAATAGCCTACATTTTTGCCATTGATTGAATATCTTTTTTGAGGCAATACAAATGCTTATTTTCTAGCAATGAACTTTTGTCACCATTGTCCTGTGAGAAGCGTGAAAGTACATGACGTTACCGGCTTCATCAATAACTCCATTGACGACGTCATCCCCACTGTGAGCGTACGTAATATCCAAACCAGAAGCCATGGATTACAGGCAACAGCCGCACCAAGCTAAAGGCTAGAGCTGCCGCTTTCAAGGAGCGGTACACTAATCCGGTCGCTTATAATAAATCCGGCTAAGCCCTCAAACAAACAATCTACCAGGACTAAGATTGAACCCTACTACACCGGCTCTGACACTCGTCGGATGTGTGAAGGCTTGCTTGCAAACTTTTACGGACTACAAAGGGACCCGAGCCTACCAGATGGGCTAAATGCCTTTTATCCTCGTTTTGAGGCAATCAACACTGAAGCATGCATGAGAGCACCAGCTCTTCTAGATGACTGTGTGATCACATTCTCCATAGCCGATGTGAGCAAGACCTTTAAACAGGTCAACATTCACAAGGCCGCAGGGCCAGACGGATTACCAGGACGTGTACTCATTTTTTATTATTTTACCAGGCAAGTCAGTTAAGAACAAATTCTTATTTTCAATGACGGCCTAGGAACAGTGGGTTAACTGCCTTGTTCAGGGGCAGAACGACAGATTTGTATATTGTCAGCTCAGGGATTTGATCTTGCAACCGGTTACTAGTCCAACACTCTAACCACTACACTAGGCTACCTGCTGCCCCAAACTCTCCCTAACCGAGTCTTTAACACATGTTTCAAGCAGACCACCATAGTCCCTGTGCCCAAGAAAGTGAAGGTAACCTGCCTAAATGACTACCGCCCCGTAGCACTCACGTCGGTAGCCATGAAGTGCCTTGAAAGGCTGGTCATGGCTAACATCAACATCATCATCCCAGAAACCCTAGACCCACTCCAATTCTCATATCGCCCTAACAGATCCACAGATGACGCAATCTCAATCACACTCCACACTGCCCCTTCCAACCAGGACAAAAGGAACACCTATGTGAGAATTCTCTTCATTGACTACAACTCAGCGTTCAACGTCATAGTGCCCACAAAACTTATGACACTGGTACTAAACACTGCACTTTTTGATGGGCCGCACCCAGGTGGTAAGGGTTCTCAACACGGGGTTCTCTCAGGGGTGCGTACTTAGTTCCCTCCTCTACTCCCTGTTCACCCACGACTGTGTGGCCAAGCACAACTCCAACACCATCATTAGGTTTGCCGACTCAACAGTGGTAGGCCTGATCATCGATAACAATGAGACAGCCTATAGGGAGGAGGTCAGAGACTTGGCAGTGTGGTGCTTGGACAACAACCTCTCTCTCAACGAGAGTTTCAAGTTACTTGGTGTCCACATCACCAACAAACTATCATGGTCCAAACACACCAAGACAGTCGTGAAGACGGTACGACAATGCATTTTCCCCCTCAGGAGACTGAAAATATCCTCAAAAAGTTAAACAGCTGCACCATCGAGAGCATCCTGGCCGTTTGCATCCCTGCCTGTTATGGCAACTGCTCGGCATCTGATCGTAAGGCGCTACAGAGGGTAGTGCGTACGGCACAGTACATCACTGGGGCCTACCTTCCTGCCATCTAGGACCTATATACTAGGCGGTGTCAGAGGAAGGCCCAACAAATTGGCAAAGACTCCAGTCACCTTAATCATAGACTGTTCTCTCTGCTACCACACAGCAAACGGTACTGGAGCACCAATTCTTGTTCCAAAGGGCTCCTTAACAGCTTCTACCCCCAAGCCATAAGATTGCTGAACAATTCATCAAATGGCCACCGAGACTATTTACATTGACACCCCCCCACACCTTTTTTTTACACTGCTGCTACTCGCTATTTATTAGCTATGTGTAGTCACTTTACCCCAACCTACATATACAAATTACCTGTACCCCCGCACCTTGACTCGGTACCGGTACCCCCTGTATATATTCTCGTTATACTGTACATATATTTTTCTATTGTGTTATTGACTGTACGTTTGTTTATCCCATGTGTAACACTGTGTTGTTGTTTTTGTTGCACTGCTTTGCTTTATCTTGGCCAGGTCGCAGTAGTAAATGAGAACTTGTTCTCAACTGGCCTACCTGGTTAAATAAAGGTTAAATAAAATAAAATAAAAAGTGAGTTATTTATTGTGTTACTTTTTCTTGTATTATTTACTTTAGTTTATTTAATAAATATTTTCTTAACTGTGTTTCTTGAACTGCATTTTTGGTTAAGAACTAAGGTTAAGTAAGAATTTCACGGTAAGGTCTTCACCTGTGGTATTCGGCGCATGTGACAAATAACATTTGATTTGAATATCATTTTATTTGACTGGATTTGGATTCGATTTTTCGTCAACAGTGGATCCAGGTGACCAGGACTAGCCCTCGTTATCTGATAGATTTTGCACACACATAATCATTTACAGTACTTTTCCACTAACCTTTTTCATTTGGCATCCAATGTATCTTAAATAATACAAATGTATAAATACATTTGAAAAATATGTTTCGACAAGGAGTAGGCTGGCTTAACGCTGAAAAAAGTGTTCTGACTCCGACTGGCAGCTGGAGTATCGCCGGTCAGGAAAAGGGGGTGAGGAAAATGGCACCAGAACGGCAGGCCCGCGGCTGCTGCTTGAGAAAGCATCTTATCGCGGGCCCCCCGTGAATGAGGTCGATGTGCAAAAAAACCTGTTGCTCGACCACTCTGGAGGGACGCCGGCCTCCTGAGTGCTCATTTCTAACTGGGTAATACCTTCTGGTTGTTTGATTCTGATTTCCATTAATACCAACTGACGAAGAATTGTGAACTTAAAACAGCATGCCGTTCCTTTTTCTTAATTTTATGAAAATGTGTTTTTTACTCCAAACCTATTTCATGTTTTTTTTCATTCCAGAAATAATTGCTGGATCCTTTTATGTTTTCAATTAAATACTCTCTAGCTGACATTCAATCCAACTGCTAACGATTCCGCCGCCCTTTCTTTCTCCAAGCGTTGCAGGGCATAACAATAAGACTCAAGCTCTATTTGCTCTGTCAATCTCCCACAATAGAGGAAGGAATACAGTAGGTGCGTGTTAGAGAAAGTTTACAAATAATTACTGGAGACAGAAAAAAACATTCCTCTGCCTTGGAAAAACCAAACACATCGCGGTCAGAGCAGATTCCACAAAGGGAGCAATTACGTTGAATGTTAAAATAGAAAAATAATAATTATTGCGGATATTGAGGGATGATTTTCAGGGCCTTCTATGCATGCAGGCAGTTTCTCGTTACTCTTTTAGTCTACCCCAGATGTGTAATCCATTAAATGTATCCCTAATTCATTTTCTCAAATTAAAAACTGCTTGCATTAAGTACTATGTTTCCCAAGATCCAAAGTCTGTGTGCTTTTCTTAGAATCTTTCTCAGAACAGTAAATAACACAATTTCAAGCATTTTTTTCCCATACAATGGCACCCTATTCCCTATATAGTGCACTACTTTTGACGAGGGACAATAGGGTAACTGAACACACTTGCTCACTTACTTGCTCACACTCTGTCAGTCCCCAGTCGGGCATTGAGAGAGCAGACTGACTCATTCCTCTGTACTGTGTTACGGTGGCGGTGCCCTTCTGGACCTAAAATGACAGACCGGCTCTCTTGGGGAGACAGGCTCTCTTGGGGATGTAGTGACTGCCACATTGAGCAGCACAACCGCCACAATCCCCACCTCCCCCAAACCCCTCCCTCTTCCAGGGGCCTAGCTCAAGCCACTCCAAGCTCCAACCTGGGCAATCACTGCTTTCTCCTCAATCCTATTGGAGCAGAGTAGGGGTGTTGGGGAATTCTCCAGATGAGAGAGAGAGGTTCTGATCTCCAGCCAGGGTCCTGTGTGACCATGCGTTTCCCCACATAGGGGCAGCTGGGGCCCTCTCCCGGGGCTTAGCTCCACAACACACGCCATGGGGGACAGGACTCACATTAGAGCTGCATCACACCCAACACCTCTTTTATCCCTCCCGTCATGGCTTGTCCACTGAGAATCGCAACACCCCTCATCTTAGCTTTGTATCATATCTGCTGAAAATCACTTGCGAGCAGGGAGAGGGTGTCGTCCCTGAGAGACTCGGAGAGAGGAGGGGAAAAACAACCCCCAATCAGTCAGTCCACATGGCTTTCACTGGGGATTTTGATCAGAAACAACATTCAGGAAGTGAAACAATCAATTCCCTTACTAACCCAAGAAAAGCTGTGGCTGTTCTTAATGGAAAGTACTGTGGGGCCACGGGTCTCACCTGGAACTCAGCGATGTTGTGCGCACCCACACACAAGACCCCAGTCTCCCTCCTTGGAATGCAGCACAGCTCTCTGGTAGGCCTAGTTTTCTGTAGCGAATCGCTGCTCTGTGTCAGAGGCCACACCAAAGCAACAACATCTGCTGAGAGAGGCCTGTCAAACAAGGCATGGATAAATATTCTGGATGCATCCCAAATGGCACCCTATCCATAGGGTGTACTTTTGACGCTCTGGTCAAAAGTACACACACACAAATGTGGTTCTTAAATGTGTATTTCTCAGCTCTTAAGGTTCCTTAGAGAACTCTTGCCCGATAAAGAACCTTTGAGTTAAGTGTGGGGTTCTTGAAGTGGCCTCTACGATAAGCCTGCAGATGTGTCCCTTTCATAGCACACAGCAAATTGGCCAGTTTTAACTAGAGTAGATGTTTCAGTGTATAATTTCTAGTTTTGATTCAATAATTATATTAACACTGTAAAGAGTTAAATTAACACTCAGTGGTGTAAAAGAACCCCAGTGTTGGTGTTAATAACCAGAGTGGAACCAAAACCACACTCATCGTTATTATATTTTCCAGCAGCAGGTTGATTTTTAGAATTGTTTGTTTCAATATCTATGTTATTGCATGTACATTGATTCATTAACTCACCTTAAATACAAATGATAAATGTTGGATATCAACACTTTACACATCCCTTTGCAAGCCAGCATAACATGACTTGCAAACTATGAGTTTCAGGCCACTGAATTATCATGGTAAAAGTATACCCTAAAAATAAATATGCATTATCTTCTATAATGCATTTCCAATTTGACAACATATTATTTCAGGATCTCTCTTGGTTAAGGAGAATTTTCTTCAACCATGAACACAACAACCATATCTCTCTCACTAGCAAACAAAGTCATGGGTGGTAATAGTAACTTGAAAGGCACCCTGGGAAATATGCAAACAAGACTTAAAACCCTACAGCAGGGCTATTCAATAACGGTCCTAGAGAGCTGAATTTGTGTTTGGTTCTTCAAAGAACCATCCCATGCATGTTTCTTCAGAAAGGCTCAAATTGTTTCCCTATGGCATCGCTCTTAAGAACTTTATTTGGTTCCAACTTGCACCTTTTAGTTTTAAGAGTGTAGTGCACTATATTGGGAATAGGACACCATTTAAGAAGCATGCTGAATCACTATAAGGACCGGAGCTGGGAAGGAAGCTAATTATCCCTCCATTCAGTAGAAATAGATTAATAATACATGGTTAAATGTTTAAGAACATGGAAGTAAAGGGATTTTCTTAGAGGCAAATTTGAGGACAACTTGTGTATGTTTCTAGTGTTGAAATGATAATAAATGCATTAAAATGTGACCATTTCACATAGCTATCCACCATTGTATTATTGTAACCTGTTAATTTCATATACCTTACTGTGAACTAGTGTCATTGAAATCAAAGAAAATGGGTAGGTGTTGAAGTTGGTCGCTACCCACAGTATTTCCTAAATAATACACGCTAGAGATACATTTCATGGGAGGGATTGACAGTAACAGTGATAAACACCCAAAGCTCACCTATTAGTGCTGTGTGTAGAGATGGACTGGAACCCTATTCCCTACATAGTGCACTACTTTTGACTAAAAGTAGTGCATCATGTAGGAGATCAGGTGCCATTTGGGAAATACAGAGTTAGAAAGTTTAGAGTGTCACATTAGCCTTGACTCCCTGCCAGGACTGAATTTACAGGCAGACTGTGGGGATGGCTCCTCCACATCGCATCGCAACATACTGCTGTGCTGCAGTGAGATACACACACACTGACTCTCTCCCACACACACTCACTGCCCTGAGACAGAGTCCCTAAGGTGCTATATACACACAGAAGCTACTCCCAGGAGTTTATCTGCGCACATGCAAAAGACAGACAAACAGACAGAAGGACAGATAGACAGACACACAATTCCCACAGAAGCATAACCAGTTTCAAACTATGAGTCTGTCACTGCAGTGTACAATTCCACTCAAACATGACCATAAGTTCTCTAAGACAATGTTCTTTCCTGGTACCTCTCTGATCATGTTTGTGTTTTTTCGAGAGCAGATAACATCTCAGCATGATAACTTCCCAGCTAGCACAAAAAGTTCTGAGAACCATTTGTTTCTTAGAGCTTGGTGAGAGCGTGGTTGTCCTATGGTTATTTTTCATACAACCTTCCCACAACTTGGAATGGGGCTGGATAGTTGCTTGGCAATGGAACATTCTCAGCACATATAAGGAACTTCACATAAAAGCATCATTTTCTTGTTATTTCATTATTTTTACGGAACATGTCCTAAACCTTCAAACATTGTTATATTTAATTTACGTTTTGGTAATGTTTTAGGAACGTTCTCCAACTGGCTTGACATTAGGAATGTTCTCAAATAGTTCAGAGAATGTTAATAAACAACGTTCTTCTTTGGAAAGTTCAGTACTAAAGCATAACGTTTCCTCATGGTTCTATTTAACTTCTTTGGGCTGCAGGGGCAGTATTGAGTAGCTTGGATGAAAGGTGCCCATTTCAAACAGCCTCGTACTCAATTCTTGCTCGTACAATATGCATATTATTATTACTATTGGATAGAAAACACTCTCTAGTTTCTAAAACCGTTAGAATTATATCTGTGAGTAAAACAGAACTCATTTTGCAGCAAACTTCCTAACAGGAAGTGGAAAATCTGAAATCCATGCTCTGTTCCAGGGCATCCCTATTAATTTGCTTGATATGTATTAGTATCAATGCACTTCATACGCCTTCCACTAGATGTCAACAGGCAGTGAGAGAAGAAATGGAGTGTATAGCTTGATCTGAGGTCGAATAAGAGCTCTGGCATGACGTGACACCAATTTCCTGTTTTCTGGAAGGCGCGAGAAGGAACCGGGGATTGCCTTCTGAAAAGCTGTCGTTATAGACGGCTACTATCTCCGGCTTTGATTTTATTTGATAAATGTGACAATATCATCGTAAAGTATGTTTTTTCAATATAGTTTTATCATATTATTGAAATTTTTTCGGGAGGTTAGGCGTGTTGCGTTCTCTGCGTTTGTTCAGGAAGGAGAGCTTCGCGCCACTTGGCTAGTGTGCTTGCTAATTCTAGAGGGAAAAATGCCATTCTAAAACCAAACAACAATTGTTCCCGTCAAAGGACCCCTTGTACAACATTCTGATGGAAGATCATCAAAAGTAGGACCCATTTATGATGTTATTTCATATCTGTCGAACATGTGTACTATTAGTTTGCGCCCAGATTTTGGGCGCTCTCTCGCCATAACGTAAGCTGCATGTCGTAATGAAGTTATTTTTAGAATTCTAACACGGCGATTGCATTAAGAACTAAGCTATCTTTAATTTGCTGTCCAACATGTATTTTTTAGTAAAGTCTATGAATAGTTATTTGATTAGAGTAGGTGAGTGTCAGAAATATATCCGGACATTCTGGGAAAAAGATGCTAAGTTTTTAACCACGATTTGTGCCGCTAAATATGCACATTTTCGAACAAGCCATATATGTATTGTGTAATATGATGTTATAGGACTGTCATCTGATGAAGTTTGAGAAGGTTAGTGAAAAAATTAATATCTTTTGCTGGTTTAAACGTTATCGCTACTGTTGGCTTGAATCAATGCGGTTGTGTGGTTGGCTATTGTAGTAAGCTAATATAATGCTATATTGTGTTTTCGCTGTAAAACACTTAAAGAATCGGAAATATTGGCTGGATTCACAAGATGTTTGTCTTTCATTTGCTGTACACCATGTATTTTTCATAAATGTTTTATGATGAGTATTTAGGTATTTCAATTTGGTCTCTGTAATTGTTCTAGCTGTTTTGGTGCTATTTCCGATTGTAGCTGCAATGTAAAACTATGATTTATACCTCAAATATGCACATTTTTCGAACAAAACATAGATTTATTGTATAACTTGTTATAAGACTGTCATCTGATGAAGTTGTTTCTTGGTTAGTTTGGTTGGTTCTTGGTTAGTTAGGTTGGTTTTGTGCAAGCTACCTGTGCTGTGAAAAATGTCTGTGCTTTTTTGTATTTGGTGGTGAGCTAACATAATAACTCTAGCGATTCCATGTGGGGGACCGGGCACCTGCAGGTGGGTGTTAACAAGCGCGGTTTGCAGGTCATGTTTCGGACGCATGACTCGACCTTCGCCTCTCCTGAGCCTGTTGTGGAGTTGCAGCGATGAGACAATATCATAATTGGATTGCAATTGGATAACACGAAATTGGAGGTAAAAAAATATACATATATATATATAATAACGTAATGTTGTCAAATTGTTCTCAGAATGTTAAGAAAACTTTCCATAAAAAATACAATAAAACTTTCATAACGTTCTAGTGCTGAGCGATTCGAAATTTGGAGGTCGATTCAGTTTCGGTTCGGTTATTAAAAATAATCTTTATTTTCAGTTACGATCAGTTTTAGGCACTATGCATTTTGTGGGTTGAATGCTGAAACAACACAGAATATTATGGTAGTGATTACTCATTACTGCTTATCCCTTATTAAGCATCAATTATTCACATTACTTTACTTTAGTAAGATTTTTAATTTTTTGTGTATATAACCCTGGCTCATTGCACTCTACCCCTATTAAAAACTGTAATTTCTTATGCTTCACAGAGTCGTGGCGACGACATCAACATACAGCTGGCTGGTTATACGCTGTATCGGCAGGATAGAACAACGGCCTCTGGTAAGACAAGAGGCAGCGGCCTACGTATTTTTGTAAATAACAGCTGGTGCACTATATCGAAGGAAGTCTCGAGGCTTTGCTCACCTAAGGTAGAGTATCTCATGATAAGCTGTAGACCACACTATCTACCTAGAGAGTTTTCATCTGTATTTTTCGTAGCTGTCTACAAACCAACAAAGACCTATGCTGGCACTAAGACAGCACTCAATAAGCTGTCTTCCACCATAATCAAAAAGGAAAACGCTCACCAATAGGCGGCGCTCCTAGGGCCGGGGAAACAGTGAAACTTCAATCCGTCTAACTAAATTTCTAGCAGCATGTTATAATATGAAACAAGAGGGAAAAAATCTCTGGAGCACTTTTACACCACACACAGAGACGCTTAAAAAGCTCTCCCTCGCCCTCCATGTGGCAAATCTGTCCATAATTCTATCCTCCTGATTCCTGCAAAAATTAAAGCAGGAAGCACCAGTGACTCGATCAATAAAAAAGTGGTCAGATGAAGCAGAGAGGACTGTTTTGCTAGCACAGACTGGAATATGTTCCAAGATTATTCCGATGGCATTGAGGAGTACACCACATCAGTCATTGGCTTCATCATTAAGTGCATCGATGACGTCGTCCCCACGATGACCATAAGTACATACCCAAACCAGAAGCCATGGATAACAGGCAACATCAACACTGAGCTAAAGGGTAGAGCTGCCGCTTTCAAGGAGCGGGATTCTAACCCGGAAACGTATAAAATAAAATAAATCCTGCTATGCCCTCCGATGAACCATCAAACAGGCAAACCATAAATACAGGAATAAGATCGTACTACACTGGCTCTGATGCTCGTCGGGTGTGGCAGGGCTTGCAAACCATTACAGCCTACAAAGGGAAGCACAGCCGCGAGATAACCAGTGGTGCAAGACTACCAGACGAGCTTAACTACTTCTATGCTTGCTTCGAGGCAAATAACACGGAAACATGCATGAGAGCACCAGCTGTTCTGGAAGACTGTGTGATCATGCTCTCCGCAACCAATGTGAGTAAGAACTTTAAACAGGTCAACATTCACAAGGCCGCAGGGCCAGACAGATTACCAGGACGTGTACTGTGAGCATGCGCTGACCAACTGGCAAGTGTCTACACTGACATTTTAAACCTCTCCCTGTTCGAGTCTGTAATACCAACATGTTTTAAGCAGACCATCATAGTCCCTGTGCCCAAGAATACTAAGGTAACCTGCCGAAATGACTACCAACCCGTAGCACTCATGCCTGTAGCTATGAAGTGCCTTGAATGGCTGGTCATGGCTCACATCAACACCATTATCCTGGAAACCCTAGACCCACTCCAATTTTCATACCGCCCTAACAGATCCACAGATGATGCAATCTCTATTGCACTCCACACTGCCCTTTCCCAGATAGACAAAAGGAACACCTATGTGAGAATGCTATTCATTGACTACAGCTCAGCGTTCAACACCATAGTGCCCTCAAAGCTCATCAATATGCCAAGGACCCTGGGACTAAACACCTCCCTCGCAACTGGATCCTGGACTTCCTGACGGGCCTCTCCCAGATGGTAAGGGTAGGTAACAATACATCCGCCACGCTGATCCTCAACACAGGGGCCCCTCAGGGGTGAGTGCTCAGTCCCCTCCTCTACTCCCTGTTCACTCATGACTGCACGACTCCAACACCATCATTAAGTTTGCCCGATGGCACAACAGTGGTAGGCCTGATCAACAATGAGACAGCCTATAGAGAGGTCAGAGACCTGGCCGTGTGATGCCAGGACAACAACCTCTCCCTCAAAGTGATCAAGACAAAGGAGATGATTGTGTACTATAGGAAAAAGAGGAGCGAGCATGACCCCATTCCCAACGACGGGGTTGTAGTGGAGCAGGATGAGAGCTTTAAGTTCCTTGGTGTCCACATCACCAACAAACATGGTCCAAGCACACCGATACAGTCGTGAAGAGGGCACGACAAAACCTATTCCCCCTCAGGAGACTGAAAAGATTTGGCATGAGTCCTCAGATCCTCAAAAGGTTCTACAGCTGCACCATCGAGGACATCCTGACTGGCTGCATCACTGCCTGGTATGGAAACTGCTTGGCCTCCGACCACAAGGTACTACAGAGGGTAGTGTGTACGGCCCAGTACATCACTGGGGTCAGGCTTCCTGCCATCCAGGATCTCTATACCAGGCGGTGTCAGAGGAAGGCCCTAAAAATTGTCAGACTCCAGCCACCCTAGTCATAGACTGTTCTCTCTGCAATCGCACGGCAAGCTGTACCGGAGCGCCAGGTCTAGGTCACTCCGTGTCTGGACAAGTAGACGTGCAATGAATTATGGTCATTCTGGTGTGACCACCATTTTCTGCACAACAGAGAGTTCATCAGGCTGTTAATTGTGGCCTGTGGAATGTTGGTCCCACTCCTCTTCGATGGCTGTGCAAAGTTGCTGGATATTGGCTGGATATTGGCGTGAGCTGGAACACGCTGTCGTACACATCGATCCAGAGCATCCAAAAAGTGCTCAATGGGAGACATGTCTGGTTAGAATGCAGGTCATGGAAGAACTGGGACATTTTCAGCTTCCAGGAATTGTATACAGATCCTTCGCGACATGGGGCATTGCATTATCATGCTGAATTTTTTATTTATTTCATTTAACCTTTATTTATCTAGGCAAGTCATTTAAAATCAAATTCTTATTTACAATGACGGCCTACCGGGGAACAGTGGGTTAACTGCCTTGTTCAGGGGCAGAACGACAGATTTTTTTACTTTGTCAGCTCGGGGATTCAATCCAACAACCTTTTGGTTACTGGCCCAACTATCTAACCACTAGGCTACCTGTCGCCCTTGAGGTGATGAGATGATGGCAGCGGATGAATGGCACAACAATGGGCCTCAGAGTCTCATCACGATATCTCTGTGCGTTGAAATTGCCCTCGATAAAATGCAATTGTGTTCATTGTCAGTAGTTTATGCCTGCCCATACCATAACCCCAACACCACCATGGGGCACTCTGTTCACAATGTTGACACTCACCCACATGATGCCATAGGCCTGGTACAGTTGAAACTGGGATTCCTGCGTGGGGACCACACTTCTCCAGCGTGCATGTGGCCATCGAAGATGAGCATTTGCCCACTGGAGTCGGTAACGACGCTGAACTGCAGTTAGGTCAAGACCGTGGTGAGGAAGACAAGCACGCAGATGAGCTTCCCTGAGACAGTTTCTGACAGTTTGTGCAGAAATCCTTAAGTTGCGCAAACCCACAGTTTCATCAGCTGTCTGGGTGGCTGATCTCAGAGGATCCCGCAGGTGAAGAAGACGGATGTGGAGGTTCTGGGCTGGCGTGGTTACACATGGTCTGCGTTTGTGAGGCAGGTTGGACGTACTGCGAAATACACAAAAATGACGCTGGAGGCGGCTTATGGTAGATAAATGAATATAGAATTCTCTGGCAACAGCTCTGGTGGATATTCCTGCAGTCAGCAGGCCAATTGCATGCTCCCTCAATTTGAGTTGTCTGTGGCGTGTTGTGTGATAAAACTGCAAATTTTAGAGTGGCCTTTTTTTGTCCCCCAGCACAAGGTGCACCTGTGTAATGATCATCCTGTTTAATCAGCCTCCTGATATGCCACACCTGTCAGGTGGATGGATTATCTTGGTAAAGGATAAATGCTCACTAACAGGGATTTAAACAAATTTGTGGACAACATTTCAGAGAAATAAGCTTTTTTGTGCGTATGGAACATTTCTGTGATTTTTTATTTCAGCTCATGAAACACGGGACCAACACTTTATATTTTTGTTAAGCATATGTAAAATATTGGATTTTTGGAAACTACAACTCCTTACTACATTGTACCGTCTGGGCTTGATCTGGTTGATCTCTCAAGAAACCGCAGTGAGAAAATGTACATTGAGCTCACAGAAAGAAACAGAACAAAATGGAATTCAAATAATTGAACCGACACTGGTCAATAAAAAAATGTAAACACTCAGCACTAGAACATTCTAAGAATGGTATTAAAAACCATACATTCCGTTCTCAGAACGTGAAGACAATGTTCCATAAAATCACAAGAACACTTTAGTAACGTTCAGAGAACATTTTAAGAATGTTATTTAAAAACATATACATTACGTTCTCAGAATAAAACAATCATATCTTCTATCTGGTTAAATTTGTTCAGGTGTGTTGGCCCTACCCACTAATTGGCCACACCAGATCTTAACAAGTACTTGTTTCTTTTGTAATGTGGTCTGTTTGAATATATTAATTAAAATAAAAAGCGTTGTCTACGTAAAAAACATGGCATGCTTGCTCCATCCTGGTGGCAGAGTGGACTAAGATTATAATTTAGGTTCCAATCTCACTGATGCCTTGTCGCAATTAAAAATAAATGTGTTTGCATGATTAATGCCTAAGGAAATTAATTTCCATGTGTCCTATATGTGCTTGGAGTTCCAAAAAGTCCATCCACAATAATTTAGCAGTGTTATTAAAAGTCTTATTGAAACAAGTCTTAAGGAAGTTCTAAAAAAAATCAAAATAACGATAATAAATCTCCCAGGAAAACTTTCAAGGAACCAGAGTAACACGTCCTCAAAACATGTTTCCAGAACAGGTGAAATGTTCACTTCTGTTCTCAGAATGTTTACATTTTTTTTACGTTTTACCAGTCAGGAAATGTATGGCTTCATTCCCACAACCAATGTGATACCAAAAACATACGTTCCCACAACTTCTACGGAACCAAATGTGCTATCTGGGTTATCAGTCACTGACAAAGTCCTCTGCAGGAAATTCCTGCTCTGCTTCCTAAAGTAGGGGAGAGTGGAGTATGTTAAAAAAAAAAATTACATTCAGCATCACTACGTCAAGGGAAATATAGTATTATTGCTAAAAAATATATCAACATATATTTCAGGATGTTGTGTATCAGTGGAAATAATCAGGGTTCATGTAAACATAACAGTTTTGAAAACAAAGTGTTTTCTTGGCACAATTTATCTGGAGTATGGGGTAAATTCCAGCATAGGGATTGGGTAAATTGAGCCACCTTGAGGGATGGTGTCCTGTGACAGTGGGAGATTGTACTGGTAGGTCAAAGATTAATTCATGGATTTCAGGCTACTTCGCTCATAAAACTGGTTCACAAGATTCTTGATATGTTTAGCAAGCTCAGACTCCATGTCATCAGATAAGACCTCGTGTGCCTCTGCTACTCTATCATAGCTTCTCTTTCGAACAGGTACTAGTTCATTTTCTTTTACAGTATGTCAATGTAGCCTACCTCTTCAGTGTCATTTAGTCCATTTTTTCATCCCTTGCTGCTGATCAAATGGACTTCTTCCATTCTCTCGCTTCCTTGGCTGCTCTCAAGAACCTCAAGGGGTGATTGTTTTACATTTGTATACGTGGGGCATGATGAGGTCTGCACTGTATCAATAAAACTATTGAGTTCATATGCATTACACATTGCAAAAATACTGTGCATAAAACCGACAAAATATAATTCTAATTTGTATGGGGTATGGTTGCCATTGGCTCAACTTACCCAAAGGCTAACATTTTGACTATATTAGCCCACACAGCTACTGTCACATCTGCTCCTGCTACGTCCTCTGGTGTTCATCCGGTGTGTTCTTGACCTGCAATTACTCCCCCTGTACACACTCTCTCTCCCGCTCCCTCTCTGTGTGATTGTGTGGTTGGAGACAGGTGTGCTGGAGTCAGAGCAGATCCCTACCAGCTGCAACTCCTTCCATAATCAAGACCTCTACAAATACTCAGTCCTGCCACTTCCACTCTACCAAATTGTAATCTCTGCTCAGTCAGTTCATGATTCTAGCCATTTATGATTATTTAAGATCTTGTTACTCTGCTGTGGCTGTTTCCCTGCCTGACACCGTTTATCCTCTCATTGCAGTTACCACTCTGTCTCTGGCTCCTGTCTCCTGTTCCACATCTCACCACCCAACTACATTGCTCTGGATTTTACTCACCACCACTACCATGGATTCCCCTCAGGACCTGTTTACCCTGTTCTATTAAGCTAACTCCAACCTCAGTCTCCACATCTGTTTTTTCTGCAACTCATCCGAGCTTCCCCGGATCTGCACTCCTTATCTCCCTGTGTAACAATAACTATTGTTCTCCGTTTCCTCATCTGAGTCTGCTCTTGGGTTCCCCTGTGTCGCTCTGCTTAATTTAACAGCTACAGGGATTCTACATTAGGTTTACATTAGGTTTAGGACCTTGTTGTGTCTTTGGCTATGCCGGATTAAGTGATATGACATGCTATTCTATAAAATCCTTTCTCTGTAATTAATATTACCTGATTGAGCTAATCATGTAAATGTAATTAACTAGAAAGTCGGGGCACCAGGAAATAATATTTATAGAGCAGTTATCTTCCAAAAACTCTTAACTTCTCGGCACTATGGATCCCTTTAGCGGGATCATTTTCCTAAACAACCGCTGAATTGGAGGGCGCAAAATATTACTACAAATATTTATAATCATGCTATCACAAGTGAAATATACCAAAACACAGCTTAGCTTGTTGTTAATCCACCTATCGTGTCAGATTTTGAAAATATGCTTTGCAGCGAAAGAAATCCAAGCTTTTGTGAGTGTATCAATCAATGCTAGAACAGTTAGCCTTATATTAGCTTGGTTAGCTTGGTCACGAAAGTCAGAAAAGCAATAAAATGAATCGCTTACCTTTGATAATCTTCGGATGTTTGCACTCACGAGACTCCCAGTTACACAATAAATTTTATTTTTGTTCGATAAATATTACTTTTATAACAAAAAAACGACATTTGGGTTGCGAGTTATGTTCAGAAAACCAAAGCCTCGTTCCGTTCGACGAAAATTCCAAAAAGTATCCGTAATGGTCGTAGAAACATGTCAAATGTTTTTTATAATCAATCCTCAGGTTGTTTTTAACAAACATAATCGATAATATTTCAACTGTACCGTAACCTATTCAATAAAAGAGAGAAAGAAAATGGAGAGCTAACCCTCTCACGCGCAGGAACTAATCAAAGGACACCTGACTATATTTGAAAAATCTCGCTAATTTTTCAAAATAAAAGCCTGAAACTATGTCTAAAGCCTGGTCACAGCCTGAGGAAGCCATTGGAAAAGGAATCTGGTTGATACCCCTTTAAATGGAAGAAAGACGGGCAAGGAAACACAGATAAAAAAAATAATTAAAAAAATCACTTCCGGGTTAGATTTCCTCAGGTTTTCGCCTGCAGAATCAGTTTTGTTATACTCACAGACAATATGTTGTCTGTGTCAAAAACAATCTGACCCTTAGCGTCAAGAGGTTAAAGACCTAGTAATATTTTACATCAATAGCAGTCAATATTAATCGTCACCTTATTTCAGTCTCATCTGAAAGTTGTAAATTCTTGGTTATCTTCACGAACCCTGTCTAACAAGTTGAATCAGCAATACAAAATTGGGTTTAATTATTTATTTACTAAATACCTAATTAATCACACAGAATTACATATACATAGAATGAATCATACCTTGATTACAAATTATGTCATAAAGGAAAACGTCCCTAGCGGACGGAACAGATATGACAGCTGGTTACACAAAGAAAAGGGGAGTTGGGAAGACTGAAGAGCGGGAAGACTGAAGAAAGAGGGAGAAGCGATGTCTCTATCGGGCCGTAGGCAGCTACTCTATCGTAAATACAGAATCTTATGCATTCTAAATTACCGCCCATTTGGAAAAGGAAAATGCAATAAATATTTACTCTGAGCTGCGCTTCGGTAGGTTGGTCGTAGATGCTGGTCGTGTTGGCCAACAGAGATCTTCCTGTCCTCGGAAGAATGTATCTGGTGGTAAATTGGATACGTTGTAGTAACGTCATTGTGTGGTAGATGGGATACTCTGTCTGTTCTTTCCTATCACACGTTTGCAGCTGCTGTTCGTAACTCAATGGCTAGGAGGTATCACTTCTGTAGTGAATAAGAGTTCAAAGTTCATACCGTTCCCAACCAAAGCTCACGCTGAGGTTGGCTTCGTTCTGTAGTTATTATCTGAACCCTTCTGACATCGGATCGTCATCCTAATGTACCCGGAACAGGAAGTTATATTGTTGTCAAGGCTTTATATAGGAAGGGAGAGGAGGGCGGAGAGGAGGGCCTGTTTCATAGTTTATAACCAATGTCTCTTCACGTGGGCGGGCCACTGAGTCGGGCCTAATTCACTCATGAAAACCCAATTCTCACATTTTAGAAGCTAAAATCACATTTCATCCCCTTACAAATAATTTAATATTCAAACATTTAAATTGCACAACAATTCCATGTGAATCTGAGGTACACAGAAGATAGACCTATTTGGTAAAATACCAAGTCAATATTATGGCAAGAAAATCTCAAATACGCCTAGAGAAACAAGAGTCCATCATTCATTTAAGACGAAGGTCAGTCAATCCTGAACATTTCAAGACCTTTGAAAGTTTCTTCAAGTGCTGTTGCAAAACCCATCAAGCGCTATGATGAAACTGGCTCTCATGAGGATCGCCACAGGAAAGGAAGACCCAGTGTTAACTCTGCTGCAGAGGATAAGTTCTTTGGAGTTAACTGCACCTCAGATTGCAGCCCAAATAAATGATTCACGGAGTTCAAGTAACAGACACATCTCAACAGCAACTGTTCTGAGGAGACTGAGGGAATCAGGCCTTCATGGTTGAATTACTGAAAAGAAACCACTACTAAAGGACACCAATAAGAAAAATAGACTTTCTGGGGTCAAGAAACACGAGCAATGGACATTAGACTCTGGAAATCTGTCATTTGGTCTGATTGAAATTTTTGTTTCCAACCACTGTGTCTTTGTGAGATGCAGAGTAGGTGAACGGATGATCTCTGAATGTGTGGTTCCCATCATGAAGCATGGAGGAGGAGGTGTGATTGTGTGGGGTTGCTTTGGTTGTGACACTATCACTGATTTATTTAGAATTCAAGGCACACTTAACCAGCATGGCTACCACAGCATTCTGCAGCGATACGCCATCCCATCTGGTTTGCGCTTAGTGGGACTATCAATTATTTTTCAACAGGACAATGACCCAGCACACCTCAAAGCTGTGTAAGGGCTATTTGACCAAGAAGGAGGATGGAGTGCTGCATCAGATGACCTGGCATCCACAATTACCTGACCTCAACCCAATTGAGATGGTTTGGGATGAGTTGGACCACAGAGTGAAGGAAAAGCAGCCAACAAGTACTCAGCATATGTGGGAACTCCTTCAAGACAGTTGGAATAGCATTCCAGGTGAAGCTGGTTGAGAGAATGCCAAGAGTGTGCAAAGTTGTCATCAAGGCAAAGGGTGGCTACTTTGAAAAATCTAAAATATTTAGATTTTTTAAGCATTTTTTTGGTTACTACATTATTCCATATGTATTATTTCATTGTTTTGATATCTTCACTTTTATTCTACAATGTAGAAAATAGTGAAAATAAAGAAAAGCCTTTGAATGAGTAGTTGTGTCCAAACTTTTGACTGGTACTGTATGTGTTGTGATAATTGCGTTGTTTGCTCTTTAACATGTTAGTTCACATGTCTTGCAACCGTGATATACTGTATGTGTCACGCCGTGACCTTAGTATTCTTTGTTTTCTTTATTTTGGTTAGGTCAGGGTGTGACGAGGGTGGTATGTGTTGTTTTTGACTTGTCTAGGGTTTAGTATGTCAGGTGTGTGTGTCTAGTCTAGACATATGTAGGTCTATGGTGGCCTGGATTGGTTCCCAATCAGAGGCAGCTGTTTATCGTTGTCTCTCATTGGGGATCCTATTTAGGTTGCCATTTTCCAGTTTTGGTTTGTGGGTTATTGTCTATGTGAAGTTGCATGTCTGCACTCATTGTTCATAGCGTTCACGTTAGTTTTGTTATTTTGTTAGTTTGTATAATGTTCTTTGTGTTTATTCGTCTTACATTAAAAGTATGTATTCATATCACGCTGCGCTTTGGTCTCCTCACTACGACATTCTTGACAGTATGCCTAAGGCCAGGACAATAAGAAGACAAAGTGTCAGAATAAATTCATCCACATCTTTGTTTCATCACAAAACTGGAGACCAACCTCTGTTCGGTAAAGTCCACAAAGCATATTGCATGTAACAAACAGTTACATGACCTACAGCATGGTCATGCAAGTTAATGTTCCCTACATTTTTGGGCTACATTTTTGGGCTAACTGTTGATTTAGGACCACGGAGAGTTACCGCAAGTCACAAAGAAAACAGGAGCTGCCTCCACTATTCCAGCACCATTTCAACTTCAACATTTCAACATTATCAAATCACCTATGCTTGGTCTACTACAGTGACAACTGAAAGATACCAAAAACAATTATGGCCAATCAACGTAAGCTAAATATGATGTGGCGGTCCATGGTTCTGATTTGTTGTGTGTTGGTGTTTGTGTGTATGGATGCGTTCATGCAAGTAGAAAAAACATGTAACCACACACTACTTGTAGAGATATGCCAATGTCATCCTCTCTTTCATGTTGACGAAACAGTCTAATGTTAGCTAGTTAACATTAACCTTCTACATCTAGCTACATACTTTATTGAACAGCCATCCTCTCAGTCCAGGGGCACAATGTATTTTATGGTTTGATCAGAATCGCTGTTATAATAATTGGCCAGTACAGAGAATTAAGTACAACCACAAGTCCAAATTCCTATCTCCATCCATAGCTAATTTAGGAAAGGGACAACTTTAGCTAGCCAGCTATCAACTGGAGGATGACAACACAACGTGGTGCAACAATTGAAGTTGTTTCTGTCGATGACCAATTTCTCTGTGATCTGAGTGAAGCCAAATCCAAACTCGCTTTCCTTTACAGTTTTTTTTTTGGTGCGCCAGGACTATTCACAGTTGAGCTCACTCAGTTTAGCTCAACGCTGATTGGCTATCATTTAGTATTTTTTATCAAGGGAGGCCAAATGCTCGCAAACTTCCCTTACATTCAATGCTATGAGCGGCAACAATGTCATACTCTTATGACCATCAGATAGATGATCTACACATGCAGAGACAGGGGGGGCGCTGTTTCGCTCGAATGGATGCTTTCAACATCTTGCGAATTGAAGGAAAATAATAAAAACACAGAAAGATGAAAGATAAATCAATATTTTTTTCTTCGTGAATTTTTGGGGGAAGCCTTCCCTCGGCATCAATTAATACATGCCACTGATGAAGACCAGGCCGTAAATGCAGTTGAGGAGGCAAGGAGACAGGATGCAACGATACAAGGAATGATGAATTGAGAAATAAAATACAAATAAATTGTCCAACTCGACCTGTCACGAAAGTAAAACTCCAGCCAACATGTTTAAAAAGGTCAAAGGTGACACCAAATCTACCAGCATTCCCTTCAACCATTGACTTGTTGAGCTCAGTGACAGTAGGAAGCGGAGGAATCAAGGAAAGACGAGTAGAGCCAGTGGTTCCTCCAAATGATTAATCTAGCTATGAAAAGACAAGAAGCCTACAGATGGAGATGGCTGAGAGACTTGCCCTTCAGTAACTGTCAAAACAAGAAACTCCTCTCTCCTATTCTGTTTTCATCTCACTATCAAACTTCAGGCAGTCCATACATTCTCCGTGTTGATTTTCTGTTGGACAAGCTGTCTGGGAGTCTACTCCATTTGTTCGTTTGTCACCTGAATCATTTGTGTGTTTTCTGTCGGTCGAACCACATAAATAAGTTAATTAGCAACAGATGTCTTTGCTATCAGGAATACTTTGTTCCTCTTCCCCCTCAGCCCTTACTGTGATACTACCAAGATTCTAGATGTAATGCTAGCATATTACTGAATTGTTGAGATAGAACTTCATAATGTAATGCATGGCTTGTAATTAGCCAGGTTTTTGGCACACTGTGCCTTCCTCTGGGTTGATGGACAAGATTTGATTTGATTGATTAGGATCCCCAATAGCCGACGCCAGTGGCAAATTTAGCATGTAAATCTTGGTGGGGCAAACTCCCCCCTAGAAATGTTGATGTATGCCAGCAAAGCCACTACACAACACAACACTAAACAATACATTAATTGCACCATAACGGTGACAAACAGTGCCCACAAACTGTTAGGGCCTACATAAAGCTGTCCCAACAGCAGAACTTTCTTTTCAGCACCATGGTGTGAATCCTTACCACAGCTACAGTTCACATTTCATTCAGCATCATTTACTGCCTTTTTAATAAACCTAGCTGATATGGCTGACTTGCATGAACAAATGTGGTTTCTACTGACAACTGAGATGTACAAACTAAGACAACAACGAGCGGATAAGAGGCAATCCGTAAATTCGATTAAGATATTCATGTGCGAACTAGGACAGACGTGGTCAATATTACTATTTGTTCAGCACCTTTGAAATGTACAGTGACAGAATTCAGGACATAGGCTATTCCTACAGTATTCTCCCTGTACACCAAGTCAGATCCGTAGGATAAATAAAATGGACAAAAAGCAGACAATGAAAGTTCTTACAATATTCTATGATTACATTTCTCTAAAACGGGCTAAAGGCTACATATGCGCCACCAAGTCAGAACAGTAGGCTAGGTTATGAGGGGGCAAGGGACCAAATTACTAGGGTGAGGCACATGGGCTACTAACAGCTTACTACACAACATACACTTAGTATTACTTTCTTAGCTACAGTATATCTCCCTGACATATTGCATCCTTTATGTGGAAACACGAAGTGGGTGGCCAGCAGAGATAGATGGGATGAGGGAAGCTGAGGGTTGGTATGTGGAATTGGAGACAAGTGGGAGTGGAGTTGCTGTGTGAGCGAGAGAATGATGGTCAAAAGATAAAGGGAGAAAAAAGTCAAAATAAAACATAATAAAAGTACCGTTGAAGGACACTGAGTGGCAGTGTTTTTACAACTAATGCCGGTTAGTTGTAAATGCCGTGCAAGTGTTTGTACACATGCATATACACACACTCTCATTCAAATAAACACATACAAGAACACACACACATACATGTAATAGTGCCAGACATTCACACAAACATATACAGTTGGCATTGCTGTTATGATTTCAGTTGTCCTTGATGTCCCTTGTTTTAAATGTATTATTTTGTAAAAAAAATGTTGCATTGTTGTTTGCCGTTTTCTTCTGTCTTTTCCTTTTTTCTCTTTAGTTCATTTTCTTGGTTGTTGGTGTATTGGGGGGTTCTTGTGGGTGGGGAATGGAATTAATTGTATGTTTTTTTTATTCCCGGGGGGGGGGACTGTGGGAGGGGTCTCGAATGGTTGAGGGACAGCTATTGGGGAACTGTGGGGGGATCTTGGAGGGTTCGGGTTTCACAAGATTGTGATCATGAAAAAGGAAACTATGACATATATTTTATATCACTATCATGCACACGCACCCTCACACATGAGGATGGCTCTGTTGCAGAAAGACTGATACATGTTTGATAGTGTCTTGATACTGTATTGTTTGTCCTTCATGTTCTTATACTTTAATGTTACCCCTTCCTTGTGTTTTATGTACATTTATTTTTATTTTTTAATAAATAAATATATGGCTGCACCCAAGGGTCTTGAATTTTAGAGCTCTCCCCGTAGATTTTGCGGCCTCTACGCAGCCCCCATTAGCAACCCCTGTGCCGTATTTTCCACTGGCTGCCCCACCAACACAGAAAGCACTGAGCTAGGCTGAAACACCTGCATTTTGGAGCTGCCTTACTCAAGAAAGCAAAAAAGAGACCATGTTTGTATGCAGCTTTATTTATTTAATGATTTTTTTAACATTGTTTGCATATTGATATCTGACACGTATTAATGGAAAAATAACATGCAAAACAGACAAAAATATATAGTGCCTTCGGAAAGTATTCAGACCACTGACATTTTCAACATTTTGTTATGTTACAGCCTTATAAAAAAATTGATTAAATAAAACAAATTCCTTAGCAATCTACACACAATACCCCATAATGACAAAGTGGAAAGGTGTTTGGAAGTCTTTGCACATTTATTACAAAGAAAAATCAGAATAACCTTATTTACATAAGTATTCAGACCTTTTACTATGAGACTCTAAATTGACCTCAGATGCATCCTGTTTCCATTGATCATCCTTGAGATGTTTCTACAGCTTGATTGGAGTCTACCTGGGGTAAATTCCATTGATTGGACATGATTTGGAAATCACACGCCTGTCTATATAAGGGCCCACCATTTACAATGCATGTCAGAGCAAAAACCAAACAATGAGGTCGAAGGAATTGTCCGTAGAGCACAGAGACAGGATTGTGTCGAGGCACAGATCTGGGGAAGGGTACCAAAACATTTCTGCAGCATTGGAGGTCCCCAAGAACACAGTGGCCTCCATCATTCTTAAAATGGAAGAAGTTTGAAACTACCAAGACTCTTCCTAAAGCTGGCCGCCCAGCCAAACTGAGCAATCGGGGAAGAAGAGCCTTGGTCAGGGAGGTGACCAATAACTCGATGGTCACTCTGACAGAGCTCTAGAGATCCTCTGTGGAGATGGGAGAAACTTTTAGAAGGACAACCATCTCCGCAGCACTCCACCAATCAGGCCTTTACGGTAGAGTGGCCAGACGGAAGCCACTCCTCAGTAAAAGGTTCATGAAATCCCCCTAGGTGTTTGCCAAAAGGCACCTAAAGACTCTCAGACCATGAGAAACAAGATTCTCTGTTCTGATGAAACCAAGATTGAACTCTTTGGTCTGAATGCCAAGCGTCACATCTGGAGGAAACCTGGCACAGTTCCTACGGTGAAGAATGGCGTTGGCAGCATCATGCTGTGGGGTTGTTTTTCAGCGGCAGGGAGTGGGAGACTAACCAACCTGACAGAGCTTGAGAAGCGCTGCAGAGAAGAATGGGAGAAACTCCCCAAATACAGGTGTGCCATGCTTGTAGCGTCATACCCAAGAAGACTCAAGGTTGAATTGACGCCAAAGGTGCTTCAACAAAGTGTGAAGGGCCTGAATACTAAGGTAAATGTGATATTTCTGTTTTTATTTTTAATAAATGAGCAAACATTTCTAAAAACCTACTTTTGCTATGTCATTATGGGGTATTGTGTGTAGATTGATGTGGAAAAGTACAATTTAATAAATTTTAGAATAAGTCTGCAACCTAACAAAATGTGGAAAAAGACAAGAGGTCTGAAAACTTTCCAAAGGCATTGTTTTTGCTTAACAGGTGGGGCTCAAAACAGGTGGGTCTCTGCCCCACAGGCCTTGAATGACGGGTCACCACATGCGACAACTAGTCTTACTGGGGTCCGATAATGAAAAAGACATAACAGACAAAAATGTTTACAATTTACATACTACATGAACATGTAGAGTGTGTGTGCATCTATCAGTTAAACATACAGTTGAAGTCAGAAGTTTACATACACCTTAGCCAAATACATTGAAACTCAGTTTTCCACAATTCCTGACATTTAATCATAGTAAAAATTCCCTGTCTGAGGTCAGTTAGGATCACCACTTTATTTTAAGAATGTGAAACGTCAGAATAATAGTAGAGAGAATGATTTATTTCAGCTTTTATTTATTTGATCACATTCCCAATGGGTTAGAAGTTTAAAAACACTCAATTAGTATTTGGTGGTTTTGCCTTTAAATTGTTTAACTTGGGTCAAATGTTTTGAGTAGCCTTCCACAAGCTTCCCACAATAAGTTGGGTGAATTTTGGCCCATTCCTCCTGACAGAGCTGGTGTAACTGAGTCAGGTTTGTAGGCCTCCTTGATCGCAAACACTTTTTCAGTTCTGCCCACACATTTTCCAGAGGATTGAGGTCAGGGCATTGTGATGGCCACTCCAATACCTTGACTTTGTTGTCCTTAAGCTATTTTGCCACATTTCAAAGTATGCACGGGGTCATTGTCAATTTGGAAGACCCATTTGCCACCAAACTTTAACTTCCTGGCTGATGTCTTGAGATGTTGCTTCAATATATCCACATAATTTTCATACCTCATGATGCCATCTATTTTGTGAAGTGCACCAGTCCTTCCTGCAGCAAAGCACCACACAACATGATGCTGCCATCCCCGTGCGTCACGTTTGGGATGGTGTTCTTCGGCTTGCAAGCATCCCCCTTTTTCCTCCAAACATAACAATGGTCATTATGGCCAAACATTTATATTTTTGTTTCATCAGACCAGAGGACATTTCTCCAAAAAGTACAATCTTTGTCCCCATATGCAGTTGCAAACCGTAGTCTGGCTTTTTTATGGTGGTTTTGGAGCAGCGGCTTCTTCCTTGCTGAGCGGCCTTTCAGGTTATGTTGAAATAAGACTTGTTTTACTGTGGATATAGATACTTTTGTCCTGTTTCCTCCAGCATCTTCATAACGTCCTTTGCTGTTGTTCTGGGATTGATTTGCACTTTTCACACAAAGGTACGTTCATCTCTAGGAGACAGAACACTTCTCCTTCCTGAGCGGTATGACGGCTGTGTGGTCCCATGGTGTTTATACTTGTGTACTATTGTTTGTACAGATGAAAGTGGTACCTTCAGGCTTTTGGAAATTGCTCCCAAGGATGAATCAGACTTGTGGAGGTCTACAATTTGTTTTCTGAGGTCGAGTTTTAATGACTCCAACATAAGTGTATGTAAACTTCCGACTTCAACTGTACATGTAAGTACTGACCACACAACAAGTAGGTCACATGAGGGAGAGGCGTTGGGCCGTGAGGTGTTGCTTTATTATTATTATTTTTTAAACTGGTTTGCTGTTCACTTGTGCTATTAAGATGGAAGGGAGTTCCATGGCTCATTATAATACTGTATGTTTCCTTGAATTTGTTCTGGTCCTAGGGACTGTGAAAAGACCCCTGGTGGAATGTCTGGTGGGATAAGTTTGTGTGTCAGTGCTGTGTGCAAGTTGACTATACAAACAATTTGTTATTTCCAACACATTGTTTCTTAAAAAAAACAAGAGGTCATTCCTCAACTCTTAGCGAAGAGATATTGGCATGCATATTATTAATATTATCCCTCTGATTACGATAAAGAGCAAGACATGTGTTTGTTCTGGGACTTATGCAGATTAACTTGGTCTTTCTTTTTTCAGTTGTATTTTACTAGGCAAGTCAGTTAAGAACACATTCTTATTTCCAATAACAGCCTACCGGAAAACAGTGGGTTATCTCTCTTGTTCAGAGGCAGACCGACAGATTTTTACCTTGTCTGCTCGGGATTCGATCTAGCAACCTTCCGATTACTGGCCCAACACTCTTACCATTAGGCTACCTGCCGCCCCAGCACTTGACAATACGACTGGACAATAATCAAGATAAAATAAAACTACAGCCCGCAGGACTTGCTTTGTGGAGTGTGGTGTCAAAAAAGCAGAGAATCTCTTCAACCAATGCCAATCTATCTTTGACAGGTCGGGAAAGTGTGTCTCAAGTCACCCAAGTATGTAGGTATAAAGTGACAGAGCCTGCATCCCAAATGGCACTCTACTACACATAAAGTGCACTACTTTTGACCAGGGCCCATAGTGCACTATATAGGGAAAAGGGTGCCATTTGGGACACAATTAGAATCATATCGCTAAGACCACTGGGAGACCTCTGGGCACTGAGTCCATCAGAGGACCAATGGCAGATTTTTGTTATGCAGTCTGCTGGATGAGCTCAGGCCAAACTGCCATGGCCAACCAGTCAGTCACAAACAGAACTGTCACAAAAAGTAGGGATTGTGGACAATGCAATTACAGAGCAATCATCATTATTCAAGCACACTCATTCACATATTACATTGACCATCAGTCTAGACTGATGAATAACACACACCAATTTATTCATTTGGAATATGTTTTTTTTCCTTTTGATTTTTTCCTTCTATGTTTTGTCTTTGTGTTTTTCTCATTATCTGTCAAATCTCCTATTGTTTGATGCACAGAGAATTTGGCGCGCCTGTCAATTTCTGGCTGGCTATTTGGCCATCAACCGCCTCGTGAGGGGGGCATCTGGTGTGTCCGACCATCTCCCATGACTTAAAGCTAAGCTGCTTGGTCTATTATCAGAGAGCAAAACAAAAGAGAGGGAGAGAGAAAATGGAGGCATGCTGGTGGACGATTCAATCATTTAATAATCTTCACCAGGTATTAACCAGGAAGAACACGAAGGTGAAAAACCCGGAAAGGTTGTTTGGTTAGTTTAGGACTGCATTACCATTTGGTCTGTCCACTATGTGTTGTAATAGATTTTGTTTCAGATGTGGAGTTGTTGCAAAACAAGTAACAACTAAAGTGAAACTCCACCTCAGACTGAAAGGCTCTCATTTGAGAGTCAGTATGGCTCCGGTGTTGGTGGTCTTGGTGACTCAGCAGCTGATTAGATGAGCACAAAAGTTAAACTTTTTCTCTTTCTCCATATCCCCATCAGCCAAGTAAGATCGTTGATGTAGTGATAGAAAGCTGCATGTGATGTTAGCTGTTCCCATCAGATAACCTGGCACTATGCTAACAACACCAGCTGGCCATGATTTTTTTCTGGTAACAAATTCCTCATCAGCCAATTCCAAATGTTGACGTAGCTGGATGTGATCAAATACTTTTTCATTGAAACGCCCTAAACAGAAGTCAAACAACATGATTTGCTAATCAAATGTACTAAAATATGTGCACAGTTTAATCTGGATGAATAGCTCACAGAGTAGTAAGCCTGTTTCATGGTCATTTTCCTAGTGTGTGGCAAGTTTGAATCGCAGTTTAGATATTGTTTTTTCCTTTGAGTAGAACAGTGGAGCCTCATAACATTTACATTTAAGTAATTTAGCAGACGCTCTTATCCAGAGCGACTTACAAATTGGTGCATTCACCTTATGATATCCAATGGAACAACCACTTTACAATAGTGCATCTAACTCTTTTAAGGGGGGGGGTAGAAGGATTAAGAGGGGGAAGGGGCGGACCATCCTACTCAGTGAATTTCTTTAAAAAAATAAATAGTTGAAACATTAAAAAAGTTAGCCTTTTTAGATAAAACTTTACTAAATATATCCACATCACCAATTAACTGGTTAAAATAACCTATTTTACAATGAAGGTCTACAGTAGCCTTAACAGCATCCTCTAGGGTAGCATCATGGTGTAGCTGGAGGACAGCTATTTTCTGTCCTCGTCTGGTTACATTGATTTAAATGCAACAACAATAAAACCTAGGAGGCTCATGGTTCTCACCCCCTTCCATAGACTTACACAATAATTATGATGACTTCCGGAGGACGTCCTCCAACCTATCAGATCTCTTGCAGTATGAACTGGCATGTTGTCCATCCAATCAAAGGATCAGAACGTTAATATTGTACTGAAAGCATAAACTACAACTAGCTAGCACTGCAGAGCATAAAGTGTGGAGAGTAGTTGATTCAAAGAGAGAGAAAGACAATAGTTTGACAGTTACATTTCTTCAAAAATTAAGGAGACGCAGCAGAGAGAAAGAGAGAGAGCTATAATATATATGTATATACAGTTGAAGTCGGAAGTTTACATACACCTTAGCCAAATACATTTAAACTCAGGATTTCACAGTTCCTGACATATAATCCTAGTAAAAATTCCTTGTCTTAGGTCAGTCAGGATCACCACTTTATTTTAAGAATTTGAAATGTCAGAATAATAGCAGAGAGAATGATTTATTTCAGCTTTTATTTCTTTCATCACATTCCCAGTGGGTAGGAAGTTTACATACACTAAATTAGTATTTGGTAGCACTGCCTTTAAATTGTTTAACTTGGGCCAAACGTTTCAGGTTGCATTCCACAAACTTTCCACAATAAGTTGGGTGAATTTTGGCCCATTCCTCCTGACAAAGCTGGTGTAACTGAGTCAGGTTTGTAGGCCTCCTTGCTCGCACACACTTTTTCAGTTCTGCCCACACATTTTCCAGAGGATTGAGGTCAGGGCATTGTGATGGCCACTCCAATACCTTGACTATTTGTACCTTTGTACCAATACCTTGACAATTTGGAAGACCCATTTGGATTTGTATTGTATTGTATTGTATTGGATTTGCCCCAAACATAACACTTTGTTTTCAGGACAAAAATTGTATTGCTTTTCCACATTTTTTGTTGTATTACTTTAGTGCCTTGTTGCACATAGGATGCATGTTTTGGAATATGTTTATTATTTACAGGCTTCCTTTTTTTCCTGCTCTCAATTGGTTAGTTTTGTGGAGTAACTACAATGCTGTTGATCCATCCTCAGTTTTCTTCTATCACAGTCATTAAACTCTGTAAGTGTTTTAAATATTTACTCCTGAACTTATTTAGGCTTGTCATAACAAAGGGGTTGAACACTTATTGACTCATAACATTTTAGCATTTCATTTATTGTATTAATTCGTAAAAACATTTCGAAATACATAATTCCACATTGACATTATGGGGTATTGTTTTGTAGGCCAGTGAAAAAAAATATCTAAATGTAATCAATTTTAAATTAACACAACAAAATGTGGAAAAGGTCAAGAGGTGTGAATACTTTCTGAAGGCACTGTATGCGTTATTTGAATCGAGCAAGGATCAGCAGTGAACAGTTTTTTCCTTAACAAAAAAGCTTGATGCAAGGGGGACTTGAACCCAAGTTACTGTGCCCTGTTGATTTAGAGTTAACCACTTTAGTAGTACACACCATCTGGAAGGTCTATACAACTTAAATGTTGTATAGACCTCATTCAAGGGTTTTTCTTTATTTTTACTATTTTCTACATTGTAGAATATTAGTGAAGACATCACATCTATGAAATAACACATATGGAATCATGTATTAACCAAAACAATGTTAAACAAATCAAAATATATTTAATTTTTGAGATTCTTCAAAGTAGCCACCCTTTGCCTTGATGACAGCTTTGCACACTCTTGGCATTCTCTCAACCAGCTTCATGAGGTAGTCACCTGGAATGCATTTCAATTAAGGTGTGCCTTTTTAAAAGTAAATCTGTGGAATATATTTCCTTCCTAATGTGTTTGAGCCAATCAGTTGTGTTGTGACCAGGTAGGGGTGGTATACAGAAGATAGCCCTATTTGGTAAAAGACCAATTCCATTTTATGGCATGAACAGCTTAAATAAGCAAAGAAAAACATCAGTCCATCATTACTTTAAGACATGAAGGTCAGTCAAGATTTTCAAGAACTTTGAAAGTTTCTTCATGTGCTGTCGCAAAAACCATCAAGCTCTATGATGAAACTGGCTCTAATGACGACCGCCACAGGAAAGGAAGACCCAGATTTACCTCTGCTGCAGAGGACACGTTCATTAGAGTTAACTGCACCTCAGATTGCAGCCCAAATAAATGATTCACAAAGTTCAAGTAACAGACACATCTCAACATCAACTGTTTACATTTACATTTACATTTAAGTCATTTAGCAGACGCTCTTATCCAGAGCGACTTA
Source organism: Salvelinus alpinus (assembly GCF_045679555.1). Taxonomy (NCBI): domain Eukaryota; kingdom Metazoa; phylum Chordata; class Actinopteri; order Salmoniformes; family Salmonidae; genus Salvelinus; species Salvelinus alpinus. Next base: position 82,364,790 of record NC_092093.1, read on the forward strand.
CAAATTGGTGCATTCACCTTATGATATCCAGTGGAACAACCACTTTACAATAGTGCATCTAACTCTTTTAAGGGGGGGGGGGGTTAGAAGGATTACTTTATCCTATCCTAGGTATTCCTTAAAGAGGTGGGGTTTCAGGTGTCTCCGGAAGGTGGTGATTGACTCCGCTGACCTGGCGTCATGAGGGAGTTTGTTCCACCATTGGGGTGCCAGAGCAGCGAACAGTTTTGACTGGGCTGAGCGGGAACTGTACTTCCTCAGAGGTAGGGAGGCGAGCAGGCCAGAGGTGGATGAACGCAGTGCCCTTGTTTGGGTGTAGGGCCTGATCAGAGCCTGAAGGTACGGAGGTGCCGTTCCCCTCACAGCTCCGTAGGCAAGCACCATGGTCTTGTAGCGGATGCGAGCTTCAACTGGAAGCCAGTGGAGAGAGCGGAGGAGCGGGGTAACGTGAGAGAACTTGGGAAGGTTGAACACCAGACGGGCTGCGGCGTTCTGGATGAGTTGTAGGGGTTTAATGGCACAGGCAGGGAGCCCAGCCAACAGCGAGTTGCCGTAATCCAGACGGGAGATGACAAGTGCCTGGATTAGGACCTGCGCCGCTTCCTGTGTGAGGCAGGGTCGTACTCTGCGAATGTTGTAGAGCATGAACCTACAGGAACGGGTCACCGCCTTGATGTTAGTTGAGAACGACAGGGTGTTGTCCAGGATCACGCCAAGGTTCTTAGCACTCTGGGAGGAGGACACAATGGAGTTGTCAACCGTGATGGCGAGATCATGGAACGGGCAGTCCTTCCCCGGGAGGAAGAGCAGCTCCGTCTTGCCGAGGTTCAGCTTGAGGTGGTGATCCGTCATCCACACTGATATGTCTGCCAGACATGCAGGGATGCGATTCGCCACCTGGTTATCAGAAGGGGGAAAGGAGAAGATTAATTGTGTGTCGTCTGCATAGCAATGATAGGAGAGACCATGTGAGGATATGACAGAGCCAAGTGACTTGGTGTATAGCGAGAATAGGAGAGGGCCTAGAACAGAGCCCTGGGGGACACCAGTGGTGAGAGCACGTGGTGCGGAGACAGATTCTCGCCACGCCACCTGGTAGGAGCGACCTGTCAGGTAGGACGCAATCCAAGCGTGGGCCGCGCCGGAGATGCCCAACTCGGAGAGGGTGGAGAGGAGGATCTGATGGTTCACAGTATCAAAGGCAGCCGATAGGTCTAGAAGGATGAGAGCAGAGGAGAGAGAGTTAGCTTTAGCAGTGCGGAGCGCCTCCGTGACACAGAGAAGAGCAGTCTCAGTTGAATGACTAGTCTTGAAACCTGACTGATTTGGATCAAGAAGGTCATTCTGAGAGAGATAGCAGGAGAGCTGGCCAAGGACGGCACGTTCAAGAGTTTTGGAGAGAAAAGAAAGAAGGGATGCTGGTCTGTAGTTGTTGACATCGGAGGGATCGAGTGTAGGTTTTTTCAGAAGGGGTGCAACTCTCGCTCTCTTGAAGACGGAAGGGACATAGCCAGCGGTCAAGGATGAGTTGATGAGCGAGGTGAGGTAAGGGAGAAGGTCTCCGGAAATGGTCTGGAGAAGAGAGGAGGGGATAGGGTCAAGCGGGCAGGTTGTTGGGTGGCCGGCCGTCACAAGACGCGAGATTTCATCTGGAGAGAGAGGGGAGAAAGAGGTCAAAGCACAGGGTAGGGCAGTGTGAGCAGAACCAGCGGTGTCGTTTGAGTTAGCAAACGAGGATCGGATGTCGTCGACCTTCTTTTCAAAATGGTTGACGAAGTCATCCGCAGAGAGGGAGGAGGGGGGGGGGGGGGAAGAGGATTCAGGAGGGAGGAGAAGGTGGCAAAGAGCTTCCTAGGGTTAGAGGCAGATGCTTGGAATTTAGAGTGGTAGAAAGTGGCTTTAGCAGCAGAGACAGAAGAGGAGAATGTAGAGAGGAGGGAGTGAAAGGATGCCAGGTCCGCAGGGAGGCGAGTTTTCCTCCATTTCCGCTCGGCTGCCCAATCCCAAAGATTGGAAAGCAGCTGCGGTTATCCCCCTCTTCAAAGGGGGGGACACTCTTGACCCTAACAGCTACAGACCTATATCTATCCTACCCTGCCTTTCTAAGGTCTTCGAAAGCCAAGTCAACAAACAGATTACCGACCATTTCGAATCCCACCATACCTTCTCCGCTATGCAATCTGGTTTCAGAGCTGGTCATGGGTGCACCTCAGCCACGCTCAAGGTCATAAACGATATCTTAACCGCCATCGATAGGAAACAATACTGTGCAGCCGTATTCATTGACCTGGCCAAGGCTTTTGACTCTGTCAATCACCACATCCTCATCGGCAGACTCGACAGCCTTGGTTTCTCTAATGATTGCCTCGCCTGGTTCACCAACTACTTCTCTGATCGAGTTCAGTGTGTCAAATCGGAGGGTCTGTTGTCCGGGCCTCTGGCAGTCTCTATGGGGGTGCCACAGGGTTCAATTCTTGGACCGACTCTCTTCTCTGTATACATCAATGATGTCGCTCTTGCTGCTGGTGATTCTCTGATCCACCTCTACGCAGACGACACTATTCTGTATACTTCTGGCCCTTCTTTTGACACTGTGTTAACAACCCTCCAGGCGAGCTTCAATGCCATACAACTCTCCTTCCGTGGCCTCCAATTGCTCTTAAATACAAGTAAAACTAAATGCATGCTCTTCAACCGATCGCTGCCTGCACCTGCCCGCCTGTCCAACATCACTACTCTGGACGGCTCTGACTTAGAATATGTGGACAACTACAAATACCTAGGTGTCTGGTTAGACTGTAAACTCTCCTTCCAGACTCACATCAAACATCTCCAATCCAAAGTCAAATCTAGAATTGGCTTCCTATTCCGCAACAAAGCATCCTTTACTCATGCTGCCAAACATACCCTTGTAAAACTGACCATCCTACCAATCCTCGACTTCGGTGATGTCATTTACAAAATAGCCTCCAAAACCCTACTCAATAAATTGGATGCAGTCTATCACAGTGCCATCCGTTTTGTCACCAAAGCCCCATATACTACCCACCACTGCGACCTGTACACTCTCGTTGGCTGGCCCTCGCTTCATACTCGTCGCCAAACCCACTGGTTCCAGGTCATCTACAAGACCCTGCTAGGTAAAGTCCCCCCTTATCTCAGCTCGCTGGTCACCATAGCAGCACCTACCTGTAGCACGCGCTCCAGCAGGTATATCTCTCTAGTCACCCCCAAAACCAATTCTTCCTTTGGACGCCTCTCCTTCCAGTTCTCTGCTGCCAATGACTGGAACGAACTATAAAAATCTCTGAAACTGGAAACACTTATCTCCCTCACTAGCTTTAAGCACCAGCTGTCAGAGCAGCTCATAGATTACTGCACCTGTACATAGCCCATCTATAATTTAGCCCAAACAACTACCTCTTTACCTACTGTATTTATTTATTTATTTTGCTCCTTTGCACCCCATTATTTCTGTCTCTACTTTGCGCTTTCTTCCACTGCAAACCAACCATTCCAGTGTTTTTAGTTTTTATTTTACTTGCTGTGTTGTATTCACTTCGCCTCCATGGCCTTTTTATATTTTTATTTATTTATACATATATTTGTTTGCCTTCACCTCCCTTATCTCACCTCACTTGCTCACATTGTATATAGACTTATTTTTTTCACTGTATTATTGACTATATGTTTGTTTTACTCCATGTGTAACTATGTGTTGTTGTATGTGTCGAACTGCTTTGCTTTATCTTGGCCAGGTCGCAATTGTAAATGAGAACGTGTTCTCAATTTGCCTACCTGGTTAAATAAAGGTTAAATAAATAAATAAATAAAAATAATTACTCTAAACTACACAATTATCTTAGATACAAAGACAGCAAAGACAACTATATAGCTAGCTAACACTACACTAATCAAGTCGTTCCGTTGTAATGTAATAGTTTCTACAGTGCTGCTATTCGGTAGAAGTTGGCTAGCTGGCTAGCTAGCTAGCTAGCAGTGTTGACTACGTTAGAAGGACGAAAATAGCTGGCTAGCTAACCTCGATAATTACTCTAAACTACACAATTATCTTTGATACAAAGACGGCTATGTAGCTAGCTAAGAAAAAATTGCTAAGATCAAACAAATCAAACCATTGTACTGTAATGAAATTAAATGTAATACTACCTGTGGAGCGAAGCGAAATGCGACTACTCGCTCCAACCCGGAAGTGGACATAATAAAAGTCCACTCTAAAATGATCAGTTTTGTCACACAACACAATGCCACAGATGTCTCAAGTTTTGAGGGAGTGTGTAACTGGCATGCTAACTGTTCAGAGGAGACTGCGTGAATCAGGCCTTCATGGTCGAATTACTGAAAAGAAACCAATACTAAAGGACACCAATAAGAAAAAGAGACTTTCTGGGGCCAAGAAACACAAGCAATGGACATTTGACCGATGGAAATCTGTCCTTTGGTCTGATGAGTCCAAATTTGAGATTTTTGGATCCAACCTCCGTGTCTTTGTGAGACTCAGAGTAGGTGAACGGATGATCGCTGCATGTGTGGTTCCCACTGGGAAGCATGGAGGAGGAGGTGTGATGGTGTGGGGGTGCTTTGCTCTTGACACCGTCAGTGATTACTTAGAATTGAAGGCTTACTTAACCAGCATGGCTACCTGTCAGGACCCGGTGCGAGAAACAGTCACTAATAATCGTCAGAACCCAGAAGATGAGGCAGACACAGCAGTACTAGAGATGGTGGTTTAATTAAAGAACAAAATCTTCAGGCAAAGAAACTAAATCCACAATGTCCAAAAATAAAGCCAAGAGGCACAAAATGGAAATCCTCCAAAATACAAAAGAAACTCCACAAAGTGGTAGAAAACAGCAGGGAAAAACAAACCTCAAAAGACTACTCAAATAATACACAAGAACTAAACCAGAGAACCTCTGGAAAATCCAACAAGAGAAATATCTCTATAAAACAAGGCTTGGGCTGGGGCTGGGTGCTAACTTACAAACACTGAGCAAGGAACTGAGGAACACACAGGGTTTAAATACTAACAAGGGAATGACCTACAGGTGCAAACAATAATTAGAGCAAGAAAAACAAAAGGTACAAAAAAGGTGCAATGGGGACATCTAGTGACCAAAACCCGAACAGTCTTGGCCAAAACCTGACAGAATCCCCCTCCTAGGAACGGCTCCTGACGTTCCTACCAGCCTTCTCAGGGTGGAGGGTCCTGAACTGACGAATGAGGTCAGGGTCCAGTATGTCCTTGGCAGGAACCCAGGAGCGCTCCTCGGGACCGTAGCCTTCCCAGTCCACCAGATACTGCCAGGACCGCTGCACCCGGCGGGAATCCAGTATCCGGTGGACGGTATAAGCCGACTGGCCACCGATGACACGGGGCGGAGGGGGAGGTCTGCCTGCCGGGATAAGGGGAGAAAAAACAACAGGTTTTAATAAAGAAATGTGAAATGTTGGATTGATCTTAAGGGATCTGGGTAAGTGCAGGCGAAAAGTAACGGGATTGACTCTCCTGGCAATCTTAAAGGGACCGATGAACCTCTGGGACAGCTTGCGAGACTCCACCCGTAGTGGTAAGTTCTTAGTTGAGAGCCATACTCTCTGGCCGGGGTACAGGGTAGGACCGGGACGGCGACGTCTGTTGGCTTGTCGTTGGTACTGCTGAGAGGAACGCAGAAGATTAAGACGTGCCTTCTTCCACGTAAGCCGACAGCGTCTGATGAACCTCGAGGCTGAAGGCACTCTGACTTCTGCCTCCTGGTCCGGGAACAATAGAGGCGCATAGCCAAACTGACACTCATGCGGGGATATACCAGTGGAGGAGGAGCACAAGGTGTTGTGCGCGTACTCGGCCCAAACAATGAAGGATGACCATGTGGACGGGTTGTTGGAAACCATGCATCTGAGGGTGGTTTCCAGCTCCTGATTCATCCTCTCAGTTTGGCCATTGGACTCCGGATGGTACCCTGAAGATAAACTGGCCGTGGCCCCTATGAGTTGGCAGAAGGCCTTCCAAAACCTTGAGGCGAACTGGGGACCTCTGTCGGAAACCATATCTTGCGGAATCCCAAAGACTCGGAACACATGGTTAATCACCAACTCAGCTGTTTCCTTGGCAGAAGGTAATTTGGTCAAGGGAACAAACCTGGCCGCCTTAGAAAACCTGTCGATGATGACTAGGATCGTAGTATTACCATGGGACGGAGGAAGGCCAGTAATAAAGTCCAACGAGATATGGGACCAGGGTCGGTGGGGAATAGATAGAGGGTGAAGGAGTCCTTGAGGGCGGAGGTGCGAAGATTTGCCCTGGCAGCCCTCGGAACAGGCCTTGACGAAAGTGGCAACGTCTTCTTTTATGGTGGGCCTCCAGAACTTACGCTGGATGAACTCCAAGGTGCGACCTACGCCCGGGTGACAGGTGAGGCGAGAGGAGTGCCCCCACAGAAGGACTTGGGACCTTGCTGCCTTGGGAACAAACAACCGATTAGCAGGACCTCCTCCAGGGCCCGGTTCGATGGCTTGAGCTTGTTTCACGGAATCCTCCACTTGCCACGAGATCGTAGCCACGATCTTAGCGGCCGGAAGGACAGTCATGTCAGTATCTTCTCGAATGGCAGGAGAGTAGATTCGTGACAAGGCGTCCGGTTTGAGATTCTTCGACCCGGGTCTATAGGTGAGGATAAACTGAAATCGGCTGAAGAAAAGAGACCATCGAGCTTGTCTGGAGTTCAACCGCTTCGCCTGCTGGATATACTCCAGATTTTTGTGGTCCGTAAGCACTTGAAACGGTTGAGAAGCCCCCTCGAGCCAGTGTCTCCATTCCTTCAATGCCATCTTAACCGCTAGGAGTTCACGATCCCCCACATCGTAATTCCTCTCGGCCGGGGTAAGCCGGTGAGAGAAGAAGGCGCAAGGATGAAGCTTCTTGTCTTCACCCCTCTGAGACAGGACAGCTCCAACCCCAACCTCTGATGCGTCTACCTCCACCACAAAAGGTTCATCCGCCGTTGGTAGTGTCAGGATGGGAGCAGAGAGGATGCGCTGCTTGAGTCCTTGGAAGGCCGTCTCAGCTTCTCTTCCCCACAGAAACCTTGTGTTGCCACCCTTGGTTACAGCTGAGAGAGGGGCTGCCACCGAGCTGAAGTTCTTGATGAACTTGCGGTAAAAGTTGGTGAAGCCCAGGAAACGCTGAACTTCCTTAACGGACTTGGGGGTGGGCCAATCCGCTACCGCCCCTACCTTCTTGGGGTCCATCTGGACTCGACCGGGTTCCACTATAAAATCCCAGGAATTGTACTCGAGAGGAATGGAATTCACACTTTTCCGGCTTAACGTACAAATGTCTGTCTAGGAGGCGTTTGAGCACTTGTCTGACATGCTTAGTGTGTTCTTGAAGGGAGCTCGAAAAGATGAGGATGTCATCCAAGTAAACAAACACGAAGATGTTAAGCATATCCCTAAGCACATCGTTTATGAGCGCTTGGAACACAGCCGGGGCGTTGGTCAGGCCGAAGGGCATCACCGAGTATTCGTAGTGACCAGTAGGCGTGTTGAAAGCGGTCTTCCACTCGTCCCCGGGTTTGATCCGCACAAGATGGTATGCGTTCCGCAGGTCAAGCTTAGTGAAGACAACTGCTTCCTGGAGCAGCTCAAAGGCTGTGGCCATAAGGGGTAGCGGGTAGCGGTTACGGACGGTTATGGCATTGAGTCCCCGGTAGTCAATGCAAGGTCGTAATCCACCGTCTTTCTTGGCCACAAAGAAAAACCCTGCTCCCGCCGGCGAGGTAGATGGACGCATGAGGCCTGCTGCCAGAGCGTCCTTGATGTAGGTATCCATAGCAGCTCGTTCGGGAGGAGAAAGGGAAAAGATCCGACCCCTGGGAGGGCAGGTCCCCGGAAACAGGTCGATGGTGCAATCGTAAGGTCTATGGGGTGGTAGTTTGGTGGCCCTCTGTTTGCTAAATACCAGTTTGAGGTCATGGTAACACTCGGGAACTCGGGACAGGTCGATGGATTCTAGAGACTCGGAAGGGGAACTCTGGGAACTCGGGAAGATACAAGTGGCTTGGCACGTAGGACCCCACTGCTTGATAGTGCCCACAGACCAGTCGATGTGAGGGTTATGGCTGTGAAGCCAGGGATAACCAAGGACGAGAGGGAACTCGGAACAGGAGATCAGATGAAAGTTCATCACTTCCTGGTGTTGGGAAACTGAAAGTCGCAAGGGGGTAGTGGCACGAGTGACAAGTCCAGATCCCAAAGGGCTTCTATCCAACGTAGTAACCCTTATGGGGTCACTTAGAGGTTCAGAAGGAACGCCATTCTCCTTCGCCCAGACCCCATCCATGAAGTTACCTGCGGCTCCAGAGTCTACCAAGGCTTGAAGAGAAAACTCGTGGTCGTCCCAGGAAAGGGTAACTGGAATGAGCAGGCGGGAGTTGGATGGATGGGAGGAGGTTATGTTTCCCGTTACAGTCCTCCCAGGCCTGCACGGGAGAGTGCGTTTCCCTGGAGCCCGGGACACGTGGAGCGGAAATGGCCCGGTTTGCCGCAATATAGACAGCATCGCTCCCTCATCCGGCGGTCTCTCTCAGCCTGGGAGATGCGTCCAACCTGCATGGGTTCTGGTGGAGCCAGCGAGGATAAAGGTGGAGACTCGGAGCTGGAACCGATAGGAGCTAGGGTGAGCGGTCTACGGTTGAGTTCTCTCTCTCTCAGACGCTGGTCTATGCGTGAAGCCAACTTGATAAGGGACTCGAGGTTGTCCGGTGGTTCCCGAGTGGCCAGTTCATCTTGGATGGTGTCAGAAAGACCCTTCAAAAAACACACTGTGAGCGCCTCGTCGTTCCAGCCACTTGCTGCTGCCACAGTGCGGAACTGGATGGCATAGTCCGTCACGCTGCGCCGACCTTGGCGGAGAGTCAGGAGCTGTTTGGCTGAGTCAGGGCCGTTGGTAGGACCTTGAAACACTCGCTTGAATTCTTCAGCAAAGGTAGAGTAGCTGGCACAGCAGGGACTTTGGGCATCCCACACAGCAGTAGCCCAGGCTAGGGCTTTTTCCGACAGCAGGGTGATGATATATGCTATCTTGGACCGGTCGGTGGGAAACGACGATGGTTGCAGCTCAAAGGAGAGAGAACATTGGGTGAAAAACCCCTTACAAACACTCGGATCCCCTGAGAACCGTTGGGGAGGCGGCAGACGAGGTTCAGCCAGGGGGTTAACTGCCAGGGGCACTTGAATCGGATGAACTGGAGCAGAAGCGGTTGCCGGGGAAAGTCGATCCGAAATCTGCTTTATGGAAGTCAGCATCTCTGACAGCAGTTGAGAATGTCTAGCCATTAAGGCCTCTTGCTGAACCAGAGCAGCTTCGTGGCGTTGGATAGTCCCCTCGTGGTGGGACAGCATGGAAAAAAATCCTGGGTACTGGCTGCCTCTGGGTTCATTATAATGGCTCAGTGTTTCTGTCAGGACCCAGTGCGAGAAACAGTCACTAATAATCGTCAGAACCCAGAAGATGAGGCAGACACAGCAGTACTAGAGATGGTGGTTTAATTAAAGAACAAAATCTTCAGGCAAAGAAACTAAATCCACAATGTCCAAAAATAAAGCCAAGAGGCACAAAATGGAAATCCTCCAAAATACAAAAGAAACTCCACAAAGTGGTAAAAAACAGCAGGGAAAAACAAACCTCAAAAGACTACTCAAATAATACACAAGAACTAAACCAGAGAACCTCTGGAAAATCCAACAAGAGAAATATCTCTATAAAACAAGGCTTGGGCTGGGGCTGGGTGCTAACTTACAAACACTGAGCAAGGAACTGAGGAACACACAGGGTTTAAATACTAACAAGGGAATGACCTACAGGTGCAAACAATAATTAGAGCAAGAAAAACAAAAGGTACAAAAAAGGTGCAATGGGGACATCTAGTGACCAAAACCCGAACAGTCTTGGCCAAAACCTGACACTACCACAGCATTCTGCAGCGATACGCCATCCCATCTTTTTTGTGCTTAGTGGTACTATCATTTGTTTTTCAACAGTACAATGACACAAAACACACCTCCAGGCTGTGTAAGGTGTATTTTACCAAGAAGGAGAGTGATGGAGTGCTGCATCAGATGACCTGGCCTCCACAATCACCCAACCTCAACCCAATTGAGATGGTTTGGGATTTGGACCGCAGAGTGACGGTGAAGTGGCCAGCAAGTGCTCAGAATATTTGGGAACTCCTTCAAGACTGTTGGAAAAGCACTCCTCATGAAGCTGGTTGAGAGAATGCTAGGAGTGTGAAAAGCCGTCATCAAGGCAAAGGGTGGCTACTTTGAAGAATCTCAAAAATAAAATATATTTTGATATGTTTAACACCTTTTTTGGTTACTACATGATTCAATTTGTGTTATTTCATAGTGTTGATGTCTTCACTATTATTCTACTATGTAAAAAAAAAAGAAAGAAAAAACTTTGAATGAGTAGGTGGGTCCTAACTTTTTTACCGGTACTGTATGTAAGATGTTTTGTTTTGTCAAAAAACTGTGCGTCTGACTATAGTAGCTAGTAGCATGGGCAAAGGATGCATCATGCAGTATTGGCACATAACCCTTGTGACAGTCTGACAGACCCAGCAAAGCTAGACTATTTGGAGGTTTAAAATATCCCTCTGAAACACTCCGCGACACTCAAATGAGTGTATGTTACGCTTGGTATGGTTAAATAAGACACATGATTACTTAAGGCAAAAAAACTAAAGTAGGTTGGTTGGTCGGGGTGGATGTGTAGGCATATAACGTGAATGTCTAGCAACCCAAAGTTGAGGTTGAATCTCATCATGGACAACTTTATTATCTTTGGTACTTTTCATCTACTCACTACTTTTGAGCTACTTTGCAACTACTTAGCATGTTAGCCTACCCTTCCCCTAACCCTAAACTTAATCCATTTAGCTAACCCTTGCCCTAACCCTAACCTTAACCCTTTAACCTACCTCCTAAACTTAACCCTAACCTCAACCCTAACCCCTAGCCGAGCTAGCTAACATTAGCCACTTAGCTAGAATTCGTAACATATCCTAAGTTTTGCAAATTCATAACATGTACATTTAGAAATTTCGTAACATATTGTACGTTTTGCAAAGTCATAACTTATAATACGAATTGTAATTTGTAACATATAATACGAATACATACCATACGAAAGTAAAAAGTGTCCCAGTTTTACGTAAAGAATAATATGAAATGCTCTTAGACCAGGTTGGGTTATCTGATGCGAACAGCTAACATGTCGCGTTCTATCACATGCAACTAGGTCAACGATTTTAATTGGCTGGGATTGGCTTGGGTTTTAGAGATGGAGAAAAAGTTAAACTTTGAGCTTTTTCTAATGTTTACGAGTATGGACGCAATAAGTACAGACTAGTTTAGATGGCGGTTGACGCTGTCTGAAAATTGTTCCCTACTGTTCACCAAATTGAATATGATCGGAACATAGCGCGCTCTCTCTCTCTCTCTCAATTTTCTAATATTTTCAAAGACTTGTATTGTCTCTCTCTCACTGGCCCCCCTCTCTAGCTCTCTCTCTCACACACACTCTCTCTCTCACACACTCTCTCTCTCTTTTTCTCTCTCTATATCTCTATTCCAATGTCTTTCTGTCTCTCTGTCCGTCTATCTCTATATTCTGTATGCTGTAAAGAATGTAGTGATAATTGTGTTCTCTGCTGTCTGTAGGGCAGGGTACAGGCTAGCTGGAGCTGGAGGTGGAGACATGGTCTTATTTATACAACATTATCCCTTTGATTTATAGCTATGGGAACAACACGCTGTCTTGCCCCTGAGGCAGAATCAAAGAAATCAATCATGATAGGGCCATGTGTGGGCCCAGGTCCAAGCCAGGTCTGTCCAAGTAGTCGAGTATAGGAAAACCACTGCAGAAGCATACTCCATTCTCAGTCCTTTGTTGTCTTTCGTTATTGTGTTTCTATCACAATACTATATCATAGACCCACACAATGTACCATCTCTGACCCTAACCACCCATGCATGCTCGCAAACACACACACACACACACACACACACACACACACACACACACACACACACACACACACACACACACACACACTTACAGAAAAATACATACATTTTAAATGTGATAACATATGATCTTATGTGAAGTTAATTTCATAATGTGACAACATGTGTAAGACACAACATGAAATTACATGAAAACATTGAGCTGACGTCAAATGTGAAAACATGATCTCATGTGAAATAAGTATTACAACATGGGGATTCAACATTTCAACAAAGTTATTCATATGTGAAAGTGCAAATTCGATTATCACATGTGAAAATGTAATTCCACATGTGAGAGTTAGATTTTCACATGTGAACGTTTCTGCAATTCACATGTGAGTTGAGAGTTGAAAACATGTTATTCTCCTCACGTGAAAAGGTAGTGTTAACATGTGAACTCTAAATGTATTACATGTGAACATATGGTTTCACATGTGAACAACTGACCCCGCTGTGAAAATGTCAGCTCAACATGTGAAAACAGCTATTGATGTGTTTTTTTTTATAGTAGTGTAAGTGGTATGCTGTTCAGCTAAAATAGTGCGAACCATCTTGGTCATGCTTTAAATTAAGTGCAGCTCATAAAGCCTCCATGATGCCTTCGTAAACACTACATAAATGTGCTACAAATCCTCTATAACCGTTTGGGGAAAAGGGAGATACCTAGGCGGTTGTACCACTGAATGCATTCAACTGAAATGCGTCTTCTGCATTTAACTCAGCCCCTCTGAATCAGAGAGGTGCAGGAGGGCTGCCTTAATCGACATCCACGTCTTCGGCGCCTGGAGAACAGTGGGTTAACTGCCTTGCTCAAGGGCAGAACGACAGATTTTTACCTTGTCAGCCCGGGGATTCGATCCAGCAACCTTTTGGTTACTGGCCCCACGCTCTAACCACTAGTATGTCATGCTTTATAAAGGGTTCATAAATGTGGCTTAACTGTGTGACATAACCACAATGTCAAATGTTACGTAACCAATTAGGTCAAATATGACATAAACCTGTGCTTTATAAAGGGTGGCATGAGCATTGCTTAATAAAGACCTTAACAATCATATTAAATTGAGGCTTCACAAAGCATTTATAACCCTGCTTATGCATCTTGGTTGAGCCACGCCAGGCTATTGAGTTCGATTCCCGGGACCATCCATACGTAAAAATGTATTCACGCATGACTGTACGTTGCTTTGTTACAATGATGCCAACATGTTGTGGCAGATCTTTCAGCGGGAAGAGGGTGAATGTGTCAAAGACCTGACTGGGCCCAGTATCACGTGGTATGGCTCATTTTCATGGTGTGCGTGCTTGTGTACTGAGGAACATGTAACTTCGTTCCAGAAGCAAGGCATTTTCAATTTCTTTCATCAAGGTAAGTGTTTCTTGGTGTAACATTGTCCCCAGGCTATTGCAAACACAGCACACATCAGCCTGGGATATCAACCATTCAAAGTTGGCCTTAGTGGGAGTGAACATAGAATTCTATAGGAGTCACCATACTGAGTAAAGTATTTTTCGTCATCACGTATTTTTTGTTAACACAATCAAAAAGTCATCACTATTGTTAAACCCTGCCCATTTCCACAATTTATCTTCTGAAAATATGATTTTAACCCCCTGGAGTCGATTGATGCAGCGGTGCATCAATCTAAGTTACATAACAAAAAACAAAAAAATCCCCATCGAAATATGTCAGTTTAAGCTAGAGGTGTCTGATTTTCTTCATTAGATATGTCTCAATCCACTGCATCCGCCAGTGTCACAATTCTGCATCTTCGGTGAAAGGTGGCCAGAGCTAGAGTTGTGTTTGTCAGAACTCGAGTCATTCTGAAAAGAGGTCTTCTCACCAACCTAACGTCTGTATAGTCCGAACGGTTTGACCTACAAAAGTATTATCACCACTCTATGGAAAGGGGAGACTCTCACGTACATGATGGCGTTCGAACTGTTGGGCTACAAACTAATAAGACCGCCCTGTGGAAAGGGGAGATTCTCACAAACACGATGGTGTTCTCCATTTTGCTCTACAACCCCCACAGGTGTCTCGGGACGTATTCTTTTACTGTCCTTTTTGCCATTTATGAATGTGTTATTCAATGCATTTTTATGGGCTTAATAGTAAATAATAAATCATTTACTTTAAAGAAAAAAATATACCTTACGGGATCCTTAAATTCAACATCAAATAGCTAAATGATCCATACTAAGGCAAGTCCAGCGCAGGCAGAGGTCAGTAATCCAGGGTAGTGTCAGCTAGGTACAGAAACGGCAGGCAGGCACAGGGTCAGGGCAGGCAGAGTGGTCAAAACCGGAAAAACTAGAAAAACAGGGGCTAGAGAAAAACAGAAGTATGGTTAAAAACACGCCGGTAGGCTTGACGAGACAAGACGAACTGGCAACAGACACACAGAAAACACAGTTATAAATGCACAGAGAATTAACGGGGAAAATGAGTGACACCTGGAGGGGGGTGGAGAAACAGATCAGGGTGTGAGACAAACTATGACATAAGGGGACAACGAGCGGATAAGAGACAAACCGTAATTTTCGAACAAGACATTAAGCGAGCTAGGACGGACCTAGTCAATATAGCTATTTGTTCAGCACTTTTGAAATGTACAGTGACAGAATTCAGAACATGGGCCGTTCTTACAGTATTCTCCCTGTACACCAAGTCAGAATCATAGGATAAATAAAGGGGTCATATAACCAGACAATTTATTCTCTTAATATCCGATAATATCCGATGATGACATTTCTCTAAAACAAGCTATAGGCTACATGTGCACAACCAACAGCTAACAGTTTACTACACAACTAATACTAAGTATTACTTTCTTAGCTACAGTATACATATCTCCCTGGCATATTACATATAATTTATGCAGCAACATACAATACATTTTTGGACTCAACTTGTTGTTCTGTGCTCACTTGAACAAGAAGGTGGAGCAGCGGTCCTTTGTGTGCAAATTTTGTCATCAAACTTTGTCATTAAAGTCTGTCATTCTCTGGATTTATGGTGCTTTCACGACAACTGGGAACTCTGGGGGAAAAAACAAGGTTGAATCATGACGTCAGTGATCTCCAGGTCAGAGCTCTAGAAAGAGGCCAGAGTTCCCTATTTGGAATTCCGAATTGGATGACCGTTCAAAAGAGAATGGCTGCCAGTCTCCTAACCAATTGTGCTATTGTGTGTGTTTTTTCGCGATATTTTTAACTTATTTTGTACATAATGTTTCTTCCACCGTCTCCTATGACCGAAAATACCTTCTCGAAATCAGGAAAGCTATTACTCAACTAGTATTGAAAGACGATTTTTTCTTTAACTTCCCTAGGGTAGGGGGCAGCATTCGGAATTTTGGATGAAATGCATGCCCAAATTAAACTGCCTGCTTCTCGGGCCCAGAAGATATGATATGCATATAACTGGTTTTCTATTTGGATAGAAAACACTCTGAAGTTTCCAAAACTGTTAAAATAGTGTCTGTGAGTATAACAGAACTGATTTGGCAGGCGAAAACCTGAGAAA
Source organism: Salvelinus alpinus (assembly GCF_045679555.1). NCBI lineage: Eukaryota > Metazoa > Chordata > Actinopteri > Salmoniformes > Salmonidae > Salvelinus > Salvelinus alpinus. Next base: position 82,380,415 of record NC_092093.1, read on the forward strand.
AATCCATTCAGGGAGTAGTTTTTTTTTTGGTTTTGTAGTTTTCTATTCAATGCCATTACAGTATCCATTGACTTAGGACTCTGAAAAATGAAGAAGTAAGAGCAGTCTGAATGAGTGGACCCTAAAGTGTCACAGAGCTTTTTCATTTCTTGTTTACCTTTTAAATTGACAACGTTATTGTCCGGTTGAAATATTATCGATTATTTAGGCTAAAAACAACCTGAGGTTTGAATATAAACATCGTTTGACATGTTTCTATGAACTTTATGGATACAATTTAGATTTTTTTTGTCTTCCTGTTTTGACTGCGTTTGAGCCTGTCGATTACTGAAGAAAACGCACAAAATATGTTTTGTTTTCTGAATTTTTATAATGAGTATTTCTGTATTTGAATTTGGCGCCCAGCAGTTTCACTGGCTGTTGAAGAGGTGGGACGCTAACGTCTCACGTGCCCAAGAGAGGTTAACGGGACGGACGAGAGGGATTTACTCCAGACATCTGACAAGGCCCTTATCCCCGTCATTTGCCTTGTGAGCATCCGGCGGCGAGTGGGTCATTTGCCTTTACCATCAGTCCTATTAGCCAAAGTACAATCATTGGATAATGAAATAGACAAACTACAAGCATGTATATCCTGTAGACAGGACATTAAAAACTGTAATATCTTATTAATAATATTGGTTTCACCGAGTCGTGGCTGAATGACGACATGAATAACATACAGCTGGCGGGTTATACACTGTATCGGCAGGATAGAACAGTAGCCTCTGGTAAGACAAGGGGTGGAGGTCTATGTATATTTGTAAAAAAACATCTGGTGCACGATATCTAAGGAAATCTCGAGAATCTCATGATAAGCTGTATACCACACTATTTACCAAGAGAGTTTACAACTATATTCTTCGTAGCTGTCTATTTACTACCACAAACCGGTGCTGCCACTAAGACCACACTCAATGAGCTGTATACGGCCATAAGCAAACAGGAAAAAGATCATCCAGAAGCGGCGCTCCGAGGGGCCGGGGAATTTAATGTAGGGAAACTTAAATCTGTTTTACAACATTTCTACCAGCATGTTAACTTCTCTGGGATATGTGGGACGGTAGCGTCCCACTTGGCCAAAAGCCAGAAAAAATGTAGCGCGCCAAGTTCAAATATATTACTATAAAAATCTATCTTTCATGAAATCACACATGAAAGACACCAAATTAAAGCTACACATGTAGAAGGATTTACGGCGAAAGCACACCAAACGATTATGTTAGCTCAGTACATAGCCACAGAAATACACAACCATTTTCCCAGCAAAAGTTAGTAGTCACAAAAAGCAGAAATATAGATAAAATGAATCACTAACCTTTGATGATCTTCATCAGATGACACTCATAGCACATCATGTTACACAATAAATTTCTGTTTTGTTCGATAATGTGCATATTTATATCCAGAAATCTCGGTTTACATTGGCGCCATGTTCAGAAATGCCTCCAAAATATCCGGATAAATTGCAGAGAGCCACAGAAATACTCATCATAAACTTTGATGAAAGATACATGTTTTACATATAATTAAAGATACACTTGTTCTTAATGCAACCGCTGTGTCAGATTTCAAAAAAACTTTAGCACACCATGCAATAATCTGAGACGGCGCTCAAACATAACAACATTTCTCCTCCATGTTGGAGTCAACAGAAATACGAAATTACATCATAAATATTCCCTTACCTTCGGTCATCTTCATCAGAATGCACTCCCAGGAATCCTAGTTCCACAATAAATCGTTTTGTTCGATAATGTCCATTACTTATGTCTAAGTAGCTACTTTTGCTAGCATGTTTAATGCACATGTCCAAATGCAGGCAAACTCGGACGAAAACTTAAAAAAGTTATATAACAGGTCGAATAAACTGGTCAAACTAAGTAGAAAATCAATTTTCAGGATGTTGTTATCATACAAATCCAATAACGTTCCAACCGGAGCATTCCTTCATGTCTGTAGAAGTTATGCAACGCAAGGCGATTACATGAGGAAAGCGCATGACCTGGAACTGGCAATCTGCCAGACCACTGACTCATTCCCCTCCCATCCGGCCCCACAACACAGCATAAGCTTCATTCCACGTTCTACAGACTGTTGACATCTAGTGGAAGGCGTAGGAAGTGCAAACAGATCCATATCTTACAGGGAATTGAATCGGCGATGAGTTGAACATTGACCAGTCTCAGAATTCTCACTTCCTGTTTGGATTTTTTCTCATGTTTTTGCCTGCCATGTGAGTTCTGTTATACTCACAGACATCATTCAAACAGTTTTAGAAACTTCAGCGTTTCTATCCAATAGTAATAATAATATGCATATATTAGCATCTTGGACAGAATAGGAGGCAGTTCACTATGGGCATGTAATTCATCCAAAAGTGAAAATGCTGCCCCCTATATCAAAGAAGTTAAATGTGCAACCAGATGGGAAAAAAACTCTAGACCACCTTTACTTCACACCTTTACTCCACACACAGAGACGCATACAAAGCTCTCCCTAGCCCTCCATTTGGCAAATCTGCTTAAAGCAGGAAGCACCAGTGACTCGGTCAATAAAACAAGTGGTCAGATGAAGCAGATGCTAAGCTACAGGACTGTTTTGCTAGCACAGACTAGAATATGTTTCGGGATTCTTCCGATGGCATTAAGGAGTACACCACACCATCAGTCACTGGCTTCATCAATAAGTGCATCGATGACGTCGTCCCCACAGTGACAGTATGTACAGTGGGGAGAACAAGTATTTGATACACTGCCGATTTTGCAGGTTTTCCTACTTACAAAGCATGTAGAGGTCTGTCATTTTTATCATAGGTACACTTCAACTGTGAGAGACGGAATCTAAAACAAAAATCCAGAAAATCACATTGTATGATTTTTAAGTAATTAATTTGCATTTTATTGCATGACATAAGTATTTGATCACCTACCAACCAGTAAGAATTCCGGCTCTCACAGACCTGTTAGTTTTTCTTTAAGAAGCCCTCCTGTTCTCCACTCATTACCTGTATTAACTGCACCTGTTTGAACTCGTTACCTGTATAAAAGACACCTGTCCACACACTCAATCAAACAGACTCCAACCTCTCCACAATGGCCAAGACCAGAGAGCTGTGTAAGGACATCAGGGATAAATTGTAGACCTGTACAAGGCTGGGATGGGCTACAGGACAATAGCCAAGCAGCTTGGTGAGAAGGCAACAACTGTTGGCACAATTATTAGAAAATGGAAGAAGTTCAAGATGACGGTCAATCACCCTCGGTCTGGGGCTCCATGCAAGATCTCACCTCGTGGGGCATCAATGATCATGAGGAATGTGAGGGATCAGCCCAGAACTACACGGCAGGACCTGGTCAATGACCTGAAGAGAGCTGGGACCACAGTCTCAAAGAAAACCATTAGTAACACACTACGCCGTCATGGATTAAAATCCTGCAGCGAACGCAAGGTCCCCCTGCTCAAGCCAGCGCATGTCCAGGCCCGTCTGAAGTTTGCCAATGACCATCTGGATGATCCAGAGGAGGAATGGGAGAAGGTCATGTGGTCTGATGAGACAAAAATAGAGCTTTTTGCTCTAAACTCCACTCGCCGTGTTTGGAGGAATAGAAGGATGAGTACAACCCCAAGAACACCATCCCAACCGTGAAGCATGGAGGTGGAAACATCATTCTTTGGGGATGCTTTTCTGCAAAGGGGACAGGACGACTGCACCGTATTGAAGGGAGGATGGATGGGGCCATGTATCGCGAGATCTTGACCAACAACCTCCTTCCCTCAGTAAGAGCATTGAAGATGGGTCGTGGCTGGGTCTTCCAGCATGACAACGACCCGAAACACACAGCCAGGGCAACTAAGGAGTGGCTCCGTAAGAAGCATCTCAAGGTCCTGGAGTGGCCTAGCCAGTCTCCAGACCTGAACCCAATAGAAAATCTTTGGAGGGAGCCGAAAGTCCGTATTGCCCAGCGACAGCCCCGAAACCTGAAGGATCTGGAGAAGGTCTGTATGGAGGAGTGGGCCAAAATCCCTGCTGCAGTGTGTGCAAACCTGGTCAAGAACTACAGGAAATGTATGATCTCTGTAATTGCAAACTAAGGTTTCTGTACCAAATATTCAGTTCTGCTTTTCTGATGTATCAAATACTTATGTCATGCAATAAAATGCAAATTAATTAATTAAAAATCATACAATGTGATTTTCTGGATTTTTGTTTTAGATTCCTTCTCTCACAGTTGAATTGTACCTATGATAAAAATTACAGACCTCTACATGCTTTGTAAGTAGGAAAACCTGCAAAATTGTCAGTGTATCAAATACTTGTTCTCCCCACTGTACATACCCCAACCAGAAGCCATGGATTACAGTGAACATCTACACTAAGCTAAAGGGTAGAGCTGCCGCTTTCAAGGACTGTGACTCTAACCCGGAAGCTTACAAGAAATCCCGCTATGCCCTCCGACTAACCATCAAACTGACTAAGCGTCAATACAGGACTAAGATCGAATCGTACTACACCGGCTTCGACACTCGTCGGATGTGGCAGGGCTTGCAAACTATTATGGACTACATAGCGAAACACAGCCGTGAGCTGCCCATTCACACAAGCCCACCAGACGAGCTAAATTACTTCTATGCTCGCTTCGAGGCAAATTAACACTGAAACATGAATGAGAACATCAGCTGTTCCGGACAACTGTGTGATCATATTTGCCGTAGCCGATGTGAGTAAGACGTTTAACTTCTTGCAACTATAGGGGGTGCTGTTCCGCATTAGCATTTTTTGGTCTCCAAATTAAACGGCCTATTGCTCAATTCTTGATCGTACAATATGCATATCCTTACTAATATTGGATAGAAAACACTGTCTAGTTTCTAAAACCGTTTGAATTATGTCTGTGGGTGACCCAGAACTCCCTCTACAGCAAAAATCCTGACATGACTTGCGAAGGTCTGAGAATTATCCTCTGATCTGGGTTCAGTTTTAAAGCCTGTGTATATCCTATGGCTGGAATTGAACTGCACCCGCCTTCCCCTGGATGTCAGTAACCAATGAGAAGTGGAATGGTCTGTCTACGTAGCTGTCCGAGGTTATAAAGCCGGATGGAACGAGAGTACCTTTCTTTGTCTCGTTCGTCATGGCGCCTGGCAAGAAGTCAGGATGAAATTTTGGAACGCTCAGTTATCGACCAGAGATGTATCCGTCTGTAATTTAATTAAATATAGGTGTTAGAAACATCATAACGATGTTATTTGAAACCGATTTATATCAGTTTATGCGAGTATAGTGCTATTTTTCTGAATTTCCTTTGTATCTAGTTTGAGGATTTGGACATGTGTGTGCGACATAGCTAATGGTAGCAGCTAGTTCCAAAGGTGAAGAGGACGTTTTACAACAAAGCAACTATTCTTTTGAAGAAAAGACACATTGCCCAAGATACTGATGGAAGCTCGTCCAAAAGTAGGAACTATTTATGATGTTATTACGTATTTATGTGGAAAAATGTCATAGTGTTTGCGCGCCACTTTTGCAGGCACTGGTCTGGCTGCAACGCACACTATATGTCTAGTAACGTTAATTTAAAAAATCTAACATAGCGATTGCATTAAGAACTAATTTATCTTTCGATTGTTGTCCAACTTATATTTTTTAGTCAAGTTTATGAATAGTATTTTTATAAGAATAGGCGCTAATCCAAAATGGCGCCGGCCAGAATACATGCAATGTTTGTAGTGATTACATAGTATAACCACGATTTATGCTGCTAAATATGCACATTTTCGAACAAAAGCTATATGCATTGTGTAATATGATGTTACAGGTCTGTCATCTGATGAAGTATATCAAGGTTAGTCAAATTATATATCTTTTGTTGGGTTGTTACGATCGCTAACATTTACAGCTGGTAAATGCGGTTGTGATTCTGGCTATTGTGGTACGCTCATATAATGCTATATTGTGTTTTCGCTGTAAAACACTTAGAAAATCTGAAACATTCTCTGGATTCACAAGATCTGTGTCTTTCGATTGCTGTAGGCTGTCTATTTTTCTGAAGTGTTTTAGGATGATTCTTTTGGTAATTGACGTCGGTCTCTGTAATTATTCCGGCTGCTTCCAACGCTATTTCAGATTGCAGCTGCAATGTAGAACTGTGATTTCTACCTGAAATATGCACTTTTTTCTAACAAAAACTATCCTATACCATGAATATGTTATCAGACTGTCATCTGAAGAGGTTTTTTCTTGGTTAGTGGCTATCAATATCTTAGTTTAGCCGAATTGGTGATAGCACCTGATGGAGTAAGAAACTGATGGAGTTAGAAAAGTGGTGTATTTTGCTAACGTGTTTAGCTAATAGATTTACATATTTTGTCTTCCCTGTAAAACATTTTAAAAATCTGAAATGGTGGCTTTATTCACAAGATCTGTATCTTTCATCTGGTGTCTTGGACTTGTGATTTAATGATATTTAGATGCTAATATCTACTTGTGAAGCTATGCTAGCTATGCTAATCAGTGTGTGGGGGGGTGGGGGGTGATCCCGGACCCGGGGTAGAGGCTCGTTAGAGGTTAAACAGGTCAGCACTCACAAGGCCGCAGGGCCAGACAGATTACCAGGACGTGTACTCCGAGCATGCGCTGACCAACTGGCAAGTATCTTCACTGACATTTTCAACCTCTCCCTGTCTGAGTCTGTAATATCAACATGTTTCAAGCAGACCACCATAGTCCCTATGCCCAAGAACACTAAGGTAACCTGCCTAAATGACTACCGACCTGTAGCACTCATGTCTGTAGCCATGAAGTGTTTTGAAAGGCTGGTCATGGCCCACATCAACACTATTATTCCAGAAACCCTAGACCCACTCCAATTTGCAAACAGATCCACAGATGATGCAATCTCTATTGCACTGAACACTCCACCATTTCAAACCTCGACAAAAGGAACACCTAAGTGAGAATGCTATTCATTGACTACAGCTCTGCGTTCAACACCATAGTACCTTCAAAGCTTATCAATAAGCTAAGGACCCTGGGACTAAAGACCTCCATCTGCAATTGGATCCTGGACTTCCTGATGGGCAACGCTGATCCTCAACATGGGGGCCCCTCAGGGGTGCGTGCTTTGTCCCCTGTTGTGCTCCTTGCTCACCCATGACTGCTTGGCCAAGCACGACTCCAACACCATTATTAAGTTTGCCGATGACACAGCAGTGGTAGGCCTGTTCACCGACAACGATGAGACCTCCTATAGGCAGGAGGTCAGAGAGCTGGACGTGTGGTGCCAGGACAACAACCTCTCCCTTAACATAATCAAGATAAAGGAGATCATTGTGGACTACAGGAAAAGGAGGACCAAGAACGCCCCTATTCTCATCGATGGGGCTGTATTGGAGCAGGTTGAGAGCTTCAAGTTCTTTAGTGTCCAGATCACCAACAAACTATCATGGTCCATGCACATCAAGACAGTCCTGAAAAGGGCATGACAAAACCTATTTCCCCTCAGGAGACTGAAAAGATTTTGCATGGGTCCTCAGATCCTCAATAGGTTTTACAGCTGCACCATCGAGAGCATCCTGACTGGTATGGCAACTACTCTGCCCCGACAGCAAGGCACTACAGAGGGTAGTGAGTACGGCCCAGTACATCGCTGGGGCCAAGTTTCTTGCCATCCAGGACCTCTTTACCAGGCGGTGTCAGAGGAAGGCCCTAAAAATTGTCAAAGAGTCCAGCCACCCTAGTCACAGACTGTTCTCTCTGCTACCGCACGGCAAGCAATACCGGATCGCCAAGTCTAGATCCAAAAGGCTTCTAAACAGCTTATACCCCCAAGCCATAAGACTCCTGTACAGTTAATCAAATGGCTACCCAGACCACTTGCATTGCCCCCCCCCCCCTTTTACACTGCTGCTATTCTCTGTTTATTATCTATGCATAGTCACTTTAACTCTACCCACATGTACATATTACCTCAATTACCTCGACTAACCGGTGCCCCCGCACATTGATTCTGTACCGGTACCCCCTGTATATAGCCTCGCTATTGTTACTTTACTGCTGCTCTTTAATTATGTGTAACTTTTTTTCTTATTATTTATCATGTATTTTTTACTTAACGTATTTTTCTTAAAACTGCATTGTTGGTTAAGGGCTTGTAAGTAAGCATTTCACTGTAAGGTTGTTGTATTGAGTGCATGTCGAAAAATACATTTGATTTGATTTGATGGGTGTCCCCATGAGTGACAGAACACTCTGCCCCACCTGCCCTAAATGACGGGTCGCCACAGCTCGTGTGTCAAATATGTAAGTTGAAAATACTGTATGTTAAAAGCACTGTTTGTGTGTATATTCGAACGACACATTTTTGTTTGCAGGGCATCACTTGTGAAATCGCATGTAAAAAATGATCCATACATGCGAAAGGTTACGTGATCATATGTGAAAATCCACATGTGAAACTTCATGTGAAAAGTTATCACATTTGAAGTGTTCCCAAAACACATGGTTTCACATGAATTCACAAATGTACATGTGTGCAAATTTTGGGGAAATATCCTATGTGAAATCATATTTTTTCTGTAAGGGTACACACACAGACACACACACACACACGTTTTCTATAGCAGGGATTGCAGGGTTAAGAGGCAATCACTCATCTAGAAGAGAGAAGAGAACTGATCTTGCAATTCAGGACGTCAGAGCGAGAGAAAGTGAGAGAGCAAATGAGAGGAAAAGAGAAAACGAGGAGGCTGGGGTGATTTCTGGCACCGTTGGGTTAATTCAATGTATTTCAGCTGCATTTGCCTTGTCAGAATATTCATAAAGCTGGAGTAGGAAAAAAAGAGAGAGAGAGACTGAGAGAAAGAGAGATGAGAGACAGAGACAGAGAGAAAGAGAGAGACAGAGAGAGATGAAAGCGACTGGCTGGAGTTGCAGCAGCACAGCAGACAGCAGGAAAAGGGTAAAGTGAGGGTGTCATGATCTTCTTTGGGAGAAAGAGAGGAGGACCAAAACGCAGCGTGATGTGAATCCATTCTTCTATTTATTAAACGAAGAACACTTAAACAAACTATACAAAGCTAAACAAAATAACAAACGACCGTGACGCTAATGAAAACGAGTGCAGACATGCAACATCAACTAACATAGACAATCACCCACAAAACACAACAGAAAACAGGCTACCTAAATATGGTTCCCAATCAGAAACAATGACTAACACCTGCCTCTGATTGAGAACCATATCAGGCCAAACGACAAACCCAACCTAGAAACACAAAACATAGATAACCCACCCAACTCACGCCCTGACCATACTAAAACAAAGAAAATACAAAAGGACTATGGTCAGAACGTGACAGTACCCCCCAAGGTGCGGACTCCGGCTGCAAAACCTGAACCTATAGGGGAGGGTCTGGTTGGGTATGGCGCTGGACGTGGACCCCACTCCACCATTGTCTTAGTCCGCTTCAATAGCGTCCTTTGAACGGCGACCCTCGCCACCAACCTTGGCCTGGGAACCCTAATAAATGGGCCCACGGGACTGAGGGACACCTCTGGACCTAAGGACGCCTCTGGACTGAAGGACGTCTCCGGACTGAGGGACGCCTCCGGACTGAGGGGCAGCTCCGGACTGAGGGACGCCTCCGGACTGAGGGGCAGCTCAGGACTGAAGAGCAGCTCCAGATTGGCAGGCGGCTCTGGCGGCTCCTGACTGGCGGGCGGCTCTGGCGGCTCCTGACTGGCGGGCGGCTCTGGCGGCTCCTGACTGGCGGGCGGCTCTAGCGGCTCAGGAAAGACGGGCAGCTCTAGCGGCTCAGGACAGACGGGCGGCTCTAGCGGCTCAGGACAGATGGGCGGCTCAGGTGGCGCTGGACAGACGGGCGGCTCAGGCGGCGCTGGACAGATGGGCAGCTCAGGCAGCGCTGGACAGACGGGCAGCTCAGGCCGCGCTGGAAAGACGGGCAGCTCAGGCGGCGCTGGACAGACTGGCAGCTCAGGCGGCGCTGGACAGACGGGCAGCTCAGGCGGCGCTGGACAGACGGGCAGCTCAGACGGCATTGGACAGACGGGCAGCTCAGGCATGCCGAGGCACACTGTAGGCCTGGTGCATGGTACCAGCACTGGAGGTACCGGGCTGAGGAGGAAGAACAGGGTGTACAGGGCTCTGAAGATGCACAGGAAGCCTGGTGCGTGGTGTTGGCACTGGTGGTACTGGGTTGGGGACATGCACCTCAGCGCGAGTGCGGGGTGCTGGAACTGGAGCCCTGGTACGTGGTGCCGGCACCGGAGGGCTGGTGCGTGGAGGTGGCACCGGATAGACCGGACCGTGAAGGCGCACAGGAGGTCTTGAGCACCGAGCCTGCCCAACCTTACCTGGTTGAATGCTCCCCGTAGCCAGGCCAGTGCGGCGAGGTGGAATAGCCCGCACTGGGCTGTGCTGGCGAACCGGGGACACCATGCGTAAGGCTGGTGCCATGTACACCGGCCCGAGGAGACGCACTGGAGACCAGATGCGCTGAGCCGGCTTCATGGCACCTGGCTTGATGCCCACTCTAGCCCGGCCGATACGAGGCGCTGCAATGTACTGCACCGGGCTATGCACACGCACCGGGGACACCATGCGCCTCACGGCATAACACGGTGCCTGCCCCTCTCTCTCCACGGTAAGCACGGGGAGTTGCCAGAGCTTCCTCGCCAGCCGTGTTCCCACATACCGCTGGTTCCTCTCTCCGGCTGCCTCTGCTCTCCTAGCTGCCTCCACCTGTTCCCATGGAAGGCGATCCCTTCCCTCCAGGATCTCCTCCCATGTGTAGACTCCCTTGCCGTCCAGAACGTCCTCCCATGTCCATTCCTCTCGAGCTTTCGGCCGCTGCTGCTGCTGCTGCCCGTTACCACGCTGCTTGGTCCTGTTTTGGTGGGTGGTTCTGTAACGGCTGTCGTCGGTGTAAGAAGGTGAGGACCAAGGTGCAGCGTGGTAAGTGTTCATGATATTTAATAATCATCAAAACAGAACACTGAATAACAAAGAAAGAACCGAAAACAGTTCTGCCTGGTGCAGACACACAAAGACTGAAAATAACCACCCACAAAACCCAACAGAAAACAGGCTACCTAAATATGGTTCCCAATCAGGGACAACGATTGACAGCTGCCTCTGATTGAGAACCATATCAGGCCAAACACAGAAGTAGAAAATCATAGAAAAACGAACATAGACAACCCACCCAACTCACGCCCTGACCATACTAAAACAAAAGACAAAACAAAGGAACTAAGGTCAGAACGTGACAGAGGGAGAGAGCAGGGCAGGCTCTAGCCTGTTGGGAGCCCTAAGCGAGATTTGGTCGGCCATGATTACTACAAGTTCAGATAGCTGGCTAGACTAATTTACCAATCTAAAAATGATTAGGTGACATTGCTAATTGAGTCACTGTCAGTCACTGACATAACAGGAGAAAAATTTCTGATGCACAACCATATTTCGAACATGCACCTTGTGTATTCTACTATTCTGTAAGTTATGACCCCAACTGAGTTCCTAAGAGGAGGTTGGGGGCCTCCTAGCGGCCTGGGGGCCTAAGCGACCGGGGCCAGCCCTGGGAGAAAGACACTCTGGACTCTTTTGTGCAGTGCAGTGCTAAGGAGAGAGAGCGAGAGAGAGAGAGAGCGGGATACTCTTTTCACCTGAAGATTACTTTGTTTCACACACACTCACCCTGAGCGCAGGCAGGAGCGAAGAGGTAGAGCAGGCAGCTGAGCTTTTCAGGAGGTGTCAGTCCTATTCTTCCCCTCCAAGTCCTCTTCCTCTTTTCTTTCACTCATTTATTCTTCTTTTTCTTCTTCTGATTGCACCAGACTTTTTACCAGAGCTGTGCGATCAGTAGGAGGTCCACATTTTGAAATAAGAACTCCACAGTTCCACAGACAGACAGACAGACAGACAGACAGACAGACAGACAGACAGACAGACTAAAGGAACACGAGAGAAAAGATGAGAATGTCAATTAAAGGAATGACAGAGATAGAGGAAAGAAGTTAACTTCTGAAGAGTCATCCAGTACTTCGGGCTGCGGTGTGCATCATCAGGTAGGATTTTTCTTTATTTGTTACAGTTGTGATGAAATGTAAACAAGCAGCAAAAAAGCTACTTCCATATTTGCTCAGAATGCTTGACAAGTGGAAATAACAATATTGTTTCCTTGAACTAAACTATTTTATAATTGTATACTAACACTGACAGACATTAAATGCAATAATAGCATGTTTCAAACTATACAGTATGTATCAAAAAATCGACTGTATACAATTGTGAAAATGTTGTACATTTGCTGTGTATCACCAATTACATTGAGGTGGAAAGCTCTATCAGATACACAATAGTATCAACATAGATTATCATCTGTATACTGTATTTGTTAAAATACTTTATTTTCTGTTTCTGTGGAGTGATGTTGATGGTAGTGTTGTTGTCAATGTGGCTGATTGTGTCACACATCATGAGGGAGGGAGAGAAAAGAGAGAGTTTGGAGAGATGGAGGGACAGAGACAGAGATAGAATACTGTGTGTTTTAATGAGATTCTGTCTACACAGAGAGAGAGAGAGAGACAGAGAGAGAGAGAGAGACAGAGACAGAGACAGAGAGAGAGAGAGAGAGAAAGAGAGAATGACTGACTGACTGACTTTAATGAGACATCCTCATTACCCCCCCCCCCCCCCCCCACACACACACACACACACGTTACACAGTACAATACACAATCCAGCACCACATAACAAACGTACATTCAACCCGTCCTTTCCAGACGTACAGACAGACCCCCTGAGCCCCCATACCTTCTTAAGCATCTCCACACTGTTAAAACTAAAATGATACGCTAAGGCACGCTGAGACCATCCCTTTAAATAAAAGCACAGGGTCTGTTGCCCCCCTCCTTCTGACCTTGTTCCTTGTTGTAAGCCAAAGAGACAGAGAAAGAGAGAGTAGAGAGTGAGCGAGAGACAGAGCAGAGAGTAGAAAGAGAGAGCAAGAGAGGTGTAGGGGATAGGGGGAAAGAGAAGAGAGGGAGACGGGATGAGAGCTGTCAGCCAACTCTGTAACCAAGGCAGCTGACATGAGGGAAAACCAACATGCGATACTGGGAATTCTACTTTTCACCCTATCTGAAACAAGACTGCTCTGCTCTGCCAAGCCCCCTGCCTCCCCCTCATCCACCCTGGATAAAGATTTCATTGTAGGGCGCAGTGATCAAATTCATTAAGCAGCTACATGTATACGCTCTCCTGGTCACACCACCACCATCCTTCTCTCTCTTTCTTTTTCTCCTCTTTTTCTCCATCTCTCTGTTTCTCTCTTTTTTCTTTCTCTCTTGCTCTCCATTGCTCTCCATTCGCGGATGACCCCCCGCCCCCACTCCCCTTCATCCCTCTCTTACTATTGACTCATAGTCAAAGGACACTCCTATCAGTCTATTTCAGAAAAGAGTTTACAACAATCAATTAAGACCACTGATATGGAGGGAGTTTTAACATGAAAGCCGTAATTAATTAATGATTCAGTGATAGTTTTTGCCAGCAGGGTACAAAAACAGCAAAACAAAGTTAGGTTACCTAAGGCTAAATGCAGTCAAGCTCTGAACTGCTGAAGACAGTTTCTCCTCTTAGAATGCTTCGCAAATTGAATTGTCATCTCTGCGCTTTCTTAGGTAAATCAGATGTGGACTTAAAATCCACCTATGGTTAATTTATAAAGGCAAGAAATCAAAGAGAATAGAAAGATGCAATAACAGAAAAATTAGGAAGGAAAGTAGGATCATTGAATATTTGACCACTACAGTGCAGCTATGATAAATTACCATCAAAAGAGTGGGAGGAAGAGGGAGGCGGCGGGAGTTGGAGGAAGGGGTGGGCAGTGGAGGAGAATCGGAGGCAGTGGAGGAGAGGAGGGAGCAGGGGAAAGGTGCTATGGGCAGAGGAGCGCTGAGAAAAATGGTTTCTCTGCATGTTGTCCATCATCATCTCTCCATCATCTCTCCATGTTGCTGGCCGAGCTAGTCAGCTAATAAAAACCGCTCTGCATTGTGTCTGCAGAGATCGGATGTGTTCTGATTGTGTGGAAATCAATAGAGGTGTGAATTCTTAATTGAATGACTGTAGGAGTTCTGCACCTAGTATTTTATCGGGTACCAAACAGACAGCACCTATGAAATTGTGGCATGCAATAAGATCTCTGTTGGCATTGTTTTGGTCTGGGAGAAAAGCTCTCTGTCAATCACTCACAAGGTGGTAGTGTACACATGCCGCGTTTTACATTTTCCACAGCTGGTGGTTTTGGTAAAATACAATGCAATACGACAGTGAACAGTAACTTTACCATGTTATTTTACATATTGATTTAATTTATTTTATTTTATTATGAGTGTCTTGCATTTTCAGGATGCCCAGCCCACATGGGCTTATAGAACACTGAATGCATGATTCATAGTTTGCATTTACAGTGTGTTATAATATCTATTGAAATATGTTTTTTACTTCCTGATCATGAAATGTTCTGAATGTACACTGTAAACCCCAAGGCATTTCTAACTCAAATACTTCTAGTAAGTTGAACTCAAAGTCAATGAAAAGTCATTATTACTTGAAATTGTATGTAGTCAAGTCAACTCTATTTAAAAAAAAAAAAAGTTATCATAACAGATTAACTTTTTTCCCAGCATGCTCTGCTGCAGGTCGATTTTGGGGAATTGTTTTAATATCTGACTTTTTGCATGTACATTGATTGATTAGTCGTATGTTACACAAAGATATATAACATACCTTTTTCTAAACAAATCTAATCATCCAATTACAGTTTTTGCGCCAGTTACTGAAATGGTTGTTCCAGTTTAAATGGTTTAGGTAGTCTCCTAATCCTGGAAGTTGGAGCAGAAACTGCTTTAAGGAGAATGGCAGCAGTGGGCTGCCATTCAAAAAAAGTGTTATATTTGTGTCTACATTCAACTGGAGAAAGTTGATCATGATATGGTAAAGGTGGTAAAACATCCCTACACTGAAGTTTTGCAATATTTTCCCTCCGCATCATGGGAAAATTTATAGATTTGCAAGAAATAAAAACATACATTTTCTCTCCCCTGTCAAGATGGGGGCCACTAAAATGTTTTGGCGTAAGGTGGGGGCCCGACAACCAAATCTCTCTTAAGGCCCCCAAAAGGCTAGAGCAGGCCCTTCTTGTGAGAAGATGTATTTTAAAGGTAGATGTTTGTAATTACATTAATTCAAGCAACACAACCTTAAACTTTTTAGGGATAGGGGGCAGCATTTTCACTTTTGGATGAATTGGTGCCCATAGTGAACTGCCTCCTAATCTGTCCCAGATGCTAATATATGCATATTATTATTACTATTGGTTAGAAAACACTCTGAAGTTTCTAAAACTGTTTGAATTATGTCTGTGAGTATAACAGAACTCATATGGCAGGCAAACTTCCAAACAGGAAGCGGAAATTCTGGGGTTGGTTGATGTTAAACTCATTGTCTAATCACATCCCAGTAAGATATGGATCTGTTTGCATTTCCTACGCCTTCCACTAGATGTCAACAGTCAGTAGAACGTGGAATGAAGCCTCTAGTGTGATGTTGGGCCGGATGGCAGCTATTTGAGTTAGTGGTCTGGCAGAATGCTAGTTCCTGGTTACGCGCATTACTCATGATATGGCCATGTGTTCTATTACTCTGTAGACAAAAGCGTATGCTCCGGTTGGAACGTTATTGGATATACAGTATATGATAACAACATCCTGAAGATTGATTCTCTACTTAATTTTACGAGTTTATTTCATTTACATTTACATTTAAGTCCTTTAGCTGACGCTCTTATCCAGAGCGACTTACAAATTGGAAAGTTCATACATATTCATCCTATTTCATCCTGAAATATAACTTTTTGAAGTTTTCGTCCGAGTTCGCCTGGACCGGCGCCAGCGTTTGGACATGTGAACTAAACGTGCTATTAAAAGTAGCTAATTGGACATAAGTAATGGACATTATAGAACAAAACAACGATTTATTGTGGAACTAGGATTCCTGGCATTGATCATCAAAGGTAAGGGAATATTTATGATGTAATTTCGTATTTCTGTTGACTCCAACATGGCGGAGAAATGTTGTTTATATCTGAGCGCCGTCTCAGATTATTGCATGGTTTGCTTTTTCCTAAAGTTTAAAAAGAATCTGACACAGCGGTTATATTAAGAACAAGTGTATCTTTATTTATATGTAAAACATGTATCTTTCATCAAAGTTTATGATCAGTATTTCTGTTATTTGACGTGGCTCTCTGTAATTACTCCGGATATTTTGGAGGCATTTCTGAACATGGCGCCAATGTAAACCGAGATTTGTGGATATAAATATGCACATTATCAAACAAAACATAAATGTATTGTGTAACATGATGTCCTATGAGTGTCATCTGATGAAGATTATCAAAGGTTAGTGATGAATTTTATCTCTTTTTGCTTTTGTGACTATCTTTGGCTGGGAAAAATGGCTGTGTTTTTTGGATTTGGCGGTGATCTAACATAACTATATGTTGTGTTTTCGCTGTAAAACATTTAAAAAAATCGGACACGATGGGTAGATTAACAAGATGTTTATCTTTCATTTGCTGTATTGGACTTAAAAGTTAAATATTTCCCAAAAATATTTTTGAATTTCCCGCGCTGCCTATTCAGCGGAATGTTGGGGGGGGGTTCCGCTAGCGGAACATGTGTCCTAGAAAGGTTAACAGAACTCAACATCCTTGGGTTTCTAGGATGCTGAATGTGCTCCAACTTAATTTTACTCCTTGGCCTTCTATTGCAATGCAAGAGGAGCACATCATAATCACTAAATGTATTGATCACTGTACATAGGGTGTGTGTGCGTGCATGCATTCGTGTGCATGCGTGCTTGTGTTTGTCAAACGCTTCCACAACCTCCCACACATATTGAACGGGCCCACCTCAATCACGCACCAGCAGATCTAGCTTGCTATTTCATTACTCCACTTCTTTCTGCAACTCTTTCTAACTTGAGACAGTGAATTATTTCATCCCCTCTTGGGATTATGAAAGCAATCATGTTTTATTTTCCTTTTCTTTCCTGTCTAGCTCTAAGGCAATGAATCTATTCAAAAAGACAGTTGCTTAGGGTAATTGACAGAAACACCTTGGCAAAGACTGAAATTAATTTAAATTGATTCACCCAAGCTCTTTTTTTCACTCTGACTCTCACTGAGACAAGGTTCTCGAGGAGGACATTTCAAACATGCAAGGTCACATGCTGAAATCAATTTCCAAATGATGTTGATTAGAGCAATGTACTGGAGCTGTGGGCTGTCTCTCTGTGTAGAGAGTTCAGATCAGACGGGACAGGGGTGAGGGTGTTACAGGGATGGGGCATGATTGTGTGTGTGTGTGTGTGTGTGTGTGTGTATGTGTGTGTGTGTGTGTGTGTGTGTGTGTGTGTGTGTGTGTGTGTGTGTGTGTGTGTGTGTGTGTGGGGCGAAAGGGGAAATGGTGCTGAGTGGCATACCGAAGCTCATCTTAGTTGTGGCATGGCTCAGTCAACAGTTCATTAGCTGTGTGTGTGCCTTCTCGGCCTATACACAGACTACACGCTGAGCTTAGGGTCCTGCGGCCACTAAGGGGCCCCCCACCCCAATTTGTATTTTATTTTTAGGAATTTAGTTTTTGATACATAGCATATAGTACAGTATATAGTACATATATAGTACAGTATACAATACAAAAGTTATACCTTACAGTAATGTACTGTTAAACCAAAGTTTATTTGGAATTTATGGTAACATAATGTACCATTTCTTTTTACAGTAACTTATGGGTAATTGGCTGCCAGTAAGTAAAAACAAGTTTAAGGTTAAGCAACTCATAACTTCACTTACACCAGTACATTGCCCGCGCCTACACTTCAAAGTACAGTTAACGATTGTACCTAAATGTGACCCATTTCAGGAAACTAGGCTTATGTTGGGGGTCACTACTTCACAGGAGAGCCATTTGAAAGTAAAACATTTGTTTTATCAAAATGCGTTTTTTGGCAGAAATGCCTTCTCGAACATGTGAACTTTCATGTGCCTTAATAACAAACTTGTATGCCATCTGTAAATATGAAACCTCTCTTGGGTAGGGGGCAGTATTTTCACCTCCGGATGAAAAGTGTGCCCAAATTAAACTGCCTGCTACTCAGGCCCATAAGCTAGGATATGCATATAATTAGTAGATTTGGACACTCTAAAGTTTCCAAAACTGTTAAAATAATGTATGTGAGTATAATAAAACTGATATGGCAGGCGAAAACCTTAGGAAAATCCAACCAGGAAGTACTATTTTGAAAGGCTGTCTTTCCATTGAAAGCTTATCCACCATACAAAGACTTAGGACCCAGTTCACAATCTATATGGCTTCCTCTACATGTGTCTTTAGGCATTGTTTCGGGCTTTTACTCTGAAAAATGAGGGAGATACACCACTTTCAATGAGTGGACATGAGCCAAGCGCGTGAATGGGAGTGCGCCTTTCTTGTTTCTTCTTTTCTATTGACAAAGCTTTTGTCCGGTTGAAATATTATTGATTATTTATGATGAAAACAACCTGAGGATTGATTTTAAACATCGTTTGACATGTTTCTACGAACTTTTATTGTACTTTTTTTTTTTACTTTTCATCTGGATGTTCTTTTTTTTTTTTTTTTTTTTTTATTTTTTTTAATTTTTATCCCCTTTTCTCCCCAATTTTTTGTGGTATCCAATCGCTAGTAATTACTATCTTGTCTCATCGCTACAACTCCCGTACGGGCTCGGGAGAGACGAAGGTCGAAAGTCATGCGTCCTCCGAAGCACAACCCAACCTAGCCGCACTGCTTCTTAACACAGCGCGCCTCCAACCCGGAAGCCAGCCGCACCAATGTGTCGGAGGAAACACCGTGCACCCGCCCCCTCGGTTAGCGCGCACTGCGCCCGGCCCGCCACAGGAGTCGCTGGAGCGCGATGAGACAAGGATATCCCTACCGGCCAAACCCTCCCTAACCCGGACGACGCTAAGCCAATTGTGCGTCGCCCCACGGACCTCCCGGTCGCGGCCGGCTGCGACAGAGCCTGGGCGCGAACCCAGACTCTGGTGGCGCAGCATAGCACTGCGATGCAGTGCTCTAGACCACTGCGCCACCCGGGAGGCCCATCTGGATGTTCTTAGCGCACTTTGTGCTTTTGGATTACTGATCTAAACACACCAACAAAACTGAGTTTTTTGGACATAAAGAGGGACATTATCAAACAAAACTAACATTTATTGTCTGACATGAAGTCCTGTGAGTGCCATCTGATGAAGATCATCAAAGGTTAGTGATTAATTTAATCGCTATTTCTGACTTTTGGGTGCCCTCGCCTTGGCTGGAAAATGGCTGTATGGTTTTCTGTGGCTAGGCGCTGACCTAACATAATCGCATGGTGTGCTTTTGCCGTAAAGCCTTTTGGAAATCTGACACAGCGTCTGGATTAACAAGATGTTTATCTTTAATCCGATGTATAAAACTTGTATTTTTCATCAATGTTTATGATGAGTATTTCTGTAATTTGATGTGGCTCTCTGAAATTTCACCGGATGTTTGTTTGAGACAATGACTACTGTACATAACGCGTCAATTTCAACTGAGGTCTTTGGACATAAAGATTAACTTTATCGAACAAAACACACATTTATTGTGTAACATGAAGTCATGTGAGTGCCATCTGATGAAGATCATCAAAGGTTAGTGATTCATTTAATCGCTATTTCTGACTTTTGGGTGCCCTCGCATTGGCTGGAAAATGGCTGTATAGTTTTCTGTGACTAGGCGCTGACCTAACATATTCGTTGGTGTGCTTTCGCCGTAAAGCCTTTTTGAAATTGGACACTGTGGTTGGATTTACAAGAAATGTATCTTTAAAATGGTGTATAATACTTGTATGTTTGAGGAATTTGAATTATGGGATTTCTGTTGTTTTGAATTTGGCGCCCTGCAGTTTTACTTGCTGTTGTCGAGGTGGGCCGCCACCGTCCCACTGGTGCCAGACAGGTTAAATTACGAGCCGAGTTGTTTTAGCCACAGAAAACGTAAGCAACCTTCCCACTATCCATGATCGGCTGAGATAATGAGTGGGCTGGACATGCCGAGAGATGAGTTTGGATTGGTCTGCCATATAGCAAACTTCTGTCTATTTTAGCTGGTCAGTATGTCTAGGTAATCCGATCCTTTTTATGTATCGTGAGGAGATGTGTCCATCCATGAATGACGTATACGGGTAAGATAGTCTAGCAAGCTACATTTTCAGATATTACACGTTTCTAATTTTGACAAAGTGGTTTCATTTCAAGTTAAAGTGTACTGTTAGCGAGCTAGCTAACATTAGCTAGCTGCCTCGCTAGCTAATGTTAAGTGTATGATCTTATTATTCGTACCTCAAACATTTGCTCGGCTAGGTAGAGGCTGTTAAGTAGCCTCTTGGACCAAGACTTGGCGTTCCAATACCGCTTGCCATGCAGTAGCAGAGAGAACAGTCTATGACTAGGGTGGCTGGAGTCTTTGTCAATATTTAGGGCCTTCCTCCGACACTAATGGGTATAGAGGTCCTGGATGGCAGGAAGCTTGGCCCCGGTGATGTACTGGGCCGTACGCACTACCCTCTATAGTGCCTTGCAGTCGGAGGCCGAGCAGTTGCCATACCAGGCAGTGATGCAACCCATGAAGATGCTCATGATGGTGCAGCTGTAAAACCTTTTGAGGATCTGAGGACCCATGCAAAACCTTTTCAGTCTCCTGAGGGACAATAGGTTTTGTCATGCCCTCTTCACGACTGTCTTGGTGTGCTTGAACCATGATAGTTTGTTGGTGATCTGGACACTAAGGGACTTAGCTCTCAACCTGCTCCACTACAGCCCCGTCGATGAGAATGGGTGCGTGCTCGGTCCTCCTTTTCCCGTAGTCCACAATGATCTCCTTTGTCTTCATCATGTTGAGGGAGAGGTTGCTGTCCTTGCACCACATGGTCAGGACTCTGGCCTCCTGCCTATAAGCTGTTTCATCATTGTCGGTTATCAGGCCTACCACTTTTGTGTCATCAGCAAACTTAATGAAGTTTGTTGGAGTCGTGCCTGGCCGTGCATTCATGAGTGAACAGGGAGTACAGGAGGGGACTGAGCATGCACCCTTCAGGGGCCCCTGTGTTGAGGATCAGCTGGGAGCGGCCCGTCAGGAAGTCCAGAATCCAGTTGTAGAGGGAGGTGTTTAGTCCCAGGGTCCTTCGTTTAGTGATGAGTTTGAGGGCACTAGGGTGTTGAATGCTGAGCTGTAGTCAATGAATAGCATTCTCACTTAGGTGTTCCTTTTGTCCAGGTGTGAAAGGGCAGTTTGGAGTGCAATAGAGATTGCATCATCTGTGGATCTGTTGATGGGGTATGCAAATTGGAGTGGGTCTAGGGTTTTTGGGAAAATGGTGCTGTTGTGAGCCATGACCAGCCTTTCAAAGCATTTCATGGCTACAGACATGAGTGCTACGGGTCGGTAGTCATATAGGCAGGTTACCTTAGTGTTCTTGGGCATAGGGAATATAGTGGTCTGCTTGAAACATGTTGGTATTACAGAATCAGACAGGGAGAGGTTGAAAATGTCAGTGAAGACACTTGCCAGTTGGTCAGCGCATGCTCGGAGTACACGTCCTGGTAATTTGTTTGGCCCTGCGGCTAGGCTAGAGCCATTTGCTTGGCTAGCTATAGACTACTGTTACCTAGCTAAAATTGAACCTGGTTGTTTAGCTACCTGTAGATTCATGCAGGGTAGTAACGTCATGAGTTGGGATTATGGTTCATTGTTTACCTAGCTAGCAAACAAGCAAAATACTCCACTAACAATTTTGGCTGCGTTCGTAAATTCAGTCTGGCCATTTCCCCTGATTTCAGAGCACTCTCATTTGAGTGTGCCAGAACGCAGAATAACTGATGAATTTACGGACGCTCAACACCCGTTGAATATGACCGGTGTCAGTAAACGTCGGCAATTTATTTATTTATTATTGTTGCAAGCAATACAGTTACAGTCACCAATGTCTGAATAACATGAAAACAGCCTAACCAGCTCTGCTAGGGCAAGTAAAATGGTCAGAGTGGGGTGTTCTCTCATTATATGTTTGGAAGTAGCTAGCAAGCTAGCCAATGTTAGCCAGTTAGCTTGGGTGCTTGACTGCCGTTGTGAGGTCAGAACATTTGGATCAACCCTACTCATCGGCCAGAGCATCCAGTGTGTGCTCTGAATGTGAAATGCTCTGAATGTATCGAACAGACAATCTGACAGCACAGTTGCAGTCACCAACCTTCTGGATAAGATAACAGGCTAACCAGCTCTGCTAGGGCAAGTAATGTTCAGTGAGCTGTTCTCTCATTTTTGTTTGGAAGTAGCTAGCAAGTTAGCTTGGGTGTTTGACAGCTGTTGTTAGTAAGGAATGCTCGGAAAAACCCTTGGGGCTAAATCTTACGAGTGTGAGAATGATGCTGAATGGGTGCAGACAAAGAAGGGCTCTCCAGTAGGTGTACCAAAACGATTCAAAGGCCATTTTCTCAAAAGTGAGTTTACAAGTTTATCAACTTTAAAAGCAGAATTACTTGCGCCTTGTTCCTCAACTGTAGAGTATGATATACCATTTTGTAGCTCTGAGTCTCTACTCTTATCCAATGTAAACAACACAATTTCAAATTGTGCTACATAAGACTGATTGGAGCTGTTATATTAAATATATTGGATAGATTTTGCACACATGTACCCTTAAAGCTACCGACCAATACCATGTGAGTAACGAACAATGTGGGCCATAAGCACATCTGAAGTATCCTATAAGTATAACTGTAGAACCTTTCATTTGTTCTACCTGGAACCAGAGGGTTCTTCATGAGATGGTTCTGAATGAAACTCAAAAGGGTTCCCCTAAGGACAAATCAAAGGGTTGTGCGTGGAACCCAAAAGGGACAGATTACAGAATCCTGCAACCAGAGGGGTCTTCATGGGAGAGTTTTATGTAGAACCCAATTGGGTTCCGCTACTTGGACAGAAAAATTACAGGGTTCCTTGTGAAAGGGTTCTCCGTGGCACCTGAAAGTGTTCCCTAGAGGGACAAATTACACAATGACAGGATTTTTTTAAAGTGCAGTGTTAATAAGGAGTGTCAACGGAAAACCACACACACATTATGTTTCCCAGTATGCTTTATTGCAGGTATATTTTTTGAATTGGTTATTTCAATATCATATTTGTTGTATGTACATTGTCTTATTAATTAATCTTATGCTACTGAAATATAAATCACATACATTTTAATAAACTAATCTAGTCTGTTTTTTGGATTTATTGTACCCTTTATGGAAATAGTTGTTCCAGTTTAGATCCTTTAGGTAGTCTCCTGATTAATCTGCCAAATTGGGCAGTTTACTCGTGCATAAAAATATAAATGTTGAATATCCCCACGTTGGCTGGATTCAAACAGGAATTACACATCACTTCTGCAAGCCAGCATAAAGTGACCTGTTAACCATGAGTTTTAAGCCACTATAGTAGGGTAAAGATAGGCATTATGAAATATGTGTTGTATTGTATAAAATCATTTAATTTGAATGATAACATACAGTATTTGTTTGAAAAGGAAGGAATGCAACATCCAAGTTTCTGTCCCGAACAAATACAGTCATGGGTGTTAACTCTACCACTCTTTCTTTACCATATATTTGTCTTCATATAAGAAAAGATTGTTAAATAAATAATTTAAGCTGTTTTTAGATTGATTTTAGACTGACATTGCTAGCTACTTATTTACTTCAGCCTGCCTAGTCAGCTAGCTAGCCAGACAGTTTTATTTAGCTAACGTTATCTAGCTAGCTAACTGTTATTGTGCTCTCTGTTTGTATGTACCGTGCAATGGCATCCGTCGTGGAGATTTTCTTTTATCTTTCCAACCAGGCAAAGTACTACGAATGCACCACTGATCTCGACAAGGTGCGCAACATTCGTCAGGGGGGCAGAGAAATTCACAATTCACGGTAACGTTAAGTAATTAACTTCTATTAGATCACTGGAAGGATTTATTGTACAACCATTTTTCAACACTTAGACATCTAGTTGGTCATCTAAACTCAGCAAAAAAAGAAACTTCCTCTCACTGTCAACTGCGTTTATTTTCAGCAAACTTAACATGTGTAAATATCTGTATGAACATAAGATTCAACAACTGAGACATAAACTGAACAAGTTCCATAGACACGTGACGAACAGAAATGGAATAATGTGTCCCTGAACAAATGGAGGGGGGGGTCAAAAGTAACAGTCAGTAACTGGTGTGGCCACCAGCTGCATTAATTACTGCAGTGCATCTGCTCCTCGTGGACTGCACCAGATTTGCCAGTTCTTGCTGTGAGATGTTACCCCACTCTTCCACCAAGGCACCTACAAGTTCCCGGACATTTCTCGGGGGAATGGCCCTAGCGACGGTGGGTTTGTGCCCATAGGCAACGTTGTTGTTGGTGATGTCTAGTGAGGACCTGCCTTACAACAGGCCTACAAGCCCTCAGTCCAGCCTCTCTTAGCCTATTGCGAACAGTCTGAGCACTGATGGAGGGATTGTGCGTTCCTGGTGTAACTCGGGCAGTTGTTGTTATTTCAGAAACTCTTGTCTTCCAACTTATTAGGCAATCACATGTACCTATGGGGGAAGGATGGCCAGCCACACAGGACGGTGATTTTCACTGAGGAGAATGAGGCCGTGCTAACCGAAATGCATGCTGGCCATTTCGGAGTGAAGTGCATGATTGCCAAAATCAACCTACGCTTCTTCTTGCGTGGGATTGTCAAGGATGTGGACAGCTGGGCAAGTGAAATAACCTTTTGCTTATCATTCACATTCTATTATATCAGAAATTATTATGATTTCAATGAATTTCATATCAGAGAGCACACAATGTTTACATTTGTTACTTTGTGCTTAAAAAGGTCAGTACCTTTCTAGCCAACCAGAAGTTTGAGTGGGTGACGACTGTAGCGTCCGGAGTTGAAGCCCATGGCGCAGTTGCTTCACCATGGCACATAATCAATTTAATGTTGCACTGATAAATTGTTTTGTAATGGTTGCTTTATTTGACATTATAATGTGTCTGTGTGTGTGTGTGTGTGTGTGTGTGTGTGTGTGTGTGTATGTGTGTTAGTATCCTTACAAATATGAAAATCTGCATACTGTATGACACAAATACCGGTAAGAATAAAGTAATCTTCTCTCTAACACTTTAAATGTAATGGGTGGAACTCATCGAACCCTTCACTTAATCCAGGAAAGGCAACCGTTGGTATCTGAAAGCAACCATTTACTTTACCAGGTTGGTGGAGGCAATACCCATTTTAGGTCAGTAAAGGAAGGTGTAAATTAAAAAGGTGCTTAGAACCAACATTTTGTTTTGTATGATACCCATCAAGGACAAGACTGGTAACACATACCGATGATGGACATCTTCAACACCCACAATGCTCCTGAGGTCATCTTGAGTGAAAGAGGTTGTGAACTCTGGGTCAAGATAAGGTTTGTATAGGCCAGGTATTCCCAAACTGGCGTGCAATGCTGTCGGGGTACGTCAAATACAAATGTGATTCACATTTAAACAGTCCATTTATATTTTCCAATGGGACTAGTATACATTTGGGTGAGTTTTTTTTTCTTGCCTGAGTAGCCTGGTATTGCTGCCAAAAATAAAATTAAACCATCTAGTGTTCAGCGAAATAACAAAACAATGTAAAATACAGGTAGCCTAGTAAAATAATTTACATCCAATCACATTAACCGTTACACTCTCGCGGGAATTCCACTAACGGTCTGTATGTAGCCAACGCAGCTAGTGCTCATGTTGGTATCTGTACTGATGGTGCAATAGACATGACACGGAGACATAGTGGAGTGGTAACGCGAGTGCAAGCAGTTGCTCCCGATGCCACTTGGGTACACTGAGAGGCTCTTACTGCCAAGGGAATTCCTAACAGCTTGAAAGAGGTTTTGGACACTACAGTGAAAATGGTTAACTTTGTTAAAGCAAGGCCCCTGAACTCTCGTGTATTTTCTGCACTATGCAATGATATGGGCAGTGACAATGTCATGTTTTTACAACATACAGAAGTGTGCTGGTTATCAAGGGGCAAAGTATTGACAGACTTTTTTTATTTGAGAGACGAGCTTAAAGTTTTCTTTACTGACCATAATTTTCAATTGTCTGTCCACTTGCATGATGACGAGTTTCACACACGACTGGCCTATCTGGGTCATGTTTTTTCTCGCCTGAATGATCTGAATCTTGGATTACAGGGACTATCCACAACTATATTCAATATGCAGGGCAAAACTGAGGCTATGATTAGGAAGTTGGAGCTCTTCTCTGTCTGCATTAACAAGGACAACACACAGGTCTATCCATCATTGTATGCTTTTTTGTGTGCAAATGAACTCAAGCTTACGGACAATGTCAAATGTGATATAGCGAAGCACCTGATTGATTTGGGTGCGCAATTACGCAGGTACTTTCCCGAAACGGATGACACAAACAACTGGATTCGCTATCCCTTTCATGCCCTGCCTACAGTCCACTTACCAAGAGAGCCTCATCGAAAGTACAACAAGCGTTTCTGTGAAAATGTTAATTAATCAGAAGCCACTGCCAGATTTCTGGATTGGGCTGCTCAGAGTATCATGCCTTGGCAAATCGCGCTGTTAAGACACTGATGCCCTTTGCAAACACGCACCTATGTGAGAGGGGATTCTCGGCCCTCACTAGCATGACAACTAAATACAGGCACAGACTGTGTGTGGGAAATGATTTAATACTGACACTCTCGCCAATACAACCCAACATTGCAGACTTATGTGCATCCTTTCAAGCACACCCTTCTCATTAACCTGTGGTAAGTTATTCACAATTTTTGATAAACAAATAAGGTTTTATATGAAAGATGGTTAAATAAAGAGCAAAATTATTTATTATTATTATATTATTATTGTTGCCCTGGTCCTATAAGAGCTCTTTGTCACTTCCCACGAGCCGGGTTGTGACAAACTCACACTCATGCTTATGTTTAATAAATGTATCGTAGTGTGTGTGGCTTACAATGATGGCAAAAAACAACATTTGAGAGTGTGCTGATCCTGGTGCTAGAAGCGGTACGCAGCTGGAGGTTATATGTTTGAAGGGCTACGGGACTATAAAAAGTTTGGGAACCACTGTTATAGGTTGTATTCTGTCACCTATACTGTGACACAACTATACTGAACAAAATATAAATGCAACCTGTAAAGACCATGTTTCATGATCTGAAATAAAAGATCTCAGAAATTGTTATATCCAGTGGTTATTCCACTGGATATCATAAGGTGAATGCACCAATTTGTAAGTCGCTCTGGATAAGAGCGTCTGCTAAATGACTTAAATGTAAATGTAAATGTAAATGTTCCATATGCAAAAAAAGCTTATTTCTCTCAAATGTTGTGCACAAATCTGTTTACATCCCTTTTAGTGAGCATTTCTCCTTTGCCAAGACAATCCATCCACCTGACAGGTGTGGCATATCAAGAAGCTGATTAAACAGCATGATCGTTACACAGGTACACTCTAAAGTGTGCAATTTTGTCACACAACACAGGTTAGGGTTGGCATGCTGACTGCAGAAATGTCCACCAGAGCTGCTGCCAGACAATTGAATGTTAATTTCTCTACCATAAGCCCCCTGTCATGACGCTATCTCTTTCTGTTAGCAGGGGAGGGGGGGGGGGCAGTTTTATGACTTTACAACCACATCATAAAATCCTTGCAGAGAGTCCCGTCTCCCTCACCATGCAGTATGGGAGAGAAAGGGTCACAGTAGAACAAAGGAACTCTCCCGCCAAATACTCCGACGTCAACGAATTGGATAATTAAACTTTGTTCCTAATTTAGAGAATGTGGAAATGGTCGGTGGAGAAGCCAGCTACGGCCCAGTTCATTTTGTTTCATGATTGTGACCTCATGTTTGTGATCTCTTTTGTCTCAGAATCTATCGTGTTATAACCAAACTGTGTTTGTTTAGTCCACTAGGGACGGTATTTACTGTATAATGTTATTATGTATTGTATATTCTGTAATTGTTTAATTAGTTAGTAAAGAAATAATTGGGCCAATTTGTGTATGGATGATTCATAGTAAGGCTGGAGACTAGGATTTTATGACTTTTCTGTCACAGTTGACTAGGAGTTGAAAGTAGGAATCAGGCGCAGAGAGCAGAGGTTCAAGGAAAAACTAGATATTTAATCCGTACAAAAATGGTCCAACCCAAACACAAGGCGGAAAACACTGACCAACCCAAAACACAGGGTAACACAGTCCGGAGCACAACAACACCTCCAACTCAAAACATGAACACAAAATAGTCCCGCACAAACAAGGCTTCACAAACTTAAATAGGCGAGGTAAATCAAGAAAACACAAAAGAGGAACAGGTGCAACTAATAAGACAAAACTAACAGAAAAGGAAAAAGGGATCGGTGGCGGCTAGTAGGCCGGTGACGACGACCGCCGAGCACCGCCCGAACAGGCAGGGGAGCCAACTTCGGCGGGAGTCGCGACATTTTCAGAATGAGACTGATATTAGGTAAAGAATAATTAATGACTGATTGACTGCTATTGAAATAAAAGATCTTCAGCTCTTTAAGAGTGGATTCGGGAGATAGCCGCTCTATATAAACTAACTTTTCCGTGTTGCCCCAGGTTATTAATGGATTAATTGTTGCATGGTTTAATGCAATCACGTAATCAATTAAACGTTAGGTAATTGATTTGAAAATAGCATGTCATCTCATTTAACCATAGTAGAGAATCGACACCCCTCCAATGTCATTTTAGAGAAATTGGCAGTACGTCCAACCGGCCTCACAACCACAGACCACGTGTAACCACGCCAGCCAAGGACCTCCACATCCGGCTTCTTCACCTGCGGGATCATCTGAGACCAGCCACCCGGACAGCTGATGAAACTGAGGTTTTTCAAACCAAAGAATTTATGCCCAAACTGTCAGAAACTGTCTCAGGGAAGCTCATCTGCGTGCTCGTTGTCCTCACCCGGGTATTGACCTGACTGCAGTTGGGCGTCGTAACTGACTTCAGTGGGCAAATGTTCACCTTTTTTGGACACGGGAACGCTGTAGAATTGTACTCTTCACGGATGAATCTCGGTTTCAACTGTACCAGGCAGATGGCGCTGTGTGGGATAGCAGTTTGCTGATGTCAACATTGTGAACAGTGTGCCACATGGTGGCGGTGGGGTTATGATATGGGCATGCATAAGCTACAGACAACAAACACAATTTAATTGTATCGATGGCAATTTGAAAGCACAGAGATAGCGTGACTAGATCCTGAGGCCCATTATCGTGCTATTCATCCGCCACCATCAACTCATGGGACAACATTCCACAATCAACAGCCTGATCAACTCTATGCAAAGGAGATGTGTTGCCATGCTTGAGGCAAATGGTGGTCACACCAGATCCTGATTGGTTTTCTGATCCATGCCCTTGCCTTTTTTAAGGTATCTGTGACCAACAGATGCATATTTGTATTCCCAGTCATGTGAAATCCATAGATTAGGTTCTAATTAATTTATTTCAATTGACTGATTTCCTAATATGAACTGTAACTCCTTAAAATCTTTGAAATTGTTGCATGTTGCATTAATATATATATTTTTCAGTGTATATAAATAGCAGTCTCTGTCTTACAGTGTCAATACTGTAGATATCCCTTTCCTATCCCCTCCTCCAGGTTTGGATGAATGGACCAATCAGACCTTCAGGACTGCCCCAGGCAAGTCTCTGTGTCTTCCCATATTCTTTGAACCTCTAAAAGTCTAAGCCGTTGGGGGGGTCTACTAAGCTAATATATGGAATTGTTTAAAGATGGTCATACCATGGATCATTTAGCTATATGATTTAGAATTTTAGGACCCCTTTAGGTATCCCCAAAAAGTTATACATTTTGGTTTTTGATAAAATATTTAATTGACCTTTACTACTATAGCCCATAGAAACACATTGAATAACACATTCATAAATGTCAAAAAAGACAGTCAAAAATAAATAATGAGCAATAAGGTTTTGAAGTGTTTGATCTATATCTAGGTGATATAAGAAAGCTCAGAAAATATTATACATTTTTGGGCATGTTTAACCCCTTATTTTTGTGACACAAAACTACCTCCATACTTCAGACGAGTCTCGTTACACCTGTGGGGGTCATAGAGCAAAAGAGTCTCATATCTCATATTAGTTTGAGGGTGGTCCTATTAGTTTCTTAGGCCAAACTGTTCGGACAAAACAGACGTTTTTGTGAGAAGATCAATTTCTGTCATCCTTCACAGCAGTGTGATGCAGTGGATTAAAATGCATCCGATGCAAAAAACTGACAGATTTTGATGGGAATATTTTTATTATCTTACTTAGATTGACACACCTGTGTGTCATTTTTCATTGCTGTATCCTATTACCTACAGGAGGTTCATACAGTCCCAGTCAAAAGTTTGGACACACCTACTCATTCCAGGGTTTTTCTTTATTTTTACTATTTTCTACATTGTAGAATAATAGTGAAGACATCATCATAACCAAAAAAGTGTTAAACAAATCAAAATATATTTTATATTTGAGATTCTTCAAAGTTGTCAACCTTTGCTTTGATGGCAGCTTTGCACACTCTTGGCATTCTCTCAACCAACTTCATGAGGAATGCTTTTCCAACAGTCTTGAAGGAGTTCAGTATGCTGAGCAGTTGTTGGCTGCGTTTCCTTCACTCTGCAGTCCAACTCATCCCAAACCATCTCAATTGGGTTGAGGTCGGGTGATTGTGGAGGCCAGGTAATCTGATGTAGCACTCCATCACTCTCCTTGGTCAAATAGCCCTTACACAGCTATTTGTTCAACTCATTTAAACAGCAAAATTATTGCTGAAATCAGCCTTCAGACGAGATCAAAGTGATAATCAGGGTTTCATGAGGGAGTACAGTTTGCCCTCATGCTATCTAAAATTCAATTCAATCGTTCAATCGTGTACTCTCACCTAACAATATAAAATGGTCAGTAGTGGAAATGGAGCACTCTCTGTCTGTGGAGTCGGAGCCCTCAAGTCAACTTTTTTTTCGGTTGAAAATAGGTATATAAATGGAGGGATGAGGCATCATAAATCTGACACAGATCCATTAGGTCTGTACTCTCTCCTTCCTCTGCACTCTCTCTCTCTCTCTCTCTCTCTTTTGGCTGTCTCCAGCGTTAACAACTTTTCGAGCTGCATGCCATGCCTTCTTCAGGAGTGTTGTGTGCACGTTTGTGTGTCTAAACACGTGTGTGTGTGTGTGTGTACAGTATGTCCCTGTCTGTGCCCCCCTACGTGTATGCGTGTGGACAGCCTCTTCTTTGAACTCCAATCCATTATCAGTGTGTATCAGATTAATGCCAACAGGTGTACTGTGTTAAATGATAGGGGCTCCTGGCAGCCTGCCACAGTCTCATGCAGGGGATAAAAGGATGAGCTCTCAGGTACAGAGCAATGGGGTATCCAGATGGCACGACGTAGACAGACACACAAATGTGTGCACACACACGCAATCACAGTGCATTTTATGCAGGCGAACACACACACACACACACACACACACACACACACACACACACACACACACACACACACACACACACACACACACACACACACACACACACACACACACACCCTTACAGTGTATCATCTACATTAGTGGGTAGAGTTAAAATGTCAAACCATGTTGTACAGGGAAATCAAATAAATATTTACAACGTTTTCAACACAGCCATAACATACAGTTGAAGTTGGAAGTTTACATACAGTTAGGTTGGAGTCATTAAAACTCGTTTTTCAACCACTCCACACATTTCTTGTTAACAAACTATAGTTTGGCAAATCATTTAGTGCATGACACACATAATTTTTCCAACAATGTTTTACAGACAGATTATTTTATTCACTGTATCACAATTCCAGTTGGTCAGAAGGCTACATACACTAAGTTGACTGTGCCTTTAAACAGCTTGGAAAATTCCAGAAAATTATGTCATGGCTTCTGATAGGCTAATTGACAGCATTTGAGTCAATTGGAGGTGTACCTATGGATGTATTTCAAGGCCTATCTCCTATCTTTGCCTCTTTGCTTGACATCATGGGAAAATCTAAAGAAATCAGCCAAGACCTCAGAGAAACAATTGTAGACCTCCACAAGTCTGGTTCATCCTTGGGAGCAATTTCCAAACGCCTGAAGGTACCACGTTCACCTGTACAAACAATAGTACGCAAGTATAAACACCATGGGACCACGCAGCCATCAAACCGCTCAGGAAAAAGAAGCGTTCTGTCTCCTAGAGAGGAGCGTCCTTTGGTGCGAAAAGTGCAAATCAATCCCAGAACAACAGCAAAGGACCTTGTGAAGATGCTGGAGGAAACGGGTACAAAAGTATCTATATCCACAGTAAAACGAGTCCTATATCGACGTAACCTGAAAGGCCGCTCAGCAAGGAAGAAGCCACTGCTCCAAAACAGCCATAAAAAACCCAAACTATGGTTTGCAACTGCACATGGGGACAAAGATTGGACTTTTTGGAGAAATGCCCTCTGGTCTGACGAAACAAATATATAACTGTTTGGCCATAATGACCATCGTTATGTTCAGAGGAAAAAGGGGGATGCTTGCAAGCCAAAGAACACCAACCCAACCGTGACGCACCGGGGTTGCAGTCAATGAATAGCATTCTCACATAGTTGTTCCTTTTGTCCAAGTGTGAAAGGGCAGTGTGGAGTGCAATAGAGATTGCATCATCTGTGGATCTTTTGGTGGGGTATGCAAATGGAGTGGGTCTAGGGTTTCTGGGGAAATGGTGTTGATGTGAGCCATGACCAGTGTTTCAAAGCACTTCACGGCTACAGACATGAGTGCTACGGGTCGGTCACCATTTAGGCAGGTTACCTTAGTGTTCTTGGGCACAGAGACTATGGTGGTCTGCTTGAAACATGTTGGTATTACAGACTCAGACAGGGAGAGGTTGAAAACGTCAGTGAAGACACCTGCCAGTTGGTCAGCGCATGCTCAGAGTACACGTCCTGGTAATCCGTCTGGCCCTGAGGCCTTGTGAATGTTGACCTGTTTAATGGTCTTACTCACATCGGCTGCGGAGAGCCTGATCACAGCCGTCCAGGACAGCTGATGCTCTCATGCATGTTTCAGTGTTACTTGCCTCGAAGCGAGCGTAGAAGTAATTTAGCTTGTCTGGTAGGCACTTGTCACTGGGCAGCTCTCGGCTGTCATTCCCTTTGTAGTCTGTAATAGTTTGCAAGCCCTGCCACATCCAATGAATTTCGGAGCCGGTGTAGTAAGATTTGATCTTAGTCCTGTATTCACGCTTTGCCTGTTTGATGGTTCGTCTTAGGGCATAGCAGGATTTCTTATAAGCTTCCGGGTTAGAGCCCTGGTCCTATTGTTCTCTTTTCTCCCACTCTTCATACCACACTTTGTTCTCTCCTTACTCTGCCCCTTTGCGCAGGCTGCTTCCTCCTTTCTCCGCAACCACTCCCTGGCTTAACGCTCGTTGGGGCAGGAAGTCCATATAAGGCTCGGGGGTGGAGCAAGCAAGCTTTTTCATATTTTTTTTATTTCCCCTTTATTTAACCAGGTAGGCTAGTTGAGAACAAGTTCTCATTTACAACTGCGACCTGGCCAAAATAAAGCAAAGCAGTTGTCACGATCGTTGGAAGCATACTCGAACCAACGTGCAGCGTGATCTGGGTTCCACATCTTTTATTAGAAATAAGTGAACCACACAACAAAACAATAAAGACTAAACGAAGCATGACGACAATGAGTGCTGACATACAACTACACATAAACAATATCCCACAAAACACAGGTGGAAAAATGCTACTTAAATATGATCCCCAATTAGAGACAACGATAGCCAGCTGCCTCTAATTGGGAATCATACCAAACACCAACATAGAAAACAAAACTAGAACCCCACATAGAAAATATAAACTAGACTAACCCCCCAGTCACGCCCTGACCTACTCCACCATAGAAAATAAGGGCTCTCTATGGCCAGGACGTGGCAGCTGTTCGACACATACAGCAACACAAAGTTACACATGGAATAAACAAAACATACAGTCAATAATACAGTAGGAAAAAAAGTATATATACAGTGTGTGCAAATGAGGTAAGATAAGGGAGGTAAGGCAATAAAATAGGCCATAGTAGCGAGGTAATTACAATATAGCAATTAAACACTGGAGTGGTAGATGTGCAGAAGATGAATGTGCAAGTAGAGATACTGGGGTGCAAAGGAGCAAAATAAATAAACAAATACAGTATGGGGATGAGGTAGTTGGATGGGCTATTTACAGATGGGCTATGTGCAGGTGAAATGATCTGTGAGCTGCTCTGACAGCTGGTGCTTGAAGTTAGTGAGGGAGATAAGAGTCTCCAGCTTCAGCAATTTTTGCAAGATATCTCCCCTCAATAACCACTCCCCTCACCTCTCCCCGCCGTCTGCCACAGTATCTACAGAGGTGCTCTCTATATTGAACCTCACAATGTCAAATAACCAAGGTTAGTTGCCTAAGTAATCATGTTCAGGCCTTATCTGATGCCTGTTCCCATGGAGTTGATGGTTTAGTGTCCCTTGTTGGGAGTAGGGTCATGTATGTCCACGTTTCTGACATGTTTCTCCAGCTTAAATCATACTTTATTCGGCACTGGTCCATTGTACTCTACTATTGAACATTATGAACAATACGACCCATAACTCAAAGGCAGTCATCTCATGGCATGTCCTCAAACCATTTCTCATTTAGTTGATGGTGTAGTAGTGTCATCCTGTGGGAGCAGGACATGCCTGAACATGTCTCCAGGTTGAACCTCACTCTTTATTCTGACCCTGCTTTAGCACCCGGCGTTCAAGGGAGCAGTTGATCTAAGCACCAGCTTTAAATATTTCAACAACAAGAACAACACACAATCAAAAAAGAAAATTAAGAAATGGATGCCATTTGTAATGGTGAGGTTAAATATATAATAGGTCTCAAATTATAATTTATTCCTCGTAAGGCCTGGGGAAAAGAGGGGACGTTATAGGACAATGTTAGGGGACAATGTTAGGGGACGATGTTAGGGGACGATGTTAAATAAAATTGACTTGTTTGCAGAACTAACCAAATATCATTTGTAGAGACCAATTCTAATAATGGGCATCTGGTTTATTGTTCACAGTGTTTGGATGGCATCTGAAAAGTATTTAACACATTACCAGTTATCCTCCGGGTAGCAATCAGAGTACAGTTTACAAATGACATTGCCATATTATGTTGCATTATCAAATAATCATAGGGCTAAAACAATGTACGTATTGCACAGAAGTACTGTATTTACATTTTTGTCATGTAGCAGACGCTCTTATCCAGAGCGACTTATAGTAGTGAGTGCATACATTTTCATACCTTGGGAAACGAACCCACCATGTCTGAGCCACACAAAACTATTCCAAGCCAAATAGTCTTGTTTTATTTAGTCTTGTTATAGTGACACTTTAATCTGTCACTATAACACTGACAGCTTTACACATTTGGAATTCTGGGCCTCATGCTTTTTATTACTGAGTTTTTATTAGATCAATTGAAGTAAATTACTTCTCAGAGGAGTACAGCGGCAGCTAGAGCTCATTCCTCCTTCCCTGCCCCTTGAATTACAATACAGGTCTTCACACTATTCAACATGTACTCTTTTCAATAATGCTGTTTATTATATTAGAGTACACTATGTACTAATTCATAATCGGAGTGCTAGATGGTGCTAGATCGAGTGCTAGATGACTCTTTATACTCTTTATACAACGTGTTGGGGAAAGGTGTTAGTGGAGATAGAGAGGGGGGCGTTGAGAGAGAGAGAGGGGGGCGTTGAGAGAGAGAGCAAGAGAGAGGATGGTTGCCCACTGGGAGCCCTGACTCCAGATTAGTCTCCTCAGCTGTCTGTGTGTGATATACGTAGTTTTGTATTCTAAAATGTAATCTATTGAATCACAAAAGTAATTATTTATCATGCTGCATAGTTCTAGAAAGGTCTGGAACTCACCTTTGTGGTATAAAATAGTTGTAAAATGCTGAGGTGCACTCACTTTTGAGGACACAAGCTCACGTACATTCTACATTCTAAACGGGGAGACTCAGCTGTTTTGAGTATAAAGGAATTGACTCTGCAGAGATTTCAGAGCGCTCTGTACACGAAAATGACGGTTCGAACCGATCCAGAACCGCTACTAGTCCCCTAGATAGGGGACTTTACATCAGATGTTTTAATGGAAGAATCAACATCTGGTGGAGGCTGCTTGAATACAGCTCTCTTAGTGGCCTGATTGGGCCTTCTAATGATAATGACACAGACACACACACAAACACACATACACATGCATGCACACACACACACACAGCCAACACACGCATGCAAACACACACATGGCCACACACAAACACAGAGAGAAATAGAATAGGGAGAAAGAAAGAGAGAGAGAGACCGTGAGACACCATATCAGGCATTATGTCCCTTCGCCCTTCCTAGACGCCCCATATCAGGTAGTTTAGTCTGTCCCGATGCCTCTGAGAGCACAGACAGATATAGACAAGTCCCATATCTGGTCGCCCGGCTTCAGACACATAATGTTTATAGGAGCCAAACATGACCCTATAGACCCTATTTTGGGTTGCGTGGCAAATGGCACCCTATTCTCTACATAGTGGGCCCTGGTCAAAGGAAGTGCACTATATAGGGAATAAAGTGACATTTGGGATGCAGATATGGTCCCAGTTAATTGTCAACATGATTTATGGAGATGAAAGCTATCTCCAGACTGTGGCTCCTTAATCTTCCTCTGACTGAAATGGCATCCATCACGGAACGACGCATTCACATTCACGCACACACACGCCGGCTCTGACCCTCAATGAATGTGGCGGGGCTTGCAAACTATCACGGATTACAAAGGGAAACCAAGCCGTGAGCTGCCCAGCAACACGAGCCTAACGGACTAGCAAAGTTCCTTCTATGCTTGCTTCAAGGCTAGCAAACATGGACTATGCATGAGAGCACCAACTGTTCCGGATGACTGTGTGATCTCGTTCTCCATAGCCAATGTGAATCAGTTTAACAGGTTAAAGTTCACAAGGCCGTGGGGCCAGACGGAACACAAGGACGCCTACTCAGAACATGCGCTGACCAGCTGGCAAGTGTCTTCACTGACATTTTCAACCTATCCGTGACCTGTAATAGCAAGCAGACCAAGGGTTAATTACTCTTAAAACAGATGTGTTCCTCCTGCAATGCAAATTAGAATGCAAATAGAATGCAAATTCTATTGCACTCCACACTGCCCTTTCCCACCTGGACAAAATAAACACTTATGTGAGAATGCTATTCATTGACTACAGCTCAGCGTTCAACACCAAAGTACCCTCAAAGCTCATCACTAAGCTAAGGATCCTGGGACTAAGCACCTCCCTCTGCAACTGGATCCTGGACTTCCTGACGAGCCGCCCCCAGGTGGTGAGGGTAGGTAGCAACACATCTGCCACACTGATCCTCAACACTGGAGCTCCCCAGAGGTGTGTACTCAGTCCCTTCCTGTACTCCCTGTTCACCCACGACTGCATGGCCAGGCACGACTCCAACACCATCATTAAGTTTGCAGACAACACAACAGTGGTAGGCCTGATCACAGACAACGACGAGACAGCCTATAGGGAGGAGGTCAGAGACCTGGCAGAGTGGTGCCAGGACAACAACCTCAACCTCAATGTGAGCAGCACAAAGGAGCTGATCGTGGACTACAGGAAAAGATCGACCGAACGGGCCCCATTAACATCCATTGGGCTGTAGTGGAGCGGCTCGAGAGTTTCAGGTTCCTTGGTGTCCACATCACCAACGATATATCCTGGTGCAAACACACCAAGACAGTCGTGAAGAGGGCACGACAAAGCCTTTTCCCCATCAGGAGACTGAAAAGATTTGGCATGGGTCCCCAGATCCTCAAAAAGTTCTACAGCTGCACCATCAATAGCATCCTGACCGGTTGCATCTTCGCCTGGTATGGCAACTGCTCAGCATCCGACCGTAAGGCGCTAGAGATGGTAGTGCGTACTGTCTAGAGTTTTTACCTCTAGTTTCTCCCTGACCAATATGCCATTTCATCCCATTCCAAAACATTAATGACATATCCCTTCCAGTAATTTAATAGGATCTCTATGTTAAAAACTGTTCAAATTCAGTATCTTCCACTACAGACGTAGGATCTTAATTTGATCACCCTGCTGCAAGAGAACTTTCCTGCAAGCAAAAAATGTTAAACTTGTATTGTATTTCAGGTTTAAAAAGGCTTCTGAAGTTGGTAAGATCCACTTTGAAATTTTGAAAAATGTATCAACCCCTACGAAAATGTTCATCAATTATAATCCACATAATAATTCACATTTCCTATTGCTGCAGGATTATTTTCCTGGTGTAGAAAACTGGCTCAAATTAAGATCCTACATCTGTATGTCTTTTGAATATCAGCAAGGCAAAAAGATACAATTGTGCATGTACATTTAGTATAACATTTCAACAAATCCAGTGCATTAAAACACAATACACCAAATGATTTAACTACTGAAAACTAAAAGAAACAAATGGATCAATCCCACTTTTCAAGCCTGCTGAAGGCATGTGGTGGCATGGTTACCACCACCTCCAGCTCTACCAGGGGCATGCTTGAGGTGTTCTCCCACCACTTGTTCCACTTCTTCACTGCAACACCAAAATAAACACATATAGTTAGTTATATTATATAAAACACTCAAAGTAGTGGTTATGGAGCATCTATGGCCTTGGTTACACCCGGCACTTAAAAGCAACTTATGTCATGTGATTCACTCCAAGCTGCATGAGGTCTGGATGCAAGAAAGTCACATGGTGCTCGCATTAGGTTCAGATCTGCCAGGACGGGCATTGTTTTCGGACTTTGACAGTCTGGACGCAATCATGCCACAGAATATACATAAGCAATGTAAAGACGTCGGGCGAATGAGCAGGAAAAGTACATTATACACAAATTACTTTCACAATAACAAAGAGGGGGAGAGAAATACATGAATATCGGTGGACAATTTGCACTAATGTAACTGAACATAGATGATGGAATATATCCCTTTTGTTTCCGTGATGAACCGCTAGCCTAGGATAGGAATATTTACCATCTGCAGGTAAAGGTAATGATAATTGTCCTGGAATTCTTATGAAAGATTACATTTTCATATCGGTATGGGATATTGTATAATCCTTCATAGCATTTACATTTACATTTAAGTCATTTAGCAGACGCTCTTATCCAGAGCGACTTACAAATTGGTGCATTCACCTTATGATATCCAGTGGAACAACCACTTTACAATAGTGCATCTAACTCTTTTAAGGGGGGGGGGGGGGGGTTAGAAGGATTACTTTATCCTATCCTAGGTATTCCTTAAAGAGGTGGGGTTTCAGGTGTCTCCGGAAGGTGGTGATTGACTCCGCTGACCTGGCGTCGTGAGGGAGTTTGTTCCACCATTGGGGTGCCAGAGCAGCGAACAGTTTTGACTGGGCTGAGCGGGAACTGTACTTCCTCAGAGGTAGGGAGGCGAGCAGGCCAGAGGTGGATGAACGCAGTGCCCTTGTTTGGGTGTAGGGCCTGATCAGAGCCTGAAGGTACGGAGGTGCCGTTCCCCTCACAGCTCCGTAGGCAAGCACCATGGTCTTGTAGCGGATGCGAGCTTCAACTGGAAGCCAGTGGAGAGAGCGGAGGAGCGGGGTGACGTGAGAGAACTTGGGAAGGTTGAACACCAGACGGGCTGCGGCGTTCTGGATGAGTTGTAGGGGTTTAATGGCACAGGCAGGGAGCCCAGCCAACAGAGAGTTGCAGTAATCCAGACGGGAGATGACAAGTGCCTGGATTAGGACCTGCGCCGCTTCCTGCGTGAGGCAGGGTCGTACTCTGCGAATGTTGTAGAGCATGAACCTACAGGAACGGGTCACCGCCTTGATGTTAGTTGAGAACGACAGGGTGTTGTCCAGGATCACGCCAAGGTTCTTAGCACTCTGGGAGGAGGCATTAACAAAGTGTGACAAATTCACTGAGGGACAAATCAGTAGACAATTAATATTCAATATTATAGATGTTAGTGTTAATTTTTCAGTACACATAACCACATTTATTTGGTAATTTCAACAGGCGCATGCCATGCGGAAGAGAATTGCATGCGGAAAATACATTTCTTACCAGCTTGTTTTCTCTCACCCTTGTGTCCTCGTTCACTCTCCTCGTTTCCCTAGAATGTGAGTGTAGGACAGGGAAGAGGATGCAAGAAATTGTGTTTCTAACAAATGATAAATGGCTATTGTGTGTCAACTTTTAAACTAAGCCAGTTTATCTTCTTCGTAGTAGGTGGCGCTGTTTTGACTTTGGGAAAAAATTGTGCCCAAATTAAATGGCCTCGTACTGTGTTCTAGATCATACAATATGCATATTATTATTGCTGTTGGATAGAAAACACTCTGAAGTTTCTAAAACTGTTTGAATTATATCTGTGAGTAAAACAGAACTCATTTGGCAGCAAACTTCCAGACAGGAAGTGAAAATTCTGAAAATGGGGCTCTGTGCCAGGGCCTGCCTATTCAGCTGGCTTATATTTATGGATCTGTATGCAGTTCATACGCCTTCCACTAGATGTCAACAGGCAGTAGAAGGTTGAATGGGGTGTCTAGCTTGATGTGAGGCCGAATGAGAGCTTTTGGAGTGACAGGTCCGCTCTTTTGTCAGTTTTCATCTGCGCGCCGGGGAACCTCACATTGTCTTCTGAAAAGCGTTCGGTATACACTACGAATTGCTCCGGCTCTGATTTTATTGGATACATATGAGAAGAACATCATAAAGTAGGATTTTCAACCGAGTTTGACCAGTTTATTCTACGTTTATTGGGAATTTTGGAATTTTTCGTTCCATGCGCCAAGATTTCTTGGACACGTGAGCTCCGCATGGCTAGCCAAAGTTGCTAATTCGACAGAAGAAATGGACATTCTAAAACCAAACAACGATTTATTCTGGAACTAGGACTCCTTGCACAACATTCTGATGGAAGATCAGCAAAAGTAAGAGAATATTTATGATGTTATTTCGTATTTTTGTGTAATATGTTGGCTCCAACACGCCGGAGAATAGGTGAGCGCTGTCTCACAATAATGCATGCTGTATGTTGTAGTAAAGTTATTTAAAAAAATCTAACACAGCGGTTGCATTAAGAACCAGTGTATCTTTCATTTGCTGTACAACATGTATTTTTTAGTAAAGTTTATGATGAGTTCTTTGCTTAGATTAGGTGACTGTCCAAAATATCTCCGGACATTTTGGTGAATTGTTGCTACGTATTCACAATGTATAACCACAATTTGCAGCTCTAAATATGCACATATTCGAACAAAACATAAATGTATTGTATAACATGATGTTATAAGACTGTCATCTGATGAAGTTGTTCAAGGTTAGTGATTAATTTTATCTCTATTTCTGCGTTTTGTGAAAGCTACCTATGCGGTGGAAACACGGTGAAAACATGGCGTTGTGTGTTTGGCTATTGTGGTTAGCTAATATAAATACATATTGTGTTTTCGCTGTAAAACATTTTAAAAAATCGGAAATGATGGCTGGATTCACAAGAAGTTTATCTTTCATTTGCTGTATTGGACTTGTGATTTCATGAAATTATATTATATGATATCCCTGTCCCGTTAGGCTAGGCTATGCTAGTCAGCTTTTTTGATGAGGATGCTCCCGGATCCGGGATGGGTAGCCCTGAAATGTTATAGCTTGAACTGGGCAAAAACATAAGTAACGGGATTGTAGGAGTCATTTTGGATGTTCCATAAGATTTTATGTGCTGTGTGCAATTAGTGTAGTTTTAGTACGAGTCACCCATTTTGTACACAAAAAAACAACCCCAGACCATTTTTCGTCGTCCACCAAACATTACAGTTGGCACTAAGCATTCGGGCAGGTAGCATTCTCCTGGCATCTGCCAAACCCAGATTGGTCCGATGTACTGCCAGATGGTGATGCGTGATTCATCACTCCAGAAAACGTGTTTCCACTACTCCAGAGGTCAATGGCGGCGAGCTTTACACCACTTCAGCCGACGCTTGGCATTGCACATGATGATCTTAGGCTTGTGTGCTCTTGAAAAACAGTTGCTGACGCTGCTTCCATAGGCAATTTGGAACTCGGTAGTGAGTGTTGCAACCGAGGACAGATGATTTTTATGCACTACGCGCTTCAGCACTTGGCGGTCCTGTTCTGTGAGCTTGTGTGGCCTACCACTTCGTGGCTGAGCCGTTGTTGCCCTAAACGTTTCCACTTCACAATAACAGCACTTTCAGTTGACCGGGGCAGATCTAGCAGAGCAGAAATTTGACTAACTGAATTGTTGGAAAGGGGGCATCCTATGACAACGCAACATTGAAGGTCACTGACCTCTTCAGGATGGCCATTCTACTGCTAATGTTTGTGTATGGAGACTGACTGTGTGCTCAAGTTGGGCACTAAACTACTTCCATATATACTTCCATTCATTTTTAAACTGGCACCAGGCTACCTTCAGACGAGTCCCGTGATGCTTTCCATAAAGTGGTCATATTAGTTTGTAGGCCAAACCATTCAGACGCCACAGATGTTTTCGTGAGAAGAATCATGTGGTGGATGGAGATGCAGCCCATGCAAAAAACAGATATCTAGCTTAAACAACCATTTTGATGGGGATGTTTTTATTATGCTAATATGATTTCTGCTGTGGCAAGTTACTTCAGTGGTCTCTGCCCAATCTTGGAAATCACTGCGCAGGCCTAGTGTGTTTGCATTTTCATCAGGGTTTGATTCAGCTATTCCAATCTCCTCTGGTACTGGTTCATATTTTGAGTCAGAGAAAGCAATATTGTAGCCTTCTAAATCCCCTATATTGTGCCCATCGTTGTCCATACGTGGGTCATAATGGTCATGATCAGAGCCGTTCTCACTGACCAATTGATCACATTCAGGGCTGTTCTCCATGGACTTTTAAGAGTTTCTTTGCAAAACACTATAGCCACCATTTGGAAAAAGTGACACGTACTCTTATGAAAATATTGCTGGAATAAATTGTAATATAATTTATGGTACTTGAAAATTTGCCAGCAGCATACCACCCTGCATACCACTGCTGGCTTGCGTCTGAAGCTAAGCAGGGTTGGTCTTGGTCAGTCCCTGGATGGGAGACCAGGTGCTGCTTGCAGGGCCAGTAGGAGGATCACTTTCCTCTGGTGTAAAAAAATATCCCAATACCCCAGGGCAGTGATTGGGGACACTGCCCTCTGTAGGGTGCTGTCTTTTGGATGGGATGTTAAACGGGTGTCCTGACTCTCTGAGGTCATTAAAGATCACATGGCACTTGTTGTAAGAGTAGGGGTGTTAACCCCGGTGTCCTGGCTAAATTCCCAATCTGGCCCTCAAACCATCATGGTCACCTAATAATCCCCAGTTCACAATTGGCTCATTCATCCCCCTCTTCCCTGTAACTATTCCCCAAGTTGTTGCTGTAAATGAGAATGTGTTCTCAGTCAATTTACCTGGTAAAATAACAGAATGAATAAATACAAATATATGTATTAGTAATCTTAAATCCTTATTTACTTATATTTTTGAAGATGGAATAATCTGTTTTTTTGAATGAATTTACATCTCTCGCTGCCTGTGCCGGGTGCAGCCCAACTCTCCCACACTCACAAACTAATGCTCAATCCGCGCACTTAGCTCGCGTGAGGCCGCAAGAGCAAAATAGTGATCTGAAAATGTTTGTTTCGTTGTTTTAGAAAATCTCTTAAGCATGATGGTCAACTATGATTGTGACAAGTACAAACAGACCAGAAGCTGTGCATGGCTCTGTTTTTAATATAACAATATATGCCATTTAGCAGGCGCTTTTATCCAAAGCGACTTAATCACGCATACATTTTACATATGGGTGGTTGCAGGAATCAAACCCACTATGCTGATGTTCCAAGTGCCATGCTCTACCAACTGAGCTACAAAGGACCACCCTTCATGAGAGAGTGTATGCAGGTGACACAGGAGAAAGACATAACTGATGGGGGTAGCTAGCTATAGTAACTAATGTACTGCCCTAGAGTTAAATACATGCATGAGCCAAGTAATGTCAGTTATAATAACTTGTCACTTGATGGACATTCTAGTCAAGGCAATATTTCAGAAATATAGGTTATTTGACAATTATTAATGAAGTTATTTTGAAGATCTGAAGAGCACATCATTAAGCCCTCTGCTGAGAAAATCAAAGCAATTGCACAACAGTTGAGATTTTACATACTCATGCAGGCATAGGTTGAGAGGTTGCCAAAGTTTGGAGTTTGTCAGTGAAAAATAACTGAATCTACTAGTTTTTTTCCCCATATAAACACATATCGTTCTTGTATTGTAACCCATGTATCTACATAGAGTATGTATCGGATACCCCTGAAAGGCAAAGATACACTCCCCTAGTGGATAAATAGTGTTTCTGAAGGAAAACTTTTCAAATGTATTTTATGTTTTAACATCAGCTATGCAAAAACCCAAATATTGCATGACACACCTTGTGTA
Source organism: Salvelinus alpinus (assembly GCF_045679555.1). Lineage (NCBI taxonomy): Eukaryota > Metazoa > Chordata > Actinopteri > Salmoniformes > Salmonidae > Salvelinus > Salvelinus alpinus. The sequence continues at coordinate 82,425,339 of NC_092093.1, forward strand.
TCAGGCCACCAACCTGATGGGTGATTTCACTGATCTTAAAAAAAAAAATAGCATATTGATAAAACTGTTCTGTTGATATTATACTACCATGACTACAAAAAAGGCTGTTTAACCTTTTATGGCTGCAGGCCGGTGTCGGGCTCAATATGACAACAGCCCGTCCAAGTGCAGGGCGCGAAATTCAAAATATATTTTTTTGAAATATTTAACTTTCACACATTAACAAGTCCAATACAGCAAATGAAAGATAAACATCTTGTGAATCCAGCCAACATGTCCGATTTTTTAAAATGTTTTACAGCGAAAACACCACGTATATTTATGTTAGCTCACCACCAAATACAAAAAAGCACAGACATTTTTCACAGCACAGGTAGCATGCACAAAACCAACCAAACTAACCAAGAACCAACCAAACTAACCAAGAAACAACTTCATCAGATGACAGTCTTATAACATGTTATACAATAAATCTATGTTTTGTTTGAAAAATGTGCATATTTGAGGTATAAATCATAGTTTTACATTGCAGCTACAATCGGAAATAGCACCGAAGCAGCTAGAACAATTACAGAGACCAAATTGAAATACCTAAATACTCATCATAAAACATTTCTGAAAAATACATGGTGTACAGCAAATGAAAGACAAACATCTTGTGAATCCAGCCAATAATTCCGATTCTTTAAGTGTTTTACAGCGAAAACACAATATAGCATTATATTAGCTTACTACAATAGCCAACCACACAGCTACATTGATTCAAGGCAACAGTAGCGATAGCGACAAAACCAGCAAAAGATATTAATTATTTCACTAACCTTCATAAACTTCATCAGATGACAGTCCTATAACATCATATTACACAATACATATATGGTTTGTTCGAAAATGTGCATATTTAGAGCTGAAATCCGTGGTTATACATTGTGAAAACTTAGCATGTTTTCCCCAGAATGTCCGGATATATTTCTGACACTCACCTATTCTGACCAAATAACTATTCATAAACTTTACTAAAAAATACATGTTGTATAGGAAATGATAGATACACTAGTTCTTAATGCAATCGCCGTGTTAGAATTCTAAACATAACTTCAGTACGACATGCAGCTTACGTTATAGCGAGAGAGCGCCCAAAATCTGGGCGCAAACTAATAGTAAACATGTTCGACAGATATATGAAATAACATCATAAATGGGTCCTACTTTTGATGATCTTCCATCAGAATGTTGTACAAGGGGTCCTTCGTCCAGAACAATCGTTGTTTGGTTTTAGAATGGCCTTTTTCCCTCTCGAATTACCAAGCAAAACTAGCCAAGTGGCGCTAAGCTGTCCATCGTCACCAAACGCAGAGAACGCAACACGCCTAAACTCCCGAAAAAATGTCAATAAATCGGATAAAACTATATTGAAAAAACATACTTTACGATGATATTATCACATTTATCAAATAAAATCAAAGCCGGAGATATTAGACGTCTATAGCGAATGCTTTTCAGAAGCCAATACTGATGACCTTTATGCGCTTCCTGAACAAAGGAATTCGGGGGTCATGTCATTCCAAGGTCTCTCTTTTGACCATAGAAATACCTAGAAACCCCATTTCACCTCTCACAGCCTATTGACATCTAGTGGAAGGCGTATGAAGTGCATGCATACTAATAGATTTCAAGCACAATTATAGGCAGGCCCTGGAACAGAGCCTCGATTTCAGATTTTTCACTTTCTGACAGGAAGTTTGCTGCAAAATGAGTTCTGTTTTACTCACAGATATAATTCAAACGGTTTTAGAAACTTGAGAGTGTTTTCTATCCAATAGTAATAATAATATGCATATTGTACGAGCAAGAATTGAGTACGAGGCCGTTTGAAATGGGCACCTTTTATCCAAGCTACTCAATACTGCTCTGCAGCCATAAGAAGTTAAAGGAGCAAATGGCACGCAAATTACTTGCTTGAGTTTTTGTTCCCCCAACAACAATGTTATGTCACAGCAGCAAATGGTGGATACAATTAATTCAGTTGTTAAATTGGGCACCCATAAGATTACAGGCCATTTTCATAGTTTGTGACCTGAACAGATTATGAGGTACAAAATGTTTATAAAATTATTCAGACAAATATGTGACCGACCACTTAGATTCGGTCTTATGTAGCAAAATTAGAAATTGTGTTTTTTACATTGGATAAAAGTGACGACTCAGAGCTAGAAAATTGTATATTATACACTGCAGTTGAGGAACAACGGTAAAGTAATTCTACTTTTAAAAGTAGATACACTTGTAACCCCGCTTTTGAGAAAATAGCCGTGAATGTTTTGGTATTTCTACTAGAGAGCTCTTCTTTGTCTACACCTTTCAGCATCGTTCACACCCTCTTAAGCCTTAGCCCCACCCATCTCTTTAAGGATTCACATGTGAGGCTACTTGCTAAACAGAGTAGTTTAGTAAACAACCAAAGATTTCAAGACTAAAAGTGGTAAAAGTAGTAGCCTACAATAAGGAAAAGTCCTGTTGTTCTTCACATTATCGTCTCTGGTAAACACACACTATATCAAATAAAATCTAAGTGTATTTGTCACATGCACAGGATACAGAAGGTGTAAATGGTACAGTGAAATGGTTACTTGTATAATAGCAATATCAAAAACAGAAAGTGTCCAGACAAAAATATTTACCTGACAACGCCTGTCTAAATTGATGGATCATGTGAAGGAAATGCTATAACCACCCCCAGCCACATCTAGCCAAGTGGATCGGTCACTATTGTCAAGACATACACATGTTCATGAAATACAATAGATGGTCGCAATCACCCCCAGACAGACCTGGCTAACTTTATGGGTCATGTAATCATCAAGTGGAGTCTTTTATTTAGACATGTAGCTAGCTAGATAGCTAAACAATGAACCAGCATAATCTCAACTCATACTACTACCAATACAAACATTTTCATAGCTTTAGTATGAATCTGCAGGTAGCTAAAGCTAGCAACTAGGTTCAATGCTAACTAGCTAACATTAGACTATAACTGGAAATGCAAGTTACATCTTCTTTGGTCAGCGTTGTTCACACTGACCGTGGCGTGTGCAGAAAGTAGCCCACCATTTTTTCCAACGGATCTGTCGGTAGCGCCTGCTAAATTCAGGGCATCAATGTTGTTGTGAAAAGTAGAAAAACTTTTGTAGTTCTTGATGGCTAATGTTATGTCTTTAAAAAATGGTGTGTCAGAAAGCACTATCAACACATACTGAGGAGCTCATGTTATAGACAGTAGCATGCTACATGGCAGACCAATCCATACTCTCCTTTTGATAAAAAAAATATATATATTTACGTTCAAATGCCTCTCCTGTGAAGAAGTGACGTGCGACATACGGCTAGTTTCCTGAAACAAGTCACAAATGTGTACTTACAGTCCTCACTCTTTGTGGCTCATCGCTGTGTGGCTTCTGTGTGGTCGTAAGAGGAGTAAATCTCGGTTAACGTACAGAATTAAAATTGTAATAAATTCAGTTGTTAAATTGTGTACTGATAAAACTACAGGCCATTTGCAGTCATATTCTGCCTTTGTCAGAACATCTGACAACTTGCAAGCAATATTTGTTGAAAAAAATACATAACTTATGAATATTTTATTGTGAATATTTCCTGTGAAGCCACCATAATTTGATCAATATAGGCTATGCAATATATGATTATTTTCATGGATATCATGTTTTCAATGAGTACAGCAAACTAGCGGTAAGGCAAAATTCAGACCAAAACGGACAGACATAACAAAGCCTGATTTGGGGCCACAACTTATGGGAAAAATATTGGCCACGATGGACGGACCTGATCCGTGGACGCTGGTGCTGAGTGGTCTTGGTTCTCTGTATTTACTAAGCTAACATATGGAGTTGTTTTAAGATGGTCATAGCATGGATCATTTGGCTATTTGATTTTGAAGTTTGGGACCCCTGTAGGTATATAAAAATAACAGAAAACATTTATTTGATGAAATATTGAATTCGGCCTCTAATGCAATAGCCCATAGAAACACTTAAAATAACACATTCAGAAATGGCAAAATAGGATTATGGTTTTTAGGTGTCTATCTTATATCTAGGAGATATAAGAAAACTCTGGATTCATTTTTTATTTTTTTTAATCTATATTTAGTCCCTTTGCTTTTTATACGCTATTCATGTTGTGCCATCTTTACAGTGTGGTACTGGGTTACCTTCTGACGACTCTCCTGAAGCTTGTGTGTGTCACAGAGCAAAACAATTGAGTGCTAAATATTAATGGGATGTTGGTGACTTTTTAGCTCAGGTAGGCTAGTGGTTAGAGCGTTGGCCTAATAACCGAATGGTTGCAAGATTGAATCCCCGAGATGACAAGGTAAAAATCTGTCGTTCTGCCGCTGAACAAGGCAATTGACCCACTGTTCCTAGGCCGTCATTGAAAATAAGAATGTGTTTTTAACTGACTTGGCCTAGTTAAAAAGAGGTAAAAAAAATGTGGTTCGGTCTGGACAGTTGGTTTTGTGTGACGACATCTTCAAAATTAGAATGTGAACGTCACAAAGTTAATATGACTGCCGTAAAACTTGTGGATGTCATAGAGCAAAAACAAACAATACTGTGAACGATGGAGTTGTACCAAACGGTTTAGGTTTTACAGATTATTTTGTGTCCGGATCTTTTTGTGTAGAAAAATACCACTTTCATAAGCTCCATGTAATGGAATAGGGGCAAGCTTTCTATTGGTGGAACGAGGGGATTGAGCTGAAAGCCACTGCATTAAGTCTTTAGCATAAACACACAGGGAGCTATTAAATATTCAAAACATAATGTGTGACGCGCAGGCGCTTCAGGCAACTCTTAAGGGGCTGGAGAATTTGCTGTGTACTGTTTTCTGGTAAAAATGTATTTGACAGATCAGGAACACCAAGAGAGGAATTATACATGATGGATAATAATTTTGTCCACCCACCCACTTACCCACTTCCACTCCTACACCTTACAACCTGCTCACATTCACTCTCTCACATACACCCACTCCCCTTAACAAGATTCACAGCTGCCCTATGGGCTCTGGTTCAAAAGTAGCGTCTTTAATAGGTAATACTTATGATTTGGGACTCTTACCCTTCTACAGAGGTCAGCACAGTCAACCACATCTTTAGGAAAGAGACGGAGCGAAAAGGAGAGAGAAGGAAAGAGAAAGGAAGAGATAAATAATTGGTTCCATAGCTGTGGCTGTGATGCATTTTTAGTTGTTAGGATTTCAAGTTAACTCACACTGGACCAGACCTCAGTTTTGGATGTTAGTATAGTATGCTGCCTTATTGATCTATTTATCATTATATTTAAGAGGTGATGAGGTAAAGTATACCTATGAGAGAATGTCAGCCCTCCAAGGCAACATGTTCACCTGAATGAATAACAAGAGAAGTGAGAAGGAGGAAAATAAATAGAGAGAGAAAGTGAGAAAGGGAGGGGCAAGAGAGAGAAGAGAGAAAGAGACAGAGAGAGAGAGGGTGGAGAAAGAGAGAGAGACAAAGAAATACAGAGACAGCAGGAGGAGGGCAAGAAGGCACAGAATAACAGCAGGAGGTATGCTACGGACGGACAGAACAACAGACCCTATGAGCTTTGAGTGGACTAGCTGGGCCCTCAGCTCTACGTTCTACGCTGGTTCGCCCTGTTTGGACCAGCTGCTAAAAGCAGAACCAATCTGTCTCTAACTCCTCACCTCACTCCAACACACCTCCTTGGAGGACTTGGCAGTGAGCCCTGGTCAAAAGTAGTGCACTATTCAGGGAATAGGGTGCCATTTGGGATGAAGACCAAATCTCCTAGCCCTGTAGACAAGGGTATTTAGCATTCTCCCCTGCTGTAATGATATGAAGTGCAGGAGTTGGTTCTAAGACCACTCTCTTGGTATTTTAAAATGTCAGGGTGTGTCTGTAGACTGCACTGCCTCCTGTTGTGTTTTTCCCCCTCTTAACTCTGAGCCTTGCTTTTCGGCCGTGTTGCCTCCAGGTGAGCTGTTCCCCTGATGCCCCACAGGCAGCTCTGTCTTTCAAGCTAAGCTCCGCCTACGTGTGCTCTACATGAGAATGAGAAATCTCCACCTCCAGGCTAACCATTACGGCTGTGCAGGCAGGTCATGCTGTGTGTGTACCAGCGGCGTTCACTTTGTTGTTGATTAATGTAATATTGGTGCTTTTTTTAAAGCGCGTGTTAACATGCCGTAGGTGATCCAGCAGCGTTGAGCGACTTGAACAGACTCTAGGTTTTTCATTTTGTTTTACAGTTAATCCCAACGTTTTATAGTGTAGTTCGTGTAGAGAAATACAGTATATGAGGGCTGAGTCGGGATGCAAAGTGGAACCTTGGTTGTTACTACAAGAGCTATGGATAGATGGCAGTGATGCCTAAGTGAATGCTTGGTTGTTGATACAAGGGCTATAGATGCATGGCTCATGACATTTATACTATTTCTCTGTGACTACATCCCAAATGGCACCCTATTCACCATAGAGTGCACTACTTTTGACTAGTGCCCTATGGGTCAAAGGTATTACACTAAATATCAATCAATCAATCAAATGAATTTATAAAGCCCTTTTTACATCAGCTGATGTCACAAAGTGCTGTACAGAAACCCAGCCTAAAACCCCAAACAGCAAGCAATGCAGGTGTAGAAGCACGGTGGCTAGGACAAACTCCCTAGAAAGGCCAGAACCTAGGAAGAAACCTAGAGAGGAACCAGGCTATGAGGAGTGGCCAGTCCTCTTCTGGCTGTGCCGGGTGGAGATTATAACAGAACATGACCAAGATGTTCAAATGTTCATAGATGACCAGCAGGGTCAAATAATAATAATCACAGTGGTTGTCGAGGGTGCAACAGGTCAGCACCTGTTAGGGTTCCATTTCGGACACATACCTTATCTTTTAATTTAAAATGTTTCCTTTATTTAACTATGCAGGTCAATTAAGAACAAATTCTTATTTACAATGACAGCCTACCAGGGAACAGTGGGTTAACTGCCTTGTTCAGGGGCAGAACGTGTTTGTGTCCTGATCCAAGGGAGATGTGGCTTTGATCTATATTTTAGTGGGGTTAAGGGCACAGCTATACAAACAGAGCTTCCTTCAACAGCAGCAGACCTCGGAATCCATTAGTGGTTATCACCCCAATCACACAAGGAGAAGGGATGGAAGGAGGGAGAGAGAGAGGCAATGTTCCCTCTAAACTGTACACATGTGCGGGCGCACAGTAGCCCCGAGACTGCCACGCAGATCCCCCAGGAATGCTATGCAGAAGAAATACAGTATCAGCCCATGGAGAGAAGCACACGATTGAACTTCACTTAACTTTCTAGAGTTTTTCCCTTTTAGTTAACACTATCAGTATTTCCCTTTACTGTGGCAATAGTGATCAAATCAAATCAATATTAGCCACTTTCAATACAACAAAAGGAACTATGCAAGAGAGTTGTGTTGTAGGCAGAAAGCATCGGAGTAGGATTCAATTGCATCAGCAATAGGGGAGTGATTGCTTCCTACAAGAGCACAAAAGGTGTACATTTCTTTAAAAAGTGAACCAAGTAAAGAGCTTTCTATGAATGATAGAACAGCTATTTCCATGGTAAAATGGTGGGATGCATTTTTCCATTGTTTTTATGATCAAATAGCCTTCTTGGCGACTGTTAAAACTGTAACTTAAAGCAGGTACAGCCTCAGTGTTCGCAGTAAAAATGCTCTGGAAGTTGCACAGAATTTTCACAAATTTCAAGTTTGCACTCAGCAGACCAGCAATTTGCACAGTCCCGAATTTGTAGTACATATTATATCATGTTTTAGTATACTGTAGAATACTTTAGTAAATACTACAGTAATGTCTGCAAAAATACTACAGTCCGCAAAAACATTACACTTTTTTAAACTATAGTAAATATGACAGTATTTAATTTGCATATATCCTGCCCATTCCCCTCCCCCATATCACAATTTGTGCCACCCAGGCTGAGAAACCTACATAGACCATATATTCGGTTCCCTACAGGTATCAGATACTGCCGAATATTTGAATTAAATACTACAGTAATGAATGCAAAAACACAATATTATTTGCAATAGTATTGACTAGTTTTATTTTACAGTAAATACAACAGTAGAATATAAAAAAGTCCTCAAAAACATTACAGTGAATACTATAGTATTTTTTTATGTGGGGAGTGATAGATGAGAGAGAATCAAAGAAAGAGGTAGACTAAGAGAGAGAAAGTAGAGAAGAGGGTGAAGGGTGGAGGGTGAGGGGAACACCTCTCCAAAGGGTTTAGAGAGGCTAGACATGATCTAGAGAAAAACAATCAATCAAGCCATTGTGGGGACTAAATCTGAAACCACTCCTGCCCCATCCATCTCCTTAGACTGTGTTGCGTGTGCGTGTTAGAGTGTGTGCATGTATGCATGCGTGGAAAAGGGGTAGCCTTGGAGAGGGAGATCAACCACAAGATGTAATTTAAAAGTCTCAAGCTTTTGCAGAGCATCTCTCAAACCTTGTCACTCGAATGAATCATTGCTACTTATATATTTTTTTTACCTTGATTCTTTTTGCAATGTCACATGGTCAATTATTTAAAACACTTACTATGGCTGAACTACACTCTTGATACATTTGCAGAATTTAAATCTCTTTTTAAAAATGTAACAAATATCACGGCTTCTACATGCACACTGTGAGATATGCAGGGGGGCGAAGCCGAGAGTGGAATAAAGTGCTTTACTGTGGCTTGAAAACACAATGACATTTCAAAAGGAGGCAAATAATTAGTAGGACAAGCTTTTGTCACCATTGTGATGTCTCCAGATTGACTTTACAGTGGCTTGCAAAAGTATTCACCCCCTTTGGCATTTTTCCATTTTTGTTGCCTTACAACCTGGAATTAAAATAGATTTTTTTTCGGGGTTTGTATCATTTGATTTACACAACATGCATACCACTTTGAAGATGCAAAATAGGTTTTTATTGTGAAACAAACAAGAAATAAACTTGAGCGTGCATAACTATTCACCCCCCCAAAGTCAATTCTTTGTAGAGCCACCTTTTGCTGCAATTACAGCTGCAAGTCTCTTGGGGTATGTCTCTATAAGCTTGGAACATCTAACCACTGGGATTTTTGTCCATTCTTCAAGGCAAAACTGCTACAGCGCCTTCAAATTGGATGGGTTCCGCAGGTATGCAGTAATCTTTAAATCATACCACAGAATCTCAATTTTGATTGAGGTCTGGGCTTTGACTAGGCCAATCCAAGACATTTAAATGTTTCCCCTTAAACCACTCGAGTGTTGATTTAGCAGTATGCTTAGGGTGATTTTCCTGCTGTAAGGTGAACCTCCATCCTAGTCTCAAATCTCTGGAAGACTGAAACAGGTTTACCTCAAGAATTTCCCTGTATTTAGACTCATCCATCATTCTGACCAGTTTCCCAGTCCCTGCCGATGAAAAGCATCCCCATAGCATGATGCTGCCACCACCATGCTTCACTGTGGGGATGATGTTCTCGGGGTGACGAGAGGTGTTGGGTATGGGCCAGACATAGCATTTTCCTTGATGGCCAAAAAGCTCCATTTTAGTCTCATCTGACCAGAGTACTTTCTTCCATATGTTTGGGGAGTCTACCACATGCCTTTGGCGAACACCAAACGTGTTTGCATATTTTGTTCTTTAAGCAATGTTTTTTCTGGCCAGTCTTCCGTAAAGCCCAGCTCTGTGGAGTGTACAGCTTAAAGTGGACAGATACTCCAATCTCCGCTGTGGAGCTTTGCAGCTCCTTCAGGGTTATCTTTGGTCTCTTTGTTTCCTCTCTGATTTATTCCCTCCTTGCCTAGTCCATGAGTTTTGGTTGGCTGCCCTCTCTTAGCAGGTTTGTTGTGGTGCCATATTCTTTAAAAATTTTAATGATGGATTTAATGGTGCGCCGTGGGATGTACAAAGTTTCGGATATTTTTTATAACCTAACCCTGATCTGTACTCCTCCACAACTTTGTCCCTGACCTGTTTGGAGAGCACCTTGGTCATCATGGTGCCGCTTGCTTGGTGAGGCACCTTGCTTAGTGGTGTTGTAGACTCCAGGGCCTTTCAGAACAGGTGTATATATACTGAGATCATGTGACACTTAGATTGCACACAGGTGGACTTTATTTAACTAATTATGTGACTTCTGAAGGTAACTTGTTGCACCAGATCTAATTTAGGGGCTTCATAGCGAAGGGGGTGAAAACATATGCACGCACCACTTTTCTGTATTTTATTTTTTTGAATTGTTTGAAACAAGTAATTTTTTTCATTTCACTTCACCATTTTGGACTATTTTGTGTATGTCCATTACATGAAATCCAAATAAAAATCTATTTAAATTACAGGTTGTAATGCAACACAAGGGAAAAACGCCAAGTTGGAATGAATACTTTTGCAAGGCACTGTAGATGCAGTATAACTTTATAGCTAGCTAAGATTGAGAGGAGAGCACCAACATTTTTGCTAGCTAATGTTAGCATTGCTAGCTATTTATGACAACCTTTGCTTGCTCATGGCAACATTGCCATCTCTCTAACGTAAACTTGACAAAATCATAATGATGGCAAAGTTGTTTTCTACCAATTATTTGTCGACTTTAGCAATGTCATCATATTTTCAGGAATTTTGGGAAAAATTGCCAGAATTATGCAAACGTACCAACAAATCACATTATACTAGCCTGCAAAGAGAAGTGTAATTATTATTGGAATTCAGCCAGTACTAGAATAGCCGAAAATAGGACCTATCATTCACCAGCAACCTGCATTCAGAATGACTACTTGCATCAAGATCATTGTGAGGAGTCTACCGACGCCATTTAAACAGGAACAACCATTTCAGTAACGGGTGCAAAAAAATCTAAGTAACTGATTGGATTTGTATAGATAAATGTATGTTTTTTATCTTTGTGTTGCATAAGGTTAATCAATCAATCAATGTACAGGTGAAGTCGGAAGTTTACATATGCCTTAGCCAAATACATTTAAACTCAGTTTTTCACAATTCCTGACAATTAATCCAAGTTAAAATTCCCTGTTTTAGGTCAGTTAGGATCATCACTTTATTTTAAGAATGTGAAATGTCAGAATAATAGTAGAGAGAATGATTTATTTCAGCTTTTATTTCTTTCATCACATTCCCAGTGGGTTTGAAGTTACCATACACTAAATTTGTATTTGGTAACATTGCCTTTAAATCGTTTAACTTAGGTCAAACGTTTTGGGTAGCCTTCCACAAGCTTCTCACAATAAGTTGGGTGAATTTTGGCCCATTCCTCCTGACAGAGCTGGTGTAACTGAATCAGGTTTGTAGGCCTCCTTGCTCGCACAAGCTTTTTCTGTTTTCCCAAAACAAATTGGGATTGAGGTCAGGGCTTTGTGATGGCCACTCCAATACCTTGACTTTGTTGTCCTTAAGCCATTTTGCCACAACTTTGAAAGTATGCTTGGGGTCATTGTCCATTTGGAAGACCCATTTGCACCAAGCTTTAACTTCCAGGCTGATCTCTTGAGCTGTTGCTTCAATATATCCACATCATTTTCATTTCTCATGATGCCATCTATTTTTTTGAAGTGCACCAGTCCCTCCTGCAGCAAAGCACCCCCACAACATGATGCTGCCACCCCTGTGCTTCACGGTTGGGATGGTGTTCTTCAGCATGCAAGCCTCCCCCTTTTTCCTCCAAACATAACGATGGTCATTATGGCCAAACAGTTCGTTTTTTGTTTCTACAGACCAGAGAACATTTCTCCAAAAAGTCCAATCTTTGTCCCCATGTGCAGTTGCAAACCATAGACTGGCTTTTTAATGCCGGTTTTGGAGCAGTGGCTTCTTCCTTGCTGAGCGGTCTTTCAGGTTATGTTGATATAGGACTCGTTTTACTGTGTATATAGATACTTTTGTACCTGTTTCCTCCAGCATTTTCACAAGGTCCTTTGCTGTTGTTTTGGGATTGATTTGCACTTTCATCTCTAGGAGAGAGAAAGCGTCTCGTTCCTGAGCGGTATGATGGCTGGGTGGTCCCATGATGTTTATACATGTGTACTATTGTTTGTACAGATCAACGTGGTACCTTCAGGCGTTTGTAAATTGCTCCCAAGGATGAACCAGACTTGTGGAGGTCTACATTTTTTTTCTGAGGTCTTGGCTGATTTATTTTGATTTTCCCATGATGTCAAGTAAAGATGCACTGAGCTTGAAGGTAGGCCTTGAAATATATCCATAGGTACACCTCCAATTGACTCAAATGATGTCAATTAGCCTATCAGAAATATCTAAAGCCATGACATAATTTTCTGGAATTTTCAAGCTGTTTAACGGCACAGTCAACTTAGTGTATGTAAACTTCTGACCAACTGGATTTGTGATACAGTGAACTAATCTGTCTGTAAACAATTGTTTGAAAAATTACTTGTGTCATGCACAAAGTAGACGTCCTAACCGACTTGCCAAAACTATAGTTTGTTAACAAGAAATTTGTGGAGTGGTTTAAAAACGAGTTTTAATGACTTCAACCTAAGTGTATGTAAACTTCCAACTTCAACTGTACATGCAAAAACACAGAAAGATGGGGTTAAAACTACTTCGGGATTGGTGTCCCTTCCACGGGACGGTTGAGCTAACGTAGGCTAAGGCAATTAGCATGATGTTGTAAGTAACAAGAACATTTCCCAGGAAATAGACATGTCTGATATTGTCAGAAAGCTTAAATTCTTGTTAATCTAACTGCACTCTCCAATTTTCACTAGCTATTACAGTGAAAGAATACCATGCTAATGTTTGAGGAGTGTGCACAATTTTAAGTTATTAACTTCTCTAGGGTAGGGGGCAGCATTTTCACGTTAGGATGAAAAACATACCCAAATTCAACTGCCAGTTACTCATCGCCAGGAGATAAGATATGCATATTATTAGTAGATTTGGATAGAAAACACTGAAGTTTCTAAAACTGTTTGATTCATGTCTGTGGGTATAACAGAACTTATTTAGCAGGCGAAACCCCGAGGACAAACCATTCAGAAATTTTTTTGTTGTTGAGGTCACCGTCTTTTCAATGGGTTTTATTGGGACACCAGATTTCTAAGCAACTTGCTTGCAGTTCCTACGGCTTCCACTGGATGTCAACAATCGTGAGAAATAGGTTGAGGTTATTCCTTTGTGTAATGAAGAAATACGGCCATCTTGAAGTCGAGGCACTCCTGGTGTCCCAGACATGCGTTTCAATCAAACAGAAGGCATGCTACATATCGTTTTAATCGTGTATTGAACACATATCACCCTGTCTTCAATTTTATCGATTATTAACGTTAAAAAATACCTAAAGTTGTATTACATAAGTAGTTTGACATTTTTTGGCAAAGTTTAAAGGTAACCTTTGATATATTTTGTCGTTATGTTTGAGCAAGTTGGAACCGGTGTTTTTCTGGATCAAACGCGCCAAATAAATGGACATTTTGGACATATATCGACGGAATTAATCGAACAAAAGGACCATTTGTGATGTTTATGGGACATATTGGAGTGCCAACAACAGAGGCTCGTCAAAGGTAAGGCATGAATTATATTTTTATTCTGCGTTTTGTGTCGCTCCTGCAGGGTTGAAATGTTTTCTCTCTTTTGTTTACAATGGTGCTATGCTCAGATAATAGCATCGTATGCTTTCGCTGAAAAGCATATTTGAATTCTGACATGTTGGCTGGATTCACAACCAGTGTAGCTTTAATTTGATATCTTTCATGTGGGATTAATGAAAGTTTGATTTTATAGTAATTTTCATAGTCATTCATTTTAATGTGGCGCTATGCATTTTCTCAGGCTTTTTGCCAAGTGATACAGTAGCGTCTTGCCTAAACTCATATTCTTGGATATAAATATGAACTTTACCTAACATAAAATACATGTATTGTGTAACATGAAGTCCTATGATTGTCATCTGAGGAAGATTATCAAAGGTTAGTGATTAATCTTATCTCTATTTATGCTTTTTGTTAATGGTCTCTTTAGATGGGAACATGGCTGTCTTTTTCTGTATTTTTCTGTGGCTCATACCTTACATAATCGTTTGGTGTGCTTTCGTCGTAAAACCTTTTTGAAATCTGACACTTTGGCTGGATTTACAACAAGTGTAGCTTTAAAATGGTGTAAAATACTTGTATGTTTGAGGAATGTAAATTATGGGATTTCTGTTGTTTTGAATATGGCGCCCTGCAGTATCACTGACTGTTGGGACGCTAACGTCCCACCTACCCTAGAGAGGTTTTAATAAACACATTTTCTTTATTTTGACTCTTTTCTACATTGTAGAATAATAGTGAAGACATCAAAACTATGAAATAACACACATGGAATCATGTAGTAACCAAAAAAGTCAAAATATATTTTATATTTGAGATTCTTCTAAGTAGCCACCCTTTGCCTTGACGGCGGGGTTCAGACCCAGGGACTCAGCCTTAATGATGAGCTTGGAGGGTAATATGGTGTTAAATGCTGAGCTATAGTCAATGAACAGCATTCTTACATAGCTATTCCTCTTGTCCAGATGGTATAGGGCAGTGTGCAGTGTGATGGCGATTGCATGATCTGTGGCTCTATTAGGGCAGTAAGCAAATTGAAGTGGTTCTAGGGTGACAGGTAAGGTAGAGGTAATATGATCCTTGACTAGTCTCTCAAGGTACTTCATGATGACAGAAGTGAGTGCTATGGGGCGATAGTCATTTAGTTCAGTTACCTTTGCTATCTTGGGTACAGGAACAATGGTGAACATCTTGAAGCATGTGGGGACAGCAGACTCGGATAGGGAGAGATTGAATATGTCCATAAACACTCCAGCCAGCTGGTCTGCGCATGCTCTGAGGACGCGGCTTGGGAGGCTTAAATGCCTTACTCACGTTGGCCACAGAGAAGGAGAGCCCACAGTCCTTCGAAGCGGGCCGCATCGGTGGCACTGTGTTATCATCAAAGCCGGAAAAGGTGTTTAGTTTATCTGGAAGCAAGACATCGGTGTCCGTGATGTTGCTGGTTTTCCCTTTGTAGTCCGTGATTGTGTGTAGACCTTCCCACATACGTCTCGTGTCTGAGCTGTTAAAAACTTCTTGTCAATATGGGGGCGCTGTTTTCACTTTGTAAAAAATTGTGCCCAAATTAAACTGCCTCGTACTCTATTCTAGATCGTACAATATGCAGATTATTATTACTATTGGATAGAAAACACTCTCAAGTTTCTAAAACCGTTTGAATTATATCTGTGAGTAAAACAGAACTAATTTTGCAGCAAACTTCCTAACAGGAAGTGAAAAATCTGAAATCGAGGCTCTGTTCCAGGGCCTTCCTATTCATTTGCTTGAAATCTATGGATATACATGCACTTCATACGCCTTCCACTAGATATCAACAGGCAGTGGGAGGTGGAATGGGGTGTCTAGCTTGATCTGAGGTCGAACAAGAGCTCTTGGAATGACGTGACCACTATTTCCTTTGTCTACCAAGGCGCGGGAAGGACATCAGCATTGGATCCTGAAAAGCGTTCGGTATAGACGGCTAATATCTCCGGCTTTGATTTTATTTGATACATGTGATAATATCATCGTAAAGTATGTATTTTCAATATAGTTTTATCAGATTATTCAACGTTTATCGGGAGTTTTGGAGTTTTCCGTTCTCTGCGTTAGGTGAAGATGGACATCTTCGCGCCACTTGGCTAGCTAAGGTTGCTAATTCGACAGGAGAAAAGGACATTCTAAAACCAAACAACGATTTATTCTGGACAAAGGACTCCTTGTACAAGATTCTGATAGAAGCTCAGCAAAAGTAAGAACCATTTATGATGTTATGTCGTATTTCTGTGGAAAATGTTTAGTCGTATTTTCCTTCCTTTTTGCGGGCGCTGTCTCGCTATAACGTAAGCTGTTTGTTATGGTAAAGTTATTTTTAAAAATCTAACACGGCGATTGCATTAAGAACCAGTGTATCTTTCATTTGCTGTCCAACATGTATTTTTTAGTAAAGTTTATGATGAGTTCTTTGATTAGATTAGGTGACTGTCCAAAATTTCTCTGGAGATTCTGGTGAATCGATGCTACATATTCACAATGTATAACCACGGTTTGCAGCTCAAAATATGCACATTTTCGAACAAAACATAAGTGTATTGTATAACCTGATGTTATAGGACTGTCATCTGATGAAGTTGGTCAAGGTTAGTGATTAATTTTATATCTTTTGCTGTTTTTTTGCGATCGCTACCTTTGCGGTGAATGAATGCGGTTGTGTGTTTGGCTATTGTGGTAAGCTAATGCTAATGCTATATTGTGTTTCCGCTGTAAAACACTTAAAAAAACGGAAATATTGGCTGGATTCACAAGATGTTTATCTTTCATTTGCTGTACACCATGTATTTTTCATAAATGTTTTATGATGAGTATTTATGTATTTCACGTTGCTCTCTGTAATTATTCTTGCTGCTTCGGTGCTATTTGTGATTGTAGCTGCAATGTAAAACTATGATTTATACCTCAAATATGCACATTTTCGAACAAAACATAGATTTATTGTATAACATGTTATAAGACTGTCATCTGATGAAGTTGTTTCTTGGTTAGTGACTAATTATATCTCTATTTGGTCGGTTTTGTGATAGCTACCTATGCGGTAAAAAAATTGTGAAAATATGCGGTTGAGTCTTTTGCTATTGTGGTTAGCTAATAGAAATACATACTGTGTTTTCGCTGTAAAACATTTTAAAAATCGGAAATGATGGCTGGATTCACAAGATGTGTATCTTTCATTTGCTGTATTGGACTTGTGATTTCATGATATTTATATGCTATTATTTACTTGTGGCGCTATGCTAGGCTATGCTAGTCAGCTTTTTTACTGATGAGGATGCTCCCGGATCAGGGATGGTGATGAAGTAGAGGTTAACCTGCGACTCCACTTTATCTTTTTACTGACATTTTGCCTCCGTCATGGAACACCTACACTGTTTGTATTCTGCCATATGCCCAGTCACCTTGCAATGGTTAAATGCGATTGTTTGCACTTTCAGTTTTGCACGAATGCTGCCATCTATCCATGGTTTCTGGTCAAGTTTAGGTTTTAATAGTCACAGTGGGTTCAACATCTCCTATACACTTCCTGATAAACTCAGTCACCGTATCAGTGTATTTGTCAATGTTATTCTTGGAGACTTCACAGAACATATCCCAGTCCAAGTGATCAAAACAATCTTGAAGCGTTGATTCCGATTGGTCAGACCAGCGTTGAATAGTCCTTGGCATGGGTACTTCCTGTTTGAGTTTCTGGCTACAGGAAGATAGGAGCAAAATGGAGTCATGATCAGATTTACCGAAGGGAAGGCAGGGGAGGGCCTTGTAGGCATCCCGGAAGTTGAAGTAGCAGTGGTCTAGTGTTTTAGCAGCGCAAGTACTACAGTCGATGTGTTGATAGAACTTGGTAGCGTTTTCCTCAAATTTGATTTGTTAAAATCCCCAGCTACAATAAATGCTGCCTCAGGATATGTGGTTTCCAGTTTGCTTAAAGTCCAGTGAAGGTCTTTGAGGGCCATTGTGGTATTGGCTTGAGAGGGAATGTACATGGCTGTGACTATAACCGAAGAGAATTCGGTAATACGGTCGGTATTTGATTGTGAGGTACTCTAGGTCGGGTGAACGAAAGGACTTGAGTGTCTGTATGTTATCACAATCACACCATGAGTGGTTTATCATGAATGTGGCTGAATGGATGGGGACTGTATATTCTGAGAGAGCTGTTTCTGTGAAACAGAGTATGTTACAAGCTTTTGTAGGGCAAACTGTTACTGATCGTAACAGTTTGTTGAGGGCTGATAGTTGTCACCCGCTTCCCTTGAAAAACAGTTTGCCCTACAGCCAATTCTGTCGAATCAACACAATTTGCAAAAAACAATCAGATTTCGACAGAAATATGGCTGAGACGCAAAGAAAATTAAAAGACAGGGGGTACAAAAATGGTCAGCTTAATACTGCCTTTTAGAAAATTCAAAACAAACCGAGACATGACCTTTTCAAGGACAGTCTCGGAAAAAGAAGCATACTGGCGTTCTAACTACACGCTATTTGAAGTGCTCTGAACAAATTAAGGAAATCGTTCACACACATTGGCATTCTAAGATCCGATGACAGTATCGGTGATGTGTTGACGGACCCTCCCTTGGTTGTATTCTCGCGGGGCAGAAATCTCAGAGATCAATTGGTAAGCTCTGATTTACCACCCCAAGATATCCCTGCACAACGTCTATTTGCGCCCCTACTGAGTGGAAACTACAAGTGTAATGGCTCTGCTCAATGCAATGGCACTTATAAATGTAGATCCTTCAAACACCCCCAAACAAGGAAACAGATCCCAATTGAAGGTGTTAGCTCGTGCTCCACTAAGGCAGTTATTTATCTTATAACTTGTCCTTGTGGTAAAAATGATGTGGGTAAAACAAAGCGCAAATTAAAAGTACGAATCTCGGAGCATCGTAGCACCATTAGGTGCAAAAGCTCAACTTATCCAGTTGCGGCCCACATTTTGGAAGCAAATCACTCGATTTTGTCCCTATGTTATTGTAACAGTACTCTGCTTGCGTTGTGTACAATCAATCGTCGACACGAACTCCAACGTGTAGCACCAGTCATGGAGATTTATTCTGATAGGAACAGCACAAAATTGCACGTCATGCAATGCACGGCTCACCATCCAAACTCTGCACTCACGCACGCTGGTTTGGTGCTTGTTCACTGGGCATGTAGTTACCAAAATAATACAATTACAATATACAATATAATATCTTTAACAATGTACCTGATAGGAACAGCACAAAATTGCACGTCATGCAATGCACGGCTCACCATCCAAACTCTGCACTCACGCACTGTACAAAATATATGAACCCCCCCCACCAGACACAGTAATTTGCTAGCTAGTACTGGCGGGAATTCTTTACAACAAAATGCACAACAAATATTCTCCAAAAAACACTGCATCTTATGTGTGATGTTCGAATAACATTTACAAACAGATTGATATAAATTGTACATTTAAATCATCACTTGGGAGTATAAAAATCACTTTTGACGTACAGTGCTTTGCAACCAACAACTTACCGCTGGTTTGGTGCTTGTTCACTGGGACGATTCTAACTGAAACATCCCCCCTCGTTAACAAGCTACGCAAACCAGCCAATAAGATGCCATGTTGAGTAGGTGAAGGCAAGGCAAAACTAAAACCAAAAACCCATTGGCTTAACAATAAAGTGGCAAGGGGAATCACCAATATAACCCTGTTACATTATATCGGCATCGCACATGTCACCCTCCCTAGGAGAGGGGGCGGCCTCGACAATTTATTGTTAAAACGAGAGGCTGCCTGTGTATTTACGTGAAAGACCCTTGCTCCTCTCGGTCTCAACGTAGACTTTGATCTGAAGCCATTCTTCGATTATTGTGATTTTGCTATTGTAAATGTTTGTAGGCCTATGTAGCCAAATTGTATCAATGACCATATGCTATCCATTCATGTTTTTGGTATGTAATTTTTTTTATATCTGAGAATTAACCAATGATATCAGGCCACACCTGGCCATGATTACAGACACCTGTGTGTGGGTCCTTTGACACTATATAAACTAGTCACCCCACACTGTTTTTCATTATACCCTGATGAAGACAGCTTGTCTGTCGAAACATTGGATATTAGGTTATTAAATTATTGCATCTGAGCTCCTAGTGTGCAGCTCTCCTTTAATTTTTCAAGCGTTCTGCTCCACTAGCCAGCACCTCACCTAAATATGTATGCTTTTCTTTCGCCTCTAGAACAAGCTTCTGTCTAAGAATCCTACATAATGTCATAGATTCTGTTTTTTTTAAATAGTAAACTTGAAGGCAATGTAGGGAAGCATAATGTAAGATGCAAACCTGCTATTCAAACAGATTTCATGCTGCTAAAGCCAACGACTTACAAAAAACGTCTATCTGATAATCACACGCCACTATTTATTGCTGATCAGAAGATGACACTAATGTGTATTGTGAACTGATAATGAAGCTCTGAGTAATGAACTGTTTTTCAACACAATTTGGTAAAAGCTCCAAAGCCTTCAAAAAGAAAAGCCTTGGTTTCCTATCACTACAAAATATGGCCTTTAGTTAAATAATGAACATTTTTAACATTAACATACTGACTTAACAGCTCACTTGATGAATTCCATGGGATTGAAATGAATGAATGCAACAACCATCTCTCTGTCACCAACAAGTACTGTCATTTACATTTACATTTAAGTCATTTAGCAGACGCTCTTATCCAGAGCGACTTACAAATTGGTGCATTCACCTTATGATATCCAGTGGAACAACCACTTTACAATAGTGCATCTAACTCTTTTAAGGGGGAGGGGGGGGTTAGAAGGATTACTTTATCCTATCCTAGGTATTCCTTAAAGAGGTGGGGTTTCAGGTGTCTCCGGAAGGTGGTGATTGACTCCGCTGACCTGGCGTCGTGAGGGAGTTTGTTCCACCATTGGGGTCATGGGTGGTAACTCTACAATTTATTCAAAAGGCAAGGCACTCTGGGAAATATTTACACTAAGCTGTGCATTAATTTAACAGGGTTCCGGTGTCTGTATGGGTCCACAGACTCAACACTCTCAGTGTTGATTTAACACTCTCGGTGGAAAATAGTCGTTGCTTTTAACACTGGCAAATTTAACCTCTTGGCGCACTGAACCCTTTAACGGGATCATTTTCGTAAACAACCGCTGAATTGCAGAGCGCCAAATAAATAAAAAAATACTCAAAATATTTATTTTCATGAAATCACAAGTGAAATATACCAAAACACAGCTTAGCTTGTTGTTAAGTAAAAAAGTGTGAAAATCAATGTAGTATTGATGAAGACCCCAGTCAAATAAGCCATCTGATTTTTTCTTCATCTTTCTGCTATGGCACTCTGGCTGTGAAATATTTTCTAATGAAAGAACACTTCTACAATTATGTGTGTGAGTGTGTGTTTGAAAGAGAGATCGAAAATGAGAGAGAGAAATCAAGATAGAGAGAGAGAGAAAGTGTGTGAGTGAGAGAAAGAGAGAGACAGAGAACGAGAGATAGAGAGATGGTGAGCGAGAGAGAGAGATAGTACTGTACACATATTAGATCTTTCTCTCACTATCCAGAAGGATTCTGAGACGAAGAGAGAGGGGAGCACTGCTCAGTATAAATTATGTTAATTTCATCTCAAGTCCTCGGCTGTAAAACCGAGCTCATGAAAAGTGCTACAGATCTGAAGCGCACAGTGTTGGCTTGAAACTCAGAGGAGCTGGAGCCCAGTTAGACAAGGGATTGAAGAATATAGAAAGAGATGGATGAGACCGGATGAGTAGGGATGGATAGATGAAACTAGTTTCTGGGAAAGTGGTAGGCTGGGAAGCTCGACAGCATAAACCTGTAATAGATGATCCAGTGTACAGATCACTATAGACCTGTATCTTATCTTTTTTTGCGGGACACAGAGCACAATCGGCAATGGAGCGGCTGGCGTGATCCTGAGCTTTCCATATTAAATCAGATTCCTCATGTTCGCCGGTTGTAAAACACAGTTTATTGAGGTTTTGCACCTCCCCTTTTTTCTCTCTCCTGTCTCCCTTCTCTCTCGTTCTCTTCAATTCAAGACGTGCTGGGAGAGGAGAGAGTGTCCAAATATCCTCTCCCTGCCATCCCTACCCATCCCTCCATCCCTTAGCAGCTTCTGTGTGAGTGAGCCAGGCTAAACAACGACATGGGAGAGGCAAATTTGAGTGTCACCCTCCATAACTCCACCAGCACACATGCACACAGGGGGACGGGGGATAGGGATGAAAGGTCTTCCTAAAACAGCTTCTTACACAAACTCTGTATCCGATATTGAAATACTAACAACGACGGTGTTAGAATTTAGCAGAGTAATTCAAATGTTTAATTCACATGTTCTTAAAATGACGGTCTTGGCACGTCTAGTGTAAAGGGGCCAGATTAGACCCAGCCACAGAGGGCCAGGGAGGGCTTCTCGAGATGAGATAACACCCCTGAGAGAGCAAACCCTGGATGAGTGTGGCCGGGGAACAGAATGAAGGGCTTGTTTGCCTCCCTCATGGCACCCTATCCCCTACTACTTTCGACCAGGGCCCTTTATTATTTATTAACCTATATTTGACCAGGGGAACCCATTGAGACCAGCGTCTCATTTCCAATGGTGTCCTGAGAACAACAGTTCAAGCAATGTGAGCACCAATTGAAGCATGATCACAAAAAATTGCACTTACAACATTTTAAATTAATTTCATTACATTAAAAAGGGCAATAGAAAAAATATATAAAATCAATGAAAACAAGGGCAGTTTTCATTGGTCACATTTTTTATCAGAGCCCTAAATTCACCTTTTGAGACCAAATAATAACGTTTTAGAGTGACCTGTGGGTCATTACAGGACTGAGGGGCATAGTAATTGAAAGCAGTCTTCCCTATCTTAGAGGAGACCTGTGCAATCTCTAGAACTAACCGGTCTTGAGAGCGAGTCTTAAAGTTACTATGTTTCCAATTTAGAAGTGAGTTGAAGAAGTCTGGGAGTTTATATAAAAATAATAGCCAATGTTGGGCCTTTCTGGTAGTCAGAGACTCCCAGCCAACAGAACTATATAAGAGTCAATGATACGTACAGAAATGATCACCAGTGATGAAATGCTAGGCTGAGTGGAATACTGAATCTAGAGGTTTTAAAGAGGCTGCCATGTAGATTGAGCTGCCATAGTCAATTACTGGGAGAAGTGTTGCTTTTTTCAAAAGTGAGACAGGATTTATTTCTATACAGGAAACCAATCTTTACTCCCAACTTTTTAGTCAGCTTATCAATGTCTGTTTCAAAACTAGAACAGCTAAAGCGGGCATTTTGACTGGTAATTACTATTTTATTTGTTTTACTCTGGCATTTTTTAAGTCCCCTACCGTCCTTGACTTTTCCTAAATAAGTCTTTATAACACAGTGTTGGTGTTAGAATCTTAATATCACATACAGAACTGGAGTTATAATCAGTTCTAAGAGGGCATGTCATTGTTCTTACATATAACAACAGATTTAATAAATTAAGTAAAGTATGATAGGGTGAAAGGGGGAGAATTGGTTAGTTGATGAGCGAGGGGAAGGGAACAATGCATAATTATGTAATCAACAATTGTGAATGAAGAACAGGGTGAGCTTATTCTATTGTAATGATCCATTCTAATTGTAATCTTAAAATGGTATGTACCCTATATCAGTCCACTGAATCAAAGCAGTCATCATTCTACTCTGACCTACTTGGAGTAGTCTAAACAGTGAGTAGGCTACATAAATTGTACAGCTTTCAATATCTGTGAAAATATTCACATCGTGCAGCAGGTGAGCTATTGTCAGAGAATATGGTGATGAGGCTTGTGGAACCTTACCTTGGCAAGGGGAGAAATGTCATCATGGACAATTTCTTCACATCACTGTCATTGGTGAACAAGTTGCTTGCAAAGAAAACCAGTCTGGCCGGCACTATGAATAGAGTGAGATGGGAGTTCCCTCCCTCTGCACAAAATAAGCCACCTGCACAGCCATTGTACTCCACAACGGTGCTGAAGAATGACAAGACCATGTTGTTGTTTTTGCAGGTGACCAGCCTTTGCCGTGTTTTGGACACTGATCACCAGCATACCAGCATATATCCAACAATTTAAACTTTTATTCACCCACAATCTGCAAACAGAATGACTGTCAGGATTATCCGAACCCAAATGTCCATCTTGGAGATAATACTTTGCAAATGAATGTGCATTAGACCTAGCCCGAGTCTGCCATCTGAGTGGGAGCAGACTGGTGGAGTAACCAGTATTATTGAGGGGAAGTAGCTCAATAGGAATTTGATGACGGATTTTAGCACTCATAGAACTGAGATCATTTCTAACAGAACATACACGGGAATGAGTAGTAACAACAGGAAGTACCTGGGAGCTTGGGCTGTCAGAGAGTCACTGGGTTAGCGACTGTGCCATGTTCGCAGAGAGAAGCTATGCTCCGTGGCCCAAACGTGCATTCCGTCTTCATTGAAACAATCCTACCGCTTCCAAAACAGTTCGAAATTGTCACTGAATGCCACTTTCACTGATGCACAGTATGTTTTCAGCCAGTTGTGCATTTCGAGGAGTCTGCTGCAGCGGTTAGACCCACGACCTATTGAGGGTAGCGGAACCGAGATAAGGAGCTTGCATACTTTGCGGCTCCTACCAGGTCCATGAAGTCTTGTTTCAGGCATTTGGAGCTGCCCTGACTATTGTCATTCGAACCCACATGTATTACCAGAGTCAGCCTCAGGTAGCAGCTTCAAGATTTTGGGAAGCATTACTAAAAGTTCATGGATCAACGACAGATGAGGGGGGTAAACGTTGAGGCGAGTGGCACTTTTGTCGTGAGGGGCGCTGCCCCTGAGAGGAGGGCTGTCACGTGGGGGCGACGAGGGCCTCTGTTGGCTCGGTGCACAAGTGCTCCCGTAGCATGGTGGTGTGGGGGACCCTTTTGGAGACAGGCCGATGCCTCTGAGAATGAGGCTGACGTGGGGAGCAACGAGGGCCTCCATTGTCTTGGTGAATTGATGCTGCAGTAGTCCAGTGGTTTGGTGGCCCTCTGTTGGGCACTGTCTGGGTTCCGCTTGAGGCAATTCTGATGGTTGTGCATGGGTGGGACTGGTATTATCACCAGGTTGTTTGAAGGTAGCGATATCGGCTGCTGGAGAGCAAAAGGGCCACAACTTTTTTGTTAAGCAAAGCAGATCTTCCAAGTTGGGAAGGGGCCTCCCAGGTCGTGACTCCTTTCGGCCCTTTCGCCTTACAACACTGGCCCAGTCCCTGTGTGGTGGAGTTGAGCAAGCCACCTGCTCCGAGGAGTGGAACAGGTCAGTATAGCCCAACTTGCCACTCCTATGGAAGATAGAGAGATTTAGCACTGAGATGTGCTTAGCCTGGGCTGTAGCAAAGTTGGTGAACTTGGTGACAAGGCTCTTCTTTTGCTTAAAACTTCTTATGGCTGGGATCCCGTTAACGGGATCGATATGACAACAGCCAGTGAAGTGCAGGGCGCCAAATTAAAAACAACAGAAATCTCATAATTAAAATACACCATTTTAAAAATAAACTTGTTGTTAACTTGTTATGGATAGGGGGCAGCATTTTCACATTTGGATGAAAAGCGTGCCCAGAGTAAACTGCCTGCTACTCAGTCCCAGTTGCTAATATATGCATATTATTACTATATTTGGATAGAAAACACTCTGAAGCTCCTAAAACTGTTTGAATGATGTCTGTGAGTATAACAGAACTCATATGGCGGACAAAAACCTGAGAAATAATCTAACCAGGAAGTGGGAAATCTGAGGTTGGTCGTTTTTCAACTCATTCCCTATTGAAGATACAGTGGGAATGGGGTCATGTTGCACTTCCTAAGGCTTCCACTAGATGTCAACAGTCTTTAGAACCTTGTTTGATGCTTCTACTGTGTAGTGGGGCCAAATGAGAAGGGAATGAGTCAGAGGTCTGCCAGAATGCCTTGAGCACGTGACGCTCGTTCACGTGAGAGCGAACTCTGTTCCATTGCTTTTCTGAAGACAAAGCAATTCTCCGGTTGGAACATTATTGAAGATTTATGTTAAAAACATCCATAAGATTGATTCTGTATTTCGTTTGACATGTTTCTACGGACTGTAATATGACTTTTCGTCTGAACTTTTTCCTGGACCTGCCTGCGCGTCGTGAGTTTAGATTGTGTACTGAACGCGCGAACAACAAGGAGGAATTTTGACATAAATTATGGACTTTATGGAATAAATCAAACATTTGTGGAACTGGGATTCCTGGGAGTGCATTCTGATGAAGATCATCAAAGGTAAGTGAATATTTATAATGCTATTTCTGACTTATGTTGACTCCAACATGGGGGATATCTTCTTGGGTTGTGTTGATCTCTGAGCGCCAAACTCAGATTATTGCATGATTTGCTTTTTCCGTAAAGTTACTTTGAAATCTGACATCGCGGTTGCATCAAGGAGAGGTTTATCTAAAGTACCATGTATAATACTTGTATCTTTTATCAATGTTTATTATGAGTATTTCTGTAAATTGATGTGGCTCTCTGGTCTCAGATTTTAGTCTTGGAGGTGTAGTTCAATGTGAGTGTGTTATCGTACCCTCTAGAGACAGTAGCCACAACATATCCCACCACATCCTCAAAATTGTCAGAATTAAGATAAATCAATAAATCTGTAATTCATTTTGACGTTTTTGCTGAGACGGTTTTAGTTGTGCAATCGTACATCTACCTATGGTGTTTGGTGCAGTATTTCTCAAGTAAAACAAATGATGTATACTATTGAGTCTGCTGCTGCACTATCTATTACCAGGTTGTGTGTCTGTCTGGCACTATTTCATAGCGAATCATGTTACAAAACAGGTTATGGAGGGACACAAGAGGCTCAGACTCAGTGCAGACTCAGTGCCTGACTGGCAGGAGGTCATATAATTGAGTACCGGCACCTCACATGTTATACTGCTTGAGTCCTTGCACCTCTTATAGAATATTCCCAGCAAACATGTCCACAATGTTGGCCCAAGATGGAATTCACTTCTTGTGTTGTGTTTCCAATTTGAATGAAAACAAAGGTATTGAGCCCAAATCTTGCTGCCATGGCTCTGGAGCTAGAAATGAAAGGAAAGTCACTTGCAAGCTACAGCTGCCAGAAACAAACACAGAGCAGACGAAGCCAACAAGCTAGCTAATTAGATTACAGATAAACTGTCCTGGAAAGAGGGACAACGCTTACAGAAATGTAGACAGAATAAAGCATAATTCTTGGTTCTGAATTAACTCAACCCCAAAAGAGAAAATGATGCAACAAAAAGACAATTGATGATCAATCCAGAAACCGGATAAACATTGGAATTATTTTGAAAGGTATTAAGAGTGATGTCAAAATGGCCACCGACCTCATGGACTGGTAGCTATGTAAATGTGCGTTGCGTTTTTAGCCTGCTAGCTATGTTAGCTGCTAACCTTAGTGTGTTCAATGTTCAAGTTAGCTAATATGGCTACTTAGCTAACTAACATCTGTACTCGGACTGTTTTGTAATCAAAGGAATCTAACAATAGCTACATTACGTTGTAAGGTAACAACCCAAATCGTGCTCCACAGTAGCCTACAGATTATGCTAAAGTATATTGGCTAGGGAAAATGTGAAAAACCTGGAAAATGTGAAAACCTGTTATTTAGACTGGTTTATGGAATGACTTTGGCTGTGGTTGTGTTCCGTGTGATGCTTGGATCAAATCAAATCAAATGTATTGATAAAGCCCTTCTTACATCAGCTGATATCTCAAAGCGCTGTACAGAAACCCAGCCTAAAACCCCAAACAGCAAGCAATGCAGGTGTAGAAGCACAGTGGCTAGGAAAAACTCCCTAGAAAGGCCAGAACCTAGGAAGAAACCTAGAGAGGAACCAGGCTATGAGGGGTGGCCAGTCCTCTTCTGGCTGTGCCGGGTGGAGATTATAACAGAACATGGCCAAGATGTCCAAATGTTCATAGGTGACCAGCAGGGTCAAATAATAATAATCACAGTGGATGTCGAGGGTGCAACAGGTCAGCACCTCAGGAGTAAATGTCTTTATAATTTGGTTGAGGTTTTTCCTTGGAGAAATGAAGAAGTAGCACTGTTCAGAACGAGGGAAGTGTAATCTTTGTTAGAGGCGCGTGACCTGAAAAGCACTCTCCACCTTGTTTTCCTCCGGTATTGAACACATTATTTTCCGTCTTAAATTTTATCGATTATTTACTTTAAAAAATACCTAAAGTTGTATTAGGAAGTACTTGATGTTTGGACAAAGCTTACAGGTAACTTATGAGAAATTTTGTATTCATGTTGCGCGAGTTGCAACCAGTGTTTCTCTGGATCAAACACGCCAAATAAATTGATATTTTGGATATATATCGACGGAATTAATCAAACAAAAGGACCATTTGTGATGTTTATGGGACATATTGGCGTGCCAACAGAAGAAGCTCGTCAAAGGTAAGGCATGAATTATATCTTTATTTCTGCGTTTTGTGTCACGCCCGGAGGGTTGAAATATGATTGTCTGTGTTTGTTTGCTGGGGTGCTATCCTCAGATAATAGCATCGTTTGCTTTCGCAGGAAAACCTTTTTAAAATCTGACACGTTGGCTGGATTCACAACAAGTGTAGCTTTAATTTCGTGTTTTGCATGTGTGATTTGATGAAAGTTAAATTTTTTATTCATTTGAATTTGGCGGTCTGCATTTTCACTGGATTTTGGCCAGGTGGGACGCTAATGTCCCACCTATCACAGAGAGGTAAGTTGGAAAAATAGGATGATCAAGCAGCAGCGAGGGCTCTTCGATACTGCACGGTACTGTCTTTCCAAGCTAGTCGGATGACTTCCAGTTTGGTGTGGCGCCATTTCCGTTCCAGTTTTCTGGAAGCTTGCTTCAGAGCACGGGTATTTTCTGTATACCAGGGAGCTAGTTTCTTATGACAAATGTTTTTTGTTTTTAGGGGTGCTAGGGTATTGTTTGTAGGGGTGCTAGGGTATTGCGCAAGGTTAAATTGAGATCCTCAGATAGGTGGGTAACTGATTTTTGTACTTTGACATCCTTGGGTAGGCGGAGGGAGTCTCGAAGGGTATCTTGGAATCTTTGGGTTGTCCGAGAATTTATAGCACCACTTTTGATGATCCTTGGTTTGGGTCTGAGCAGATTATTTGTTGCGATTGCAGACATAATAAAATGGTGGTCCGATAGTCCAGGATTATGAGGAAAAACTTTAAGATCCACAACATCTTAAAGTGGGACAAAACTAGGTCCAGAGTATGACTGTTGCAGAGAGTAGGTCCGGAGACATGTTGGACAAAACCCACTGACTCGATGATGGCTCCGAAAGCCTTTTGGAGTGGGTCTGTGGACTCCATGTGAATATTAAAGTCACCAAAAAATTGAATATTATCTGCCATGACTACAAGGTCCGATAGGAATTCAGGGAACTCCGGAGGAACGCTGTATATGGCCCAGGGGGCCTCTAAACAGTAGCTATAAAAAGTGATTGAGTAGGCTGCATAGATTTCATGACTTGAAGCTCAAAAGATGAAAACGTCATTTTTTGGGGGTATATTGAAATTTGCTATCATTAATGTTAGCAACACCTCCGCCTTTGCGGGATGCATGGGGGATATGGTCACTAGTGTAACCAGGAGGTGAGGCCTCATTTAACACAATAAATTCATCAGGCTTAAGCCATGTTTCAGTCAGGCCAATCACATCAAGATTATGATCAGTGATTAGTTCATTGACCATACCTGCCTTGGAAGTGAGGGATCTAACATTAAGTAGACCTATTTTGAGATGTGAGGTATCACAATCTCTTTCAATAATGGCAGGAATGGAGGAGGTCTTTATTCCAGTGAGATTGCTAAGGCGAACACCGCCATGTTTATTTTTGCACAACCTAAGTCGAGGCACAGCCACGGTCTCAATGGGGATAGCTGAGCTGATTACACTGACTGTGCTAATGGCAGACTCCACTAAGCTGGCAGGCTAACAGCCTGCTGCCTGGCCTGCACCCTATTTCATTGTGGAGCTAGGGGAGTTAAAGCCCTGTCTATGTTCGTAGATAAGATGAGTGCACCCCTCCAGCTAGGATGGAGTCCGTCACTCCTCAACAGGCCAGGCTTGGTCCTGTTTGTGGGTGAATCCCAGAAAGAGGGCCAATTATCTACAAATTCTATCTTTTGGGAGGGGCAGAAAACAGTTTTCAACCAGCGATTGAGTTGTGAGACTCTGCTGTAGAGCTCATCACTCCCCCTAACTGGGAGGGGGCCAGAGACAATTACTCGATGCCGACACATCTTTCTAGCTGATTAACACGCTGAAGCTATGTTGCGCTTGGTGACCTCTGACTGTTTCATCCTAACATCGTTGGTGCCGACGTGGATAACAATATCCCTATACTCTCTACACTCACCAGCTTTAGCCAGCACCATCTTCAGATTAGCCTTAACGTCAGTAGCCCTGCCCCCTGGTAAAAAGTGTATGATCGCTGGATGATTAGTTTTAAGTCTAATACTACGGGTAATGGAGTCGCCAATGACTAGGGTTTTCAATTTGTCAGAGCTAATGGTGGGAGCCTTCGGCGTCTCAGACCCCGTAACGTGAGGAGTAGAGATCAGAGAAGGCTCGGCCTCTGACTTCGACCCGCTGCTTAATGGGGAGAACCGGTTGAAAGTTTCTGTCGGCTGAATGAGCGACACCAGTTGAGCATTCCTACAGCATTTCCCCCCAGAAGCCATGAGAAAGTTGTCCGGATGCGGGGACTGTGCGAGGGGATTTATACTACTATCTGTACTTACTGGTGGCACAGATGCTGTTTCATCCTTTCCTACACTGAAATTACCCTTGCCTAACGATTGCGTCTGAAGCTGGGCTTGCAGCACAGCTATCCTCGCCGTAAGGCGATCGTTCTCCTGTATATTATGATTACAGCGCCTGCAATTAGAAGGCATCATGTTAATGTTACTACTTAGCTTCGGCTGGTGGAGGTCCTGACGAACCACGTCCACATAAAGCTTCCGGAGTGAAAAAGTTGAATGAAAAAAAGTTGAGCGAGGGAAAAAAACGGAAAATATAAACGGTAATTTTAAAGTAAAAACCGTCAAGTTGTCAGGTGGCAAAGTAAGGTTAGCAACAAAAACACACAGCAGCACCTAGACATGTCTGAGTTTAAGACCTTTATTTTCCATCAGTACAAAAAAATATTTAGATGCTGTTCATATCACAATGCTGTTTAGACACGTTTGTGGCATCATACGTTCTGTTGCTACTGTTCCAATTGCAAATTTGAGATCGTATGCTGCAAGGACCACTCAACAATGATCACAAATATGTGATCGTACGCGTCAAAGGGTTAAAGTCCCCGGCCACTAGGAGCGCTGCCTCTGGATGAGCATTTTCTTGTTTGCTTATGGTCCTACACAGCTCGTTGAGTGCGGTCTTAGTGCCAGCTTCGGTTTGTGATGGTAAATAGACAGCTACCAAAAATATAGATGAAAACTCTCTTGGTAAATACTGTGGTCTACAGCTATTCATGAGATACTCTACCTCAGGCAAACAAAAACCTCGAGACTTCCTTAATATTAGATTTTGTGAACCAGCAGTTATTGACAAATAGACACAGACCGCCAACCCTTGTCTTACCGGAGGCAGCTGTTCTATCTTGTCGTCGTTCAGCCACGACTGGGTGTAACATAAGATATAACAGTTTTTAATGTTTCGTTGGTAGGATAGTCTTGATCGGAGCTCATCCAGTTTGTTATCCAATGATGGTAGAGGCGGGTTACTCACTCGCCGTCGGATTCTTACAAGGCACCCCGACCTACGTCCGCTATATCTCTGTCTCTAATTCATGCGAATGATTGGGATTTTGGGCCTGGTCCGGTGTTTGATGTAAATCCTTTGCGTCCGACTCGTTAAAGAAAAAAGCGTTTGTCCAGTACGAGGTGTGTAATCGGTGTTCTGATATCCAGAAGCTATATTCGGTCATAAGAGATGGTGGCAGAAATATTATATACAAAATAAGTTACAAATAATGCAAAAAAATACACACAATAGCACAATTGGTTAGGCGACCGTAAAACGGCAGCCATCTCCTCAGGCGCCATTAATATCATCAAGTGCAGCGTCTGGATACTCCTTATTAATGACATGAAACCAACAAATATTTTTTACATAATTCTTATAAGAGTCACAGCATAATCTTTTGTATGATCTCTTATATACTATTTTAGGCACAGCTTTTGGAACTTTGGCTTCCCTGGATATAGCCGCTATATTGTAATCACTGCATCCAATGGGTAGGGATACAGCTTTAGAACAAAGTTCTACAGTATTAGTAAAAATGTGATCGATACATGTGGATGATCTTGTTCCTGTAGTGTTTAATAAACACCCTGGTATGTTGATTAATAACCTGAACCAGGTTACAGGCACTGGTTACAGTGAGACGTTTCCTCTTGAGCAGACAGCTTGATGAAAACCAGTCAATATTCAGGTCCCCAAGAAAGTAGACCTCTCTGTTTACATCACTTACACGTTCAAGCATTTCACACATATTATTTAGATACTGACTGTTAGAACTTGGTGGCCTATAGCAACACCCCAAAAGAAAAAGCTTTAGATGTGCCCAGTGAACCTGCAACCACAACACTTTAGTAACACATGACCTAAGATCTTCTCTAAAGGATATGACTCTGAATATATACAGCAACACCTCTCCCATACGCATTTCTGTCACTTCTACAGCTACTGCTGTATCATCAAATTAATTACCTTAGTGAGTCTCAGAAATGGCTAATATATGAATGTTATCTGATGTTAGCAAGTTATTGAATACATGAACCTTTTTTCTATGATTACATATATTATTAATATATGTAGTGTATTTGGTCAGCGTTACAACTTAGCTGTAGTCAACAGAGCATTGATAGTGATTCACAAGCCGAGAGAGCATTGAAGAAGATGAGGTGGTTGAATTCATTAACAGTGAGTACGTTATCAGTATAATGTCAAAATCAATCTTTAATTGGCATATGCACAGGATAAAATGCGATGTATACAGGAATATGACATTGCATGGTACCATGTACTATTGAAGTAATCATTTGTTTCATGTTATCCCATTGTCAATCTATAATGTGCAGGACAGCTTGGTCCTGTTGGATGGAGGAAACAGTCAGCCATAGATGATGACGAAGATCCAAACCCATCAGCATGTCAATTTGACGTTCTACCTGCTACACCAGAAACCAACCAAACCAACTTTATTTCTGATTATTTCAATTCAGAAGATAGAATGCATACGTGTGTCATCCATTGAGAATTTACCTTCTGTAGCAGGGCTGTAAAGATACATTGCTGTCATTTCGGCTCTATTGACCTCCAGGCAGTGCTTCATTCGAACAGGATCCGGCACCTCTCAGATTTCATTTTCACAGATCCAGTACCTCCCGGGGCATGATTTATTCATTGTTTCAGTGTTCGCACTGTAAACATACTAATAAAAGTTACCACAGTTAAATCAAGTTGCCTCGTTATTTCTCCCGCCCCACAGAAAAACCATCACATAAAAAAAATCACATAAATGCTCGGGACCCTTCTGTGTAATCAAGAGCATCCACCGACGAAGTGCTCAGAGCAGGTGCAAGTTGGACGGAGGCTCAGTTCAAGATCAAGCAAATGTATGGCTTGTCATGCAAAATGTTAAACTGGGCAGTACAACATGCAAAAAGGTAGGGAGCTTGGGTCTAGAAACGACTGGAGGGATTAAACTAGCAAAATAATGGGTGGAACGTACAGTAACGTCCTCCACCTCCGATGTAAAAACAACAACAAAGAGCCCTCAGAAAATAGGTTTTTGAACATGCCCGAACTAATGCGCATTTAGTGGCAGCTATCATTGTAGACAATGTTAAAGAGGACACCCAGGTTATAGTTAACACTCAAAATTAAAAAATAGACACTACAGCCAGAGTCTTCATAAGAGCCTTAGAATGTGTATAAACGTCACAAACACAGGCTCGTTCATGGCTTTGAGAAAGAAATTGACAGTCAGGAGTTAAATGGACTTGACATGGGAAAAGTTATTGTGGTAGGTTTTGAAACCTAAGGTAGGAACACATTTTTCCTTTACAAACTTGTTCTCTACTGTGAAGTTCAACTGAATATGTGCATCATATTATCACATAGGCAGGAGGCCTATATATTCTCATATGTGTTCTGCTGTAGCCTAGATTGGTTTATTTTATTTTGAACTTGTATTCGAATATTGTGATATTTGTTCTACTGCTGCATTGATGTCTTGAAAATCATGTATGTCCCACAGCTGAGTATGTGTGCATATGTGTATGGCGGGTGTTCTGCAGTGATGTCTAAAGTGCTTTGAAATAATCAGCACCTTGGAGAGTGCTCTCCATTTCACCACCATAGTTAGAAGGCTACTTGGCTGTTTACTCTGTCTGCTACGCTGCTACGTTGTGTTTGTCACTTTTTTCCTCATACATTCCGTTACCTCAGAGCCCCTGGATAGCCCCCCCTCAAGCGCTCACTATGTGTTCCAGGGCCTCCCAATTTACAAATGAACCTCCAGTGTCTTTTCTGTAGGGAAGCTAATTATCCATAATTTAAGACATTCCTGGGAGTGTGTAAAATTAAACTTTTTATTACCAAATAATTGTTGTATGTTCTCTATAGTTATGTACTTGAAAATGTATCAATTGACCAATTCGGCACATTTGGGCAGACTTGATACAACATTTTGAACAGCAATGCAATGGTTCATTGGATCAGTCTAAAACTTTGCACATACACTGCTGCCATATAGTGGCGAAAATATAAATTGCGCGTAGACTCCTAAGTATATAATGGCCTTTCTTTTGCATTTCAAAGATGATGGATAAAAAAAATTGAAAACACATGGTTTTTTCTTTGTATTATATTTTATCAGATCTAATGTGTTATATTCTCCTACATTAATAGTCATTTTTGTAGTTTTTAACCAAGCATGTTCTTAAGTAGCTAGCTGTATATGTCTTGTATATGTCAAGCTGTAGTTGTCATTGTCAATTGTTTTTAGAAAACATTCATTTACTATTACCTTAAAGTTTACGTTTTTAATTATGAATTTATGTGGCCATTTTTTTATCATGCACCATGTAGTCCAAGTCATCCATGGTTTTGTTACTCCGGCAATGTTGATGCTGGTGGGTGACAAAAAAATCATAACCCTGGAATGTATTTAAATCACTTATTAGCGCAGGTGTCAATGGCCTTTCCAAACCAAGTTTTCATTGTATTAATTTTAACTCAATATAATTTCTCTAGTTTCATCAGGAAAAGGGAAAATACTTGTAACGAGTTTAATGTCAACCATTCTGTATGAACAAACGTTTCCTACCAAGCCTTTTGTTAGTGGTGCTAGCTACAGAATGTTAGACCAGATACTGTGATTTAGCCAAAGATTTTTGGGATCCGTTACAGGGAGTTACAGGATAGGTACTAGAACAGAGAATCTTCAACCAACCTTAGCTTGGCGATAGTCTTCATCCTCAATTCTTGGAAACAGGAGTCTCATAAAATGTCTGTGTCCAGTTGCAGGGGGTCCGTTTGAATTTAGAAAAGGCTCTGGTATTAAAATAACTTTTTGACTCCATAAAGTAATCCAATAATGTGGACGCCACCATGTTGTCTATTTCAAGTCTTCTCTCATTGATCAAGACAGTTGGGTGTCCACCCCAAATTGCTACGTGTCATTATGACAGACACCTAGCCTTTGTTGGTTTGGTGTAGGCTAGACCATGTTAGACTTTCATGGGCTTGGTGTTGGCTAGCTCATGTTGGGCTAGGTGTGGGCTGGCCCATGTTGGTCTGGTGTGGTTTAGCCCATGTTAGGCTGGTGTGAATTCAAGTCTTCTCTCATTGATCGAGACAGGTGGGTGTCCACCCCAAAGTGCTGTATGTCATGATGACAGACACCTAGCCTGTGTTGGGCTTGTTGTGGGCTAACCCGTGTCGGGCTGGTGTGGGCTTGCTTTGGGCTAACCCTTGCCCACCTTCCCCACTGAGTACCCACATGGGGATAATGAGGTCATGTTTGCTGGGTTAGCTAAAAAGTATACAAATACAAACGTTACCCGCACCCAAATTTCCATCCAAGTCCAGCACTGGGCACATTGAATGATCACTATCAAACACATCAGCAAGTGACCAACCATAAAGGGTTTAGGAGGGCAAGTGTTCTTTCAACATAACATTGGCGACATGTGTGTTAACAAGTCCGGTCTGTCTCACTGTCCATACGATTGGATAGAGCGCAATCAGCACAGCTGTTTCTCTATGCATGACAATTCTCCCAAGGTGATACTTCCGTGTTAGTGGGCAAGTTTGCATGATCTAAATGAAAACCCAATCCAATATAAGTCGTGACAAACTCGGTTACACAATACTCCGTTTTGGAATCTGCTGACTATATGACCAAAATGATCCTACTTGTACTTTTTAGTACATTTTGGCATTGCAATGTTTCTGACTATTCTCGATATCAACCAGAGAAGTTAGTTCATGCGTTCAGTTGACCTTTAAGGTTAGGAGGACACCACGAGTGGGCTAAGAGCAGGGCAGCAGTCAACAGTCATAATTATACAGCTAGGTCATAATGGTGGTGCAACAAATGATCCCATCATGGCAGGTGGGGGAGGTAAAGTTAGCAAACACAGAAGGTTGGTGTTGGCTAGAAAAGAGACAGACGGCAGAAATCATCTCACAGAACACAGCTTGAGGGGGAGCTGATGAGTTTTCGTTTAGTTTGTTCTGCTCTTCTTCCTAGCCAGCATCCCTCTATTTCTCTCTCTCTCTTTCTCTCCCTCCGGCTCAACCTCAAATCCAACCTCTCTCTATATCTCTCGCTCCCTCCATTCTCTCCCTCGGCTCAGCCTCCAAATCCATCCTGGCTCTCAATTCTCAGTGTAGCCAGCATACAATCACAATCCCCGTTTCGCCATGGAGGCTAGGAACAAGGCGAGGAGCTGGGGGGGTCGTGTTTAACATCTTGGTTCTTCTCGCCTTTCGTCGCCGCCGTGGGGAGGAGAGGCTTGGCAGGCTTGGCAGGAGCAGGGCTCCACAATCAACATGAGGTGATGGCCATCTGGATTCGTGGAAAATAGCAAATACCACACGCTGCTCTGGGTTCTATCTGTCTGCCTCAGAAATGGTACCCTATTCCCTATGAAGTGCAGTATTTTTGACCAAAGCACTACAGGGAATAGGGTGCCATTTGGGACAAAGTCTCTGCCCCTCTCCAACCATTCCCCAACTGGTCCAATACACACACAGACCCACCATCACCCACCATCATAACACCCAGATTAAATAAAATAAACAATCTGTCCTGGCTGTGTATGGAAGAGGTGATGTGTCCTGAACGATTGCCTTAAACAGAGAGGTGATTCGCTTTGTCCTCTCTTATTTATAGAAGTGTTTATCTTCACAAGGAATAAACTGTCGAAGGCCAGGCCATGCGGGGGGTTCAGTCATAAAGGGAGTAGAGAGTTTGTGAAACAGTCAAGGCTCTGCTTGTTTTTCCATACACTGTGGTGGGGAAGTGCCTCTGTCATGGTGCGTTGTTATTCCTTGCAAGCCTGCCCCCCTCCCTATGATCTGTTAAAGCAAACTCAAACCTAGTATGAGCCATGCTGTAAGGGCCATCCAACAAATTGGGTGAAGGCTCATTGGAAGAGAGTATAAGACATTGTCATGTATTTGAACTCAGGTCTAGTCTACACAATGTTAGTGTCCCAAGGCATAAATTATGTGTGCTTTCTCTTGACTTTGGTCTTTTGTCCTGAAACATACTTGGCATAGGAAATGGCCGCTAGGAAGGTAGCTTGGTGGGGGTCTAAGTCGTGGGAGGAGATAGCTAAATTTGAAATTGTATGAAATGTCCCACAGCAGTAGGTGGCCAGTTTTCAATTGCTCTTTCTGTATACATTTGAGAACAGGAATCTGTTTGTCAAACCGAGACATACGGTAAAATGATTTTGTGTAAGATCTGTGATATGTCATGATCTGTGTCTAAAATGCCACCTCATTCCCTACATAGTGCTCTTCTGTCTCTTTCTCTCTGTCAATTTACTTTCTGTCTCTCTCTCCATTCACTTTCTCTCTTGGTATACTCTTATCCATAACTATGTTACACTCTCTATCACTCGCAATCTATCTGTCTCTGGTGTTAACAGTTTGAAAGCAGTCTCCTTGTAAATCAATTCCCTGCCTGTTTAACTAATTGACGGCGATTGTGAAGCCATGTGTAATTTATTCCCAGGCCTGATCCATCACCCAATCGATCCCATTGACATCTGAATGCTTCCGCGTTTCGATGCGTGTTTATCACAGCACCACAGCAGAGAACAACTGATATGCGGGAGATGAGAGAGATGGGCTTGATAGAACACTCCCGCAGTGTCTCAAAAGACATTGTCTTATTCCCTTTATAGTTCACTACTTTAAACAGAGGTGTGTGTGTGTGTGTGTGTGTGTGTGTGTGTGTGTGTGTGTGTGTGTGTGTGTGTGTGTGTGTGTGTGTGTGTTCTGGTCGAAAGTAGTGCACTGTATATAGAATAGGGTGCTATTTTGGGATGCAGCCTCAATCTCAATCATGGCCTCTCTCTCATGCCAAATGGTTTTCATCACAGGCTCTTACTAAATAGCTATTGTTTAGATGTTATACATTTTGTTAGCCTATAATGCTAGTATGACAGGATTTAGAGGATGGAATCCTTGACATAAATAAGGGCAACTTAATGTAAAAAAAACAGTACATCAACAATTGTATTTTGTGTTTGATTTTGGCATTTTGTGTTTGATGAAAGACCCTTATACTATTACATTACATTAAAGAGAGAGAGGTTGATTAATACACAATGTAAAAGAGCAAAGCTTCCAACCGAATGACTCACCACTCAGGCCCCCCAGTCTAGTCCATGTCCCTGACAACCGAGATGGCAACTGCTGCTACGGTGACGGCTAGCCGAATCCATTTGGCGCCTGAGAAGACACAAACACAAGCTGTCTGTAGGGACTAAGGTGGGCTTCAATCAGCTAAAAGGTGATAAAACATAATTAATTCAATCACTCGCTCTCTCTCTCTCTCCCTCCCGCCATCCCCTCCACCTCATCTGAAAGGAAGGGGAAAGGCAGGATACTACAGAGAGCTTCTCTCTCTTCAGGGCTATTTCTGTATTAGTAAGCACTAGCTGCCATTCTGGGAACTCTTCTCCTCTCCCTGGTGCCCTGGTTCTATAGGGAATCCATACACTAGTCTGCTAATAGAAGAAGACTTTGCTTTAATTCTAAAGGCTTTCTGAGATTTCCTCTGCAATCCATCCATCTAGCAAATTCAATAAGGCACATCTGATATCTGCTAAAGCACTGGTTTTGATAAGATGATTCCTGAAACCCTTTTCATTTAATTGGGTACATGATGCACACACACACACTCACAGGCATAGAACAGCCTCACACAAATCAGCATGTGTATGGTCACATGATAAGAAACAAAGCAGTGATGGCTTCCTATCCACCCTGATGTCCATTGTCATTAGTAGTGGTAGGGCTAGGCATCAAAGCAGTACGGCAGATTGGGAAATGACACTAACAGGTTTAGAAGTGTGTATGTGTGTGTGTTTGTTTATGTGTGTGTGTGTGTGCATGTATGTGACAGACATATAGCGCTTCTTAACAACCTCACACTCTCTCATAGACCATTAACACCAGGGCCGGATGACTGCACCAGCCACCCTCCATCCACCCGTCAGGGTCAAGTGGTCTGCGATTAAACCGCCGAAACGCCACACAAACACACACACACTCTCACACACATACACACAAGCCCTTCCCGTATGCGTGCCTCAGCCTAGGGCAGAGTGGGTGAGAGACTGTGAGGGGCAAATGAGTTAGTACTGTATCAATTTCTCATCAAACAGGCCTGATGTATGAGGCAGTGTTAATTTGCTATGGAAAGATGGAGATGGATAGACAGTGGATGGGAAAACATGCAAAGATGAGGAGGGCGTGTGTAATTTTGTTTGCTTGTTTGTGTGCATGCACATGTGTTCCTGCCTGTGCATGTGAATGTGTATTTAACTGAGTACATTTGAGAACATGTACAATGGCATTCTGTAAGCAGAGCCAATATCCCCAAAGGCAGTCCTCTCTCCCACATGGAAAAGGAAGGTGTTCACACAAGAACAATGTCTATACGACAGAGATTTTTGTTTCAGCATCAATCCGGCTGTGTCACAAATGGCACCCTATTCCCTATATAGTGCCCTACTTTTGACCAGGGCTCTGACGTGGTTTAACTTCTTTGATATAGGGGGCAGCATTTTCACTTTTGGATGAATTACGTGCCCATAGTGAACTGCCTCCTACTCTGTTCCAGATGCTAATATATGCATATTATTATTACTATTGGATAGAAAACACGCTGAAGTTTCTAAAACTGTTTGAATTATGTCTGTGAGTATAACAGAACTCATATGGCAGGCACAAACCTGAGAAAAAATCCAAACAGGAAGTGAGAATTCTGAGAGTGGTCGATGTTAATGTCATCGCCTATTCAATTCCCTGTAATATATGGATCTGTTTGCACTTCCTACGCCTTCCACTAGATGTCAACAGTCAGTAGAACGTGGAATGAAGCTTATACTGTGTTGTGGGACCGGATGGGAGGTGTTTGAGTCAGTGGTCTGGCAGAGTGCCAGTTCTTGGTCACGCACATTCCTCATGTTTTCGTCATGCGTTCCATTGCTTATAGAGACTGAAAAGAATGCTCCGTTTGGAACGTTATTGGATATATATGATAACAACATCCTGAAGATTGATTCTCTACTAAGTTTGACCAGTTTATTCGACTTGTAATATAACTTTTTGAAGTTTTCGTCCGATGTTTGCCTGCATCTGCGCGAGCGTTTGGACATGTGTACTACACATGCTAGCAAAATTAGCTAATTGGACATAAGTAATGGACATTATCGAACAAAACAACGATTTATAGTGGAACTAGGATTCCTGGCACTGCATTCTGATGAAAGATCATCAAAGGTAAGGGAATATTTATGATGGTAATTTCGTATTTCTGTTGACTCCAACATGGCGGAGAAATGTTGTGTATTTCTGAGCGCCGTCTCAGATTATTGCATGGTATGGTTTTTCCTAAAGTTTTTTAAAAATCTGACAGCGGTTGCATTAAGAACAAGTGTATATTTAATTATATGTAAAACATGTATCTTTCATCAAAGTTTATGATGAGTATTTCTGTTATTTGACGTGGCTCTCTGTAATTACTCCGGATATTTTGGAGGCATTTCTGAACATGGCGCCAATGTAAACCGAGATTTGTGGATATAAATATGCACATTATCGAACAAAACATAAATGTATTGTGTAACATGATGTCATATGAGTGTCATCTGATGAAGATGTTCAAAGGTTAGTGATTAATTTTATCTCTATTTCTGCTTTTTGTTACTACTATATTTTGCTGGGAAAATGGCTGTGTTTTTCTGTGGCTATGTACTGAGCTAACATAATTGTTTGGTGTGCTTTCCCCTTAAATCCTTTTTGAAATCAGACATGTTGGCTGGATTCACAACATGTGTAGCTTTAATTTGGTGTCTTTCATGTGTGATTTCATGAAAGATAGATTTTTATAGTAATATATTTGAATTTGGCGCGCTACATTTTTTTCTGGATTTTGGCCAAGTGGGACGCTACCGTCCACCTATCCTAGAGAAGTTAAGAGAATTTGGAAGTATGTCCAACCAGCCTCACAAACGCAGACCACATGTAACCTCATGTAACCACGCAAGACCAGGATCTCCCCATCCGTCTTTTTCACTTGCGGGATTATCTGAGACAAGCTGATGAAACTGTGGGTTTACATAAACAAAGCATTTCTGCACAAACTGTCAGAAACTGTCTCAGGGAAGCTCATCTGTGTGCTCGTCGTCCTCATCCGGGTTTTAACCTGACTGCAGTTCGGCGTTGTAACCGGCTTCAGTAGGAAAAACGCTCACCTTCGATGGCCACTAGCACCCTGGGGAAGTGTGCTTTTCATGGATGAATCCCGGTTTCAACTGTACCGGGCAGATGTCAGACAGCGTGTATGGCGTCGTGTGGGCAATCGGTTTGCAGATTTGTCAAATGGCGGTGGGGTTATGGTATGGGCAGACATAAGCTATGGACAATGAACACAATTGCATTTTATCAATGGAAAGGTGAATGCACAGAGATACAGTGACGAAATCCTGAGACCTATTGTTGTTCCATTCAACCGTGCGCCATCACCTCATGTTTAATCAAGATAATGCACTGGATCTGTATACAATTCTTGTAAGCTATAGATGTCCCTGTTCTTCCATGGCCTGCATACTCACCAGACATGTCACCCATTGAGCATGTTTGGGATGCTCTTGATCGACGTGTATGAGAGCGTGTTCCAGTTGCCGCCAATATCCAGAAACTTCGCACAGCCAATGAAGAGAAGTGGGAGAACATTCCACTGGTGACAATCCACAGCCTGATCAACTCTGTGCAAAGGACATGTGTCACGCTGCATGAGGCAAATGGTGGTCACACCAGATACTGGCTGATTTTCAGATCCACGCTGGTTTTCAGATCCAGATCCAAGGTAAATGTATTCCCAGTCGTGAAATCCATAGATTAGGGTCTAACGAATTCATTTCAAATGACTTAATTCCTTATATGAACTGTACCTTAGTAAAATCTTTGAAATTGTTGCATGTTGAGTTTATATTTTGTTCAGTGTAGTTCTCTCCTTATTCATTCCCCGTGTGACCTGAACATAAAGTTGTTATCACACTACTCAACAGCACGGACGACAGTTGGTAACAGTTGGTGATGAACAGAAGACAATGAATGTAGCTAACATTATCCTGATCCTCACACATTGGGTTCTTGTGGAGAGAGGGAAAGAGAGGTAGAGAGAGTTTCAATGTTTTCTATTTCTTTATCAGCATTTTTGTGTCAGCTCTTAGATGGCAACCATGAACAGCAGAGAGAGGATCAGAGAGAGAGTGATAGAGCGAGAGAAAGAGAGAGATAGATAGATAGGTAGAGCGAGAAAGAGACACAAGGGCGTCATGCACCCCAAAAATCCTTTGGGGTACAACGTTTTTGGGGATGGCTCGGGGGTGGTCTGGAGCCATCGGGAAGTTGGAGAATTTTGCATTTTTCAAACACCTGAAACAGCTTTTCCCTGCAATCTAGAGCCGTAGTCATTGTCATGACTGTCCTGTGAGGATCACAATGGATCAGATCAGCTTGGCAATGGCAATAACCACAGGGAACTGGGGTGTGTGGGTGTGTGTGGGGGGGGGGGGGGGGGTGACACCTATACACCCGGTCGTAAACTAAGCAGGAGAGGACTCTCTCTCTCTACCCTCCAGTGTTGGCTAAAGGAACGTCCCTTTGTCTCTAGAGACTTTTGCCCGCCCGAAACTCTAACATTTAACAAGTGGATAATGGAACAATAATTCTAACATAAAGAATGTGGGGAATGGTCAGTGGGGAGATGTAGAAAACTAATGTCATATCGTTTTTCATGTTGTGACGTCAATAAAAACTGTATGTACAAAGGAAAAGAAACCCCCTTTATCGGTCAAGTTTCCACCCATGGAGACCCGACAACCAACGTTGTACATAGGATATGAAAAATGCTGAAAGTATATTTGTTAAGATATGAATGTGATTTTAGGAGTCATAAGAGAAAACTTCTAATCATATCCTTTGCATATTGAGTAGCCACACCCCGAGTGAGGTCAGAAGAGCGTGTCAGACGGACGGAGCCATCCCTTTTGGCCAGAGTCCATAAAAAGCCTTTGTAGCAAAATGAACGTTAGACCAGAAAAGGGTGGAGCGGTCGCTACATATCTGAAATAGTTTGAACTTTGAACCTCAACACGAGGTGAAGAAAATGAACTCACCTACCAGACCAGGAAATCTCCAGTCTGCAGCTGCACGTGTAAAGTGGTTTGGAACTTTGACTGTCTACCCGAGGTGGAGAGAGGAGAACTCCCCTCTCAGACAATCACTGGCACAGCTAAGTAACTGTTACATGATTAATTTAAACAGGTAACAATTAAACCTAGTTAGTGGATGAAATTAATAACAGTCATCAGATTAATGAAAGTAAAATCACAACATCATAATGCTAAATTCTATGTAAAAAAAGAATGAAACATTTTCTGCATATCTAAAAATATATTTTTTTTTGAAAGAAACTACAGACCTGGCTGTTCAGGCAAGATTAGTTATGCAGAGAAGCATCTCTGTTAAAATCTGGGTAAAAGATTGAAAGGAATGTGAGTACATTTAGTCAATGCCTGCTTTTCTAAAGTCTATCAACCTTGCCAGCAGGTATGCCAGCTAAGATAATTAGGCAAGCTAGCTGCTCTGACTTGATTATGAGCCTGAAATGGCTACTTGGTAGCTAGTTCTGAGGTTGGGAGATTGGAAACTTATCTGGGTTCGCTAAAGCCAACTTAATAAAATTGCTTGGTGAGTAGTAATGCAGAGAACCCCAAAAGATACTGGACAAATCTGAGAGGGCATGTGTCCCTGTGCCCCCTATTGGCAGGAAGCCTCTGCACACACAGGGCATGGATCCAGGCAGTGCGGCAGTGTCTGCCTCTCTGTGTATAATTATATTTCTACATTTCTCTCATTGTCCTATACCCTTATACAGTATAATGCACAGAATTTATTATATGTATTTTTGGACCTGGCTGTTCAGGCCAGATTAGTTATTAACAGGGCTTAATTGCTTATTCCTCTCCCTTACTCAGCATTGCATTATACTAAACCAAATACATTAGAAATAGG
Source organism: Salvelinus alpinus (assembly GCF_045679555.1). NCBI lineage: Eukaryota > Metazoa > Chordata > Actinopteri > Salmoniformes > Salmonidae > Salvelinus > Salvelinus alpinus. The sequence continues at coordinate 82,469,997 of NC_092093.1, forward strand.
TAATTGCCTTTAGGGAACATTCAAACAAATCGGCTGCCTTGTTTTTATATGAAAAAAAGGAGGCTGAGCAGAACTGGCTGTTGCTCATAAAAGCTTCTGATAATACCGTTGTTGTCCAGATACCACTGTTGATACTGTGTGCGTCCTAAAAGGCATCCTATTCCATATGTGGTGAACTACTTTTGACCAGGGCCCAAAAGGATTAGGGTGCCATTTGGAATGCAAACGCTGAAGAAGCTCTTTGAAATGGGGCAGGGCGACAGATTCCATCCATGCTCATACATGACCACATACAGTACATGTCTTTCCACATGACAACTTTTATGAGAACTATGTCTGAGTAAGAGATTAATAGAAGAATACATGAACACAATGAATGTAATATTATCCTGCATCTCACACAAATGCACATGTCTGTTTTTCCACATGAGACTACCTTTATGAGTACTACATTTTAACGGAAAACTGTGATTTATACAGTCATTTTGGTAAAGCATTCTCACTCATGGGCAACAAATATAGCCTCTCACATTTCTCACTTCCCAAAAATGTTAAAACAACAATACCATGCACCTACTAGTAGTCAAAAGGTTTTTGGCGCCCCAAAGATACAGTATGTTACTGTGTTCTGTCAGTTTGGATTACAGTACCATTTGAAATACAGCAATTGTTTCCCCACCCACAACATTTTCCCACAATGGAGTGAAAGCATGAGTGCATGGATTATACACTGAGGGTAGAAAACATTAGGAACACGTCCTAATATTGAGTTGCACCCCCTTTTGAGTTGCAAAAGAGGGTGCAACTCAGTATTAGGAAAGTGTTACAAATGTTTTGTACACTTAACCTTAAACGGTTGAGTATTTTGCCATGTCCTGGTCTGTTTTGCCCTGTAGTTGCTGCCAGTTTGGAAGCATTTGTTAAGGCCTCTAGAAGTGCAATTGATACAAACACCAAATAAGAATTAATGTGCAAACACTTTACCTAGCAGCCAACCTGCTTGCACCAATCCCTTATAATTACAGTAAAATGCTGTGACATACAAACCACTCCCTTAATGAATGTGCTTAATCCATTCTTTAATTTATTCATTAATTCTGATTACGGTAGCATTTACTTTTTTACAGAACAGTGCAGTAAATGTTATGGTATTGTACTGTGTGTCATTACACAGTATTTGAGTTGATACCCTATTTATAGTACAGAAGGTGTACTGTAATATGCAATACAGCATTTTTTTTTGTGCTACCGAGCGGCCTGTAAGCTATGGCCAAATTCACAGAAACCCCTTTACAGTGGGGTTAGTATGTCTCAGTAAGAGTGAAAGATTTCATCCATGCTCTTAACCACCACATGTCTATTTTTTTCACAACATACCTGAGAACTATCTGATTGTCATGTATATGTCTTTCCACATGCCGCAACCTTTATGAGAAAAATGTCTAAGTAACCGTTGGTGATGAACAGAAGACAATGCATGTAGCTAGCATTATCCTGATCCTCACACATTGGGTTCTTGTGGAGAGAGGGAAAGAGAGGTAGAGAGAGACCTGGGGTGGTGGTTCATCACAACGGCATGTTGTGTGCTGTCCGTTTTCAAGCTGCAATGAAAAGACACTGAAACATGAGCCAACACTGTGGAGAGGAGACAAAGACGACACTGACCTAACGGAAGAGAGAACTAAAGGAAAATAAATAAGAGACAGACAGAGGGAGAGAAAGAGAGAGAGAGCGAGGGGGAACAGAGGAGGAAAGAAGAGAGGAGAGAGAGAGATGCGTCATTCCCCCCTCCCATTTCCATAGTCTCAAGGACATGTACTTCTGTGTTAATTTCTGATGAAGGAGGATGTCTTCTTTGCAGAGATAACGCTAACACACGTACCGTAGTGGTGTCTACAAAAGCTGAAAAAGCCTTGTCTCTTTATGGGGGTGACAGGCTGGGATGGGCACACCACACACACACACACACACACACACACACACACACACACACACACACACACACACACACACACACACACACACACACACACACACACACACACACACACACACACACACACACACACACACACACACACACACACACACAGCCACACACACAAAATCCGCTCCCCCTCCGGCTGTGTGCCTGATCCTCACAGGTAGCGTGGTGGGGTAGGCCTGACTAGATGTCTTATGAAGGCCTGGTTGTGTGCGTGTGTGTGTCTGCTCCTGCCTATGCCACTAGTGGTAATACGGGCAGACAGCAGCATATTTGCTGTGGATCATCAACTCTGACACAGCTGTTGATCTCACTCGAGGTAGCGAGGAGCAGAATATGTACCTGCGAGGCAGACCTAGCCACACATCTATCCACAGAGACGGAGACAGGGAGAAGGGCAGGAGGAGAAAAGCTATGCATAGCCCTGCCAAAGAGAGCGGGAAGGAGAAGAGAAGGAGAGGAGGGGGAGGAAGAGTTGTCTGTAGCAGAACGCGTACCTGAGAGACAAAGCTATTCACAGCCCCGAAACACAGAGGGTGAAAGGGAGGATGTTTTACATTACCTTAGGCCTCCTCAGTCCCCTTCACAAACTCTCAAAAAACCAACACACACATGTACATACACAGAGCCCCTTTGAGCAGGAAGGCCACTCTCAACTGCCTAAAGAAACATATATACTCTGAGTGTACAAAACATTAGGAACACCTGCTCTTTCCAAGACATAGCCTGACCAGGTGAATTCAGGTAAAAGCTATGATCCCTAATTGATGCCACTTGTTAAATCCACTTCAATCAGTGTAGATGAAGGGGAGGAGACAGGTTAAAAAATATATTTTAAAGCCTTGAGAAAATTGAGACATGGATTGTGTATGTGTGCCATTCAGAGGGTGAACAGGCAAGACAAAAGATTTAAGTGCCTTTGAATGGGGTATGGTAATAGGTGCCAGGCGCACTGGTTTGAGTGAAGAACTGCAATGCTGCTGGGTTTTTCATGCTCAACAGTTTCCCGTGAGTATCAAAAATGTTCCACCACCCAATGGACATCCAGCCAACTTTAGACAACTGTTGGAAGCATTGGATTCAAAATAGGCCAGCATCCCTGTGGACCCATCCCTGTGAGTCAGGTCCTTGAGGAGCTACTTAGGCCATAATTAAAGATGCAACAAAAGCTCTGTCAATTGTTGATTCACTCGTCTTCCCGTGCACTTCACCTTGCATTAGGCCACAAAGCTCAGTCTAGCATACTCTCAGCACAGGGCTGGTGTATATTCACATACATTACATACACTCTTATGAAACTACTGACATACTAGGTCTACATTACATACACTGTTATATCAACAAATGTATGTATTAGGTTTAGATCAAGCCCAATTGTTTAGATGATATGGCTTCTCTATGGAAAGGGCAATATGACCTACCAGTATGGTACTATTTTGGTGCCACTTTTAGTTTGTTTTGACTAACCAAAACAGTAACGATGTGCTAAAAAAAACTAGAATGAAACCACTTTTAGTCATTCAGCTTTATGAGCAGAAAGTGGTCATCCATCTTAACGGTCTGTGAAGGACATAGAGAGACTGAGATAGGGAGCGATTGAATATGTCCGTAAACACACCAGCCAGCTCATCTGCGCATTCTCTGAGGACGCGGCTAGGGATGCCGTCTGGGCCGGCAGCCTTGCGAGGGTTAACACGTTTAAATGTCTTACTCACGTCAGCCACGGAGAAAGAGAGGGGTGGCCTGCAGTCCTTGGTAGCGGGCTGTGTCGGTGGCACTGCATTTATTCTCAAAGTGGGCAAAGAAGGTGTTTAGTTTGTCTGGAAGCAAGACGTCGGTGTCCGTGATGTGGCTGGTTTTCCTTTTGTAGTCCATAATTGCCTTTAGACCCTGCCACATACGCCTCGTGTCTAAGCTGTTGAATTGTGACTCCACTATACCGACATTTCGCTTGTTTGATTGACTTGTGGAGGGACTAACTACACTGTTAATATTCAGCCATATTCCAAGTCATCTTTCCATGGTTGAATGTGGTGGTTCGCGCTTTCAGTTTTGTGCGAATGCCTCCATCTATCCACGGTTTCTGGTTAGGGTAGTTTTTAATAGTCACAGTGGGTACAACATCTCCAATGCACTTCCTCATAAACTCACTCAACCAAGTCAGCGTATAAATCGGTGTTATTCTCTGAGGCTTCCCAGAACATTTCCCAGTCTGCGTGATCAAAACAATCTTGAAGCGTGGATTCCGATTTGGTCAGACCAGTGTTGAATGGTCTTGTTGGGTACATCCTGTTTGAGTTTCTGCCTGTAGGACGACCGGAGCAAAATGGAGTCTTGGTCCAATTTGCCGAAGGGAGGGCGGGGGAGGGCCTTGTATGCATCGCAATTAGAGTAGCGGTGGTCCAGTAGCCTTGTTCTCAAATTAGCGTTGTTAAAATCCCAGCTACAATAAATCCAGCCTCAGGATATTTATTTTCCAGTTTACATAGAGTCCAGCGAAGTTCCTTGAGGGCCATTGTGGTATCTCTTCGAGAATTCTCTTAGGAGATAATGTGGTCAGTATTTGATTGTAAGGAATTCTAGGTCAGGTGAACACAAGGACTTGTTATGATTACACCATGAGTCATTAATCATGAAGCATACACCTCTGCCCTTCTTCTTCCCAGAAAGATGTTTATTTCTGTCGGCACAATGCATGAAGAATCCCAGTGGCTGTACCGACTCCAACAACATATCCCGAGAGAGCCATGTTTCCATGAAACGGAGAATGTTACAATCTCTGATGTCTATCTGGAAGGCAACCCTTGCCCTAATTTCGTCCGCCTTGTTCTCTAGAGACTGGACATTGGCGAGTAATATACTCGTAAGCAGTGGCTGGTATGTACGCCTCCAAAGTCTGACCAGGAGGCCGCTCCATCTACCACTTCTGCGGCGACGTTGTTTTGGGTCGGACTCTGGGATTAGATCCAATATCCTGGGTGGTGGTCCGAACAAAGGATCCGCTTCGGGAAAGTCGTATTCCTGGTCGTAATGTTGGTAAGTTGATGTCGCTCTATTATCCAATAGTTCTTCCCGGCTGTATGTAATTAACACTTAAGATTTTCTGGGCTAACAATGTAGGAAATAATACATTAAAAACAATACTGCATAGTTTCCTAAGGACTCGAAGCGAGGCGACCATCTTTGTCAGCGCCATTTTGGTAATTTCCCCACATGACTTGAGTGAATGTGAGCGATACAGTACCTACCCTTGACTGTGGGGTATAATGCCATATTTGCATATTTCCCCACATGCCTTTCGAGTGAATGTGAGCGATACAGTACCAACCCTTGACTGTGTTTGTTGGTGACAAAGACATGATTGTTGCATTCAGTAAGTTGTTTCCGGAAGTCTTCACAAAAAGACTGCCTAAGTTGATATGTTTCTATTAAATGTAAACTGTTTATGACCACATGTATATTATACATTTCATAAGGAATTTAGTTATGGACTTGTTATACTCAGAAACTCTTAGATCATGTCAGACCTGGAAGACACAATACACGGGTTTGCCAAGCCATTAGTAATTATTGTCAGAATCCAGAGGGAGTCTAGCCAACAATGGGGACATTGGATCACTCACACCTGCACTCAGAATAACTGCTGTGGTGTAAGATTAAACAAACAAGACTACCTAAAGCATATTAATTGGACCAACCTTCTCAGTAAAGGGTGCAAGAAAGCCAAACCCTTACAGATTGGATTAGTTTAGAAAAATGAATATATCTTTGTACAGTATAAGATCAATTAGTCAATGTGCATGAGGATACATAGATATTAAAACTCTACCTACAACAAAGCATGCTGGGGAATATAATAATATGGCCCCTCCCGATGCCCTTTTTAATGGTAACTCAACACAGTCACATAATAATGCCACACGATTGAAAAAATTTTTTTTTCAATCAAATGTCCTATTCAGTTGTGCTAAAATGTAGGTAAGGTGACAGACATTCCTAACACTGATCTGAATAAAAGCCATGGAAAGTCACATCAATTTCTAATGACTAAATGCACTCCAAACATGACAATAGGAAAGTAAGCACTAGTGTTGAAAATCATAACACTTTGGAGATACAGGTGTTCTCCTGGTTGGAAACTGACTGGAAAAAGCTGATTCTCATATTTAATCTTGCAGCCTAAAAGCCCGTGTTTAAGATGAGACCACTTATTGACAGATCCAGATGCCTAATGTTTAAGTTTTAAACACTGATGTTTAAGTTATAAACGTGTCACATGTTTTATGGTTTTACAGTGTAGAAACCTCCTTGCTCCCACCGCCTCCCTCTAAGAATAGTAAGGATTCTATATTTACAGGTAGTAAGGAATCATGAGAGCATTATCTAACGTCTCAAATGGCACTTTATTCCCATGTAGTGCACTACTTTTGACTAAGGCGTGATTTGACTCTAAGGAATATTTTCCTTTCTTCTGGAGAAGAATGTCATAATAGGAAGGTACAGAAGTCCTAGAAATGTCACATTACCTTAAACTCATAGGTACACAGTACTGAGCCCCTGGTTGAAAGGGCAAAAGCTATAGAAACCTGAATGTGCTATAGACCTAGACTGTATCCCCCCCAAAAATCCTATTTAGTGCACTTTGACCAGAGGCCTATGGGAATTACAAACACTAGAGTTTTTGTCTTTTAGCCAAATATCCTAAAGATAAACACCCAAAGAGCAGACTAGACAGGGTATGTCAGCATCTCAGACTGGGTGATTCACAAAACTCCTCTGAATGCCTATCTGGTTGAGAAACATCTCTATTTCAGAAATAATTGAAAGTGACTGTTCTTAAAACCTTCCAGACTCGTAGCGATAGTCAGTCAGTTGTTTGGTAGGAGAGGATAACCCCTAACCCTAATCCAAATCCTTACCCTAACCTTAACCATAACCCTAACCTTAACCCCAAAACCTAACCTTAACCCTAAACCTAGCTCCTAAACCTAAAACCAACCATAGCTCCTAATCCTAATTCTAACCCTAACACTAATTATAACTTTACCCTAAACACCCTAGAAATAGCACAGTGTTCTAGTACATCATTAAATATGTTGGAAAAACAGGTGCCAAAGTATATTTTTATCAAGCTGACAAGGAGAGTATTGTTTTGTGTCTTTTTGTCTGGATGTTCTTTATCTTTGGGTGACCTCACCCATTGAGACCAGCATGTCCAGAGATACAACCTCTCTTATCATCACCCAGTGCCTGGGCCTGCCTCCGCTGTACCCGCGCCCCTCCATACCCCTGTCTGCACATTATGCCCAGAATCTATTCTACCACGCCCATAAATCTGCTCCTTTTAATCTTTGTCCCCAACGCTCTAGGCGACCAGTTTTGATAGCCTTTAGCCGCACCCTCATCCTACTACTCCTCTGTTCCTCGGGTGATGTGGAGGTAAACCCAGGCCCTGCATGTCCCCAGTCACCCTCATTTGTTGACTTCTGTGATCGAAAAAGCCTTGGCCTCATGCATGTCAACATCAGAAGCCTCCTCCCTAAGTTTGCCTTACTCACCGCTTTAGCACACTCTGCCAATCCTGATGTCCTTGCCGTGTCCGAATCCTGGCTTAGGAAGGCCACCAAAAATTCTGAGATTTCCATACCCAACTATAACACTTTCCGTCAAGATAGAACTGCCAAAGGGGGAGGAGTTGCAATCTACTGCAGAGATAGCCTGCAAAGTTCTGTCATACTTTCCAGGTCTATGCCCAAACAGTTCGAACTTCTAATTTTAAAAATTAATCTCTCCAGAAATAAGTCTCTCACTGTTGCCGCCTGCTACCGACCCCCCTCAGCTCCCAGCTGTGCCCTGGACACCATCTGTGAATTGATCGCTCCCCATCTAGCTTCAGAGTTTGTTCTGTTAGGTGACCTAAACTGGGATATGCTTAACACCCCGGCAGTCCTACAATCCAAGCTTGATGCCCTCAATCTCACACAAATCATCAAGGAACCCACCAGGTACAACCCCAAATCCGTAAACATGGGCACCCTAATAGACATTATCCTGACCAACCTGCCCTCCAAATACACCTCTGCTGTCTTCAATCAAGATCTCAGCGATCACTGCCTCATTGCCTGTATCCGCCACGGGTCCGCGGTCAAACGACCACCCCTCATCACTGTCAAACGCTCCCTAAAACACTTCTGCGAGCAGGCCTTTCTAATCGACCTGGCCCGGGTACCCTGGAAGGATATTGACCTCATCCCGTCAGTTGAGGATGCCTGGTCATTCTTTAAATGTTACTTCCTCACCATATTAGACAAGCATGCTCCGTTCAAAAAATGCAGAACCAAGAACAGATATAGCCCTTGGTTCACTCCAGACCTGACTGCCCTCGACCAGCACAAAAACATCCTGTGGCGAACTGCAATAGCATCGAAGAGCCCCCGCGATATGCAACTGTTCAGGGAAGTCAGGAACCAATACACGCAGTCAGTCAGGAAAGCAAAGGCCAGCTTTTTCAAGCAGAAATTCGCATCCTGTAGCTCTAACTCCAAAAAGTTCTGGGATACTGTAAAGTCCATGGAGAACAAGAGCACCTCCTCCCAGCTGCCCACTGCACTGAAGCTAGGTAACACGGTCACCACCGATAAATCCGTGATAATCGAAGACTTCAACAAGCATTTCTCAATGGCTGGCCATGCCTTCCTCCTGGCGACTCCAACCTTGGCCAACAGCCCCGCCCCCCCGCTGCTACTCGCCCAAGCCTCCCCAGCTTCTCCTTTACCCAAATCCAGATAGCAGATGTTCTGAAAGAGCTGGAAAACCTGGACCCATACAAATCAGCTGGGCTTGACAATCTGGACCCCCTATTTCTGAAACTGTCCGCCGCCATTGTCGCACCCCCTATTACCAGCCTGTTCAACCTCTCCTTCGTATCATCTGAGATCCCCAAGGATTGGAAAGCTGCCGCGGTCATCCCCCTCTTCAAAGGGGGAGACACCCTGGACCCAAACTGTTACAGACCTATATCCATCCTGCCCTGCCTATCTAAGGTCTTCGAAAGCCAAGTCAACAAACAGATCACTGACCATCTCGAATCCCACCGTACCTTCTCCGCTGTGCAATCCGGTTTCCGAGCCGGTCACGGGTGCACCTCAGCCACGCTCAAGGTACTAAACGATATCATAACCGCCATCGATAAAAGACATTACTGTGCAGCCGTCTTCATCGACCTGGCCAAGGCTTTCGACTCTGTCAATCACCATATTCTTATCGGCAGACTCAGTAGCCTCGGTTTTTCTAATGACTGCCTTGCCTGGTTCACCAACTACTTTGCAGACAGAGTTCAGTGTGTCAAATCGGAGGGCATGTTGTCCGGTCCTCTGGCAGTCTCTATGGGGGTACCACAGGGTTCAATTCTCGGGCCGACTCTTTTCTCTGTATACATCAATGATGTTGCTCTTGCTGCGGGCGATTCCCTGATCCACCTCTACGCAGACGACACCATTCTATATACTTCCGGCCCTTCCTTGGACACTGTGCTATCTAACCTCCAAACGAGCTTCAATGCCATACAACACTCCTTCCGTGGCCTCCAACTGCTCTTAAACGCTAGTAAAACCAAATGCATGCTTTTCAACCGTTCGCTGCCTGCACCCGCACGCCCGACTAGCATCACCACCCTGGACGGTTCCGACCTAGAATATGTGGACATCTATAAGTACCTAGGTGTCTGGCTAGACTGCAAACTCTCCTTCCAGACTCATATCAAACATCTCCAATCCAAAATCAAATCAAGAATCGGCTTTCTATTCCGCAACAAAGCCTCCTTCACTCACGCCGCCAAACTTACCCTAGTAAAACTGACTATCCTACCGATCCTCGACTTCGGCGATGTCATCTACAAAATAGCTTCCAACACTCTACTCAGCAAACTGGATGCAGTTTATCACAGTGCCATTCGTTTTGTTACTAAAGCACCTTATACGACCCACCACTGCGACCTGTATGCGGCTGGCCCTCGCTACATGTTCGTCGTCAGACCCACTGGCTCCAGGTCATCTACAAGGCTATGCTAGGTAAAGTGCCGCCTTATCTCAGTTCACTGGTCACGATGGCTACACCCACCCGCAGCACGCGCTCCAGCAGGTGTATCTCACTGATCATCCCTAAAGCTAAAACCTCATTTGGACGCCTTTCCTTCCAGTTCTCTGCTGCCTGCGACTGGAACGAATTGCAAAAATCTCTGAAGTTGGAGACTTTTATCTCCCTCAACAACTTTAAAAATCTGCTATCCGAGCAGCTAACCGATCGCTGCAGCTGTACATAGTCCATCTGTAAACTACCCACCCAATTTACCTACCTCACCCCCCATACTGCTTTTATTTATTTACTTTTCTGCTCTTTTGCACACCAGTATCTCTTCTTGCACATGATCATCTGATGATTTATCACTCCAGTGTTAATCTGCTAAATTGTAATTATTCGATTTATTGCCTACCTCATGCCTTTTGCACACATTGTATATAGATTCTCTTTCTTTCTACCATGTTATTGACTTGTTTATTGTTTACTCCATGTGTAACTCTGTGTTGTCTGTTCACACTGCTATGCTTTATCTTGGCCAGGTCGCAGTTGCAAATGAGAACTTGTTCTCAACTAGCCTACCTGGTTAAATAAAGGTGAAATAAAAAAATAAAAATCTTTAAATCACATGTTCCATTCTTTTATGAAACACAGCTAGACCACTTGTGGTGGTAGGCTTTTCATTCAGTCTCGGAACACGCACGTAGACACAGTGGTGGAAAAAGTACCCAATTGATTGTCCTACCTGAGAAAAATGTAAGATACCATCATAGAAAATGACTCAAGTAAAAGTGAAAGTCACCCAGTAAAATACTACTTGAGTAAAAGTCTAAAAGTATTTGGTTTTAAATATTCTGAAGTATCAAAAGTAAAAGTATTAATCATTTCAATTTCGTTATATTAATAAAAACAAATGGCATCATTTTCTTGTTTTATTTTTATTTACAGATAGCCAGGGGCATTCTCCAACACTCAGGCATCATTTACAAACTAAGCATGTGTTTAGTGAGTTCCCCAGATCAGAGGCTGTAGGGATGACCAAGGATGTTCTTTTGATAAGTGTGTGAGTTAGACAATATTATTGTCCTGCTAAGTATTCATTATGTAATTAGTACTTTTGGATGTCAGGGAAAATGTATGGAGTAAAAAGTATAATTATGGGTGCTTTAGCTGATGGTGGGGTGAAAGGGCTGGGTTTTGATGAATAAATAAGGTGTAGGATTTTCGAGGCTTGACCCAATACTGGCCAATCAGAACATGCTCCATCGCTAAATATGTGATTGCTTCAAGATGTGTATGGTATTTTATATTGTATTGTCATCAACCCCAATTACACAGGAGGGCATGGATGTTCATCCTATCATTTGCAGATTGCTATTGTTAATTATTCAAAAGTAGACTATAAAGTAGCCCTAGGTTATAATATGACTAGTTATGATACACATGTAGGCCTATCCAGTTTTTTACAGTATAAAGTTGCCTAATATTTGGCTTCAACATGGATAAATTATCATATAATGCATTCACATTTCGAAATGGCCATGCCAGAGCCATGGACATGCTCACAAAACATTAAATAAGATTAGCCTACCTTCACCGTTGATAGGGCCTGTAGCAAATTTGCCACATGAAGAATTGTTAAGGTAAACAAAGCAAATATCAATAGCCTCAGCACTACAGACAGGGATCTTTACGTCCAAAGGAGGAAAATGGAAGATGTAAAATGATACATTAAAAACAAAAAGCTGTACTTTTTTAACAACTTGATGTTTATTTTTTACATTTCCTTATTACCCCCTTTTTCATGCTATCAAATTGGTAGGTACAGTCTCGTCTCATCGCTGCAACTCCCATTGGACTCAGGAGGGGTGAAGGTCGAGAGCCGTGCTTCCTCCGAAACACAACCCAGGAAAGCTGCTTCTTGACACAATGCCCACTTAACCCGAAAGCCAGCCGCACCAGTGTGTTGGAGGAAGCACCGTACACCTGCCGAGCAACATGATTGATTGTGCATTGCATCCAGCCCGCCACAGGAGTCGCTAGTGTGTGATAGGACAAGAACATCCCTGCCGGCCAAACCCTCCCCAAACCTGGGCCAATTGTGCGCCTTCCCATGGGTCTCTCGGTCGCGGCCGGCTGCGACAGAGCTTAGCCTCGAACCAGGATCTCTAACGGCACAGCTAGCACTGCGATGCAGTGCTTTAGACCAGTGGTTCCCAAACTTTTTATAGTCCCCTACCCCTTCAAACATTCAACCTCCAGCTGCGTACCCCGTCTAGCACCAGGGTCAGCGTGCTCTCAAGTGTTGTTTTTTGCCTTCTTTGTAAGCTTGTCACACATACTATACAATACATTTATTAAACATAAGGAGTGTGAGTTTTTGTCACAACCTGGCTTGTGGGAAATGACAAAGAGCTCTTATAGGACCAGGGCACAAATAACAATATAATAGTAATCAATCATGTTGCTCTTTATTTAGCCATCTTACATATAAAACCTTATTTGTTCATCAAAAATTGTGAATAACTAATGAGAAGAGTATGGTTGAAAGGATGTACATAACTCTGCAATGTTGGGTTGTATTGGAGAATCTCAGTCTTAAATCATTTTCCACACACAGTCTGTGCCTGTATTTAGTTTTCATGCTAGTGAGGGCCGAGAATCCAATCTACATAGGTACGATTTTGCAAAGGGCATCAGTGTCTTAGCGTGATTTGCCAAGGCAAGAAACTCTGAGCGCGCCCTATCCAGAAATCTGGCAGTGGCTTGTGAATAAATTAAATCTTCACAGAACCGCTTGTTACAATTTTGATGAGGCTCTCTTGTTCAGATATCGGTAAGTGGCCTGGAGGCAGGGCATGAAAGGGATAACGAATCCAGTTGCTGGTGTCGTCCATTTCGGGAAAGTACCTCACTCAGGTGCTTCACTATATCACATTTGACGTTGTCTGTAAGCTTGAGTTCATTTGCACACAAAAAATCATACAATGATGGAAAGACCTGTGTGTTGTCCTTGTTAATACAGACAGAAAAGAGCTCTAACTTCTTAATCATAGCCTCAATTTTGTCCCGCACATTGAATATAGAGTCATCAGGTGAGAAAAAACATGACCCAGATAGTCCAGTCTTGTGAGAAACTCGTCATCATGCAAGCAGTCAGACAAGTGAAAATGATGGTCAGTAAAGAAAACTTTAAACTCGTCTCTCAATTTAAAAAAAAATTGTCAATACTTTGCCCCTTGATAACCCTTGTATGTTGTAAAAGCGTTACATGGCCACTGCCCATATCATTGCATAGTGCAGAAAATACACGAGAGTTCAAGGGCCTTGCTTTATCAAAGTTAACCATTTTCACTGTAGTGTCCAAAACGTATTTAGAGCTGTCAGGCATTCCCTTGGCAGCAAGAGCCTCTCGGTGGATGCTGTAGCGTACCCAAGTGGCTTCGGGAGAAACTGCTTGCACGAGCGTTACCACTCTATCAGTTCAGATACCAACACATCTTGACCACCAAAGTCCATTTGATGTCACAAAGCTGTCCAGTACTTTAAAAATATCCTCTCATGTTGTCCTGGTTTCCAGTGGTTTGCAGAAGAGGATGTCTTCCTTAACTTCTACTTGCTACGCATCCCGGATCCGGGAGCACCCCCCACAGTAAAAAAAGCTGACTAGCATAGCCTAGCATAGCATCACAAGTAAATACTAGCATCTAAATATCATTAAATCACAAGTCCAAGACACCAGATGAAAGATACAGATCTTGTGAATCCAGCCATCATTTCTGATTTTTAAAATGTTTTACAGGGAAGACACAATATGTAAATCTATTAGCTAACCACGATAGCAAAAGACACAACTTTTTTTTCCACCATTTTTTTCCTGCATGGGTAGCTATCACAATTTCGACCAAATAAAGATATATATAGCCACTAACCAAGAAACAACTTCATAAGATGACAGTCTGATAACATATTTATTGTATAGCATATGTTTTTTCTTTTAAATGTGCATATTTCAGGTATAAATCACAGTTCTACATTGCAGCTGCAATCTGAAACAGTGCCGAAGCTGCCAGAATAATTACAGAGACCAACGTCAAATACCTAATTACTCATCTTAAAACATTTCTGAAAAATACACAGCGTACAGCAAATGAAAGCCCAACATCTTGTGAATCCAGCCAATATGTCAGATTTGTTAAGTGTTTTACAGCGAAAACACAATATAGCATTATATTAGCTTAGCACAATAGCCAGAAACACAAGCAATTTACCAGCAGCACAGGTTAGCGATCGTAACAATACAGCAAAAGATATATAATTTTTGACTAACCTTGATATACTTCATCAGATGACAGTCCTGTAACATCATATTACACAATGCATATAGGTTTTGTTCGAAAATGTGCATATTTAGCAGCACAAATCGTGGTTATACAATGTGATCAGTGGCAACAGGTCATGCATTCTGGCCGGCGCCATCTTGGAAAGGCACCTAATCTAATCAATAAATAATCGTAAACTTGACTAAAAAATAGAGGTTGGACAGCAAATGAAAGATGCATTAGTTATTAACCTTTCACGGCTACTAACCCCGGATCCGGGAGCACCCCCCACCCCCCACACACTGATTAGCATAGCTAGCATAGCTTCACAAGTAGATAGTAGCATCTAAATATCATTAAATCACAAGTCCAAGACACCAGATGAAAGATACAGATCTTGTGAATAAAGCCACCATTTCAGATTTTTAAAATGTTTTACAGGGAAGACAAAATATGTAAATCTATTAGCTAAACACGTTAGCAAAATACACCACTATTCTAACTCCATCAGTTTCTTACTCCTTCAGGTGCTATCACCAATTCGGCTCAACTAAGATATTGATAGCCAATAACCTATAAAAAAAACCATCAGATGACAGTCTGATAACATATTCATGGTATAGGATAGTTTTTGTTAGAAAAAAGTGCATATTTCAGGTAGAAATCACAGTTTACAATTGCACCGACCATCACAAATCGACTAGAATTACTAGATAGAGCAACGTGTATGACCAATTTACTCATCATAAAACATTTCATAAAAATAGACAAAGCATAGCAATGGAAAGACCCAGTTCTTGTGATTTCAGACCATATTTCAGATTTTCTAAGCGTTTTTCAGCGAAAACACAATAAATCGATAAGTTAGCATACTACATGTGCAAACGTTACCAGAGCATCGATTCCAGCCAAAGAGCGCTATAACGTAATCACCGCCAAAAGATATTAATTTTTTCACTAACCTTCTCAGAATTCTTCCGATGACACTCCTGTAACATCATTTTACAACATACATATACAGTTTGTTCGAAAAGGTGCATATTTAGCCATACAAAACCGTGGTTACACAATAAAAATACTAGGAAATCAAGCCTCAATATGTCTGACGTCATCTATCAGAGTGATCTAGTTTAATTGAAAGCTAATCATATACTTGACTAAAAAATACAGGGTTGACAGCAATCGAAAGACAAATGAGTTCTTAATGCAACCGCTGATTTACATTTTTAAAATTATCCTTACTTTTCAATACAGGGTTCGCCAAGTGAAGCTATACCAAACAAAATGGCGAAATATGCGTTTAAAATATTTCGACAGAAACACGATTTATCATATTAAATATTGCTTACTTTGAGCTGTTCTTCCATCATATTCTTGGGCAATGTATCCTTTCTATGTTATAAACGTCTTTTGGTCGATAGATGTCCTCTGTCCTTCGAAATGTCCACCACCAACGACCGACACCCCGAAACGTTTCCAAAGCTAAAAAGGGCACGACAAAGAAATTCCTCAAAATCGCACTAAACGGATATAAATTGCTATAAAACGGTTCAAATTAACTACATTATGATGTTTTTAACAACTATAACGACTGAAAACATGACCGGAGAAATATTGCTGGTTAGAAAACGATTTGGAACGAGGCAGGTCCGATGTCCTTCGCGCTTCAGGCGCACGATGAGAAAGGGGGGTCTCTGTACATTTTGGTCTTTTATAATGGCTGTGAATGTCCCATCGATTTCATTGAAAACGTGATGACGTACAGACACCCAGAGGAAGACGTAGGCAGTGTCGGTTTCTTCATAGCATTCACTGTCGCCTTAAAAACAGACCCCAGATCAGAGGTAAAAATTTCTGAAATCTGAACCCTGTCATGAAAAGTGCTGTAGAAATTGTTCTGTACCACTCAGAGACAAAATTCCAACTTCTATAGAAACTAGAAGGTGTTTTCTATCCAATAATAACAATAATATGCATATTGTACGATCAAGAATTTAGCACGAGGCAGTTTAATTTGGAGACCCAAATATGCTAATGCGGAACAGCACCCCCTATAGTTGCAAGAAGTTAATGCAACCGCTGAGTTAGATTTTTAAAATTAACGTTACTAGACATACAGTGTGCGTTACAGCCAGACTAGTGCCGCAATAATGGCGGACAAATGCGTTTACATTTTTCCACATGAATACGGAATAACATCATAAATAGCTCTTACTTTTGGACGAGCTTCCATCAGAATCTTTGGCAAGTTGTCCTTTGTCCAAAAGAATCGTTGCTTGGTTGTAAAACGTTGTCTTCAACTTCGGAATTAGCAGCTAACAATAGCTATGTGGCCACAACATGCCCAAATCCTCAAAACGCAATACTAAGGAAATTCCGAAAATAGCAATATACTCGCATAAACTGATATAACTCGGTTTAAAATAACTTCGTTATGATGTTTCTAACACCTATATCGAATTAAATTACAGACGGATATATCTAAGGCCGATAACTGAGCGTTTCAAAATGCCATCCTGAGGTCTTGCTTTGCGCAATGACGAACGTCGAAAAGAGAGCTCCCTTCGTTCCTTGGGGCTTTATAAGGTCTGAGATCTGCCTAGAAACTCCATTCCAATTCTCATTGGTTACTGACATCCAGGGGAAGGCGGGTGCAGTTCATGTCGACCCATCAATCAATCAATCAATTTTATTTTATATAGCCCTTCGTACATCAGCTAATATCTCGAAGTGCTGTACAGACACCCAGCCTAAAACCCCAAACAGCTAGTAATGCAGGTGTAGAAGCACGGTGGCTAGGAAAAACTCCCTAGAAAGGCCAAAACCTAGGAAGAAACCTAGAGAGGAACCAGGCTATGAGGGGTGGCCAGTCCTCTTCTGGCTGTGCCGGGTGGAGATTATAACAGAACTATGCCAAGATGTTCAAAAATGTTCATAAGTGACAAGCATGGTCAAATAATAATCATGAATAATTTTCAGTTGGCTTTTCATAGCCGATCATCAAGAGTTGAAAAACAACAGGTCTGGGACAGGTGGCGGTTCCATAACCGCAGGCAGAACAGCTGAAACTGGAATAGCAGCAAGGCCAGGCGGACTGGGGACAGCAAGGAGTCACCACGGGCGGCAGTCCCGACGCATGGTCCTAGGGCCCAGGTCCTCCGAGAGAAAGAAAGAGAGAAGGAGAAAATTAGAGAGAGCCAAGATTTTCAAAATGTTCATAAATGACAAGCATGGTCAAATAATAATCAGGAATAAATCTCAGTTGGCTTTTCATAGCCGATCATTAAGAGTTGAAAACAGCAGGTCTGGGACAGGTAGGGGTTCCATAACCGCAGGCAGAACAGTTGAAACTGGAATAGCAGCAAGGCCAGGCGGACTGGGGACAGCAAGGAGTCACCACGGCCGGTAGTCCCGACGTATGGTCCTAGGGCTCAGGTCCTCCGAGAGAAAGAAAGAGAGAAGGAGAAAATTAGAGAGCGCCAAGATTTTCAAAATGTTCATAAATGACAAGCATGGTCAAATAATAATCAGGAATAAATCTCAGTTGGCTTTTCATAGCCGATCATTAAGAGTTGAAAACAGCAGGTCTGGGACAGGTAGGGGTTCCGTAACCGCAGGCAGAACAGTTGAAACTGGAATAGCAGCAAGGCCAGGCGGACTGGGGACAGCAAGGTGTCATCATGCCCGGTAGTCCTGACGTATGGTCCTAGGGCTCAGGTTCTCAGAGAGAAAGAGAGAACGAGAGAATTAGAGAGAGCATACTTAAATTCACACAGGACACTGGATAAGACAGGAGAAGTACTCCAGGTAACCAACTGACCCTAGCCCCCCGACACATAAACTACTGGATAGTAGTACATACAGAGCTTTAAACTGATCTGAGAACAGAGCCTCGTTTTCAGACCTTCGCAGTTCCTGTCATGGATTTCGCTGCAGAAAGAGTTCTGGTTCACCCACAGACATAATTCAAACGGTTTTAGAAACTAGAGATTGTTTTCTATCCAATAGTAATAATAATATGCATATTGTACGAGCAAGAATTGAGTATGAGGCAGTTTAATTTGGAGACGATATTTTCCAAAGTGGAAACAGCACCCCCTATATTGAGAAAAGGTTAAATGACCCCCCATCAACCAAACGGACATAGTATACCAGGAGCTGTGCCAGGCTCGCCACGTCTCTTGACTCATCTAGCTGTAACGCATAGAATTCACTGGCTTGTATGCGGAGCAGTAATTGTTTCAAAACATCTCCTGCCATGTCACTGATGCATCGTG
The DNA here is from genome assembly GCF_045679555.1 of Salvelinus alpinus. Taxonomy (NCBI): domain Eukaryota; kingdom Metazoa; phylum Chordata; class Actinopteri; order Salmoniformes; family Salmonidae; genus Salvelinus; species Salvelinus alpinus. The sequence goes on from NC_092093.1 coordinate 82,488,656, forward strand.
AAACAGTGTTTTTTGATGAAGGCATTGTCTGTATAGTGTTTTTGTCCTTTCCCCCAGCATTGTCCCGCGGTAGCAGGAAGAATTAAGTCCTCCACAATAGTATGGAGCTTGCCTGTCCTAGACACTCGGCAGCTCACCATATAAGACGCTTCTAGCCCCTTCTTATTAATGCTATCTGTTGCTTTTATACATGTATTACTACTCGAAAGTCATCTTTATTCTCGCTCAAAAAACTCCTGTGGCTTATTTTTCAAATTGTCATATTTCATTTCTAAATGTCTGTGCAAGAGTGAAGGTTTCCCGTGAGAGATTAACGGTTAATGTGATTGGATGTTAATTATTTGATTAGGATACCTGTATTTCACATTTTGTTGTTATTTCACTGAACCCTTGATGGTTTAATTGTATTTTTTGGGAGTGAAATGAGGCTACTCAGGCGAGAAAAAAACCTCACCCAAATGTATAGCCCCGTTGGAAAATATAAATGGACTGTTTGAAAAATACCTGCCTTAGACCACTGTGCCACTCCTGGAGGCCCCACAACTTGATGTTTCTAAACAGGCTTTCCAGACACTGACATCTTTCATTCAATGGACATCGTACATAATGAGTCCAAACTTTTCACAGAAGCAGACCAAAGTTCTAATGCAAGGAGAAAGTGGGGAAGTCCAATCAACCTTATACTGCTCCTAAATATGTGGTATACACATTATGGAACCATCTTACAGATCACATTCCCACTTTTCCAGAAATAGCAGACGGATCCTAAATTGCATTGCACATTGTCAGCATAAAGCCAGAGTAGTGAAACATACTAATAAGTTTGGTTTTTAATCACATTAACCTTTCACGAGCCTCTACCCCGGGTCCGGGATCACCCCCCACCCCCCCCACACACTGATTAGCATAGCTAGCATAGCTTCACAAGTAGATAGTAGCATCTAAATATCATTAAATCACAAGTCCAAGACACCAGATGAAAGATACAGATCTTGTGAATAAAGCCACCATTTCAGATTTTTAAAATGTTTTACAGGGAAGACAAAATATGTAAATCTATTAGCTAAACACGTTAGCAAAATACACCACTATTCTAACTCCATCAGTTTCTTACTCCTTCAGGTGCTATCACCAATTCGGCTCAACTAAGATATTGATAGCCAATAACCTATAAAAAACCTCTTCAGATGACAGTCTGATAACATATTTATGGTATAGGATAGGTGTTGTTAGAAAAAAGTGCATATTTCAGGTAGAAATCACAGTTTACAATTGCACCGACCATCACAAATCGACTAGAATTACTAGATAGAGCAACGTGTATGACCAATTTACTCATCATAAAACATTTCATAAAAATAGACAAAGCATAGCAATGGAAAGACCCAGTTCTTGTGATTTCAGACCATATTTCAGATTTTCTAAGCGTTTTTCAGCGAAAACACAATAAATCGATAAGTTAGCATACCACATGTGCAAACGTTACCAGAGCATCGATTCCAGCCAAAGAGCGCTATAACGTAATCACCGCCAAAATATATTAATTTTTTCACTAACCTTCTCAGAATTCTTCCGATGACACTCCTGTAACATCATTTTACAACATACATATACAGTTTGTTCGAAAAGGTGCATATTTAGCCATACAAAACCGTGGTTACACAATAAAAATACTAGGAAATCAAGCCTCAATATGTCTGACGTCATCTATCAGAGTGATCTAGTTTAATTGAAAGCTAATCATATACTTGACTAAAAAATACAGGGTTGACAGGAATCGAAAGACAAATTAGTTCTTAATGCAACCGCTGATTTACATTTTTAAAATTATCCTTACTTTTCAAAACAGGGTTCGCCAGGTGAAGCTATACCAAACAAAATGGCGAAATATGCGTTTAAAATATTTCGACAGAAACACGGTTTATCATATTAAATATTGCTTACTTTGAGCTGTTCTTCCATCATATTCTTGGGCAATGTATCCTTTCTATGTTATAAACGTCTTTTGGTCGATAGATGTCCTCTGTCCTTCGAAATGTCCACCACCAACGACCGACACCCCGAAACGTTTCCAAAGCTAAAAAGGGCACGACAAAGAAATTCCTCAAAATCGCACTAAACGGATATAAATTGCTATAAAACGGTTCAAATTAACTACATTATGATGTTTTTAACAACTATAACGACTGAAAACATGACCGGAGAAATATTGCTGGTTAGAAAACGATTTGGAACGAGGCAGGTCCGATGTCCTTCACGCTTCAGGCGCACGTTGAGAAAGGGGGGTCTCTGTACATTTTGGTCTTTTATAATGGCTGTGAACGTCCCATCGATTTCATTGAAAACGTGATGACGTACAGACACCCAGAGGAAGACGTAGGCAGTGTCGGTTTCTTCATAGCATTCACTGTCGCCTTATAAACAGACTCCAGATCAGAGGTAAAAATTTCTGAAATCTGAACCCTGTCATGAAAAGTGCTGTAGAAATTGTTCTGTACCACTCAGAGACAAAATTCCAACTTCTATAGAAACTAGAAGGTGTTTTCTATCCAATAATAACAATAATATGCATATTGTACGATCAAGAATTTAGCACGAGGCAGTTTAATTTGGAGACACAAATATGCTAATGCGGAACAGCACCCCCTATAGTTGCAAGAAGTTAAACGAAAAACAAGATATCAGATTTTTTTAACAACAATATTTCTAAATAGGTTGGGGTCAGAAGCATTATATCATAACATCGCCAGGATAAAAAAGACAACGCTGCTGAACCAGGCTTCATTATTGTAGCCTTGCTGCTCCCAAACTTTATATTTTAACAAAGCTAGCTTTGGTGATTAAGATTTATATTAAAGCGGTCTCACGAGCTAAACCCTTTATTGATAGGCTTAGTTACTTGGCGAATGCATCGGGATTGAAATTGACACCACCTGCAGTGAATAAATGAAGTGTTATTTAAATCACTGTAATCACATGGTGTTGTGGTTACTCGACTGTGTAAAGTTAATATCTGTTAACTCTGTCAGAGTGAAAAATACATGGGAGGGGCTTCATTACTATTATTACCCATCATGAGTTGTTGCATGTTGATTTTTAGAATAGTTTGTTTTCATATCTCTTTCTACAGTACATGCACATTGATAAATTGATGTTATAAACTGGGTAGTTCGATCCCTGAATGCTGATTGGCTGACAGCCGTGGTATATCAGACCGTATACCACGGGTATGACAAAACATTTATTTTTACTGCTCTAATTATATTGGTAATAGACAAGAACAGCTCAAGGACAGAGTTACATCAATTCCAAAAATAATTTAAAAAGGCACACACAGCCTAGATATCAATACCAATACATACACACAAACTATCTCGGTCAAATAGGGGAGAGGCGTTGTGCCGTGAGGTGTTGCTTTATCTGTTTTTTGAAACCAGGTTTGCTGTTCATTTGAGCAATATGATATGGAACGAAGTTCCACGCAATAATGGCTCTATATAATACTGTACGATTGTAGAATTTGTTCTGGATTTGGGGACTGCGAAAAGACCCCTGGTGCCATGTCTGGTTGGGTAAGTGTGTGTGTGTCAGAGCTGTGTGTAAGTTGACTATGCAAACAATTTGTGACTTTCAACACATTAATGTTTCATATAAAAAGAAAAAGTGATGCAGTCAGTCTTTCCTCAACTCTTAGCCAAGAGAGACAGGCATGCATAGTATTTATATCAGCACTCTGGTTACAATGAAGGGCAAGACATGCCCCTCTGTTCTGGGACATCAGCAGCTTAAATATAACTTACTAGGTCTTTCCTTGCAGCACTTGACCACACAACTGGACACTAATCAAGATAAGACAAAACTAGACGCTGCAGGATTTGCTTTTTGGAGTGTGGTGTCAAAAAGCAGAGCATCTCTTCATTACGTACAGACCTCTCCCCATCTTTACAACAATTTAATCTATATGTTTGACCATGACAGTTTACAATCTAAGGTAACGCCAAGTAATTTAGTCTCCTCAACTTGTTCAACAGCCACACCACTCATTACCAGATTCAGCTGAGGTCTAGAAATTAGTGAATGATTTGTACCAAATACAATGCTCTTAGTGTAAGAGATGTTCAGGACCAGTTTATTACTGGCCACCCATTCCAAAACAGAATGTAACTCTTTGATTAGGGTTTCAGTGACGTCATTAGCTGTGGTTGCTGATGCATATACAGTGGGGAGAACAAGTATTTGATACACTGCCGATTTTGCAGGTTTTCCTACTTACAAAGCATGTAGAGGTCTGTCATTTTTATCATAGGTACACTTCAACTGTGAGAGACGGAATCTAAAACAAAAATCCAGAAAATCACATTGTATGATTTTTAAGTAATTAATTTGCATTTTATTGCATGACATAAGTATTTGATCACCTACCAACCAGTAAGAATTCCGGCTCTCACAGACCTGTTAGTTTTTCTTTAAGAAGCCCTCCTGTTCTCCACTCATTACCTGTATTAACTGCACCTGTTTGAACTCGTTACCTGTATAAAAGACACCTGTCCACACACTCAATCAAACAGACTCCAACCTCTCCACAATGGCCAAGACCAGAGAGCTGTGTAAGGACATCAGGGATAAATTGTAGACCTGTACAAGGCTGGGATGGGCTACAGGACAATAGCCAAGCAGCTTGGTGAGAAGGCAACAACTGTTGGCACAATTATTAGAAAATGGAAGAAGTTCAAGATGACGGTCAATCACCCTCGGTCTGGGGCTCCATGCAAGATCTCACCTCGTGGGGCATCAATGATCATGAGGAATGTGAGGGATCAGCCCAGAACTACACGGCAGGACCTGGTCAATGACCTGAAGAGAGCTGGGACCACAGTCTCAAAGAAAACCATTAGTAACACACTACGCCGTCATAGATTAAAATCCTGCAGCGCACGCAAGGTCCCCCTGCTCAAGCCAGCGCATGTCCAGGCCCGTCTGAAGTTTGCCAATGACCATCTGGATGATCCAGAGGAGGAATGGGAGAAGGTCATGTGGTCTGATGAGACAAAAATAGAGCTTTTTGCTCTAAACTCCACTCGCCGTGTTTGGAGGAATAGAAGGATGAGTACAACCCCAAGAACACCATCCCAACCGTGAAGCATGGAGGTGGAAACATCATTCTTTGGGGATGCTTTTCTGCAAAGGGGACAGGACGACTGCACCGTATTGAGGGGAGGATGGATGGGGCCATGTATCGCGAGATCTTGACCAACAACCTCCTTCCCTCAGTAAGAGCATTGAAGATGGGTCGTGGCTGGGTCTTCCAGCATGACAACGACCCGAAACACACAGCCAGGGCAACTAAGGAGTGGCTCCGTAAGAAGCATCTCAAGGTCCTGGAGTGGCCTAGCCAGTCTCCAGACCTGAACCCAATAGAAAATCTTTGGAGGGAGCCGAAAGTCCGTATTGCCCAGCGACAGCCCCGAAACCTGAAGGATCTGGAGAAGGTCTGTATGGAGGAGTGGGCCAAAATCCCTGCTGCAGTGTGTGCAAACCTGGTCAAGAACTACAGGAAACGTATGATCTCTGTAATTGCAAACTAAGGTTTCTGTACCAAATATTCAGTTCTGCTTTTCTGATGTATCAAATACTTATGTCATGCAATAAAATGCAAATTAATTACTTAAAAATCATACAATGTGATTTTCTGGATTTTTGTTTTAGATTCCGTCTCTCACAGTTGAAGTGTACCTATGATAAAAATGACAGACCTCTACATGCTTTGTAAGTAGGAAAACCTGCAAAATCGGCAGTGTATCAAATACTTGTTCTCCCCACTGTATATGGTTGAATCATCTGCATACATGGACACACATGCTTTGTTTAATGCCAGTGGCAGGTCATTGGTAAAAATAGAAAATATTAGAGGGCCTAGAGAGCTGCCCTGCGGTACAACACCCTTTACATGTTTGACATTAGAGAAGCTTCTATTAAAGAAAACCCTTTGAGTTCTACTAGATAGATATCTCTGAATCCATGATATGGCAGAGGTTGAAAAGCCATAACATAATTTTTTTCAACAACAGGTTATGGTCAATAATATCAAAGGCTGCACTGAAATCTAACAGTACAGCTCCTACAGTCTGTGCAGTACATGTTGAGTGCCCTTCTCTATAAGTATGCTGAAAGTCTGTTGTTAGTTTGTTTACAGAGAAATAGCATTGTATTTGTTCTAACACAATTCTTTCCAACATTTTGATAAGAGCTAGCAGCAAGCTAATTGGTCTGCTGTTAAAACCAGTAAAGGCTGCTAAAACCAGTAAAGGCTCCCTCCAGGCCTGAGGACAAATACTTTCCTCTAGGCTAAGATTAAAGATATGACAGATAGCAGTGGCTACAGAGTCAGCTACCATCGTCAGTAGCTTTCCATCTAAGTTGTCAATGCCAGGAGGTTTGTCATTATTGACCGATAACAATACTTGTTCCATCTCACCCACACTAACTTTACAAAATTCAAACCTTGCAATGCTTTTCTTTCATTATTTGTATTTTTATGCATAAATACGATGGCTCACTATTCGTTGTTGACATTTCCTGCCTAAGTTTGCCCACATTGCCAATAAAGTAATCATTCAAATAATTGGCAACATCAAATAGTTTTTTGTCTTCTACAAACCAATACCAAACTAATCAGGTGATTCTTTGATGAAGCAAAGTTTCGAACGGCATTAATCATGTGCTTCTGATAAAGTGATACAGGCATCGACACGCTGCTTCGAATGTAAACTGCTTAGCGATTTCAGCTTACACCACAGAGATCCGGTATCAAACATAACATCACTAATCTTTACTAAGACATAACTAAGGCCAGTGCTTGAAGTGGGCTTTCTACTGCTAGAATATTGGCTCAAATATATGAGTACAGTACTGTACAGGCACCTAAATAGCAACAGCAATAAATTATAATTTATTACTTTTCCATCGTGTTTTACTAGTGGAGGCCAAGTATTTAAAAGCTGAATCCTCCTACAATGAAGAGTGTCAGTTCATAGCATAAAGCACACCCACTCTCTTAGAAACTATGCCCTAATTTATAACACAACCATGTGTCTACTTAAAAACAACAAATGTTGTGTTTCTTTAAACACAATCACTTTGATGGGGAAACATATAATGTTAATGTGTACCTCTAGCATACAGTTAAACTGGTACAACACTTCCACTCACGGGTGACCAAAAAATAACAACCCTAAAGCCACACCTCCACTAAGCAACTTACAGTTTACAGTCCACATCAGGCCTGCAAATAGGTTGCAAAATTCCTAGAAATTCTGCTTGAAATATTTCAGATTTCCTGCTTATTCCTAGTGATGGGAAAGTGGAGTGTCCTGAAATGTTGAGTATTTCCAGCCACTTTTGTCAAAAATAGGTTCATTACTCAAGGCTTTGATCAACACAGTGTACACTAGTGCCACCTGGTGGTCAAAATAATTTAGAACAGCATTATAGATGACCTGGAACACGCCATATCATGTGTGCAGTGTAGCATTTTACCGTAACCAATACAAAACCAATCAGGTGGTTGTTCGACGAAATAAAGCTTTGGACGCCAAGGATCACATACTTCTGATAAAGCGACACAAGCATCTGCACACTGCACCAAAGTAAACTGCTTAGCGTAACATCACTACTTATTCACTCCCATTTACACAAGGTTTGCAAATGAGATTTCCAGAAATACTCTGGAAATGTTGAATAGTTACTGACAACTTGTACCCTACCTGCAATTGAATTTATACTGGCTTGCAAAGTTTTATTCCTATTGGAATGCATCCAGTGTTAGTTGAGATTTTTATTCCCCTGCAACCAGCATTCAAGATTACTACCAGGGTTACGAAGATCGTTTAAACTGGAACAACCATTTCAGTAACGGTTGCAAATTAACGAACTAACGGATTGGATTAGTTTAGATACATGTATGTTATTTATCTTTGTATAATATAACATGAATCAATCATGTACATGCAAAAACACCAACTGATAGTGTTAAAAAACTATATCTGTTTTTAATTTACCTGCAGTAGAGCATGCTGGGAAATATGATAACGCTTATGATACAAATTTGCCTGACTAGCCTAGCTTCTTCAAATGTTCCTGAGATACATGATATTTTTATAAATCAGGGCTAAAATGTTGCCGTGTCCGCTCCGCATTAACCTCAATTGGACACCTCAGTTTCTTGTTTCATATTCCTCCTGCTGGCTGAGGCTCACTCCAGGCTGTCAGCTGTCACTTCACATTTCAGGATGTGAAGGCCAGGGTGTGGGGCCGCAGCATAGATGCATAAAGACTTTAGATCCGCAATGTGATTGGTCAATAATCTAACACGTCTAGGGTGTGTTGTATGGTTTTCAGCTTTTAACACATTAATTGTAGGAATTAACACAACATGTGTTGAAAATGTACACAAATCATGTTGTGCCAACACGGTGATGTGTTAAAAGTAACACAACATGTCGTCCTGCAGCACTGGGTGCCAGAAAGCTCACCACACAAAGTTCAGAATAGTTGCTAGTCGTTCTCACGACAAGCTCTCTGCAACAGCAATATTCCTCTGTCTCCCATTCCTCTCGCGCTTCAGGCAACTCCTCAAATTGGGCAGGAACTTCTTTCTTTCTTTGGGTTTTGGTTTAATTTTGTTCAGAGGGCTTTTTTCTGTCTTTAAACCACATTTTTGTGTTTAATGTAAATAATGAAGTCGGAGCAACAATGCTGACTTTCATGCATCCGTAATTTAGAGAAATGTCATGTTGCATGAGCATTGATTGTTTCTTTGCAACTGCTTCTTGCATCAATTACAATGAATGTTCTCCCACATGTGCTTCACAAGGACTTTCAGTGTTCGTTTGTGTGTGTGTGTGTGTGTGTGTGTGTGTATGTGTGTATATGTGTGTCATTGGTTCTGTGTTTCTTTCAACATAACTGCTTTTCCTGACAATCATCATTATCAGTACTTTATGTCTAGACCATTTATGTAAGCTTCTATGGTTTCACGTTTCTATCTCCGATTCCGCTGCATAGCGGGGCAGGATATTGCAGCAGCAGGGACAAGGACAGGGTCATGGAGATTAGGGGTTATGGGGAGTGATGGGGGGTGAGGGGGGTTGGAGGGTAAATATCAGTGCAGAGAGACATGTTTTCCCTGGTCTCCCTGACACAAATTCCTGAGGTTTTCTAAACTTCGCTGAGCTGCACTGTCTCTTCGATTCCCGTCAGTGCATCAGGGCCAACTAGCATCTGATCCCCAACGGAATACAGCATCAACCGGCCCGAGGGGAAGCCTTTTATCCCAAAAAGAACGCCACTCCATAGCTATGTGTCACAGGGAAGCAAGTGAACCTTCTGCAATGAGGTTAGAAAGCGGACGGGAAGTTTGAACCTGTCGGTGTGAAAGTCGACTGTTTCATTCTACGTGACACCCTATTACCTATATAGTGCCATATTTGTGGCCAGAGCTCTATTGGCCCTGGTCAAAAGTAATGAGCTACATAGGAATGGAGTGCCAACTGGAACGCATCTGAGTCTGGCGAGGTGGTGGGAAATGTGGAAAGGTCACGTTTGTAAAAATGTCTCATCTAAAGTAGGAAGACACAGCTAGCTAGCTCCAAGACAGAGCACATTGAACTACTGTAGTTGCAAAACACTATAACTGCTTATCGCGAAATAGACAGGGTTGGATAGGTTACTTTCTAAATGTAATTCGTTACAGTTAAAAGTTACCTGTCCAAAATTGTAATTAGTAACATAACTTTGGGATTACCCAAACTCAGTAGCGTAATCTGATTACATTCCGTTACTTTTAGATTACATTTCCCTTAAGAGGCATTAGAAAAAGACAAAAATGTATGTTACCAATTTAACAACATCTATTGCAGGACAAATCAATGTAAAAGGTTACATAGCTGGCCATATATGGATATTACATTTTACTTTATGGGTTGGTTATGTAGGATTCTTCTAACCCATTGCGTTCTACTATATAAGATAATATGATTAAATTATATCTTTACATTAAAAACCAAAGTCTATCAGAATTCCAGTCATTACAATGAATGTTTACTCCTTGATCTTCAAGAATAGGACTTGGAAATATGGAAGTATAGACTAGCCAAATTGTTTTACCTGAGCATGACCCCAAAACTAAGGACTTATTAGCTCTGTTGTTTATGATGTTGTCCACTGGTTTCAAAAACAATGATTGATAGGCAGCTTGTAACGGCTTTCGTCGGTGGAAGAAGGAGAAGACCAAAGAGCAGCGTGGTAAGTGTCCATAATGTTTAATTAAAGACAATAAACTGAACACTTCCAAATACAAAACAACAAACGTGAAAACCGAAACAGTCCTATCTGGTGCAGACACACAAAGACTGAAGACAACCACCCACAAAACCCAACACAAAACAGGCTACCTAAATATGGTTCCCAATCAGAGACAACACAAAACAGCTGCCTCTGATTGAGAACCATATCAGGCCAAACACAGAAATAGGAAAAACATAGAAATACAAAACTAGACTGCCCACCCCAACTCACGCCCTGACCATACTAAATAAAGACACAACACAGGAAATAAAGGTCAGAACGTGACACAGCTTAAACATCTTAAATTCAACCATTATTGGCTTCAAATACAAATTTAAATTTGTGAACAGCCAACCGCAATCCGTAAGGTGCAAATAGCTAAACGAGAGAGCAGCAGTGTAATTCACATCAATACGCTATGTAGATATCAATAATAAGTGATATCCGTATCGCCATAGACTATACCGCTGTTGTCATCCTTACCTCCAAGCATTTATTCAAATTCGATAACCTTTGGATGCCGACAGCAGTCACGCCGTTGGAAGAAATAGCTTGGACTGTAGCCAACAAAAGCCTATTCCTGTGCTTTTCCCGCGATCCATCAAACACGGTCAGACTCGTTCAGGTGGAACAAACTTAAACATTGTGTTATACACCCACCCATCCTCCCTGACTGATATCCCTCCTATTGTTCTGTCTTAAGTAGCCTACTGTCTTTATCTTGTATTATACTACACAATACTTTTTCATGTGCCTGTCACAAATGTCCAATAAGTAATTTGTATCTGTTTTCCAATAACCTGTGATAGTGGGTTGGAATGTCATAAATCTTGCTGTCTTAATTATATAAAACATTGATTACATCCCAAATAGCACTCTATTCCCTATATAGTGTACTACTTCTGACCAAGGTTCCAACTTTTCCATATATAGTGCACCACTTTTGACCAGAGCCCTACAGGCCCTCATCCAAAGTAAAACATACTATAGGGAATAGGGTGCTAATTGGGACGCAGACATAGTTCACTCTAATTGACCGAGTGCCTAATTCCTGCTCTCTTACAATTATACAAAACATCCTGTATTTTGTCATTATGGCTCTGGTCAAAAGTAGTGTATATAGTACACTGTAAAAAAAAAGAAGATAGATGTTTTTATGGGAGTTTGACCCTAATTCATTTATGACCGAGACATAAGACATAGACATAATTGTTGATTTCATTCATTTTCACTCCTGTGGCCTTCACCAAGTGACTTCCTAGGCGAATGTTATCATTCAAAGTATACTTTTTATGACAAAACATTTGTTTTGTCATAAAAGTTTTACCCAAATAAAAGTTTTACCCAAATAAAATGGCCTGAAACTCATGGTTTACAGGCAACATCAGGCCTGCAATTAGGGTTGCATAATTTTTTACTTTCCCAGATACCATGTTTGAAGGATTCAAAGTTTTCTTATTCCCTCCCATTTCCAGGAATTTCCCCAAAATGATTTTGTAACCCATCTGCAAATCAGATTATGCTGGTTTTCAATGTGATGTGTAATTCCTATTTGAATTGAGCCAGTTAGAATATCCAGCAGTTTTTCACCCGCATCCTGCTAAATTTTTCACCCGCAAAAATGACTGTCAGGATTAGGCATATTGTTTAAGTAGACTACCTAAACCATTAAAACTGGAACAATTATTTTAGTAACGTGTGCAATAGATCTAACCAGCTGATTGGATTTGTTTTATAGAAACATGTATGTTATTTATCTTTGTGTGGCATAATAATAATCAATCAATGTACATGCGAAAACAGATACTCAAAACAATCCTACAAAAAAATCTGTAGAGAATGCAGGGAAATATTTTGTATTTTTACTGTATGAAAGACTAATATTTTCAAACCTATGTTTAATATTTTCAAACCTATGTTTAACAGTAACTTACAGGTAACTGGCTGCCAGTAAATTAAGAACTAAAAAGTCAAATTCAGCATAAGTCATTCAGGGGGTGATATTACAATTCTCCTACTTTCCACAAGGGGTCTGTGTTTTGCATGTAGCTCCTATTTTGTATGTGCTTGGGTTACTTTTAACAATGGAAAATAATGAACATGTGTGCTGTGCCTTTCTGATTGTACAGTGCCTTGCAAAAGTATTCATCCCACGGAGCACCATTAAATTGATTATTAGAAAATGGAAAGAATATGGCACGACAACAAACCTTACAGGAGAGGGCCGCCCACCAAAACTCATCGACTAGGCAAGGAGGGCATTAATCAGAGAGGCAACAAAGAGACTAAAGGCAACACTGAAGGAGCTACAAAGCTCCAGAGTGGAGATTGGAGTATCTGTCCATAGGACCACTTTAAGCCGTACACTCCACAGAGCTGGGCTTTATGGAAGAGTGGCCAGAAAAAGCCATTGCTTAAAGAAAAAAATAATGGTGTTCGCCAAAAGGCATGTTGGAGGCTCCCCAAACATATGGAAGAAGGTACTCTGGTTAGATGAGACTCAAATTTAGCTTTTTGGCCATAAAGGAAAACACTATGTCTGGCGCAAACCCAACACCTTTCATCCCCCCGAGAACACCATCCCCACAGTGAAGCATGATGGTGGCAGCGTCATGCTGTGGGACGTTTTTCATTGGCAGGGACTGGGAAACTGCTCAGAATTGAAGGAATGATGGATGGTGCCAAATACAGGGAAATTCTTGAGGGAAACCTGTTTCAGTCTTTCAGAGATTTGAGACTGGGACGGAGGTTCACCTTCCAGCAGGACAATGACCCTAAGCATACTGCTAAAGCAACACTCTAGTGGTTTAAGGGAAAACATTTAAATGTCTTGGAAAGGCGTAGTCAAAGCCCAGACCTTCATCCAATTGAGAATCTGCGGTATAACTTAAAGATTGCTGTACACCAGCGGAACCCATCAAACTTGAAGGAGCAGGAGATTTGCCTTGAGGAATGGGCAAAAATCCCAGTGGCTAGATGTGCCAAGCTTATAGAGACATACCCCAAGAGTTTTGCAGCTGTAATTGCAGCAAAAGGTGGTTCTACATAGTCTTGACTTTGGGGGGGGTGAATAGATATGCACGTTCAAGTTCTGTTTTTTGTCTTATTTCTTGTTTATTTCACAATAAAAAAATATTGTGGATCTTCAAAGTGGTAGGCATGTTGTGTAAATCAAATGAAACAAACCCCCCAAACATCCATTTTAATTCCAGGTTGTAAGGCAACAAAATAGGAAAAATGCCAAGGGGGTGCATACTTCCGCAAGCCTCTCCCCTGTAACTATTCCCCAGGTCGTTGCTGCAAATGAGAACGTGTTCTCAGTCAACTTACCTGGTAAAATAACGGTAAAATAAAATAAAAATAAAAATAAAAATGTATATGGCTAGGGTGCCATTTGTGACACAACCAGGTAGTATTTATATCTGGTACATTGGAAATGACCATGCTGTACACAAATCTACTCAAATTTCGTAGATAGACACATAAATCTGCTGTGCTAGGAGTCACCACTTCCTCTCATAATTTCCCTTTGTTTTTATCTACAGTATAAGTGGAGGAAGACATGAAAAGCTTTATCTGAGCACCTCAAAGACATGAGGGATCACTTTGTAGTCTACTTTTTGTAGTCTGTGCCACTTTTAATATTGGGCAGAAAAAAAAGTGTCTCCTCTCCTTTCTTTCGTCTCTCATCTCAGTCAGACGACATGGAGGATTTGCTCTCTCTCTACCTCTTACATTTTTTCTGATATCTTTCTCTCTTTCAGTTCTACCGCTTCATGACCAGTTTATTAATGTAACTACCAGGTGACGGGAACAAGTTGTTGCTTCCTCCCTTTTGGCCAATCGACAACTCTTAACCGTTTGAAGGGGTGGATGTTATCCTGGAAGCTTTACAACACACCATGTTTCTATTGCATTATGCATATCACACCAGACCTATGTCCAGATTAGCAGAACAACCAGAACACAACTGAACCCAATTTCTATGCTGTATCTATGACAATTGTGGTGGACCCCCTCTGGGGGCTTTCCTTCTCCACCCCTAGAAGACTGAAAAGACAAAAGAGTCCTTCTCTTCGATAAGACCATACGTTCAATTTGTTCTGTCAATTACGATCTCCCGGCCTGCCAGTGTGATGGAAAGCGCTGCTCAATGAGGTGGAATGTCACCCTGTCAAACCCCGCCCCTCTCCCCCGATCGCACCCCGCCCTGACAAAGCGGGAACGAGAGGGACCGAGAAGGGCCGAGACCCCCTGTCTTTTCTGGGGGCTCAGTCAAGCTTTGTCTGACATATTGGCTGAAGCACTAACCAGTCAGGTCTTCAGAGAAGAAAAGAGGTCGGGGACACAGGGGAAAGAAGAATGGGCTGGCAAATGAGAACGAGACATATTGAAAGGGACAAGAGAGGAGAAGAAGGAGGGAAGGAGAAAAAACATATTGAACTTGATGGAGAGAGTAACCTTTTGTCCATATGTGCTCTGGAGGACGACAACAGCCGTCATCTGTGTTTTATGTACCATACAACAGACTGAATTACTCTGTCAGGAAGATGAGAGACTGGAAAGGCTTGGAGAGGAAAAAAGAGCTTACTCTTCTCAGAGAAAATATGTCAAGAGAGAAGGAAAGAAATATGACTTGCAGTGCAAGAAGGGGATTATGGGTTTTGTTTGGAGTACTGTAGTTATATCACTTTTACAATATCAAAATAGCTTGGAACAGTTGATAAAAAATTGCCACTGGTCACATAATGATAGTCTACTAATGAAATATTAATGACAAAGCATTTTATTTGGTATAGCACATTTCACAAACCCAGAGTGCTTGCAAAATGTAATGAAACAAAACCGACACCGTGTCACACTGCCTTCCTCTAATATATTTTAATTTACTATCTAAGCATGGTTGAATAATTCCTGCAATGTTCTCTCTCCTAGTTTATTTAGTGGAAAGAATTAAAGAAGAAAAATCATGCACAAAGATTTGATCCCAAATGGCATCCTATTCCCTGTATAGTGCTTTACTTTTGATACACTGTGTAGGGAATAGGATGCCATTTGGGACCTTGTCAAAAACACTCAACTTTACCATATTAATTTCATGATTGCCTTAAATGAAACATTGATTTTTCCTCCTGCTCCTCCTCCTTTACGGATGATCATTTTTCTATTCTAAACAGGGATCAGATTTTCCGTGACCATGTTTAATGCCGGCTATGTGCTTTGTGTGTATTGGCATGCATCTAATTTTCCACAGTCTTTACGCAAATGTGGTAAACAAATTGCTTTGTCTCTGGTTGGGCATTGCAGTGATATATAATGTCGTTTTAAGTTTGAACTTTAATGTTATAAATCCCTGTACAGATCCATCCGTCCGTGTACGACATGCTCTCATTAAAATGCATAAGGGTGGAATAGAAGAAAAAAAATGTCCCCTTCCTTTCCTCTATCTCCCTCTTTCTCTGTCTTCCACTTCACCGCTCAATGAAATGAGGAAATGAGTACACACCCTTCTCTCGCGCACTCTCCCCGCCACACACACAAGGCACTTTATTCACTTGCAAATACAGAAAGATGAAATTAGTGGCATTTGTGGCACAAGAACCCGCCCCTCACCCTGCTCCTCTCCCTCTCTCTCTCTCTCTCTCTCACTCCTCTCTCTCTCCTCCCCTCCTCCCCTTCTCTGCTCTTCGCAGAATTCCTGTCCCCTGCTTCAGGTTGCAGATTGTTGGATTACGATGGATCAAGAGGGCTGACCCCTGATTGTGCACAGCAGAAAATGGTCCTTTAGTCTGATTGGCTCCTGGGGGGATGACACTGTGGAGATGGAACGAGAGAGAGAGTGGAAAGTAAAAGGGAGAGAGGAAGAAGAGTGCGTAGAGAGCAAGACAGAGAGAGAGCGAGAGAGAGAGAGAGGGGGAGAGAGAGAAGTATAAACTTTTCAAAGAATGACAGCCAGTATAGTTGAGAGGGAGCATGGACCCAAGGTGACTCTATAGGGAACTGACGCACTGCAGGCAGTTACTTCCACAACTTTTACAAGGGGAATTTAGTGAGCTTTGAAAGAAAAGAAGAAGAGACAGATAAGAGAAGAAGAGCAAAAACTGTCTGAAAAGGACAGAGAAAAAAGAAATAAGGAAAAATAGAAGGTAAGGTGTGGAATTTTAATTGATTCTGACTCCATGCTAGAATGCTTTTCTACATGATCATCAATGAGAGATTTAAATCAAACGCTTGACTGGGTGTTACAGTCCTTGTCTTGGACGTTTTTCTTTTGACTGAATATTTTGAATATTCAGAAACGGAAAGAGAAACCTGTGAAAAATGTGACTGGCAGAGATGATGCCAGTGTGGGAAAACTACCTAACTGAAGCTGTAACCTGTTTTTCAGTATAGAGAATTGGTCTGTAAGAATGCTTGTCTTGTACAGCACGATATTTGGCTGTCAAGAGACAACCAGAGTATTACGAGTGAGTATTGGTCTGTGAGAATGCTTGTGGCAAAGTACAAACTTGTATAACTTCAATATGAATCAGAGTTCAAACTGTATAGGCTCATTCTGTACACGTCTAGCCTTGTCGGCAGTTCAAACACACTGTATTATTAGGTCTGCTTTTAGGGACTTTAGTTTAGCATTCAAACCTCACTCCTCACTCACAGTGAAGGCTTACATTTTTCAACATGACAAGGAGGTCTTTTTTTTAAACTCTTCTCCAAAACCATTAAGCTGTCTCCTGTCTTGTAAATTGAAGCTGGGTAATACGCCAGTGGATTGACAGCTGTGCTCAGACACAGCTAGAGGCACAAAGGAATTTGTGATTATTATCTGTGTCAAAAGTGGGGACTATTAATGCTCATTCATGGAACTGAGTGACGCACATCATGCTGATGTGTTGCTGTGTTTTCTCTATAATAACTAACAACTGCTTCCCATGGATCCTGGTTGATCCCAGGCTATGTCCTAAATGGCACCCTTCTCCCTATGGTAAGAAGTAGTGCACTATGCAAGGAACTGGATGCCTTTGAGACGCAACCCAGCTAGGGTTCTGGTTAATTTGTGGTGAAATGACACTGATTGCAAACTTTCCCGATGACACTCATCCTCCATGACATCATTTCCATGCACCAGTGATCGGGATGAATGCCAGTTTGTATGATTTAATTTCTCCATAAATGACAAGGTTTCCACCCCACTCTGAATGAATGGACATGCATGGAAAGAGAGAGAGAGATGGAGAGAGCGAGAGAAAGAATGAGACAGGGAGCCCCAGAGACGGAAAGAGAGAGTGCAATAACAAATGAAATAATGTTCATATTGTTGTAGAAAAGCATAGGACAAAGCAGAAAGGAGTGACACATTCAACGAATGCCCTTCGTATGGCACTGAGGGTGCTAGTCCACTGATGCAGATGACTGACAAAGCCACACAACTGGGTTCAGAGTACAGAGATCCTATAATTGAAGCGGCTCACGTGTGGCCCACAGAACACATAGAGATTGGAAGGAGAGGGATTATGTTTATTCATTTGGTTGACTATCTGTTTTCATGAACCAACCATGTTTATGCCTTGTGTTTTTTTCAGTCTAACATGGGTGGGAATCTGGTCTCCCATACCAGGATTTTACCTTTCAATCCTGCAGCCCTAAAGAACCCACATACATTCATCCTTCTCTGGGGACAAAGATATGAAGAGCCCCGATAGTGTCTACTTCCTCAACTTTCTCCACCATGCTAAATCAATTGTGGTTAACAAATTAGCCATGACGTATCTTCCTGTGGTTCCCCGCAAGGGGTTTTACGATGCTAGGAGCCCAGAACTGGCCTTCTTTCACGGTGACTCCCTCTTTAACTGGTTCATTTATGGACCGAGGGTCCTCTTAGAGGGGGGTGAACGGAGGATACGGACATGCCCACTGTGAAATCAAGCCTTATTAATGAATTGGAGGACCTGGATCTACATGGTATATAGGACAGGACTGTCGCGCCACACACAAAGTTGGGAGAAAGTATAAACATTATCTCTTCAATAGGTATTATGTTACGTATAGGTTGTACCATGAAATGAATGCCTTTTGCCTACCTTTGATATAAAAGCCTGTTATATTAAATGAAGTGCACTTTAATTAATATACACTGAGTATACACCACCCCCTTCTTGGCACAAACTGGAGTTTTGCATGTCAGGAATCACATTTTCAAGATATATAACTATCAAAATACAGAAATATTTTGCATTTTGATGCTGCGTTTTGCATTTCTGTGTTTTGAAAGATACATATCTTCAAAATGTGATTGCTGACATGCAAAACATTTTGGGACTATATCAACAATGGACTAAAGAAAGAAATACCAAAATATCGTTTTTGGGTGGAATTGTCCTTTAAATAAAATACAAATAAAAACATTAACGAAAACTTAAACCAGGTAGAAAGCGTGTAAAAATTATAATGAAATTATTTGTAAATTATGTAATCTCAGATTTCATTTAATCACAGTATTTTCAATATAGAGCTATTAGCAGCAGAATTTTGGTTGATTTTGTGGTCTCAAACCAGTGAGTTTATTAACATTCTTCATCAAGAATATGGGAAAATGGTAATATTGATTTATGAAAGAGGTGGGAATGTTGTTCCCTTGTCATATAATTGCTACATTTACCATGAAAAAGCATTCAAAATAGTTTTGCAAATATTGGGTCCCGACTGAGACAACCTGGTTCAATTTGGATCCCTATGCAAAACCATATAAGAACCACTGCTATAGACCACATGGGAAATTCAAAAAATCTGATTTCTAATATGAATAAAGACCTGCTGTGCCAAAATTCTGCATTTTGACGTGTACCTCTGTGCACCCTCTATGACTTCTAGGAAGATTTTAACCCACTTAAACCCAATATTTCTCCAAGTTTTCACCATCGTTGTAAGGCCCTAATTATTGTGTTGCTTTGACAAAGTAATGTCTGCAGATTATTTATTTCATGTGATTAGTGATTGATTTACATGTGTCCCTCATTTTAAGGTCAACCCTGTTATGTGAACTGAACTATTGTTTTAATAAGGTGGAACTATTCATTTTTAAATATATATTTAAAAAAATTGGAACATCTTATAGTCAAACCCTAGTATAAAAGGTGGTGAGCTTTTTGGTCATTTTCTGGTGTTTTGTAGTGGAAAACTGAGCTGGTCGAGGATAACACATACATTTCATAATTTTTTGTGAAGCTAGCATTCAATTGCCCCTCCCTGTTGCACTCAACAAGCTTCCATTCCCCCTGTCACAAGGGGATACATGGCTGATTTAAGATGCATTTGTCAACCCTGTTACGGTCAACACTTCAAACTTAATAGGCACTTACTATAGTAATGTTTTTATTTTACCTCATAAGATTTGAAACATGTTGAACAAGTTGAACATGTGCTCTTTATGACAATGTTAAAATGAGATGAAATAAACCGTTTTTTCAACCAAGTTACACTACTCAAAAGGCAAGCAATTGGTTGAATGACCCCATCTCTTCAGGTAAAATGCAGGTGCAGGTAAAATGTTTTAAAAATGCAGGTGCAGGTAAAATGTTTTAAAAAAGCAGGTGCAGGTAAAATGTTTAATGAAAACAACAAACATGAAACAAGACAGCGTAACAGAAGTGAGGTAACATGAACATATTCATACAAAATGGAGCCAACAGAGATGGTCGCCTCGCTTCGAGTTCTGAGGAAACTATTCAGTATTTTGTTTTTTTATGTATAATTTCTTACACTGTTACCCCAGGAAAACTTAAGTCTTATTACATACAGCCGGTAAGAACTATTGGATATAAGAGCAACATCTACTTACCAACATTACGACCAGGAATACGACTTTCCCGAATCGAATCCTCTGTTTGGACAACCACCCAGGACAATGGATCTAATCCCAGTAGCCGACCCAAAACAACAGCGCCGCAGAAGGGGCGGAGCGGCCACCTGGTCAGGCTCCGTAGACGTGCACATCGTATACTACTCGCCAATGTCCAGTCCCTTGACAACAAAGTAGACGATGTTCAAGCAAGAGTTTCCTTCCAGAGAGACATCAGAGATTGCAACATTCTCTGTTTCACAGAAACATGGCTCTCTCGGGATATGTTGTCAGAATTGGTTCAGCCACCGGGCTTCTGCAAGCATCGCGCCGAAGAAAATAAACACCTCTCTGGGAAGAGGAAGGGCGGGGTGTAGTATGCTTTATGATTAACGACTCATGGTGTAATCATAAGAACATACAGGATCTCAAGTCCTTCTGCTCACCCAACCTTGAATTCCTTACAATCAAAGGCTGGCCATTTTACCTACCAAGAGAATTCTCGGCAGTCATATTCACAGTTGTGTACATTCCCTCTCAAGCAAACACTAAGACGGCCCTCAAGGAACTTCACTGGACTCTATGTAAACTGGAAAATATATATCCGGAGGCTGCATTTATTGTAGCTGGGGATTTTAACAAAGCAAATTTGAGAACAAGGCTACCTAAATTATATCAACATATTTATTGCACGACGCGCAGGGGTAACACTCTCGACCACTGCTACTCTAACTTCTGCAAAGCATACAAAGCCCTCCCCCGCCCTCCCTCCCTTCGGGAAATCCGACCACGACGCCATCTTGCTCGTACCGTCTTATAGGCAGAAACTCAAACAGGATGTACCAGTGACGAGAACTATTCAACGCTGGTCTGACCAATCGTAAGCCATGCTTCAAGACTGTTTTGATCACGCGGACTGGAATATGTTCCGGTCAGCCTCAGAGAGCAACATCGGCCAATATGCTGACTCGGTAAGTGAGTTTATAAAGAAGTGCATTGGAGATGTTGCACCCACTGTGACTATTAAAACCTACCCAAACCAGAAACTGTGGATGGCACACTATTCCTTCCATTTTACTATGGAAAGAGGTCTGGAAATATGGCTGAATAAAAACAGTGTAGTTATTCCCTCCGCAAGGCAATCAAACAAGCGAAAGGCCGGTACAGGGACAAGGTGGATTCGCAATTCATCGGCTCAGACACGAGATGTATGTGGCAGGGTCTACAGGAAATCACGGACTACAAAAAAAAAACAGCCACATCATGGACACCGACTTCACGCTTCCAGACAAACTAAACACCTTCTTTGCCCACTTTGAGGATAATACAGTTCCATGGCCGACGTGAGTAAAACACTTTAACGTGTCAACCCTCGCAAGGCTGCTGGCCCAGACGGCATCCCTAGCCGCGTTCTCAGAGCATGCGCAGACCAGCTGGCTGGTGTGTTTACGGACATATTAAATCGCTCCCTATCCCAGTCTGTTGTCCCCACATGCTTCAAGATGGCTACCATTGTTCCTGTACCCAGAAGGCAAAGAAAAAAAACAGAAATAAATTACTACCGCCCCATAGCACTCACTTCTGTCATCATGAAGTGCTTTGAGAGACTAGTCAAGGATCATATCACCTCCACCTTACTTGCCACCCTAGACCCAATTCAGTTTGCATACCGCCCCAACAGGTCCACATATGACGCAATCACCATCACACTGCACACTGCCCAATCCCATCTGGACAAAAATAATACCTGTAAGAATGCTGTTCATTGACTACTGCTCAGCATTGAACACCATAGTACCCTCCAAGCTCATCATAAAGCTGGAGGCCCTGGGTCTCAACCCCATCCTGTGTAATTGGGTCCTGGACTTTCTGACTGGCCTCCCCCAGGTGGTGAAGGTAGGAAACAACATCTTCACTTCGCTGACCCTCAACACTGGGGCCCCACAAGGGTGTGTGCTCAGCCCTCTCCTGTACTCCCTGTTCACCCACGACTTTATGGCCATGCATGCCTTCAAATCAATCATCAAGTTTGCAGATGACCCAACAGTAGTGGGCTTGTACACTAACAACGACGAGACAGCCTACAGGGAGGAGGTAAGGGCACTCGGAGTGTGGTGTCTGACTCAACATCAACGAAACAAAGGAGATGATATTGGGCTTTAGGAAACAGCAGAGGGAGCACCCCCCTATCCACATAGAAGGGACAGTAGTGGAGAAGGTGGAACGTTTTAAGTTCCTCGGCGTACACATCACAGACAAACTGAAATGGTCCATCCACACAGACAGTGTGGTGAAGAAGGCGCAACAGTGCCTCTTCAACCTCAGGAGGCTGAAGAAACGTGGCTTGTCGTCCAAAACCCTGACAAAATTTTACAGATGCACAGTAGAGAGCATGCTGTTGGGCTGTATCACAGCCTGGTACGGCAACTGCACCGCCCTCAACCGCAAGGCGATCTGCACAACGCATCACCGGGGGCAAACTACCTGACCTCCATGACACCTACAGCACCCGATGTCACAGGAAGAGAAAGATCATCAAGGACAACAACCACCTGAGCCACTGCCTGTTCACACCGCTAGAATTCCAGAAGGTGAGGTCAGTACTGATGCATCCGAGAAATTGAAACACAGCTTCTATCTCAAGGCCATCAGATTTCTAAACATGAATCACTAACTCAGAGAGGCTGCTGCCTACATTGAGACCCAATCACTGGACTCTTTAATAAATTGATCACTAGTCACTTTAAACAATGCCACTTTAAATAATGCCACTTTAATAATGTTTACAAAATCTTACATTACTCATATCACATGTATATACATTATTTTATACCATCTATTGCACCTTGCCTATGCCGCTCAGCCATCGCTCATCCATGTACTTATATGTACATATTCTCATTCACCCCTTTAGATTTGTGTGTATCCGGTAGTTGTTGGGGAATTGTTAGATTACTTGTCAGATATTACTGCACTGTCGGAACTAGAAGCACAAGTATTTCACTACACTCACATTAACATCTGCTAACCATGTGTATGTGACCAATACAATGTGATGTGATTCGATGCAGTACCAACTGAGGAATGAACAAAAGGAAGGGACTTATTACGGGGAGGTAATGAGGTCCAGGTGTGAATCCTAACAATGAGTCCCAGGTGCGCGTAATGATGAGTGCAAGGACCGGTGATTAGTATTCTGGCGATGTCTTATGCCGGAGGGTAGGAGCAGGAGTAGACATGATGGTACACCCCCCCACCCCTCTGACGCATGGCTCCTCGTAATGATGAGTGCCAGGACTGGTGGTTAGTATTCCGGCGACGTCGCACATCGTAGGGGAGGAGCAGAATTAGACGTGACAACCACACTGTCGCGCCACACATGAAGTTACACTGTATCTGTGTGACAGTTCTGTTGTTGACCACACTGTTGTTACCACACACGAAGTTCGGAGAAAGTGTGAATTTATCTCTTCAAAATGTGCGTTGTTGATGTGTTGAAAAGTTGTTGATGGTTCAAAAGCAGAGTGTATACGTCTGTTTTGGACAAGTACACCCCTGCTCTCGAGAGGGATGTGCTCTATCGATAGGACGTAGGCCACAATCATACAAGATTGACTTGTGAAATTGTATAAATCCTTTTCATATGATCTGCAGCAGAGCACTTAAGACAGGCTGCATTCACAGAGTCTGAGGGACTGAAGTCAGAGGGTTTTTGATTGTTAGTTGGGATTCCACCTGTGAAAGCCTTGTTTTAACTGGGGTGAATGTCTGTAGTTGGCCGAAGGGAAAAAAGAAAAGTGGTGGTCAGCTACGAACATCTTTTAAAGGTATTTTGTCACCAAATAGTAGTTCATGGTCATGCTGATGTAACAGTTTAGCTTCCATCCCTCTCCTCGCCCCAACCTGGGCTCGAACCAGGGACACTCTGCACACATCAACAACAGTCACCCACGAAGCATCGTTACCCATCGCGCCACAAAAGACGCAGCCCGAACAAGTACTTCAGGTCTCAGAGCGAGTGACATCACCAATTGAAACGCTATTAGCGCGCACCACCGCTAACTAGCTAGCCATTTCACATCGGTTACACTGACAAGCTAAGGCTGCATCCCAAATGGCACACTATTCCTTACAAAGTGTAATACTTTTGACCAGGGTAGTGCACTATATAGGGAATAAGGTGTAATGCTGACAGACTGACTGAGATTTTGATGACTAGACAATACGGTCCTTCAATTGCCAACACCAGCTGCTACTGCTGTTGATTGTTACAGCCCCTCCTTGATTTACACACTTAAAAACTTACACACACACAGACTGTGCAACAGGATTCTACATCTCTCAGTTCTCCTTGAAAGTTAAAGTGGCTTTTACCATTTCCGTATAATATGTAATTGTGGTGGGAAAAAACCCTCTCTCTTCTTTTGTTTGGTAAAGCTTTCTCATCTGATGCCTCCTCGACCCTCCCTCCCCCCTCCATCCATCCGTCCCTCCCTTCATTCCTCTGCTCAGGACAGGGAGCAACTTGTGTGGCAGGTCGTAAAGGCAGGAGCAGCAAGAACAGCTGCTTTTTCTTTTTTCTTTAATAAGTGAAAAGCCATCAGATTAGTCTGAGGGAGATGTGTGGAGTGTTTAGCCAGCACAATTATGTAGCATGTCACCTCATTAGACACAACAAAATAGAGGCCGAATGTAACGGGTGCAAGTCCTGACCTTTGACGGAGAAGGGGGCTGGGGAGGTGAAGGGGTGTGTGGAAGGTTTAGCGAGGTGCTAATTTGACTTCATAATGAACAACAGGGCCACTTGAATGGAAATAATGGAGACAGAATACAGACAGAATAGAGCAGAGACCAAGAGGGGCCCATGGAGGTCAGGGCTCACCCAGCCTGTCAGGCTCTCGTGGGGCTTTGAGTCCCAGGTTGGGTGTGTCCCAAATGGCACCCCATTCCATATAAATTGCATTACTTTGACCAGGGCCCATAGTGAATAGTGTGACATTTGGGACAGATCCCCTGAGTTGGAGGGCCAGGGGGGCTAGGAGCCAGATACCCCCTCCTGTCAGGGCCTTTATAGCAAAAGCACCCTGCCCATTACCCTTCCCTAGCCACCAGTCTTTTTGTGACTCTTCAATAATGATTAACTGTGTTTTGAGATTCAGAGAGTGTCCACTATGGCACAATGAGCTCTCTCTCTTACACAATATAATAGAGCTCAACAAAGTCTCTCTTTCTCTATTCTCTCTTTCTCGCCCCCTACTTTCCATTTCTCTCTCCACGCCCCCTGCTGGCATTCTTTTCTTCCACTTTTCTCTTTTCTCTTTCCCCCCTTTTCACTATAGATCTATCAGTTTTTCCCCCTGCAGCTTGTTAATTAAAGAGCGGGAATAGATTGTGGTGGAGGCAAACAGATGTGACCAGCTCACTGATAAAAGGAAAGAAAATCAAGCGACTGTCATAAAGGCACAGTTTGAGTAGAAAAAAATACATTGATTGAATGTAAAACATTACTTGAAATCAATAAAAAAAAAAATTTTTTTTTACTACAGCACCATAAAGTAACAATTGGCCTTGTTTTTTCGGATTGTTGTGGGCTGTCCGAGTGCAAAAAAATGTAAGTTATAAAAATAAGTTATCAAGTCTATTCCAAATAGTGGAAACAAAACATCTTGCAGAACTCTACACAAAAAGACTTGTTGTCCTGTTAGGCAGCAGCGTGTAGCTTGTAGTTACAGGAGGTTGGTGGCACCTTAACAGATGAGGAACAGTGCAAATCTCAACTCTTCTACAACAGCCAGGGGTAGAGAGGAAGAGAGGAAAGAAAGGAAGAGAGGACAGGGAAGAGGGGAGAGGAAGAAGGGGAGATTGGGAGAGAGGGGAGAGGGAGAGAGAGATGCCGGGAGAAACAGCACCGCCTCCTCTACACTCTCAGAACAAAGGGTTCCAAAAGAGTTATTTGGCTGTCCCCATAGGATAGCTGTTTTTGGTTTCAGATAGAAACGTGTTGGGTTCCATGTAGAACCCTCTGTGGAAAGGGTTATCTGATGGGGACAGCTGAAGAACCATTTTAGGTTCTAGATAGCACCTTTTTTTCTGAGAGAGGGAAAGAGGGGAGAGGGGAGAGAAAGAGAGTGAGGGAAGCAGATACACACTGAGAGACTGTTAGCAAAGAGAGAAATGAGAGAAGTTACCGCTGTTCCTATAGAAACGGAAAAGAGAAGGTGAAGCACCAACACAGAAAGATAGCAAAGAGAAAGATGGGGGGAGGGGGTTGAGGAAAGGAGTTTTGAAGATGGTTTCTGTTGCCTAAGCACAACAGTAAATAGGAGAGTGGGAAAGGGAGAAAGAGCACAGGGGCTTAGGGCTCAAGAAGGTATCATGCGTGGCTCCTCTCAGACTAACCCTCAGCCCCAAGAGGAGTAACCTCTCCCCCGTCTCTCTCCCATCATTACCCCGTATCTCCCCTCTTCTCTCCCCTCTCCTCCTCTACATGTATTTAGAATGCAGTGTGAGGCCCCACTCATTGAGTTAACGCAGCTATCTATTTCTACCACGCACAAACACAAAAACACATGGACACTCACGCATGCATGTACACACAAACACACACACACAAAAACAGACACACACAGAGGGTTCATTATCATCCAACAAAGGACAGAAGAGAGAAGCAGATTCATCTGTGGTTCTACACAATAGACTGGGATCAGTGTCATCTCTCCATCCTTCCATCCTTTAATCCATCCATACTTTCCTCAATAGTTTCAGTGAAGGAAAGAAAGAAATAAGGAAACAGAGAAGGAGCTTATAGGCCAAGGACGATAGTGTCAGTGTCCAATAATGACATCTACATTTGGAGGATTTGAAACTCATCTTTCTCTCTTTTCTTTTCTTTTTTCACTTTCCACAAAGCAGGAAAAGGAGAAAGTAGCCATTTGAAGACCTTCCCAAGACACAACAAACAAAGGCCTGTCATCTGCGGGTCATCGTATCACCAAAGAAAACACAAAACCCCATTTTCAAAACAAATTGATTTGATTTGCTGTTGAGTATCCATCATGGGAGATCGACATCACCACCATCCTGGGGGTGGTAGGCCTGTCTACACCCTCCTACTCAGCATAGGTCTGGCCTTGCTGGCCCTGTTGTCTGAGGCCCAGGGCCGTATGGATAGAGCCAAGACAGAAGAGGAGAGTGGAGCAGGGCTGCTGAGGAGGGTGAAGAGAGGCTGGGTATGGAACCAGTTCTTTGTGCTGGAGGAGTACACTGGACTGGAGCCGCTGTACATAGGAAAGGCAAGTCCACACACAAACACACACACACACACACACACAAAGAGAATATGTGTGAACTGCATGTCACTTTCGATTAAAGCATTTGCTAAATGTGCACCGTCATTATTATTGAACTGTTCGATGACAGCTCTCAACTTTTCAATCAATATCGTCGCTGTCGGCTGAACGTGACTTCTGACGAACACAGGGTCTATCATCATTGATCAAATGTTCAAGCCACTTTAACACCTGAGCGGTCAAAGTATCCTCTTTTGCCAATGGTGTTTGTGTGGTGCATCCCAAATGTCATCCTATTCCCTATAAAGTGCACTACTTTTGGCTAAGGCCCATAGGGCTGTGGTCAAAAGTGGCGCACTATGTAGGGAATAGGGTGCCATTTTGGATATAACCTCTGCAGTACGTTCCCCACTGTGTTTGTATGGAGAGTTAGTGTGGATGAGTATCTGGGGCAGTTTTCCTTCACTCATTCCTTATCGTCTGCCCCTGACAAAGCAGAGGAGACCTTCTCAGTGTGAAAGGTGTATAGCCAGGGGTTAAGTGTAGATGGTGGAACTGTCCATTTTCTTTCTTCTTTTTTTCAAAGGAAAAAAACACCACCATGTAAAGTGAAGTAGTGAAATGTCACTGATTCAGTGAAGTCAGAATGATATTCAGTCTGTCCCAAAATGCACCCTATTCCACATAGTGCACTACTTTTGACCAGGGCCAATAGGGGTAAAGCAGGGTGCTTATTGAGAATCTACACTAACCGTGTGTGTGTGTGTCATCTCTTGACCTGGGTTCAAATACTATTTATGATATTTCAATTATGGGTTTGAAAATATACTTGTATTATAAAATGCTGAAATTCAAAGTGTATTTTTAAATACAAATAAATACTACCATGCATTTGAACCCAGGTCTGTTTGGTATTTGAAATAATATAGCCTATTTCAAAATAAGTATTTGAATATTTATAGGACATTTCCTTTTTATAGGACATTATTTGATAATACACAGTAAATAAGTATTTAAATAACAAATAATCAAAGACACATGTATTTGAACCCAGCTCTGGTCACCTTACCAAACACACATACAGGATGATTGTAAGCATCGTCATGACAACAAAGGTAGCTACAAGAGTTTACCCTTATGGAAAAACTAAGCGTGAGGTCAGTTGTTCACATGTGAAACTATATGTTGACATGTATTACATTTGGAGTTCACATGTTAACACCACCTTTTCACATGTGAGGAGAATAACATGTGAATTGCAGATTTTTAATCTGATCCTAGAAGAAAGTCTTTGTCCTCAGGCCTGGAGGGAAGCCAAAGTAATTCCGCTACCCAAGAGTGGTAAAGCGACCTTTACTGGTTCTAACAGCAGACCTATAAGCTTGCTGCCAGCTCTTAGCAAACTTTTGGGAAAAATTCTGTTTGACCAAATACAATGCTATTTCTCTTTAAACAAATTAACAACAGACTTTCAGCATGCTTATAGAGATGGGCACTCAACATGTACTGCACTGACACAAATGACTGATGATTGGTTGGAAGAAATTGATAATAAGAAGATTGTGGGAGCTGTACTGTTAGATTTCAGTGCAGCCGTTGATATTATTGACCATAACCTGTTGTTGAAAATACATATGTGTTATGGCTTTTCAACCTCTGCTTTATCATGGATTCAGAGATATCTATCTAATAGAACTCAAAGGGTTCTTTATTGGAAGCTTCTCTAATGTCAAACATAAAGTTTGGTGTACCGCAGGGCAGCTCTCTAGGCCCTCTACTCTTTTGCGCGCACCTGTTTGGGGTGCAGCCCGACACCGGTACACTTATGACAACATCCAGCTCAAGTGCAGGGCGCGCAATTCAAAAGCTATTTTTTAAAAATATTTAACTTTCACACATTAACAAGTCCAAGACACCAGATGAAAGATAAACTTCTTGTGAATCAAACCAACATGTCCGATTTTTAAAATGTTTTACAGGGAAGACAAAATATGTAAATCTATTAGCTAACCACGTTAGCAAATGCCACCACTTTTCTAACTCCATCAGTTTCTTACTCCATCAGGTGCTATCACAAATTCGACCAAATAAAGATATAAATAGCCACTAACCAAGAAACAAATTCATCAGATGACAGTCTGATAACATATTTATTGTATAGCATATTTTTTTTCGAAAAATGTGCATATTTCAGGTATAAATCATATTTTACATTTCAGCTACACTCAGAAAGTGCACCGAAAGCAGCCATAATATTTACAGACACCAACGTCAATTAGCTAATTACTCATCATAAAACATTTCCGAAAAATATATAGTTTGCAGCAATTGAAAGATAGGCAACTTGTGATTCCAAACAATATTTCCGATTTATAAAATGTTTTACAGCGAAAACAAAATGTATCGCTATATTAGCATAGCCACAATAGAGAGACACATTTGGGCGCCCACGACCCGTTCACATGCACGACAGATATATGAAATAACATCATAAAATGAGTCTTACTTTGGCTGATCTTTCATCAGAAGGTTGAAGAAGGTGTCCTCTGTCCAGATGAGTCGTTGTTTCGATTTAGAATGGCAAATGTCCCTCTTCAATTAGCATTGGCACGAGCCGAGTGGCATAAATTTCTCCAACGTAAACACAGTCAGAGGACGGAACACGGCAAAACTCCCGAATAAAGTTTCAATAATCTGATTAAACTATATTGAAAAAACATACATTACGATGATATGGTCACATGTATCAAAAAAAAATCGAGCCGGAGATGTTAGCCGTTTGTTACGAAGGCAAAACAGAAGTCAATCCCACTTCCTTCAGAGTACCGGAAGTGGACGCTCACGTCAAAGAAATAGGTTTTTTTCTACCACAGGACAAGATGAGCACAAAAATTTATTCTCTGACATCCTCTTTACACCAATAGGAAGGCGTATAGAGTGTCAGCAGACTCCTAAGTGTCAAGACCATGTATAGGCATCAAGTTGAAAAGAGCATCGATTTCTGACATTTCACTTCCTGGTCAGGAAAAGTGCTGCAGAAGGACTTCTGTTTCACTCAGAGAAATAATTCCAACTCTTTTAGAAACTAGAAAGTGTTTTCTATCCAAAAAGAATAATAACATTCATATTGTACGAGCAAGATTTGAGTAGGAGGCCGTTTGAAATGGGCACGATTTCACTGGCTACTCAACACTTTGCCTTGCAGCCTTAACAGGTTTTAAACAAAGCATGTGTGTCCATGTATGCTGACGATTCAAGCATATATAAGCAACAGCAAGTCACTGAAACCTTTAACAAAGAGTTGCATTCTGTTTTGGAATTGGTGGCCAGTAATAAACTGGTCCTGAACATCTCTAAAACTAAGAGCATTGTATTTGGTACAAATCATTCCTTAAAATCTAGACCTCAGCTGAATCTGGTAATGAATGGTGTGTTTGTTGAACAATCAAATTGAGGAGACTAAATTACTTGGCGTTACCTTAGATTGTAAACTGTCATGGTCAAAACATATACAGTGGGGAGAACAAGTATTTGATACACTGACGATTTTGCAGGTTTTCCTACTTACAAAGCATGTAGAGGTCTGTAATTTTTATCATAGGTACACTTCAACTATGAGAGACGGAATCTATATTCAATGGTTGTAAAGATGGGGAGAGGTCTGGCCGTAATAAAGAGATGCTCTGCTTTTTTGACACCACACTCCAAAAAGCAAGTTCTGTAGGCTCTAGTTTTGTCTAATCTTGATAATTGTCCAGTCGTGTGGTCCAGTGCTGCAAGGAAAGACCTAGTTAAACTGCAGCTGGCCCTGAACAGAGCGGCACATTCTGCTCTTCATTGTAATCAGAGTGCTGATATAAATACTATGCATTCCATTCTCTCTTTGCTAAGAGTTGAGGAGAGACTGACTGCATCACTTCTTCTTTTATAAGAAACATTAATGTGTTGAAAATCCCAAATTGTTTGCATAGTCAACTTACACACAGCTCTGACACACACACCTATCCCACCAGACATGCCACTTTTCACAGTCTTTTCACAGTCCCCAAATCCAGAACAAATTCAAGAAAGCATACAGTTTTATATAGAGCCCTTATTGCTCAAATAAACAGCAAATTCTGATCCTAATAAAATAGCAAATACCAAAATTACATTTTCACAAGTGAAAATCTAACTCATGTATGGACTTGTATTTTTACAATTAATAAATATTCACATGTGCATTTCGAATTTGCAGTTTTACATGTGAAACACGTTCAAATGTTGATGTATAGTTTCATGGTATAACATGTTGAATTTTTGCATCCCCATATTGTAACATTAAGTTCACATAAGATCACATGATGACATGTGATCACATGAGATGACGGGAGACGTGATCACATGCCAAATGTATGTGTTTTTTTCCCCATAAGGGTAGTGTAAAACATAATATTAAGTTCGTGATATTTCAGCAGCCAGAGGTAAAAGGATTAACGTTTTATCTTGAAAAGAAAGTGTTATTATAATGTTAGCGGGCGGTAGCCGTGTGTGCGAAGTGCATGCTGAGCTGTGTATGCGTCTGTGTGTGTACAGATTGGGGTTGTGATTGCACCAAGCAGCAATAGGCTCAACAGGCTGGTATTTGCACTAAGAGACCAACAATAGTCTTTGGCAATCTATTCCCTATGTAGTGCACTACTTTTGACCAAAGCACTATGGGTCCATTTGGGATATGTCTGTAGCTCCCATAAGCACCACTGATCAGGAGGGGTGGACATGATTACTGTTCTTCTTCTGTTGACCAACCAACCGTGACTAAAGCTGTAATATTGTTCTATCTCAGATAGCACCCTATTCCCTATATAGTGCACTACTTTTGAACAGGGCCCATAGGCACCCTATGCATTTGGGACGCAGACTGTGTAATCAGAAGACTATTGTGGGTCAAATAGCAGCGTGGTGAGCCTGTTGACGCTTGGTGCATTTGGGACGTACACTATACCATTCGTCTCATGAGAGAGCCCCAGACAAACAGCATTATAATGACCATATATACAGTGGTCCTTGACCTCTAATGGACCAGACCAGACCTGGGTCGAATTCAGTATCTGAAATACTTTCAGGTACTGTACTTGATTTAGTTTGCCTGCTACTATAACGCCACTAATCAAATAGTGCCAATAAATGTAAACGCCATGCTAAATCAAGCCCAAACACCGAAATGACTATAAAGTATGGTCTAACACAGGGGTGGGCAATTCCAGTCCTTGGGGTCCTGATTGGTGTCACAGTTTTGCCCCAGCCCCAGCTAACACACCTGACTCCAATAATCACCTAATCATGATCTTCAGTTCAGAATGCAATTTGATTAATTAGCTGTGTTTGCTAGGATGGAGAAAAAGTGTGCCACCAATAACATACAATTACATATAGAACGTGAGCATGGTGCATTCAATGCCAGAACTGTGGATTTGATTCTTGCTAGGGCCAACCATAATGTAAAATGTATGCACACATGACTGTAAGTCGCTTTGGATAAAAGCGTCTGCTTAATGGCATATACAGTATTACTATTTTAGTATTATTATTATATTATAGGATATCTGGCTCCTAAGCTGTCTTGACTCCTAACCTCTGACCTGTGACCCCCACAGCTCCACTCAGACATGGACCTAGGGGACGGCTCCATCAAGTACATCCTGTCGGGCGACGGTGCGGGCACCACCTTCACCATTGACGACAGTACAGGCGACATCCATGCTATCAAGAGGCTGGACCGTGAGGTGAAGGCCCAGTACCTTCTGCGAGCCCAGGCCTGGAACAGACAGACAGACCGACCCCTGGAGCCTCAGTCTGAGTTTATTGTCAAAATCCAGGATATCAATGATAATGAACCTAAGTTCCTGGAAGGGCCCTACCAGGCCACCATACCTGAGATGTCAACCATCGGTGAGTCAAGGGAGATTGTGGTGGTCAGAGACAAAGTCCCGATTCCCCATTCTTCTCTGAAAGTGTGCACTTGCACTCTGTCTCGCATCGATTTTAAAATAGTAGAAAACTCCCTCAAGCCAATGATTACACCCATTTAAAAAAAAATCCATGACAGGAAGTGTGCAAGTGCACACTTTGGAAGAACTGTGGAAAATTGGGACGTAGCCATAGTGTGCATCCGAAATGGCACCCGATTCCCTACATAGTGCACAACTTTTGACCAGGGCCATTTCAGACCAAGCTGGAGAGTGTGTAGTGTAGCTGGACATTGTGCTGCTGCTTCTGAGCATTCCATTCATTCAGTTAGCAAACTCTGTTTGAAAATTCTCTCTATAAAGGTTGTTGTGGTTATTCACAGCTGTGTATTTATGATGGTAAGGAGATGAGGATGTTTCAGTCTGTGAACATAATAGGCAGGTTATTGATGGCTCTGCAATATCATCATTATGCCATCAAAATGATGTCTCTGCTTACACACTGCACTAGTGGTATTCAATATTTATAAATCCACCAGTGAGTGCAGGTACAGTTGCCTTTATAGCCTATACCATTCGCCAACATTGAAGCAGTTTAATGTAGATGGACAGGCCATTTTTTAAACAGGCCTTGTTGAAATAACCATACAAATGGAATGAGTCATTCCAATTGTGTGGAAATAACATTGCTCACCATGTCACTCTCTTCTTCTCCTCCCTCCCTTTCCTAGGCACTGAGGTGATTCGGATGACAGCCACAGATGCAGATGACCCTACGTATGGTAACAGTGCCAGGGTGGTCTACAGCATCCTACAGGGACAGCCATACTTCTCTGTAGAGCCTAAGACTGGTATGTGAGCACAGGGGACGCTTGAAAAAATAAATAATCGGACCTGCATTAACGATAGCAATTACAACATTTGTGTTTTAGTTATGTTAGTAGATTGCCATGTTTTGGCAAAGAGCTGAGGCACTTACGTTTGCTCCTCCCAGAAGTACACACAAACAAACATACAGGCTGAGTGTAAAACAACAGATTTAAAATCTATCAACTTGGTTAAGAATACCCTCTTGTGGCTGCCAATGGTAACAACTGGCAAATCAATGAATACACATGTGCTTTCCCAAATGGCACCCTATTTCCTCCATAGTGCACTTAGGGCTCTTGTCCAAGACACATCCCTAATCTGCCTGGCAACTGCACTGCTGACCCTCCCAATCACACTGTTTCTATTTGTGACCTCTCTTTCCTCTTGCCCCCCCCCCCTCCCCGCCATGTTTCTCTCTGTCCCCCAGGCGTGGTGCGTGTTTCTCTGGCGGGCATGGACCGCGAGGTCAGGGAGAACTACTCCGTCATCATCCAGGCCAAGGACATGGGAGGCCAGCTAGGAGGTCTGGCCGGATCCACAGTGGTCAACATCACCCTCAGTGACGTCAACGATAACCCACCCATGTTTGATCAGAGTAAGATCCAGAGACTCCTCTCCTCATGTGCCGTATATGTTTATTTTAATTCCCTTCAATTTATGCTCAAGACTGTTGACTTCCTTGTCTTCATTCTTGTTAACCCTCTCCTTCCCTCTTACATTTTAGTCATTTAGCAGATGCTCTTATCCAGAGTGACTTACAGTAGTGAGTGCATACATTTTAATTAATTTTTCGTACTCTCCTCTTGCTCTTTCTTTCCTTCCCTCTCCTCTTGCTCTTTCTCTCCTGAACTCTCATCTTCCTCTTATGTCCCTCTCCTTTCCTCTTCTCTTGCTCTCCAGCCCTCTCCTCCACTTCATCCACAGTGTATCTCCTCGCTTGTCCATCTCCTTCAGATTCTGCTCTCTCTCTCCTCCCCCATCATAATTTTCTTTGGCCACCAGTCAGTTACTTTTTATGTCATCATCATCCATCCATCCAGTCCCCCAGCCTCTCGCTGATCTCCTTCTCTCCACCCACCCCTCTCCTCACTTTCTCCCTCGCCCTCAATTTATTAAGGGCTTTATTGGCATGGGAAACATGTTAACATTGACAAAGCAAGTGAAGTAGATAATAAACAAAAGTGAAATTAACAATAAAAATTATCAGTAAACATGACACTCACGAAAGTTCCAAAAGAATAAAGACATTTCAAATGTCATATTGTGTGCAAATAGTTAAAGTACAAAAGGGAAGATAAATAAACATAGACATGGGTTGTATTTACAATGTTCTTCACTGGTTGCCCTTTTCTTGTGGCAAAAGGTCACAAATCTTGCTGCTGTGATGGCACACTGTGGTATTTCACCCAATAGATATGTGAGATTATCGAAATTGTGTTTGTTTTTTAAATTCTTTGTGAGTCTGTGTATGCTGAGGGAAATATGTGTCTCTAATATGGTCGTACATTTGGCAGGAGGTTAGGAAGTCCACCTCATTTTGTGGGCAGTGTGCACATAGCCTGTCTTCTCTTGAGAGCCAGGTCTGGCTACGGCGGCCTTTCTCAATAGCAAGGCTATGCTCACTGAGTCTGTACATCGTCAAAGCTTTTCTTAAGTTTGGGTGAGTAACAGTGGTCAGGAATTCTGCCACTGTGTACTCTGTTTATGGCTAAATCAAATTCTAGTTTGCTCAGTTTTTTTGTTAATTCTTTCCAATGTGTCAAGTAAGTTTCTCTCTCGTTACCCGGCAACCAGTCCTATTCCGGACCCATGCTGTCTCTTTGATTGGCCCCATTCCTGCTCTCCTCATTAACATCCTCATCAGGTCATCTGTCTATCCCTCTCTCAATCTCTTTCTCACTCTTATCTGGCTATCCTCGGCCGCAAGACATCCCCTAGCTGTCTGCCTGACTGGTGGTCTCGTCTCCTCCTCGGAACCCCACCGCCACCCCTTATTTCTCTCGCTCTTCCCTCTCGTCCCCCTTCCCTCTCTTCTCTCCAATTAGTGCCATCACTTAAGTGAGACTTTAATACATTGTGAGATGCTATGGGGGCACTTGTCTGACAACCATAATGTGTGACCTCTTCAGTTTGGACAGTAAGGAGCATCTCAAATTGGGAACCGCTTTCACCCGTTTTTGAAAAGAGGTTAAATTGTTGAAATAAAATTCTCGTTGACCCATATGACAATACACCCCAATTTACGAACCGGCTCTGTGTGAACCAATTTGTGCGCCATAGTCTGTGCTCTAGGTTCATGGGTTTGTCCTCTTAATGTCTTGGTGTAATTTAAGAGGTTTGGTGCCCTCTAGAGGAAGAATGGCCAAACACGTTCTAAAACTGCTTTATTGACTAAAACGTGATTTCTCACTGTCTACCTTTTGCTGACATAGTACCCAACCTGACACACAACAATAGATATTCACCAAAAAAAATCCCTCAAATGCACAGTTGTTATTGATATTCACCCAGAGCTCAGGGCTAAAAACATTAGAACATCAACCAGCAAACATCATGGGTATAAATGAAACAACCCATGTTTTGTAATGGAAATTTAAGGCCACACAGCTCTGTGGTTGAATTGGACACCACCTCAAAATAAAACATCTGTTTTTCTAATTACTACATTTATTTGGAATGTGAATACATTTCTAAATATGGGGAGGATAGAAGACATAAGAGCTGACCAAATATCCGTTGAAATGATTTGAACCTGGATTAACCTGTCGTTCTCTCTCTGTCTCTCTCTCTCTCTTTTTCACCCTTCTTCCCTTCTTCACCTTCTCAGAGCTGTACCAGATGAGTGTTCCAGAGTCGGCTCCGGTGTCGTCTGTTGTGGGTCGTATTCGGGCGAAGGACCGTGACATTGGCATCAATGCAGAGATGAGGTACAGCATAATCGACGGAGATGGGAGGGACACCTTCGACATCAACACAGACCCAACCAACCTGTTTGGCATCATCACCATCAAAAAGGTACAGAGGGTAGACATCAATGAAAGGTAAATTCAATAAAAGCACGCGCGCACACGCACACGCACACGCACACACACACACAGGGTAGACATCAATGAAAGGTCATGACAAGCTTTCAGGGCCACTGACAGGAGTCGACACAGCAGTTATGAGTCACATTGACCTCAATTTAGTCCAGAGAACAAGTTTAGAATCATTATTTGATTGATAAACAGCTGATTTTCTCTTAAGATTCTTTCTCAACATACCTGTAAACCTCTGCTTGTTTAGTGAAGGTGTCTTGGGGCCTGATTCAGACTTGAGATAAGTAAAGATGTAGACTTAAGTCTAAGTATTTATATGATTGATACCTACCTATGATACACCATATCTACTAACGCTGTCAGCATGTCTCTCTCTCTCTCTCTCTCTCATCTAGCCTCTGAACTTTGAGACCAAGGCGAGCTACACTCTGAAGATAGAAGGAGCCAACACGCACCTTGACCACCGTTTTCCGGATAAGGGCCCGTTCAGCCATGTCACCATCGTTCACGTCAGCGTAGAGGATGTGGACGAGCCCCCAGAGTTTAGCTCGGCTGCCTACTACATAGAGGTCCCTGAGGACACGGAGATCAGCACAATGTTTATGACGGTCTCCGCTAGAGACCCCGATGCTGCCAACACCTCCATCAGGTGAGGATGGGGTTAAAACCACAACAAAATAACGCCCAGTATGTTCTAATTAACCAACACTGTCCATGTAATGCAATGGTGTGGCCAAAAGGGGGCAGTATGATACCAGATGGGGGCAGTATGATATTGGAGTCTACAAGGCTATGTTCAAAAGCCATTGAGCTGATGTGACAGCTCTGAGTGATAGAGACAGTAGGCTATGTGATTTTAGTTAATTGGATGAGGATGGTGGTAATGATGATGACCTGTCGAGGACCCTAATCAGTCAAAGCTTACTGCCATTGTGTGGTTTTAGGGGACTTTCCCATTATTTTCAATGATGCAGAGTGCGTGTGTTTACCTCACTCTCAGAGCAGATGTTGGGTTGGAGGGGAGCTGTGCAACCCAAATGTTACCCTATTCCCTGTACACTGCATTACTTTTGACCAGAGCCCTATGGACCCAAATAGGGAGCCATTTGAGACACAGCAGCCTCACTCTCCAGACCGTACCTCTAATGAATTAAACGTTCAGCCTGCTGCACAGGTCCTATGGACGCTCTACTCTAGAGCATCTGGTTAAATTGTGCTTCGGAGCATTATTTTAAATCTCTAAATGGTTAAATATATGTGATTATTAAAAAAAAATCTGTGTTTGCTTTATTTACTGTCATCCTAAATTAAGATATTTCATTATTTTGCCATATCTAATTAATGTATAGTACACAACTTTCCATGATGTGGACAGTACAGTATGTGTTACTACATTACCAAGCTCACATTTTGACCCCATTGAAATGGTGGGAATTACACATACTTTTTATATCACATTGGTGATGTTAGTGTAAGAGTTCAAAGTCAACACGTTGACATAAGAACAATTGCTTAAAATAGATCATTATCTTGAGTTTTGTACCGTTGATTTTGTCAAACACATCTATCATTTTTTTAAATCTATCATATCAGCTATCATAATTCTTGGCGGTCTCTCTATAAAAGTCACTGGCCATACACCAATACAACGGATTTGAAAGTCAAACTATCACTTCAAAGTACGTATTCCTCTCATGGCTAAATACCAGGAAGTTTGAGAAGACAGGCTGGATGGGCGGGGAGCTTATATTCAAGTGCTCGCCTTGACTGACAGCTCTTTGAAACACCTGTGTCATGAAAGTTGGATGCAGTGAGCAGTGTTGCAATAAAATCAAAGGTAACATTTCTAGTGTTGATTACGTTGTTAAATTAACAGTCATTGGTATAAAATAACTATTATAACCAGTAAACCAAAACGACAACCATTATAACCAGTAAACCAAAACGACACCCATCATTATCATATTTCCCAGCATAATCTATTGCAGTTTGATTTTCAGAATTGGTTGTTTTAATATCTATGTTGTTGCATGTTGATTGATTAATTCATATTATGCTTATGTAAATAACATACATTTTTCTAAGCTAATTCAATCTGTTATATGGACTTATTGCACCCCTTACTGAAATAGTTGTGCCAGTTTATATGCTTATGGTAGACTCATACATTAGTCTTCCCAACCTGGCAGTCATTTTGAATGCAGGTTGTGGGTGAATGACAATTCCAAATTGTGGATAGCCCCACTCTGGCTGGAATTACACATCATTTTGTGACTTGCAGTCTTTATTTTGCCTGAGAACCATGATATTCAGGCCACTTTATTATGGTAAAACTAGGCCCTCAAAATAAGGGCTTATGTGTTCTATTGTGTTGTATTGTTGAAGGTTAAAATGATAACATATTCACTTAGGATCTCACTTGGCGAAAGGCATGGGACTAAATATAGATGAATGCAACAACCATATCTTTGTCACTGACATACACAGTCCTGGGTTGTAAACTCTACAATTCACATGACAAGCAAGGCACTCTTGGAAATATGCAAATAAGGCTTTACACTAAGCAGCGTGTTAATTTAACACTGAAAAGTGTGGACCTGTACAGAAACTGGACCCGTTTTGAATGTAACACTTTCACTGTTGATTTAACACTGGAGAGTTTGCTACAAAGGTATTAGTGAATGCCGTAACAGTGAGTTAGTGTAACGTTTTAATGCCACTGGTGTTGGAAATTATCGGTGTTAAAAGGGTAACACTTTGAAAAGGGTAAATTCAACACTTTCTGGTGATCCTCATAAACACTTCAAAAGTGTGTAATTGAACACCCACAATGTGCCTCTACTAGTTCTCATCTAACCAACCTCTGAATCAGAGAGGTGCAGGGGGCTGCCTTAATCGACATCCACGTCTTCGGTGCCCGGGGAACAGAGGGTTAACTGCCTTGCTCAGGGGCAGAACAACAGATTTTTAGAGAGGGAGAGAGAGAAGAGAGGTCTCTATGCACAGAAAACATGTGGTCTTTCCAATGTAGGAAACCTGGATAGTCTTTGGACCCATAAAGTGACTCAGACAGAGGTGGCTGGTGAGAGGAGCTATAGGAGGACAGACACATTTTTATGACCTTTAATGGAATCAATAGAACGGCATAACAGCCTTTACAATGAGCCCGTCCTCCTATAGCTCCTTCCACCAGCCTCCTCTGGTCTCAGAGTAGGATCAGACCCCCCTGTCCTTGTAACGTTAATTTTTATATAAAAGGCTAAACTGATCCTAGATCAGCACTCCTTCTTTGAGAAACTATGAATATGGGCTTAAACTGTGTCCTGAAGTAGTGCTCCCCTCTCTATTCAGCTGGCTTCTTCTCTGAGTTTCTGTCTGTCTACTCATTGTTGCGTGGAGTTCTCTGAGGAGTGCTTTTGGAAAGCGATGTTGTGGCAGGAGATGAGTCAGGCTGTGCAGCACAGCCAATCCCCGCACAGGCACACACCCACCCCAGCTCTGTACTGCAGGACTGTGTGTCTCTAGCTTAATTTGGAGGGCAGAGATATCTCTGATTAGACCTTATCACAACTGGGACGGTTTGAGGGAGTTTGTCATACCTCCAACCTTTGCCACAACACCTTATCACGCTAACACATACGTGTATTAATCTGCACTCGTGTATGCTCACACACACACACACACACCCTAAGCTCAGCAATAGATAAAGATATGTACATAAATACCAGATGAGTGTTACTCAACATTGGTTACCCTTGTTTCCCTCCTTCACCAGGTATTCCATAGAGAGGAACACTGACCTGGGGAAATACTTCTACATTGACATCACTTCCGGGGCATTGATGGCAGTGCTTCCGTTGGACAGAGAGGAGTTCTCCTGGCATAACATCACCGTCCTGGCCATGGAGATGAGTAAGTCCAAAGAAAGTGCACTGCATAGTGAATATGGTGCCATTTGGGATGAGGCCACACACACATACAGTACATACACACATCTGGTTTGTTTTGAATGACATCACCATATTACATTGTGTGATCATTTAAAATCAGACCTGTACACAACAGCTGGTATTCAGAACCCAGGAGAGTCACCTTCTGTCATCTTGTTTTGTTTGTGTTTGTTTGGAACGCACACTAACGAGGGGAGCTACTTTTAATTAATTACTTAATTGAATAAACCAGAATGTTGTATCTTTCCCACTATGGCGTCTGTGAGTGCACAGGACATCTCTATTTTGAACGAGTCGATTTTCTTTTTCTACTACTTCTATGAGTTGGTAAACAAACTGAAGTTGTGCATGCTGCCACCTGGAGTGTGTTATTTGAACAAGTATAAAGCCAAGGTTACTGCCATCTGCAGTTCTGGAATGTTTTCTCACACGGATAATTCATTGGCTGATCCCTCCTCATGACCTGGATGGAATTATGTGATCCTTCCTTAAAACTTCTTATGGCTGCAGTCCCGGTAACGGGACCGATATGACAACAGCCAGTCCAAGTGCAGGGCGCCAAATTCAAAAACCAGAAATCTCATAATTAAAATTCCTCAGACATTCATGTGTTTTATATCATTTTAAAGGTAATCTTGTTGTTAATCCCACCAAAGTGTCCGATTTCAAATAGGCTTTTCAGCGAAAGCACTACAAACGATTATGTTAGGTCACCACAAAACCACAATAAGCATAGCCGTTTATCCCAGCTAAATATAGCTTCACAAAAACCAGAATAGAGATAAAATTAATCACTAACCTTCGATTATTTTCATCAGATGACACTCATAGGACTTCATGTTACACAATACATGCATGTTTTGTTTGATTAAATTCATATTTATATAAAAAAATCTGAGTTTACATTGAGGCGACTAGATTGACTAAATGCAAAATGATCAAGTGACTTTTCATAGCTCATCGTTTCAACATAAATACTCATCATACATATAGATGATAATACAAGTTATACACATTGAATTATAGATATACCTCTCCTTAATGCAACCGCTATATCAGATTTCAAAAAAACTTTACGGAAATATAAACCATGCAATAATCTGAGACGGCACTCAGGTGATTAGCCAAATTAGCCACCATGTTGGACTCAACAGAAACCAGAAAATACATGATAAATGTTTCCTTACCTTTGAGGAATTCATCAGAATGTAGTCCTATGAGTCCCAGGTCCACAATAAATGCTTGATTTGTTCGTTCATGTCCGTTATTTATGTCAAATTAGCTACTTTCGAATTGTTTACCAAAACCCTAACCAAAGTCTCAAAGCGCGACCACTATAACGTGATGAAATGTCCAAACTTTCCGTTACAGTCAGTAGAAACATGGCAAACGATGTATTGAATCAATCTTTAGAATGTAGTTAACATACATCTTGAATAACGTTCCAACCGGAGAACTATAACGACTTCAATTGAGAGGTGGAACACAGCTGCCTCTCACGTGAACGCGCGTGGGGAATGCATGGTCACCTCATGGGACCTGATACTAAATTCTGTCTAATTCGACCACCCTTCACATTAGAGTCATCAGACTTAGTTCTGTTGATTGCTGACATCTAGTGGAACCCCAAGGCAGTGCAACATCATTAATAGCTCAATTGGATTTCTTTAGGGACTCTGGTGAATACACACAGGCTCAGATTTCTGACTTCCTGTTTTGATTTCGACTCAGGATTTTGCCTGCCAATATGAGTTCTGTTATTCTCACAGACATAATTCAAACAGTTTTAGAAACTCTAGAGTGTTTTCCATCCAATACTAATAATAATATGCAAATATTAGGAACTATGACTGAGGAGCAGACCGTTTGATATGGGCACCTTTCATCCAAGCTACTCAATACTGCCCCTTCAGCCATAAGAAGTTAACCCATAGGAAGTCCCACCCAGTTGACTACTTAAAAGTGGTGAAAGTCCTCAATAGCGCTGCCCATGCTAAAACTGGCTTTTGGGCACCAGAATTCTCTATACATCTCTATGATAGAGACAATGAGAGAACAATGGGTGAGGGAGAAAGAAAATGAGTGAGGGGAGACCAAATTAGAGAGAAGAGGAATGGGAACGAGTGCCTTCTGAGTCTACAGCAAGCGTGCTGGGAGGGCTGCGTTGTAACTAGTAAGGCCACAGGGTGAGATGGAGAGAGAGATCATTTTTACTGGGGTCTACACACACACACAAACACACCGAGAGGCAGCACAGAACCATTTACCCTCAGCCAGGCAGTGCCAAAGTCAAGCTATTGAGTGATTGATCGTTTGATGAAACCTGAGAAAGTAGTTACTGCCTGCTAATTGCATTTCCATTGCCAATTTCAAAGCTGATTAAGGCATGCAAATGGCCATTGGTATAATGGAGAATAACTGAATTGTAATCTTATTCTGAGAGACCTAATGCACCCCAGGCCCAGTGTACTGTAAGTGGAGGTACGATAAAAGAAGAGGAAAGAAGGCAGAGTTGACTGCTCAGCAGGATTCGCTGGAGTGTTCATTTTGCAAGTCTTTTTTTATTTTCTTATTTAGTCTAGTCTTAGTCTTTTTGACTTAAATATCATGAAATCACATTTTTGTCATTTGAACAATGTTTTAGTCTCTTGTCAAAATGAAGAAAAGTAACATGTGCCATTTTAGTCACCTAAATGCCCTTTGACATTTGTATTGCCTCATTAACCTATAGTAAACATAAATCCCTGCCATTTGCACTAATATACATAGACTTGTCCTACCAACATATATCATAAAATCCTATTCTCTTCCCAACAGCAGAAATATGACAAACATATATAAGAATTGTAGTATACATATATATATATATGTATATATATATATATAGATGATTGTGGACACCCCTTCAAATTAGTGGATTCGGCTATTTTCAGCCACACCCGTTGCTGACAGTTGTGTAAAATTGAGTACACAGTCCTGTAAGTTTCATAGACAAACATTGGCAGTAGAATTACCTTAATGAAGAGCTCAGTGACTTTCAACGTGGCAGTTCGTCAGATTTCTGCCCTGCTAGAGCTGCCTCAGTGTATGTGCTGTTATTGTGAAGTGGAAACGTCTAGGTGCAAAGTGGTAGGCCACACAAGCTCACAGAACGGGACTGCCTAGTGCTGAAGTGCGTAACGTGTAAAAAATTGTCTGTCCTCGGTTGCTACACTCACTACCAAGTTCCAAACT
Organism: Salvelinus alpinus; assembly: GCF_045679555.1. Taxonomy (NCBI): domain Eukaryota; kingdom Metazoa; phylum Chordata; class Actinopteri; order Salmoniformes; family Salmonidae; genus Salvelinus; species Salvelinus alpinus. The sequence goes on from NC_092093.1 coordinate 82,533,164, forward strand.
GCTTCTGGAAGCAACTTCAGGACAATAACTGTTCGTCGGCAGCTTCATGAAATGGGTTTGCCTGTCTGACAGCACACAAGGCTAAGATCACCATGCGCAATGCCAAGTGTCGGCTGGAGTGGTGTAAAGCTCACCGCCATTGGACTCTGGAGTAGTGGAAACGTGTTCTCTGGAGTGATGAATCAAGCTTCACCATCTGGCAGGCCAACAGACAAATCTAGGTTTGGTGGACGCCAGGAGAACGCTACCTGCCCAAATGCATAGTGCCAACTGTAAAGTTTGGCTGGAGGAGGAATAATGGTCTAGGGCTGTTTTTCATGGTTCGGGCTAGGCACTCTTAGGGCTAGGTGTCCCGTCAGCGGGACACCGGTCGACAATTTCCGGTGAAATTTGAGGGCGCGCAATTCAAATAAATAATCGTAAAAATTATGGATATTAAACATCTAGGTTCATACAAGTGTCTTATATCGGTTAAAAGCTAAAAAATGTGTTAATCTAAGTGCATTGTCTGATTTACAATAGGCTTTACAGTGAAAGCATGATATGCGATTGATTGAGGATGGCACCAGCACAGGCTTCATAAAATCACAAATAGCGAGTAAATAATCACTTACTTTTTGAAAATGTTCCTCTGATTTGCAATCCAAAGGGTCCCAGCTACAACATGCATGGTCGTTTTGTTAGATAAAATCCTTCTTTATATCCCAAAAAAGTCTGTTTAGTTGGCGCAATCGACTTATGTTGGTCTATGGTGGCCTGAATTGGTTCCCAATCAGAGGCAGCTGTTTATCGTTGTCTCTGATTGGGGATCCTATTTAGTTTGCCATTTTCCATTTTGGTTTCGTGGGTTCTTGTCTATGTGTAGTTGCCTGTCAGCACTCGTTTTATATAGCTTCACGTTTGTTTGTTCAGTGTTCGTTCTTCATTAAAAGAAGAATGTATGCATCACGCTGCGCCTTGGTCTCATCAATACGACGAACGTGACAGAAGAACTTATAGGGGGGGGTCCGGGTGGGCCTCAGCGATACTACGAAGAGAAGTACAGAGGGGACAGGACTCTGCCATGGAGGCAGGTAGAAACAGCGCAGGAGGAACGGCGACGATATGAGGGGACACGGCTAGCACGGAAGCCCGAGAGGCAGCCCCAAGACATTTTTTGGGGGGGGAGCCAACTCCTCGTGCTTACCGTGGGGAGTCTGTAACTGGTCAGGTACCGTGTTATGCAGAGATGCGCACGGTGTCTCCAGTTCGCATTCTTAGCCCGGTGCGCCCTATTCCAGCTCCTCGCATTTGCCGGGCTAGAATGGGCATCCAGCCAGGACGTATTGAGCCAGCTCTACGTTCCGGATCTCCATGCGTCTCCACGGCCCAGTGTATCCTGTGCCTCCTTCCCGCACTCGCCCAGAGGTGCGGTGCCCTAGCCCGGTACCACCAGTTCCGGCACCACGCACCAGGCCTCCAGTGCGTCTCCACAGTCCAGTACGGCCTGTGCCTCTTCCCCGCACTCGCCCTGAGGTGCGTGTCCTCAGCCCGGTACCACGCATCAGGCTTCCAGTGCGCTTCCATAGTCCAAAGCTTCCGACAACAGTACCCAGTCCAGAGCTTCCGGCGACAGTACCCAGTCCAGAGCTTCCGGCGACAGTACCCAGTCCAGAGCTTCCGGCGACAGTACCCAGTCCAGAGCTTCCGGCGACGTTACCCAGTCCAGAGCTTCCGGCGACGTTACCCAGTCCAGAGCTTCCGGCGACGTTACCCAGTCCAGAGCTTCCGGCGACGTTACCCAGTCCAGAGCTTCCGGCGACGTTACCCAGTCCAGAGCTTCCGGCGACGTTACCCAGTCCAGAGCTTCCGGCGACGTTACCCAGTCCAGAGCTTCCGGCGACGTTACCCGGTCCAGAGCTTCCGGCGACGTTACCCAGTCCGGAACCTCCAACGACGGGCCACAGTCCGGAACCTCCAACGACGGGCCACAGTCCGGAACCTCCAACGACGGGCCACAGTCCGGAACCTCCAACGACGGGCCACAGTCCGGAACCTCCAACGACGGGCCACAGTCCGGAACCTCCAACGACGGGCCACAGTCCGGAACCTCCAACGACGGGCCACAGTCCGGAACCTCCAACGACGGGCCACAGTCCGGAACCTCCAACGACGGGCCACAGTCCGGAACCTCCAACGGCGAGTCACATTCCGAAGCCTCCAGCGATAATCCCCAGTCCGGAGACTCCATCGACGGTCCCCAGCACGGGGTCTCCAGCGACGGTCCCCAGCACGGGGTCTCCAGCGACGGACCCCGGCCTGGGGTCTCCGGCATTGAGCCACAGTATAGCTCTACAAAGGCGGAGGGAGCAGAGCCAGAGCCACCACTGAGGGTAGAGGCCCACCCGGACCCCCCCCTATAAGTTCAGTTTTGCGGTCTATGTAGGCTGTGTGTAGGCTGTGTAGGTAGCTGATGTAGGCTGTGTGTACTGGGTGTGGCGCTTCCTTCCCACTGCTGAACAGAACTTGCTAATTTTAATTGTGCTTATCACTGAAAACCTATCAATCTCTCCAAAAACTCTTGTCCAGTCCACTTAGTAGTCAATTTTTCGTCAACTGAAATTGTTTTATTTTTTTGTTTAGTTTTAGTTTTTTTTCTGGGTCTATTTACTGTAGTCAGTTACAGGCTCGTCAATTCCCACCGAAAACAGGTGTTTGACAAATATTTTTGTCACTCTTTTTTTGTTGATGAAATTAACACCGATTCACTGTGGAGTGAGTAATGAATCCCTGTTGCACTTAATATATCTGTGTACAGTTACTTAAAAACAATTCCAAAAAGCCAGCACATGCTGGGAAAAGGTTTTTTGTTTTCTTAACTTTAAAACTTTTAGTTGATGTGACTTCTTATTTAGTTTTGAGTCAGTACCACATACACATTTTAAGTAATAATGACTCTTCATTGACTTTGAGTTCAACTTACAGGAAGTATTTGAGCAAAAAAACGGGCTTTACAGTGTACAGTAATATTTACGTATGTCTTATACAGTAATGTGTGTGTGTGTGCATGCGTGCGTGTGAGTGCATGCATGCATGTCTTATACAGTATTTTGTGTGTGTGCATGCATGTCTTATACAGTATTGTGTGTGCGTGTTATATTCCAGATAACCCCAGGATGATCGGGAGTGTGTCTGTAGCCGTGAAGATTCTGGACGTGAATGATAACCCTCCGTTGCTGACACAGTACTTTGAAGCCTTTGTCTGTGAGAGGGCCAATGCTGGACAGGTACAGAGGCACACACACACTTTCATAGATACACACACACACTTTCATACACACACATGCAAACACACACACATACAGTGGGGCAAAAACGTATTTAGTCAGCCACCAATTGTGCAAGTTCTCCAACTTAAAAAGATGAGAGAGGCCTGTAATTTTCATCATAGGTACACTTCAACTATGACAGACAAAATGAGAAAAAAAAATCAGAAAATCACATTGTAGGATTTTTTATGAATTTATTTGCAAATTATGGTGGAAAATAAGTATTTGGTCACCTACAAACAAGCAAGATTTCTGGCTCTCACAGACCTGTAACTTCTTCTTTAAGAGGCTCCTCTGTCCTCCACTCGTTACCTGTATTAATGGCACCTGTTTGAACTTGTTATCAGTATAAAAGACACCTGTCCACAACCTCAAACAGTCACACTCCAAACTCCACTATGGCCAAGACCAGAGCTGTCAAAGGACACCAGAAACAAAATTGTAGACCTGCACCAGGCTGGGAAGACTGAATCTGCAATAGGTAAGCAGCTTGGTTTGAAGAAATCAACTGTGGAAGCAATTATTAGGAAATGGAAGACATACAACACCACTGATAATCTCCCTCGATCTGGGGCTCCACGCAAGATCTCACCCCGTGGGGTCAAAATGATCACAAGAACGGTGAGCAAAAATCCCAGAACCACACGGGGGGACCTAGTGAATGACCTGCAGAGAGCTGGGACCAAAGTAACAAAGCCTACCATCAGTAACACACTACGCCGCCAGGGACTCAAATCCTACAGTGCCAGACGTGTCCCCCTGCTTAAATTTTTTCTTCTTCTAATTTTGTCTGTCATAGTTGAAGTCCACCTATGATGAAAATTACAGGCCTCTCTCATCTTTTGAAGTGGGAGAACTTGCACAATTGGTGGCTGACTAAATACTTTTTTGCCCCACTGTAAATACACAGGTAGGACCTGGACAGAGGCAGACCACTAACCATTATTTGCAGACCTGTAATATTATCATATGAAGAATAACTCAAAATGATGACATACTGCAGCAAAATATGTGCATAATTTGAATTTCTGTGCTATGTCAGTTTCACTCATGAAACAACCTGTCTCAGGGTTACTGACCTGACTGTCTCTCTCGCCCCTCCCCTGGCTGTTGTCTGATTGTCCGGTGACCTCAGCTGATTCAGACAGTGACGGCAGTAGACGCAGATGATCCTCTGGGAGGTCATCACTTCTACTACAGCCTGGCCCTAGAGGCAGCTAACAACCCCAACTTCACCCTTAGAGACAACCAAGGTAAATAAAATAAAAATTTATACAGCAGTAAACCCACATGACTTCCTGGACAAAGATTTTTGCACAATGTATCACCTTTTTTTGTGGGTATTATTTGTCGTCAACTGCTAAGCCAATTCAGCAATATTTGTCTAACTCAGTCTTTTGCGGCTATAATTACAGCTACCTTGTATGTGTGGCAGATCTCTCTGCTTTATATAACAGGGGGTTCTCAAAGTGGGATCTGCAGACCAGATAAAAAACATATATATACAGTACCAGTCAAAAGTTTGGACACACCTACTCATTCAAGGATTTTTCTTTATATTTTACTATTTTCTACATTGCAGAATAATAGTGAAGACATCAAAACCATGAAATAACAAATGGAATTATGTAGTAACCAAAAAGTGTTAAACATATCAAAATATAATATATATATATTGTATTCTTCAAAGTACCCACCCTTTGCCTTGATGACAGCTTTGCACACTCTTGGCATTCTCTCAACCAGCTTCACCTGAAATGCTTTCCCAACAGTCTTGAAGGAGTTCCCACATATGCTGAGCAATTGTTGGCTGTTTTTCCTTCACTCTGGGGTCCAACTCATCTCAAACCATCTTAATTGGGTTGAGGTCGGGGGATTGTGGAGGCCAGGTCATCTAATGCAGCATTCCATCACTCTCCTTCTTGGTCAAATAATCCTTACACAGCCTGGAGGTGTTGGGCCATTGTCCTGTTGAAAAACAAATCACAGTCCCACTAAGCTCAAACCAGATGGGATGGTGTATCGCTGCAGAATGCTGTCGTAGCCATGCTGGTCAAGCATGCCTTGAATTCGAAATAAATCACAGACAGTGTCAAGAGCAAAGCACCATCACACCACCTCCTCCATGCTTCACGGTGGAACCACAAATGCGGAGATCATCCGTTCACCTACTCTGCGTCTCACAAAGACACGGTGGTTGGAACCAAAAATCTAAAATGTGGACTCATCAGACCAAAGAACAGATTTCCACCGGTCTAATGTCCATTGCTTGTGTTTCTTGGCCCAAGCAAGTCTCTTCTTATTATTGGTGTCCTTTAGTAGTGGTTTCTTTGCAGCAATTTGACCATGAAGGCCTGATTCACGCAGTCTCCTCTGAACAGTTGATGTTGAGATGTGTCTGTTACTTGTGACAGCATTTATTTGGGCTGCAATATGAGGTGCAGTTAACTCTAATGAACTTATCCTCTGCAGCAGAGGTAACTCTGAGTGTTCATTTCCTGTGGCGGTCCTCATGAGAGCCAGTTTCATCATAGAGCTTGAAGGTTTTTGTGACTGCACTTGTCAAGAACTTTGAAAGTTTCTTCATTTTCCAGATTAACTGACTTTCATATCTTAAAGTAATGATGGACTGTCATTTATTTCTCCAGCCTTATTTGAGCTGTTCTTGCCATAATATGGACTTGGTCTTTTACCAAATAGGGCTATCTTCTGTATACCACCCCTCTCTTGTCACAATACAACTGATTGGCTCAAATGCATTAAGAAGTAAAGAAATTTGACAAATTAACTTTTAACCTCTCTGGGATATGTGGGATTTCCAACGACTGGTGACATCCAGTGGAAGCGGTAGGAACTGCAAACAGGTTGATTAGAAATCTAGTATCCCAATGAAAACTCATTGAACAGACAGTGACCAAAAAAAGAAAATCTGAATGGTTAGTCCTCGGGGTTTTGCCTGCTACATAAGTTCTGTTATACTCACATACATGATTCAAACAGTTTTAGAAACTAAAGTGTTTTCTATCCAAATCTATTAATAATATGCATATATTATATTCTGGGGATGAGTAGAAGGAAGTTGAAATTGGGCATGCATATCCAAAAGTGAAAATGCTGCCCCCTATCCTAGAGAAGTTAACAAGGCACATCTATTAATTGAAATGCATTCCAGGTAACTACCTCATGAAGCTGGTTGAGAGAATGCCAAGAGTGTGCAAAGCTGTCATCAAGGCAACTTTGAAGAATCTCAAATATATTTTTCATACACTTTTTTGGTTACTACATGATTCCATTTGTGTTTTTTCATAGTGTTGATGTCTTCACAATTATTCTACAATGTAGAAAATAGTAAAAATAAAGAAAAACCCTGAAATTAGTAGGTTTATCCAAACGTTTGACTGGTACTGTATATATACTTTGTTATTGTTTCAATTAAGGACTATAGCTTTAAACAGAGTTTTCTCTCTGCCCCATGACAACATGTGTAGACTTCCAGGAAATTTGCTTCAAAACCTCAAAATGTTCTCTCCGATGCCAAGAGGTCGGTCTTTAAAATGTTCCTTCCCAGGGCCCGAGACTTGCACTGCAAAAACATAGTAAAACTCTGTGTATGCTATGTTTATCTCACTTGAGTTATAAGGTGGTCCCTGATGAATATGCTTTCACAAAAGGGATCCCCGGTTATGCAGTGCCTATTCACAGCTCTTGAATTTTCCCACATTTTGTTGTATTTAAAATTCATTCAACTGAGATTTCTTTGTCACTGGCCTACACACAATACCACATAATGGCATTCATGTTTTGTTTTTTTACAAAAATTTTTACAAAATTAATAAAAAATGAAAAGCTGAAATGTCTTAATAATTATTCAACCCCTTTGTTATTACAAGCCTAAAATATGCTTAATAAGTCACATAAAAAGTTGCATGGACTCACTCTGTGTGCAATAATGGTATAGCAACTGCTCGGCCCCCGACCGCAAGGCACTACAGAGGGTAGTGCGTACTGCCCAGTACATTACTGAGGCCAAGCTTCCTTCCATCCAGGACTTATTTACCAGGCTGTGTCAGAGGAAGCCCTAAAAATTGCCAAAGACTGATTTCCACCAGACACTGGGAGATGAATTCACCTTTCAGCTGAACAATAACCTAAAACAGAAGGCCAAATCTACACGAGTTGCTTTACCAAGAAGACGGTGCATGTTCCTGAGTGACCGAGTTATAGTTTTGACTTAAATCTACTTGAAAATCTATGGTAAGACCTGAAAATGATTGTCTGGCAATGATTAACAACACATTTGACAGAGTTTGAAGAATTTTGAAATGAATAATGGGCAAATATTGCACAAACCAGTTGTGGAAAACTCTTAGAGACTTACCCAGAAAGACTCACAGCTGTAATCACTGTCAAAGTTGCTTCTAAAAAGTATTTACATATGTAAATGAGAGTTCTGTAATTTATTTTCAATCAATTTGCAACAATTTCTAAAAACATTTTTTCACTTCGTCATTATGTGGTATTGTGTGTAGATGAGTAAGAAAAAACATATTTAATGCATTTTGAATTCAGACTAACACAACAAAATGTGGAATAAGTCAAGGGGTATGAATTATTTTTGAAGACACTTAACCAGGCCTCGCTTTCTCTGTCCTATTGCAGACAACACCTGGATATTAATAATGATGTATCATATGACATACTGTATCAAACCAGGCTTCTCTCTCTGTCCCTGATTTAGACAACACAGCATGGATCCTGACGCGTCGTGGGGGCTGGTCTCAGCAGGATCAGTCAGTCTACTACCTTCCTATCTTCATCTCAGATGGAGAGCAGCCGGTCCAGACCAGCACCAGCACCCTGACCATCCGTGTGTGTAGCTGCGATGTGGAGGGCAACGTTATGTCCTGTAATGCTGAGGCCTACCACCTCCCGGCTAGTCTGAGCAGAGGGGCGCTCATCGCCATACTGGCATGTATCTTCGTCCTGCTCGGTAGGTCATGATCTGGTTCTTGTTTTTCTTCTATGGAATGATTTTCTACACTGTTGATCTGCTTTAATCTTACTTCATAAGCTACTGTATATTCATATTGTATTTATATACAGAACATCAGATTCCAATCTAGACAAACCCTCTTTTACCGTATCTATGCTTCTTCTTTTGAATGTCTTAGTCCGGTAAATCAAGTCACTAAATTCACTAAAGCAACCATTAATAATCTCCCATAGTTCCGGTTTCTGTTGTATTTGACCATGTCTCTTTTCTCTCCTCTAGTGATGGTCCTGCTCATGTTGTCCCTCCAGAGCCACCGTAAGAAGCCCTACCTGCACGATGAGGAAGACAACGTCCACGAGAACATTGTCCGCTACGATGACGAGGGGGGCGGAGAAGAGGACACCGAGGCCTTCGACATCGCTGCCATGTGGAACCCCCGCGAGGCCCACCTAGTGGGGAAGCAACGTCAGGACATGCTGCCTGAGATTGAGAGCCTGTCGCGTTACGTTCCCTTAGCATCAGTAGGCGGGCCGGGTAGCGGTTGTGGTGGTGGAGACAGCAACGTCCAGGGGTATGTGCTAGCCAAGCTCCTGGAGACGGATCTGAACCCCTGCGCCCCGCCTTACGACTCCCTGCAGACGTACGCCTACGAGGGGGAGGGATCGGTGGCCGAGTCCCTGAGCTCGCTGCAGTCTGGGTGCTCCAATACTGATCATGAGTATGACTATCTCAATGACTGGGGGCCCAGATTTAAGAAACTGGCAGAGATGTACGGGGTTCTAGAGACGAACAACCCTCCCATGTGGTAGAGGGGAGGAAGGAACGAGAGACTCCCCCCTACATACACACAGCTTAGAGAAAGAGAAGAAATAGAGACATGGAGAGACAATGACTGAAACGGTGACAAATTGAGAGGCTGAAACAAAGAGACACAGGACTAGAGAGAGAGAGAAACTGAGAGTTTGAAAGCTGTGCTCGCCCTATAACTGTAGCACTCGCGAATACACAGCTAAGCATCGCCTGTTCTCCACAGCCTTGGAGCCGTGTAGCTTCCTAGCTACCATCACAATCCCTCCCCATACATAGGAAGAGGCTTAGAGGAGCCTGGACTGACTGACTGACAGACAGCTAGCACAACAAGACCCTCAAAGCAAAGGGCTTCAAAGCACATGTTAGTTACCTCCCGTGGCCGACCCAGGCCCTAGCCACAGGCGCCAGCAGCTCTTTGGTCCAAAGCGTCCGATTCCCCTCAGAAGAACACAAGATAGGGGAGCGAAGGGCAAATGTGGAACTCAGAATACATTACCTGCCGATACACATGTATGCAGGAGACAAACAAACTCTGAAACGCTGACTTATTTTGGCAGTTTGTTTTGACGATTTAAAAAAGCTTTCGTTTTTTTTATTCTAAGCCACTATGTGACAATATTTTTTTTAAAGGTAAATGATTTGATGAAAAGTTTTATCGTTATTGTTGCAGAGATTTTGATTTGAGAACTGCTATTTATTCCCGGTAGCTCCATTATGTGGCCGTATCTTATTAATATGCTGTCCTTATATTTAGTATAACTTATTTTTGGGAAACCAAACAAACACTGGACTTGTGTTGGATGTTATCCCAAGGTTGTGGGATCGGCATAAAATATGATCAAGCGTTGTCATGTAACATAAATGTTTCAATGGCGTCTAATTGCATTTCTGTTGTGTGTGTTTCTCAGTGTCTTGTTTCAGACAGAGTAAGGGAGATGTAAACTCAGTAATCCTGTTTGGATTTTAAAGTTCATTTGTTTAATGTGTCAATCCATATTTTGTTAGTATGAACACTTTGTTGTTTTGCTGCTGGTTAGGAGCATGATCATGCATTCAACAGGACATTATGTGTGTCCCAAATGGTACCATATTTCCTACATGGGCCCTGGTCAAAAATGGTGCACTATTTCTTATATTTAACTAGGCAAGTCAGTTAAGAACAAATTCTCATTTACAATGACGGCCCTTGCCAAACCCTCCCCTAACCTGGATGACGCTAGGCCAATTGTGTGCCACCCTATGGGACTCCTGATCACGAACGGTTGTGATACAGCCCGGGATTGAACCCGGGTCTGTAGTGATGCCTCTAGCACTGCTATGCAGTGCCTTAGACCGCTGCGCCACACGGGAGGCCCACTATATAAGAAATCGGGTTCCATTTGGGATGCAGGAACAATCTTTAAGCTCTTGTTTTGAGATATACTGTCCATGATACCGCAGCAGGACTGGGGGACATTACAGTAACTGATTTGATGATGCTAAGTACCACTTCCCAGTCAACATCACAAACATACCTGGATGAACACAAACAGGAGATTTATGAAATAACCATTTCATCAGGGTATCAGCCATGAACAGGGGTTGAAATGGGGAGGGGGGGGGGGGTCTGAGACCATGGTTCATCTGTCCTTTTGGAGAAACCAAACTGTCCACCGCATCATCTAGGCCTACTCCTCCACATTTTGTGGCTTAATCTCAACCCTCACATTCCGACCAGTGGACTTTGATAACTTTGATAATCTGCTTCTTTATGTGCCAAATGTAAAGAAGAAGTAAAAAAAAACACTTCAGAACGCCAAAAAGAAAAAACGAGTGAAATTATATTTTGATAATTTCTGATTGGGTGGAATCTACTTGAAATATGTGTGGTGTCAGTTACGCTACAGTATGTGGTATTTGAATGTAAATGTGTTTTGTATACTTGGTAATAAAATACAAAAATAAAACCTGTTGTCGACATTCGCAGAGATCGCTTTCATGGTAAACACTGCAGATGCTGGCTGAAGTGAAAATTACCTTTTAAATATTAAGCGCTGTGTACTTGATTGATTCCCGGGTTTTGAGTGCTAAATAAAGGTGTTTTGTTACTTTTGTGCCTTTTAGGTATTTTGGCATTCATTTGGGGAGCTTGCTGAAAGCAAGAGCAACTTTAGATATCTGACATACTTATTAGTCTCCTTCCTCTGCCACCTGTAGAGCCAAACTGTAAAAGCTACCAACATCAAAATAACTTTAAAACATGCAGGCTGACTGACTTCAGGTTGATTGAAAAACAAGGTTTTGATACTACTAAGCCTTTTCAAACTACAACCACTTTTGCATCAAACCCAATGCATTTTAATGTCTATAGAAAAATTCTGGTCACTACTAGTCTTCCACCATTTAAGATTTAAAGATTTTTAAGATTCTTCCATTGAAGTCGGTTCCTCTCCTTGTTCGGGCGACGTTCGGCGGTCGGCGTCACCGGTCTTCTAGCCATCATCGATCCACTTTTTGTTTTCCTACACACCTGGTTTTCATTTCCCTCATTAATTGTTGTGTATTTAACCCTCTGTTCCCCCCCATGTCTTTGTGTGGAGTTGTTTGTTGTAAGTGCTTGTGCAAATGTTGACTGGTAAGCGACGGGTTTTGTACCCATGTTTTGTTATTCTTTATGCCGTTGGTTTTGCAATTAAACTGCTCCGGCTATTACCTAGTTATGCTCTCCTGCGTCTGACTTCCCTGCCACCAGTTAGGCACCCCTTAGAGATAGAAACACTATTCAAACTTTACAACGTGCAGACTGATCTGGAATAGGTTGTTTGTCAAAAGAGAGTATCAACAATGTGTACTTTTATAAATTTAACTTCAAAGGCAAAATGTGGGTTAGCCACTCTTCTTGGTCCATTTCAGCTACAACAACCAACTCAACGTTGACATGTGCAGACTGACTCTACTTAGATTGTATCAAAAGAGCTTTTTGCTACCATTTATACTTCATAAACTACCATTCGTTCTTCACATTCATTTCAATGGCGGATGCAGGCTTTAAAATTCTAAACTGAAATCACTGCCACAAAACGTTCACCTGTTAACTAAAGCTTGAAAAAAAACATTCTATGGCTTATGATGCTATAATACTCACTCTAGCCTACTATACCAGCCAACTATAATAACTCTCCACCTAGAAACCACCCCAAAATAGGTCACTATAACTAACCTATAGCCTATGAAAACCCTAATTAACTACCATTACTAATCCAGTCACTACCACTACCACTACATTTCACAACCATAAACACTAGCACGCACACACACATTTACTCCAGAAAATGTATTTTTCTAGTTTTGGAGAGGGAGCATACTTTTAAATAATCAACTACTTCTCTCCCCTGTAAGGAACATTAGGCATTTCCCTGAAGCATGACAGAAGTGTAAGCCTTTCAAAAGATAAAGCAGCTATTTAAAATGTGCAATCATATGCTAAATTGTTCTCCAAAGTGTTATTGCAGATTACTTCATTTTCATTACAGTTCCCTCTTAAAGAACTGCATTTGCTTGACTTTTTTTGTTTGGAGGCAAACAAATACCTGTACCTAAAGCTTAAGAGGCAACTGAGGAAGGCTTGCATGCCATTATTTTCACAATACCTATACAGACAATCTTCCCGGGTAAAACTCTTACTATGAAAATCCATTTCAACCATAATTGTGTAAATATAAAAACAAAGAGTTCATGTTAATTATATATTCTAATTAATGTCCCTTTTTTGAAGTAAAATAATTGTGAAAAAATTACCGTTGACGTATGGTGTCTGTGTCTAACGATTCAACAGACCAGAGGAGGCTGGTGGTTTCAATGTGTCTGACACCATTTCAGGTATTCCGTTCCAGCTATTACAATGAACCCCTCCTCTGGTACACAGTATCTGCCCACCAGTCACCCCTGCAACAGACAGACTTAGCCTACCGGCAGACAATGATACACTACTATGTACTGTGACGCTCCTCCCGCTTGAAATTACCTCAATACATTTATGATATCCTTGTCAGAGGAAAGGAGAGGAGCTTGTAACCCAAAAATGATTCCCAACATTTTCTACTGCTTGTTTTTCATAGCAATTGAGAAGCAAAATTAAGTGCGAAAAAGAAAAAAGAAAATAAATATTAACAAATGAGCCTGTGGCTTTTGCTCACCTGCTGGGTGGCATTCAAGAGTGAAATTACACAGACAATGGGCCAAATATTCCTAAAACTTAAGCCACTACCTATACTGTACCATACATACTGTAAATGTCAGTGGAAAACTCAAATTACACACCAATGGTTTTGTTTTGTCTGTACTTTCAGCTCTATTTTATGATAACTGTTGCAGACATTCATGCATTATAAGCATCCATATTACCACTCTGAAAGTGTGGTACCTTAAATATCATTTCTGGGTGAAGTTTTCCTTTTGGTATTTGTTTCATTAGTCCATTGTTGACATAGTCCCGAAATGTTTTGCTTGTCAGGCAAGCAGGTTTTCAAGATATGTAACTTTCAAAATACAAAAATCACCACATGATGCAAAACGCACAATCATATGATTTGATTTAACGCGAGAGAATTTGCTATGTATCTTTTTAAGCATCTGATACATGTTAACAAGAAAGGAAGAGGAAAACATGGAAGTTTCATGGATCATGGAAGATAAGAAGTTTGAAGCCAACTGGTAACATACAGTGCACCCTATTGATGGATTAGCTGATGTCACAAAAAGATGCGCATGCTTCAAGGGGGCAGAAGTCTGTGAGTTGTGATTCTGGATGGCCAGATAGCTACCCACAATGACAAGAACCTTCATGTGGGGAATCGTAAGTGACTTGTTTCATCTTGTTCGTGATACAGTGACTTGTTTTGAGGTCTTTGGACTGATTTCCTGCCAATGCATATATGGTTCAAATTCGCTAGCTACAACAACGTTAACGATGTATTTGAGAGACAAAAAACATTAAAGAAGAAACATAGTTTACATGTTGTCAACATTCTAAGCCAACCCTGTCTATTTTACCCCATAGTTGCGCACGCATCGGTTGTGTTGCTAAACAACCAACCCGTCTATATAATTCATCAGGTAATGTAAGCATTATGCAAATTGTCGACCAGTTTAAAACGAGAAGTGGTTATGACCGATAAAAAACGTGCAGGTATTACTACACTGTAAGTTAACTTCAAATTTCCCCTTAATCCTCTCTTTTCTAAATGACTTAAATTATGTGTTATGATTAACCTCCTTATTAATCATTCTTGCAAAAAAATCCATTATCAAGAGCATATAAAACATAAATCACTGCATTAAACCCCTGTCTCAAGCATCTTCCAATGCCATTTACTGTGGTTTCCCTGCTCCTTCTTACCCCTCATTCACTGCTGCCACCGCCTCTAGCACACACACATATACACACACGTCCCAGTGTTATCCAGAGTCGTCAGGGGTAATTTGTCTTAAGCCTCAGTACGCTGTCTCCCATAAGAGGGTTTCAAACTGCAGCACAAGTTATTAAGAAGCCTGCTGGCTCCCTTCACTAATCCTGCCCAGGGTAAACTCACCAACAGCAGAGCAGAACACACTGAATCATCCTCTAATACCATGCTGTAGAAAAAGGCACAAACTCTCTCACTCGGCTGCAACTGGAGGCAAGGCAAACTAACACGCCCCAGAGAGAGAGAGAGCAAGAGAGAGGGAGAGCGAGAGAGAGTGTGTATGAGAGAGCGGGAGAGAGTGACAGAGACAGAGACACAGAGTGTGGGGAGCAGCTCCAACACATTTGACATGTGGAGTTTAAAGCGGAGCGGAACAGTACAGACTCACACGACTGACGCCCGACAGATCCTTTCTTTATCGTTCTTTCCCTTCTTCCTCCCCTGCTTCTCTCTTGCTTTCTCTCTCCCTGTCCTTTAACTGTCCTGTGTGCTGTGCACTCTCTCCATTTAACTGTGCAGTGCACTCTGTGTTTAATTGCACAGTGTGCTCTCACTATTTAACTGTGCAGTGTGCCCTCTCGTTTTAACTATGCTGTGTGATCTCTTCAATTAACTCTGCTTTGTGCTCTCTGTGTACCCAGAATAACCCCAAACAGTTAATGTAGTTCAAGGGGCTTCTCATGTCTCATGGATGGATCTAATCCTTGCTGCATACTCTTATAAAATGACTGAGGAGTAACAATTACTATCAGACCCCAAATTAATCCAAAGATTCTCCCACTTCTATAAAGAACTATACACCTCTGATTGTAAATCCACACCAATCCAGACTAAGTCCATAGTTTTGATTTCCTCACTATTATTATACAATGTAGAAAATAGTAAAATAAAGAAAACCCCTCGAATGAGTAGGTGTTTCCGAACTTTTGACTGTATGTCTCACGGTTTTGTTATGTTTCAGTCTTCTGTGATGTATATAAAGTATAATATTTGGGTGCAAACTCAAAATGTTATACATTTCAAATACACTGCTCAAAAAAATAAAGGGAACACTTAAACAACACAATGTAACTCCAAGTCAATCACACTTCTGTGAAATCAAACTGTCCACTTAGGAAGCAACACTGATTGACAATAAATTTCACATGCTGTTGTGCAAATGGAATAGACAAAAGGTGGAAATTATAGGCAATTAGCAAGACACCCCCAATAAAGGAGTGATTCTGCAGGTGGTGACCACAGACCACTTCTCAGTTCCTATGCTTCCTGGCTGATGTTTTGGTCACTTTTGAATGCTGGCGGTGCTCTCACTCTAGTGGTAGCATGAGACGGAGTCTACAACCCACACAAGTGGCTCAGGTAGTGCAGCTCATCCAGGATGGCACATCAATGCGAGCTGTGGCAAGAAGGTTTGCTGTGTCTGTCAGCGTAGTGTCCAGAGCATGGAGGCGCTACCAGGAGACAGGCCAGTACATCAGGAGACTTGGAGGAGGCCGTAGGAGGGCAACAACCCAGCAGCAGGACCGCTACCTCCGCCTTTGTGCAAGGAGGAGCACTACCAGAGCCCTGCAAAATGACCTCCAGCAGGCCACAACAACAACCTCCTCCCTAAAGGCTATTTCATCGTTGTCGGTGTCATCAGCAACTTAATGATGGTGTTGGAGTCGTGCTTGGCCACGCAGTTGTGGGTGAACAGGGAGTACAGGAGGGGACTAAGCACGCACCCCTGAGGGGCCCCAGTGTTGAGGATCAGCGTGGCAGATGTGCTGTCGCCTACCCCTGCCACCGGGGGCAGCCAGCCAGCCAGGAAATCCAGGATCCTGTTGCAGAGGGAGGTGTTTAGTATCAGGGTCATTAGCTTAGTGATGAGCTTTGTGGGCACTATTGTGTTGAATTCTGATCTGGAGTCAATGAACATTTCTCACATTGGTGTTCCTTTTTATCTAAGTGGGAAAGGGCAGTGTGGAATGTGATTGAGATTACGTCATCTGTGGATCTGTGGGGGCGGTATGTGAATTGGAGTGGGTCTAGGGTTTCCAGGATGATGGTGTCGATGTGCGCCATGACCAGCCTTTCAAAGCGCTTCATGACTATCGACGTGAGTGCTACAGGGTGGAAGTCATTTAGGCAGGTTACCTTCACTTTCTTGGGCACAGGGACTATGGTGGTCTGCTTGAAATATGTACTGTAGGTATTACAGACTCGGTCAGGAAGAGGTTGAAAATGTCAGTGAAGACACTTGCCAGTTGGTCTGCGCGTGCTCTGTGTACATGTCCTGGTAATCCATCTGGCCCCGCCTAGATGAATGTTGACCTGTTTAATTAGGGATAGGTGTCCCGCTAGCGGGATATCAAGCCAACAACATCTGCTGAAATTGGAGGGCGCGCAATTTAAATGAATAATCGTAAAATTAAACACTCATGAACATACAAGTATCTTATATAATTTAAAAGCTTAAATTATTGTTCATCTAACTCCATTGTCTGATTTACAGTAGGCTTTATGTCGAAAGCATACCATGCGATTGTCTGAGGACGGCACACCATATCAACATATTTTTCAACCAACACAGGCTTCATAAAATCACAAATAGTGATTAAATAAATCACTTACCTTTTGAAGATCTTCCTCTGTGTGCAATCCCAAGGGTCCCAGCTACAACATGAATAGTCATTTTGTTAGATAAAATCCTTCTTTATATCCCAAAAAGTTAGTTTAGTTAGCGCCATCGATTTCAGTAACCCACTCGTTCAACATGCAGACAAAGCTACTGCTGAACTTCGTCCAAACAAGTCAAACGTCATTTCTATTTAATCCTCAGGTACTCTAAAATGTAAATAAAGTATAATATTTCATACGGAAAGTAGTATGTTCAATAGGAAAGCAAAATTAGTAGGCGCGCCCTCTCCCTCGCGTGCCGAAAGGCTGATATTCTTTGGGTGGTATCCTAACCAAAACTCCAAATTCTTGCTTGTTTTTCAAAAAACAAGCCTGAAACCTTGAATAAAGACTGTTGACATTGGAAAAATTTTCATAGGAACAGTAGGTTTCCATTATAAGAGCCTGGGACATCAAACAAACAAAAATATTCTGCTTGTTCTTTTTCGGATTTTCGCCTGCCATATCAATTCTGTTATAGTCTCAGACATTATTTTAACAGTTTTAGAAACTTCAAAGTGTTTTCTATCCAATGTACCAATTATATGCATACCCTGGCTTCTGGGCCTGAGTAACAGGAAGTTTACTTTGGGCACGTCAGTCAGGCGGAAATTCAGGAAACTAGACCCTATCCCAGAGACGTCTTTCTCACATCGGCTACGGGGAGTGTGATCACACAGTCATCCAAAACAGCTGGTGCTCTCATGCATGCTTCAGCCAGACAGAGCTTTAGAGGATCTGCAGAGAAAAATGGGAGAAACTCCCCAAATACAGGTGTGCCAAGCTTGCAGCGTTATACCCCAAAAGACTCAAGACTGTAATAGCTGCCAAAGGTCCTTCGACAAAGTACTGAGTAAAGGGTCTGAATATATATGTATATGGGATTTTTATTTTTTTATTATGCAAATGTTTCTAAAAAAGTGTTTTGCTTTGTCATGATGGGGTATTGTGTGTAGATTGATGAAGGAAAATACGATTTAATCAATTTTAGAATAAGACTGTAACGTAACAAAATGTGGAAAAAGTCAAGAGGTCTGAATACTTTCCGAATGCACTGTAAAGTATATATACAAAAGTATGTGGACACCCCTTAAAATTTGTGGATTTGGCTATTTCAGCCACACATGTTGCTGACAGGTGTATAAAATCGAACACACAGCCATGCAATCCCCATAGACAAACATTGGCGGTATAATGGCATTACTGAAGAGTACAGTGACTTTCAACGTGGCACCGTCATAGGATGCCACAAGCAGTAAAATTTGATTTAAAAACTGGTAAAAATACACCTTACGGAACAGCAGGGACTGTGAAGATACACAAATAGGCACAGACACATGCATGCAAACACACGATAACATACGCACTGTACACAAACATACACATGGATTTTGTGTTGTAGATACAGTATGTGGTAGTATAATAGGGGCCTGAGGGCACACACTTAATGTGTTGTGAAATCTGTTGTGAATGTATTGTAATGTTTTTAAAATTGTATAACTGCCTTAATTTTGCTGTACCCCAGGAGCAGTAGCTGCTGCCTTGGCATAATAAATACAAATACACAAGCCTAAGATCACCGTGCGCAATGCCAAGCCTCGGCTGGAGTGGTGTAAAGCTAATCGCCAATGGACTCTGGAGCAGTGGAAACGCGTTCTCCGGAGTGATGAATCTGGCAGTCCGACAGACGAATCTGGGTTTCGTGAATGCCAGGAGGACACTACCTGCTCCAATGCATAGTGACAACTGTAAGGTTTGGTGGAGGAGGAATAATGGTCTGGGGATGTTTTTCATGGTTCGGACCAGGCCCCTTAATGCTATAGGATACAATGACATTCTACAAGATTCTGTGGTTCCATCTTTGTGGCAACAGTTTGGGGAAGGCCCTTTCCTGTTTCAGCATGACAATGCCCCCGTGCACAAAGCGAGATCCAGACAGAAATGGTTTATCAAGATCGGTGTGGAAGAACTTGACTTGCCTGCACAGAGCCCTGACCTCAACCCCATCGAACACCTTTGAGATAAATTGGAACACCAGGCCTAATCGCCCAAAATCAGTGAATGATGTCACTAATGCTCTTGTGGCTGAATGGAGGCAAGTCCCTGCAGCAATGTTCCAACATCTCGTGGAAAGCCTTCCCAGAAGAGTGGAGGACGTACCAGTACCAGTTATACACTTTTGATATTAATGCTGTTCACAGACATCTTTATCTTGCCGCCACATAAGTGCATGGAAAGGAGGAGTGGAAGAGAAGAGGAAGGGAAGGGGAGAAAGAGAGAGATCTGTGGGGCGTTAACTGCATTTGTCAGAGACTATGGGTTTTGTCAGAGACGGGTAAATTAAACAGATATCTAATTGCCCTCTGACCCTCCTCTACCACTCTCTCCATCTCTCCTGCTCTCTGATGTCAGAATCTGAAAAATATCCAACTCCCCTAACGACTGAATGCTACTTCCCTGTAAATAGAAAAGCAGTGGAGGAAAACTGCAACAAATAGAGAAATCTGTGGCTGCAGGAGTGTTTGTTCTCAAGTTTTATGAGTTATAGTGTGTTAGATTAGGATATGGCTCAGTGTTCAGCTTTGGGTATGTATGCAGCGCACACCGAATAATGTTTTTATTGAGCTGCCAATCTCATAAAGCCCTCTGCCAGAAGAAGCATTTGTTTGTTGGTGCTTCTTGATTTTGTCAGTCTGTCCGTGGCAGCGGCAGGGGCTTGTGTTGGTGGGCCTGGATGTTTTTCTGTCTGATGGTTATCTGGAAGAGTGAAATAAACCTGCCCGTCTCTGTGAGGGTGTTATTACGAGCTCCTCTCCACTCTTCTCTCCTCTGTCCCTTCCTCTCCTCTGCACTTCTCTCCTCTTATGTCTTTTTTCCAGAAAAAATCAATTGCTCCCGTTCCTCCTGAGGCAATTTTCCGATATCGGCTGGAGTTATGGAAACATCTAGCTTCTTCTGTCCTCACATATTCTTTTAGCAATAGGCTGCCTGTCTATGATTGTGCAGGAAGTGGAAGATTGCGTGACAACGTTTTTTTCTGTGTTAGCTCTGCCAATGTTTGGCATTCTACAGAATCAATATTTTTGTCTCCTGCAGAAACACCTGCAGACAAAACAAAACCAAACATCCATTCCACTGTAAGACCAAGTGTTTAGGATCTGAACACTTTTCTCCAACACTTTTTAAATGGATCAAGGTATTTCAAATGTCAATGAAAAGGTGCCACAGTGATTAGACTGTAAACAACAGAACACGTTTATTCTCTGTAACACTTTTTAAACACATGAACACATGGGTTGTTGTTTTAACAGGGTGTAAAGATGTGTTTGCATATTTCCCAGAATGCCTTTCGAGTGAAATTACTGTTTGTTAGTGACAGAGACATGGATTCTGCATTTAATCACTTCTATTCCTGAAGCTTTCACCAAGTGACTGCCTGAGTTTAAATAAAATGTTTTATTTATCCTTTATTTAAACTAGGCAATTCTTATTTAAGTGAATGTGTTTTAATTAAAAGTAAACCCTTTATTACCCCATATTATACATTTCTTGTTGTGGGAAAAGACTTCAGCAAAATACCATGATGTGTTAATGTCATAATTCCACTCTCCGGCAGTCCATAAACTTCATCATTGACATTATTTTCCCATGCTACTATTTGGTTTGCAAAACATTTGGGGGTTGTAAACCTACTTGTCTGCCTCCACGACCTGTGCAATAATGTATCATTTTACAAATGCGATCTCTCCCATGCCAGTAGGCTGGCTACTACAAGAATGAACATTAAACTAATAATTCCCCGTAAACACTCAGAATTTCATTCATTCATTAACCAGTGCGGCTACTAATCTATAAAAAAAAGTTCAACGTTCATTTTAATCTTCAGAGAGACATGGATTTTAATGAGTGGTGGGAACAGGATATGGGAGGGGATACAATTCCACAACAACTAGCCAACACGCACAGGTGGAGGAAAACACCCTGGACTCCCTGTAAAAGTGTCGTAATGAAGCCTACACACAGTTAAGCGAAATGTTTCTCTGACTGGCTCACAGAAAAGGGGATAGCCTTCTCTTTTGAGTCTGAGACAATGACAAAGGAAGGGTTAAATGCTGTCCTGCGCGAGTATTATGGGAGTGTAAGGAATGCGAAGGGGGAAGTGTACGTTCTGATTAGCTCCATGGGTCTCCGTGCCGGGTTGAACATCCCTCCTCTAAGCCTTTCCTGGTGTCTTATGAAAGACTCTGGGTTCACAACGTCCAGCAATGTCTTCGTGGGCAAAGTCAAACAGCTGTGGCAACAGGGGAAGGACAAAACACAACATCATGCATACATCAGTCAGCAGGACTATGATAAGATCAAGAATTCCAGTGCAGTAGACACAGACACACCTGCGGGGCTAGATATCCAACTCCACTTCGGGAGAAAAGGCAATGAGGGAAGCAAAGATTTAAAGCACAACTCATTCTCCATGAAAAAAAATGTTAACTATATGAAGTGTGCTACAATGACGTATAACGCCGTATAACGAGCGAACCAAGAACCACAAAGACCCCAACGAGAGGAACAAGGAGAGTGGGCAGGGGTTCATGTTTGAGCAGTCCAGAGATCGCTTCTGTCTGCATCGCTGGAAAGTACCTCTCCCTTCACCAGCGCCAGGACCATGGACAGTTCTTACGCTATTCTAAACATCAACCTGCAACAAAGAATGCTGGGAAATATGACAATGAGGCCACTCCCAAGTCTGTTTCACTCTAAGAGAGTTAACAGAAACAACGTCGAGTAACAACAACCACCACGTGATTGGAACGATTTCTTGAATCAAAAGTCCTTTTCAGTTGTGTAGACAAGGTTACAGACATTCCTAACACTGATCTGAATAAAAGGCATGGAAAGTAAAAACTATTTCTAATGACTAAATGCACTCTAAACAGGACAATGGGAAAGTAAACACTAGTGTTTAGAATCTGAACACTTAGGAGATATAGGTGTTCTCCTGTTTGGAAACTGACTGGAAAAAGCTGACTACCATGTTTGATCTTCATTCTAAATGCCTAAAATGAGAACACATTGACAAATCTAAATGCCTAATGTTTAAGTGTTGAACACTGATGTTTAGGTTATAACCGCTTCACATGTTTTATGTTTTTAACAGTATATGACATTGAAGAAGAGAAAACCTCTTCCATTCACTTCTCCTCTTCTCTATATATCATTCAACATACTATAGTAGCTTTACTGTTCCTCTAATCTTCCTTAAATGTGTCAGAATGAGTAAGTCAGGTCCAGATGATGTTCACGACTGGGATTTTCTCTATGGGGGGGGGGGGTCACTCTCTGCGTCCCAAATGGCATCCTATTCCCAATATAGTGCACTACTTTTGACCTGGGCCCATTGGGAATAGGGTGCTATTTGGGACCTACATGTAAAACTAATTTCCCCGTACTGTGGATCGAGCAGCAGAGGTTGTTTCGTGACAAGATCCTCTTCATCGTTGGGGGTTTTAGCTGGGCGATGGAGGGGTGTGGAAGTGGTGAGGCGAGGGGAGGTCGGGGAGGAGGTGAGGACGGGTAAGGGGGAGGTCGGGGAGGAGGTGAGGACGGGTAAGGGGGAGGTCGGGGAGGAGGGCTCACCCCGGGCTCAGAAGGCACTGAGGCGTGCGAGAGACTTGTCATGATGACTCCAGGATTGTTTCTGAGAAAGCATGGCCTGAACTCAACACGTCACTGCAGACCAGAAATACATCATTTCAGCACACGTGACAGGGCTCATCCAATGAAAGACAGCGTAAGAGAGAGACCATAAATAGAATCATATTTCAGTTCTTAGTGTGTAAATTTATGTTATTTTAGGCAATGTTTTTATACTTTCCTCTTTTGTTCTTGATTTGACAATTATTAGATATTCTTCTACTCCCTCTCTCTCGGTCTGTGAAACAAGTGAAGTGATCCATCTCGCCTCACCTCCCTGACATTACACCCTACATACGTACACCCCTGGGTACAACCTGACATACACACTTGTGCACTCACACACACTCCTGGGTCCGCTGTGAGTCGTGGTCAGTGATGCTGGGTTGTGTCATGTCACACCTCTCATGTGGCCTCTCTCTAAGGTTTCGGACTCAGATTTCAAATGGGCAGAACAGGAAAATTACTGCACTTCTGCACAAAAATGAACAAATACGCAGGTGGTCAAAACTGGAGAAAATGACGTCATTCCGATGACAGTATTATAGTTTACTCATTCACAGTGGGCTATGACTGGTTTAGATATATTTAGCTCTTAAAAACAGTAGGCTTTAACTACTGCTCTGCATGTGATAAATACTTTCTTATTCACTAACTGGCTATAAGTCATTAAATCAACATCATTATACAGCGTGTGTTGAAGGCTTGTTTTGGTTATGAAAAAAACTAATTTAATAAAAGATTGAGAGTAGAAAAACAAGTTAATTATAGATTTTCCCCTTTTTACCCTCAGGTGTTGTCTGTTCTATAATCATGTGTTGAGTACTTATCAGACGACAAGTCACCGTGTGCAGCCATTGTGTACACACAGCGTATAATTGGCAATTAATGAATATAATAGCCACACTTTATCAAGGTGAATTACCTCGCCAGACTATTCCAATAAACAGCTTTTATCTGGAGTGTCAGAGCTGAACACTGACATCTAGGCCCAGATAGGATAACTTATTGGCTTAACATAACAGGTGAGAAGAGCTACACACACATGCACGCATGCACACACACAGCGTTTAAGATAGAGCATCCTGTCAGGGCCGAGTACACAGAGCAGCACAATGTGTATTCCCAGGATTAGGTGCATTTGTTATGAGCGTGACCTCCTTTAATCCAGCCTGTCACCCCCAGCTCCCACAGCCTCCCCTGTGCATGGCTCACAGCCCCAGTCTCCCCTGTGCATTCATTAATGCTCCGTTCTGAAGGCATAAACAGATCGATGGCCATCCATTGGCACAGGTAGAAATAGACACGGCAAACATGGTGGCCAATAGGGTCAAGTGCATCTCATATTGCAAAAAGAGACAACAAATCTGATAGAGAAAAAAAACACTAATCTGATAGAGAAGCAACACTACTGATGTGGAAGGCTGACACCTACCTTTTCATGCATTTTCAAGCATTCTCTAGCCTTCTTAAGTCCTCTCTGTTTCTCTCTCTCATATTCTGTCCCTCATATACAACAACAGGCCCTTAGCCCATGTGGGCCATACCATAGAGACATACTGTATAATATATAATATAGTATACAGAGCCATCTAGGTGCTAGTCAGGCCAAAGCTGTATGGGCCCACCTGGGAACATGTTAGATGTAACAGGGCAGGGGAGGCATGGCATGAGTTGCAACAGCCATGAACTGACAATCACCACATGTTCATGTTCACCAGCTGTGCATCTCTCACGCACGACAGGGCAGCAGGATGCACACATAAGGACAGTACTCATATGCTCGCATGCAGGCCAACCCCCCCCCCCCCCCCCCCCCACCCACACACACGTCATTCTTGGTGCCCTGCCATGACTTGCGTGCCATCGCCAATGCTCTGTTGTATGCCTTGTGTTACATGTTCCCGATTGTGTTTTCAGAACAGAGAGTAATTAGGGACGTGTTTGACCAGGCCTGGAATAGAGGTATGTTCCCTTGTGTGTTTTGTAAACAATGAGACAGGAAACTAGTAAACACGCCACACTACTTCCTACTACAAGTGCGGACACGCACACACACACACACACACACACACAAACGTCTCTGTTGCCAGGCAGTGGAAAAGAGAAAAACAGCCAAACCTAGGCAGGCCTGAGAGTTAAATTATAATCTCATATTAGAGATACAGAAAGAGAAAATCCCTCCTCAACCTATGCCTATCAACCAATGCTGTGCACACAGGTATGATGTTCTCTTTCACAAACGTACACTTAAACAGACACACACACACACACCTACAGTGCATTCGGTATTAAGTTTTCAGCCCCCTTGACTTTTCCCACATTTTGTTACGTTACAGCCTTATTTTTCTCATCAATCTACACACAATACCCCATAATGACAAAGCAAAATTTTTTCAGACCCTTTACTCAGTACTTTGTTGAAGCACCATTGGCAGCGATAACAGCCTTGAATCTTGTTGGGTATTTGGCAGCAATTACAGTCTTGAGTCTTCTTGGGTAAGACGCTACAAGCTTGGCAAACCTGTATTTAAGGAGTCTCCCATTCTTCTCTGCAGATTCTCTCAAGCTCTGTCAGGTTGGATGGGGAGCGTCGCTGCACAGCTATTTTCAGGTCTCTCCAGAGATGTTCAATCGGGTTCAATTATTGGCTCTGGCTGGGCCACTCAAGAAAATTCAGAGACTTGTCCCGAAGCCACTCCTGCGTTGTCTTGGCTGTGTGCTTAGTGTCGTTGTCCTGTTGGAAGGTGAACCTTCGCCCCAGTCTGAGGTTCTGAGCACTCTGGACAAGGTTTTCATCAAGGATCTCTCTGTACTTCAGTCTCCCACTCCCAGGCCAAAGAGTTCAATCTTGGTTTCATCAGACCAGAGAATCTTGTTTCTCATGGTCTGAGAGTCTTTTAGGTGCCTTTTGGCAAACTCCAAGTGGGCTGTCATCTGACTTTTACTGAGTGACCACTCTACCATAAAGGCCTGATTGGTGGAGTGCTGCAAAGATGGTTGTCCTTCTGGAAGGTTCTCCCATCACCACAGAGGAACTCTGTAGCTCTGTCAGAGTGACCATTGGGTTCTTGGTCACCTCCCTGACCAGGCCAATCTCCCCTGATTGCTCAGTTTGGCCGGGTGGCCAGCTCTAGCAAGAGTCTTGGTGGTTCCAAACGTCTTCCATTTAAGACTGTCGGAGGCTACTGTGTTGTTGGGGACCTTCAATGCTTCAGAATTGTTTTGGTACTCTTCCCAAGATCTGTGCCTTGACACAATTCTGTCTCGGATCTCTACGGACAATTCCTTCGACCTCATGGCTTAGTTTTTGCTCTGACATGCACTGTCAACTGCGTGACTTCATATAGACATGTGTGTGCCTTTCCAAATCATGTCTAATCAATTGTATTTGCCACAGGTGGACTCCAATCAAGTTGTAGAAACATCTCAAGGATGATCAATTAAAACAGGTTTCACCTGAGCTCAATTTTGAGTCTCATAGCAGGGTCTGAATACTTACGTAAATAAGGTATTTCTGTTTTTGTTTTTAGTAAATTTGTAAAAAATGTAAATAACCTGTTTTCACTTCGTCATTATGGAGTATTGTGTGTAGATTGATGAGGAAAAGTTTCATAAAATCCATGGCTGTAACATAACAAAATGTGGAGAAAGTCAATGGGTCTGAAAACTTTCCAAATGCACTGTATATCTATGGTATTCTGTTAAATAATTATTTTTCTTAACAATGGTTCTAGTGTGTATGATGGTCCCATTCTTTCAGTGTAGATTTAACACTCTCAGTGGAAAACTTACTGTGTGTAAAACATCATATTTTGTTATTTCAGGGGGATTTGGCCATGTATAGACCCATAAACTGAATTAGTGTAATAACGTAACATATATTTAATGTCTCGCACACAATGGTGGACCTGGTTTATGTGAGTTTTCCTGAATAGTCACAAGGGTAGGCCTGGTTTATCAGAGTTTTGGGACATATTCATGGGAGTAAACATGGTTTATGTGGGTATTGGGCTAAGATACTGTATGCCAGTGTAGATCTGGTTTATATTAGTATTGGGACTCATTGAAAGGTGTAGGAGTACTTGAGCTGAGGTGCAAGGGTAGACCTGGTTTACAGTTTATGAGTATTCAGGCTTCAGCACATTTATGCCTTGCTTTGTTGACTAATTGGGTTCAAGCACAAGTGTAGACTTTGTAGATGTGTAAATTGGAGCTAAAGTACAGGTGTTGACCTAGTTTCTTAGAATATTGGTGCTGAAATGAAGAACACCTATTTTATGACAATTGGGGCTGACAAGTTGCAGTAGACCTGCCTTTGGTGTCAATATTGGGTTAGACGTTCAGGTGTACACCTAGTCTGTAAAAATATTGGAGCTGAAGTACAAGTGTAGACCTGGTTTGTATGAATGTTGAGGCTTGGGCACTAGGGTAGACCTGTTTTGTATGAGAATAGCCATGAATTTACCTAGTTTACATGAGCAATGGGGTGTAGTGATACACAAGGCTCATACAGGTAATTGGTCTGGATGGATGTCTATTGCCCATTCAAATCCTTTCTTGCAACAAGCTTGTGGTTAGAAAAAAGTGGGTCTGGATCCACGTGTTATGCCACTGTACAATGAGTTCATCTATGAAATTATTAGAGTACAGAGGTCACAAGACTAAGATACTGTATGCTAATAACAGGGCCAGGGTGTGCAGAAAATAGCTGGAAGTACTGTAGGTCACTGTTGGTGACTTGGGGTATACAGGCCTAGGCAAAGTGGGTAACAGGGCTGAGGTGTATTGGCAAAGGAACTGGGGTTTATGAGTAACAAAGAGCGCATTTAGGGCTAGGATATGGGTGTATCAGTACTTGATTTGATCAATATTAGGGTATTGGCATGTGGGTGTTTGAGTTAGAGCATGGGGGTAATATCGCTGGGATGTGTGGGTAATTGGGCTGAGGTATTGGGGCTGAGGAAGAGGTAAATGTCTGTTCATTTTATTATAGGCAGTGCACTGTACAGTATGTTCCAATCGGTCACAATTGTAAATAGGTCATAAATCAAATAAATCATACTTTTTTACACACACTCTAATGGAAAAATGTCAATTATATGGTACTCTTTTGTATTATCAAGAGTAAAATACATCATATTACGTATTGGATTGCAAAAAAATACAACTTTTACATATCCTGTAAGAAATAAATTATCTCACTACGATACATTTTAATAGAAAGTTTGCCCATTCAAGTTAGCAAAAATAGATAAGATTCTTGCTACCATGGAAAGGTAAATATCTGTCTATTTGTGGAAAAAATTACCTGATTAATTCTTTAGTCATATCACAGCCATGCCTACACCGAACGACTTGCTTTTTAAAATTATATGAGGAAAAAAATATTCAATTTTTTTGGAACAAAGAGCCTGACAAAATTAAACTGTCTGCTTATATAATGAATATGAATTCAGAGGGCCAAAAGTTTTAAATATTAAAGCATTGAACCTCTCGTTAAAGGCTTCAGTCATACACAAGTGATACTGTCACGACTTCTGCCGAAGTTGGTCCCTCTCCTTGTTCGGGTGGCGTTCGGCGGTCGACGTCACCGGCTTTCTAGTCGCCACCGATCAATGTTTCATTTTCGTTTGGTTTTGTCTTCATCATACACACCTGATTTCTATTCCATTAATTATGTTCCTTATTTAACCCTCTGGCTTCCCTCTCTGTTTTGGGCGTTATTGTTTGTCATGTGGGTTCGTGGTCTGTGGATTATTTGTGTTTTTCTTGTTGGAAACTTATCTTTATTTTTTGAGTAAACTTTCGGACTATACTCATATCTGTGTACTGCGCCTGACTCTGCATTTTTTCCATTCACCAACACCCTCACAGATACTTAAATCTGAACTGGTTCTCCAGCAGATTAGTAAGAATGTCTCACCCTGTGCTCAAAAATAGCCTCTTTATCTTTATTCAGATTACAACCTCTCACTCTCGGTTATTTGAAAATGAAAGAATCTCCAAATTTTGCTATTTTTAAAACCAGCCATAGAAAGGTGGTTGCAATCTCACCCCCCCACCCAACCGGTGTTGAGCCAGGTTGGATGGACAGACAATTTTTTTAATTGACGTTAAAGAGAAATTAATATTAAATTCTCTGGCAACAGCGCTGGTGGACATTCCTGCAGTCAGTATGCCAATTGCACACTCCCTCAAAACTTAAGACATCTTTGGCATTGTGTTGTGTGACAAAACTCCACATTTTAAAGTGTCCTTTTATTGTACCCAGCATAAGGTGCATCTGTGTAATGATCAGGCTGTTTAATTAGCTTTAATTAGTTTAATTAGCTTATTGATATAGCACACTTGTCTTGATGTTAACATGGTTTCATGCATGTTAACATCAAAAGCCTCCTCCCTAAGATTGTTTTACTCACTGCTTTAGCACACTCCACCAACCCTGATGTCCTTGCCGTGTCTGAATCCTGGCTTAGGAAGGCCACCAACAATTCTGAGGTTTCCATCCCCAATTACAACATTTTCCGTCAAGATAGAACTGCCAAAGGGGGAGGAGTTGCAATCTACTGCAGAGATAGCTTGCAAAGTTCTGTCATACTTTCCAGGTCTATGCCCAAACAGTTTGAGCTTCTAATTATAAAAATGAATCTCTCCGGAAATAAGTCTCTCACTGTTGCCGCCTGTTATAGACCCCCCTCAGCTCCCAGCTGTGCCCTGGACATATGTGAATTGATTGCGCCTCATCTATCTTCAGAGTTCGTTCTGTTAGGATATGCTTAACACCCCAGCAGTCCTACATTCTAAGCTAGATGCCCTCAATCTCACACAAATTATCAAGGAACCCACCAGGTACAACCCAAAATCCGTAAACATGGGCACCCTCATAGATATTATCCTGACACACTCGCCCTCCAAACACACTGCTGTTTTCAATCAGGATCTCAGCGATCACTGCCTCATTGCCTGCATCCGCTATGGGTCCGCGGTCAAACGACCACCCCTCATCACTGTCAAACGCTCCCTAAAACACTTCTGCGAGCAGGCCTTTCTAATCGACCTGGCCCGGGTATCCTGGAAGGATATTGACCTCATCCCGTCAGTCGAGGATGCATGGTCGTTCTTTAAAAGTAATTTCCTCACCATCTTAAATAAGCATGCCCCTTTCAAAAAATGTAGAACTAAGAACAGATATAGCCTTTGGTTCACTCCAGACGTGACTGCCCTCGACCAGCACAAAAACATCCTGTGGCGTACTGCAATAGCATCGAATAGTCCCAGCGATATGCAACTTTTCAGGGAAGTCAGGAACCAATATACGGAGTCAGTCAGAAAAGCAAAGGCTAGCTTTTTCAAACAGAAATTTGTTCATGTAGCTCTAACTCCAAGAATGTGTTTTTCAATTTTTTTTCTTATTGTGTGTCTATGGGCTATAGTAGTAAAGGCCAAATTCAATATATAATAATAATAATAAAAATATATTTTTGGGATACCTGCAGGGTTCCTAAAATTCTAACTCAAATAGCTAAATGATCCACGGTATGACAATCTCAAAACAATTATATATGTTAGCTTACACTTTTAGAGGCAGCCAACCTGCTTGCACCATTCTCTTCCCAAAATGCTGTGAAATGCAAACCCCTTCCCTCACTGAATTTCATTCATTCATTCTGATTACGATAGCATTAAAAAAAATACAGTATAATACAGTCAATTTTACGATATTGTACTGAGTGTCATTACACCTTGCTTTGATATCGTATTTACATTGCCTTCAGAAAGTATTCATAGCGCTTGATTTATGCCACATTTTGTTGTGTTACAGCCTGAATTCAAAATGGATTAAATAGATTTTTTTCTCACCCATGCTTCAGAGTGCAAATGACCTTAGACTAGGGGTAAAGATTTAGGTTCCAACAGGACAATGACCCTAAGCATACAGCCAAAGCAATGCTGGAATGGCTTCAGAACAAGAATGTGAACGTCCTTGAGTGGCCCAGCCAAGGGCCCAGACTTGAATCCCCATTTAAAATCTGTGGAAAACCTTAAAGGTTGCTTTTCACTGCCGCTCCCCATCTAATTTAGCAGAGGTTGAGATAATCTGCAAGGAAGAATTGAAGAAAATCCCCAAATCCAGATGTGCAAATCTGATACAGCCAAAGGTGCTTCTACAAAGTATTGACTCAGGGGTGTGAATAGTCAGTGGTGGAAAAAGTACCCAATTGTCATACTTGTGTAAAAGTAAAGATGCCTTAATAGAAAGGGACTCAAGTAAAAGTGAAAGTCACCCAGTAAAATACTACTTGAGTAAAAGTCGAAAAGTATTTGGTTTTAAATATATTAAGTATCAAAATTAAAAGTATAAATCATTTCAAATTCCTTATATTAAGAAAACCAGACGCAACATTTTATTTTGTATTTATTTATTTACTGATTGCCAGGCGCACACTCCAACACTCATACACAATCTAGAAACAAAACGTGTGTTTAGTGAGTCTGCCAGATCAGAGGCAGTAGGGATGACCAGGGATGTTCTCTTGATAAGTGCATGAATTTGAAAAATGCTCTGTCCTGCTAAGCATTGAAAATATAATGAGTACTTTTGGGTGTCAGGGAAAATGTATTGAGTAAAAAGTACATTATTTTCTTTAGGAATGTAGCAAAGTAAAAAAAATATAAATTGTAAAGTAAAGTACAGATACACCAAAAAACTACTTAAGTAAAGTACAGATACACCAAAAAACTACTTAAGTAGTATTTTAAAGTATTTTTACTTAAATAAGTACTGTACACAACTGTGAATATTTAGATAAATGAGATATTTCTGTATAAAATGTTCTATAAATTTGCCAACATTTCAAAAAACATGTTTTCACTTTGTCTGTCACATCCTGACCATAGAGAGCCCTTTTTTTCTATGTTAGAGTAGGTCAGGGCGTGACTGGGGGGTTTAGTCTAGTTTATATTTTCTATGTGGGGTTCTAGTTTTGTTTTCTATGTTGGTGATTTGTATGATTCCCAATTAGAGGCAGCTGGTAATCGTTGTCTCTAATTGGGGATCATATTTATGTCCTCCTGTGTTTGTGGGATATATATATTTTTTTATGGGTAGTTGTATGTCAGCACTCCATTGTCGTCACGTTTCGTTATTCTTTATTGTTTTGTGTGTTTCACTAAAAAAAGATGTGGAAACCAGATCACGCTGCACGTTGGTCCGAGTATGCTTCCAGTTCGTACGACGAGCGTGACATTGTCATTATGGGCTATTGTGTGTAATGTCAAAAATACATACATTTTCAATTCAGGCTGTCACACGGCAAAATGTGAAATAAGTAAAGTGGTAACGAATACTTTCTAAAGCACTGTATATTACAGTAGGTGTGCTGTAATATGAAATACAGAATTGTACATGTCACCGAGCTACCTGTAACCTACCGTCAAATTCACGGTAACCCCGTTACAGTGTTTTTTCAATATAAAAAAAAGAAAAGCAATATGGATTACATTTTAGGCTTACAAATGGCATAAAATGTGGATTGTTGCATGTCTGGGAAAAATATGGGAACAAATGGGTTAATGTAAATAACATGTTAATACAATGAAAAACGTCAGCTGATTGCACCTAAGAAAACATTTTTCCCTTAGGAAGTAATTTTGCCACATCAGATTTTAAATGAAGAAATAATCTAATTGGGATTAGGTGTGTTGGTTACATCTTGTTAAATTAATTTAGACAATCCACTAGGGACTGAGTAGCATACAATCAATATTGTCCTTCTTGTGCTTGCAATTCACTTCTGTATTCAGAAGGTGGACGAAATTAAATGTGACACCACATTTTTATAAAATTGGGCTAGGATGAGCATTCAAGGCTTTGAACAGAAAGATAATCAAGCATTGCAGGTGTACAGATCTACATCTGCAGGTGTACAGATGTAGGATCTTAATTTACTCACCCTGTTGTTGCGGGACAGCAGGAAATGCAAACTTGTAGTGTATTCAAGGTTTAAAGAGGGTTCCAAAGTTTCTAATTTCCATTACAATTTTTTTAGATGAATTATAATCCACAATATAACTCACATGTCCTGCAGCTGCAGGATTATTTTCCTGCTTTGAGAAACTGGTCAAATCAAGATTAAACAACTGTAAACGTAAAACAGGGCGGATTTATCAAGCCTGTCAGTTGACAAAGACTGCCATGTAGTGTATTGTCGTTGGTCACTCCAAGAGACCAGTATCACTCTCTAGTGAAAGGCGAGAGGGAGGGAAGGAGGGACAGAGAAATCAAGAGATGACATTTGTGAGACAATTGAGGCCATGGGCGTGTGTGGTGACATCCAGTCGTGGATGGGAAGTGAAGAGGACAAGTCAGTGTGACTGAGGGCCATCAGGAGAGGGTGTTGAAGGACTGAAGCTTGACAAGGACCAGATTTAGACTGCGTCACAAATGGTAGTCAAATCTAGATATAGGGTGTGAAGAGATCGATACCCTTGACAGATGACTGTTTAACTACATTTAAATGTCAAAACCCATTATTCTTATTTTTGTACCCTTTACCACAACTGTGAGAAAGTCAATTACTTTTCTACTTCAAAATGAATGAAAATGAAATGGTGCTAATTTTCCCCTCCATAAATTATTCTGGTGACATGATGATCCATGATTGACTGCTGTTTGACAAATAAAAATATCCTCTCTCTTATCCATAATAATCTCTTCATGTATACTCGACAACCCGCTCATCCTACCAGCACTGTATCTGCGAGATGTTAGCTAGAGAGCAGGTGCCAAGACCAGAGTATTTAACGCAACCGTTTCTGTGACAAAACTATCAATAGAGTTGAAAATGCGATGGAAACACATCAAACTTTAGATTTTTCTTTGGTACATGAAAACTTAAGCGAAAAAGTACATTTTGTGTACACTACATCATCAGCACTGATTTTTATCTGCAACAAGTCAATTTGATTGAAACATCCCAGCTAGCAATGAGGAATCGGCCCAGAAGCAGCCCTCTTCTGGGGGGCCGGAACTGGTTGAATCAGGCAGGAATCGGTTGTCGGACTCAGCCCGGAATCAAAATGAATGACTGCCCAGAATCAGCCCAAGTACATCGGGCCGTTCCGTCTACCGGAATTCACCCGACTTTGCCGGCATCTTACCAGAATCCCCCCAGAAGCGGCCCGATGCAAATGTAAATAAATGTATACAAAATTACCCGATTTAGTCATTTTAAATATTACTATTACTACTTGTAGTGTATTCAAGGTTATGCATACAAATTATACCCATCCACCCAAAGAAAAATGATGTCGGAGGAAACACCGTACACCTGGTGAACGTGTCAGCGTGCATGCGCCTGGCCCGCCACAAGAGTCGCTGCAGTGCGATGGGATAAGGACATCCCGGCCGGCCAAACCCTCGCCTAACTCGGACGACGCTGGCCAATTGTGTGTCGCTTCATGGGTCTCCCTGTCGCGGCCGGGACAGGTCTTGAACCAGCATCTGTAGTTTACACTGCGATGCAGTGTGTTAGACAGCTGCGCCATAATGCTTATCAATTGCCCTGCACAAAGTATAAAAATACTCAAATACAACTTAAACAGGACTCTTAAAGAATTTAATTTAAATGCTAATTGTATTTTTTGATCACAGAAACAATGAGAGAATATGGAAAAATAAATAAATAATGAAATGTTAATTATATAAAGCAGCCCATGTAATCATCTGCCAGAGAGTAGCCCCAATCGGCCCGGGACCCAAGTAAAATCTGGGCCAGATAACGCACACCTGAATCGTCCTGAACTCAATCCCCACATCCTAGCCATAAGTAATACTGCCTGATGCAGCCCAGACTCGGGCCACAAGACGTCGGCTGAGTCTGACTCTCAGCCGAGTGCCCCGACTCTCAGCCGGAATCGGCCCAGATCCACTCTGCTAGCTGGGATACCACTGGTCGGAAAATGCACATACAGTATTTTTTTAATAGAATATCTGCATGAAAATCTAGACAGGAGTAGGCTAATTAGGGGGTATCATTTTGGCTTAAGGGAAGTAGGTGCCAGGTGCACCGGTTTGTGTCAAGAACTGCAACACTGCTGGGTTTTCACACTCAACAGTTTCCCGTGTGTATCAAGAATGATCCACCACCCAAAGGACATCCAGCCAACGTGACACAACTGTGGGAAGCATTGGAGTCAACATGGGCCAGCACCCCTGTGGAACGCTTTCAATATTAGTTCAACTCAATATTAGTTCCTAATGTTGGGTATAATCAGTGTATAGGCCCTACCTGCACTGCACACACATAGACAGGGGTTGGTTTATTTTTGGTCAATTGTACATTACTGTTTGAATAAATCATGATAATAAAAAATAAAAAAACGAATTGTAAACCAAAAACTAACTTTGTTTTCACTGGTACCCTTGGACCAAATTATTATTATTATTTTACTTCTATTTATTCAGGGCGACCCATTATGACCAGGGTCTCATTTACAATGGTGCCCTGAGGACAACAATACAACAAAATCAAAATGATCAATACATATAAAATAAACTACAAATGACAGAATCAACACTACCGCTTCAAACACCACAAATACAATTATTATTCAATCCAAACAGTTGCAATTCTCATTAAATTCGTTCAACATGAAAGTGCTAAACTTCAAGATGTAGGGAGTTTTGTAGTCTATTCCAAAAATGGGGGGCATTAAAACGGAAGGCAGATTTACCTAGATTGGAATGTACTAGTGGAACCTCAAGAGTTAACCATCCCTGTGAACAGGTTTATTGTCTCATATTTAAACATTTTAACAGTGAAGTGAGGTAGGTCAGAAGCTTGTGTAATAAAGCTTTGTAAACAAAAAGGGAGTAATGAAGTGACCTACGGGACTTTAATGAGGACCAGGCAATACAGGATGCAATGATGCATATTAAAACTGTCACTTTGATAAAGCGAAGGGCGCTATGGTAGACAGCATCCAAAGGTTTAAGAGTAATGGCTGCTGCATTCCGATAAATGGTGTCACCATAGTCAAGAATTGGCAGGAAAGTTGATTGACTTTACGATCTGCTTCCTGCTGTTAAAGGAGAGGCATGATCTATTTCTATAAAATAAGCCTACTTTAAATATCAGCTTCTTAACTAGCTCAACCATATGTTTTTTAAATGTCAAACTATTGTCAATACAAAAGCCCAGATATTTATAAGTGGTAACCTTCTCGAAGAGAATTAGAAAATAGCATATATTTAGTTATTCCTGCATTAAGTACCAATTTTACATCAACAAGGACTTTCTGCAAGGCAACACAATCTGATTGCAGCTCCAACATAGCATGGTCAGCCATAGGGGCAATAGCGTACATAACAGTGTCACCTGCATACAGATGAATGTTACATGTTAGAAAAACTACAATTTCTGGATAATTTTTCCAAAAACAGCCTGAAACTCTTTCTAAAGACTGTTGACATCTAGTGGAAGCCCTAGGAACTGCAATCGGGCACGATTTCGCCCTATTATAAAAGTGCCAGCCATTGAAATCAGTGGTAGGATGAAAATGTTTTTTGGGGGGGATGGTTTGTCCTTGTTTCATTTCTGTTATACTTACAGACATTATTTTAACAGTTTTAGAAACTTTAGAGTGTTTTCTATCCAAATCTATATGCATATCTTAGCTTCTGGGCCTGAGTACCAGGCAGTTGACTTTTGGCACGCTTTTCATCCAGACGTCAAAATACCGCCCCCTATCCCAAAGAAGTTAAGTTGGGAAAAAACATTGTCAGTAAATAAAGAAAGGCATCTGTCTCAGTTCCAGACCTGGGATAATTATAGTTTTAACAATGCTGTGTGGAAAGTAACTACTGTATTTTTGCGGGGGAACAAATAGTTACTTTGGAGGCGACTACAACAATTTGAATACAAATGTATAAAAATGACTAGGTTTTAAAACTATTTGAATACAGATCTCAGAAAGTGACTACTTTTCAAAACTATTTGAATACAGATCTCAGAAAGTGAGATACTTTTCTGAAACTATTGGATTGGCTGCCTTCAACTGATGGCAGGGCTGTATCTATAACTGCATTAAATAGAATGAAGAGCGCACACAGAAGCTCAAGTACTATTCCAATCTATCTGACAGTCATATTTGATCTACACAATACATTCTATCTGAACATTCTGTAAATGTCCATTGCTCCAGGTGTAAATAAGTCACCAATTAACCAATGATACTTTGTACATAAGTATAAATAAGTTGTGACGCTCAACTACTGTATGACTCTTTCAACATGCCACTGAAAAGGTTGAAAGCTGCAATTAATTACCTGAAAATACTGCAGAGTGATTCAAAGCCAATTGCAAACATTGCAAACAGCAAGTTGGATGCCTACACAACAAATTCTACAGTGTTAAAAAATTAACAAATAACAGAGTGCTATATCAATAACTAAAATGTGGAGTTTGTGGACCCATATAGACACTGAAACCGTGTTAAATCAACACACTGCTTAGTGTAAAGCCTTATTCAAATATTTCCCAGAGTGCCTTGCCTTTTGAGTAAATTGTGGAATTCTGGACTTTACTGATTGAGATTCTTAGCAATTATATAAAAAAAAAGGAATAATACATTTAACACAATACCACATTCCAAAAAAACGCTGGGTTAAGAACGACCTAGCACTGGGTAAATAGTAGTGATTTTACATTTGAAGGTCCGAAGCTTTGTTTCGTCGAACAACCACCTGATTGTTTTGGTATTGGTTTTGGTAGAAGTCAAAAAGGCTACCCTGCGCGCGCTATCATCTATTGTATAATAATTTGGCTGCTCTAAATTATTTTGACCAGCAGGTGCCATTAGTGTACAATGTGTTGAACAAACCCTCGAGTGATGAAACTATTTTCAGCACAATTGGCTGGAAAGTATTAATGCTTCAGAAATCTTTGTTTCCCCATGACTAGTAAATAGTGGACAGAACGCACATTTTGACCAAGCCAGATCAATCAGATCAAGCATTAACCAGCGATAGCAGACACCCGCATAATGGATGTTTTGGAGGTGTCAAAGGTGGAACTGCGTTGGAGCCGTCCAGTCAGCGAGCAGCTCTGAAGTCGAGGATCGGTAGGATAGTGAGTTTTAATAGGGTAAGTTTGGCGGCGTGAGTGAAGGAGGCTTTGTTGCGAAATAGAAAGCCGATTCTAGATTTGATTTTGGATTGGAGATGTTTAATATGAGTCTGGAAGGAGAGTTTACAGTCTAGCCAGACACCTAGGTATTTGTAGTTGTCCACATATTCTAGATGGGAACCGTCCAGGGTGGTGATGCTAGTCGGGCGGGTGGGTGCGGGCAGCAAACGGTTGAAAAGCATGCATTTGGTTTTACTAGCGTTTAAGAGCAGTTGGAGGCCACGGAAGGAGAGTTGTATGGCATTGAAGCTCGTTTGGAGGTTTGTTAGCACAGTGTCCAAAGAAGGGCCAGATGTATACAGAATGGTGTCGTCTGCATAGAGGTGGATCAGAGAATCACCAGCAGCAAGAGGGACATTTATATATACAGAGAAAAGAGTCGGCCCGTGAATTGAACCCTGTGGCACCCCCATAGAGATTGCCAGAGGTCCGGACAACAGGTCCTCCGATTTGACACACTGAACTCTATCTGAGAAGTAGTTGGTGAACCAGTCGAGGCAGTCATTTGAGAAGCCAAGGCTATTGAGCCTGCCGATCAGAATGCGGTGATTGACAGAGTCGAAAGCATTGGCCAG
This sequence comes from Salvelinus alpinus, assembly GCF_045679555.1. Taxonomy (NCBI): domain Eukaryota; kingdom Metazoa; phylum Chordata; class Actinopteri; order Salmoniformes; family Salmonidae; genus Salvelinus; species Salvelinus alpinus. The sequence goes on from NC_092093.1 coordinate 82,571,834, forward strand.
GTCGATGAATACGGCTGCACAGTAATGTCTCTTATCGATGGCGGTTATGATATAATTTAGAACCTTGAGCGTGGCTGAGGTGCACCCGTTACCAGATTAGTTATTTTACATCTGTAGTTTTTTTTTAGGACAGACAAATCTGGTTTCTTATTATTTATTTTTGACTGTCCTTTTTGCCATTTATAAATGTGTTTTTTAATGTGTTCCTATGGGCTTTAGTAGTAAAGGCCTGTAAAAATATTTGATCAAATACCTAAATGACGTGGTCCCTATGACCATCTTAAAACAATTCCTTATGTCAGTTTAGCACTCCCCCCCCCCACGTCATAGACTCTAAATAATGAATGTGGATTATAACACAATACATCTAAAAAAAAAATTGATGTAACACATTCGTGTGTCTAGTTAGGGATGACACGTGTCACTTTTAACTTAATCACCTTGTTGAACATTTCACACAAATCATGTGTTAAATGTGCCAAGACAGTGATTGTTTTAAAAGTAAAACAACTTGCCATCCCTAACTAGACACACGTGTTAAAAAAATAATGCATATTTTCTAAGAGTATATTTGTGTCCCAAATTGCACCCTTAATAGCACATATTTTGGGACCATTATGCTGCCATAGAGGGCCCTGGTCAAAAATAGAGCACTATATAGTGAATACGGTGCCATATGGGAAGCAACAAGTGCTACCAAGCAGGCAGCGGCACTCACAGTTGATAAGGAAGCAATAAAGCAGTGAAAACATGGACCCCTTAATGTCTTTGCCTTCAAACAATGGTTTATGTGATTTCTGTGGTGTGTGTCTGGTCTTGTATGATGTGTGTGTGTGTGTGTGTGTGTGTGTGTGTGTGTGTGTGTGTGTGTTGTGTGAGGTCAGTGGCTGAGTGAACAGCTATCAGGAGTCTTTGAAGTTCTTTGTAAATGTCAGTTGTTATCTGGTGTTTGTATTTGAGCATATTTAACATGGTCTCATTACATGTCAATATAGTGACATTTCTCCATTGTAGTTATATGTCACATTGGCAGGAGTTGTTGAATATGTATGATGGTTCATGGCATATAGATACATTTTACCAATCTATCTTTGGAATATGGAAGATGTAGAGGAGAGTGCTTCTTGATATCTATTTGTTGAAAGCAGTGTTGGGTGACATTACGCAACGAGGTGAAAAAAAAGCAATATCAATATTTCAAAGAACATTTCTTATGCTATGTCAGGTTGCTGAAAAGATTAGAGGGTGGTGGGGGGGGGGGGGGGGGGGTTGCGTGTGGAAAGGACAAGGTTATTTTTTCTGATTGGGACTCTTGAGAAATTGAAGAATAAGAATGAGGTGAAACAGAATAAGTACATATTGACTTTCTATACAAAAATGATGGTTGGAGTGCCACACATCAATTACAACTCATGCATACAGTAGCTTGTATTTGTCTATAGGATACTTAGGGTGTTTCTCTGACCATTTATTGACTGACCGACCTATAGGCTACGTTCCGAATGACATCCTGTTACCTATATAGTGCACTACTTTTGATAAAGGGCCCATAGGGCTTTGGTTAAATGTAATGCACTATATAGGTAATAGGGACACACATATTGTTCCCTAGCTCTGCTCTACCTGCTGTGGTTTCCATTGAGACAGAACCGGTCTGTGACAGGGTCTGACAGATTACGTCCATATACAGTACACCCTTCTTTCCCCCCCGCCCCCCATCGGTACCCGATAACATCATAAATTATCGCCTGCCATGGACGAGGACCATCTACACTAACCAACACACATCCACTTATCCGCCAAAGATATGGCAGATTTTGGTATTTTGTATTTTATTTGGACCCCCCCTTTAGCTGTTGCGATAGCAGCTACTCTTCCTGTCATCCACAAAAAACATGAAACAGTACATAATAAAGAGCATTAACAGACAAGAACAGCTCAAGGCCAGAAGTACTTAAATGGAGCTGCTGGGTGATGTGGGTAGCTCAATAGTCCCAGCAGCTCCCCATATAACCCAAAGAAACAGGGAACTTTGGATAGTCAACAGGTTAAAAGTGAAAACGATAGAGCCAGGGCCAAGACGATAGTCATATTTACAGTAAATGTCTTGTGTAATATACTGAACTATACGTTTGCTGTACTTGCACAGTTTTTACAAACTTTTTCCTTTTGTAACTTAAAATAGATCATTCATTTTCAATGGCTATATTTGTAATTTCTATATTTAGTTATGGTAGAGTGATTATGTTCTGTATCCCACACATGGGTATCGGCACATTTATTTGATTTTCTTGTTTAATGAGAAAGGGTGATACCTAGTCAGTTGTAAAACTGCATTTTTATTTTATTTTTAGTTTACCTTTAATTTAACTAGGCAAGTCAGTTAAGAACAAATTCTTACTTCAATGAAGCCTAGGAACAGTGGGTTAACTTCTTTGGGGTAGGGGAGAGTATTTTCAGGTCCGGATGAAAAGCGTGCCTAGAGTAAACTGCCTGCTACTCAGGCCCAGATCCTAGGATATGCATATTATTAGTAGATCTGGATAGAAAACTCTCTGAAGTTTCTAAAACTGTTTGAATGATATCTGTGAGTATTACAGAACTCATATGGCAGGCAAAAACTAGAGAAAAAATCCAACCAGGAAGTGGGAAATCTGAGGTTTGCTCTTTGCTTATCCAAGATACAGTAGAAATGGGGTCATGTTGCACTTCCTAAGGTTTCCACTAGATGTCAACAGTCTATAGAACCTTGTTTGATGCTTCTACTGTGAAGTGGGGGCGAGTGAGAGGAGATTGAGTAAGGTCTCTCCCAGAGTGCCATGAGCTGACCATGCTCTGACCATGCACGTTCATGTGAGAGTTAGCTGCGTTCCATCGCATTTCTGGAGACAAAGGAATTCTCCGGTTGGAACATTATTGAAGATTTATGTTAAAAACATCCTGAAGATTGATTCTATACATCGTTTGACATGTTTCTACGGACTGTAACGGAACTTTTTGGACTTTTCGTCCGTACTTTCCGCTGGACTTGCACGCGCGTCGTGAGTTTAGATTGTGTACTGAACGCGGAGGAATTTGGACATAAATGATGGACATTATCGAACAAAACAAACATTTATTGTGGAACTGGGAATCCTGGGAGTGCATTCTGATGAAGATCATCAAAGGTAAGTGAATATTTATAATGCTATTTCTGACTTATGATGACTCCAACATGGCGGATATCTCTTTGGGTTGATTTGTCGTCTCGCCGTACTCAGATTATTGCATGGTTTGCTTTTTCCGTAAAGTTTTTTTGAAATCTGACACAGCGGTTGCATTAAGGAGACGTGCATCTAAAATTCAATGTGTAACACTTGTATTTTCATCAACATTTATGATGACTATTTCTGTAAATTGATGTGGCTCTCTGCAAAATCACCGGATGTTTTGGAACTACTGAACATAACGCGTCAATGTAAACTGAGATTTTTGGATATAAATATGAACTTTACCGAACAAAACATACATGTATTGTGTAACATTAAGTCCTATGAGTGTCATCTGATGAAGATCATCAAAGGTTAGTGATTCATTTTATCAATATTTCTGCTTTTTGTGACTTCTCTCTTTGGCTGAAAAAGTGGCTGTGTTATTCTGTGAATGGGCACTCACCTAACATAATCGTTTGGTTAGCTTTCGTCATATTTGAAATCGGACACTGTGGCTGGATTCACAACAAGTGTATCGTTAAAATGGTGTAAAAAACATTTATGTTGAGGATTTCTGTTGTTTTGAATTTGGCGCCCTGCAGTTTCACTGGCTGTTGACGAGGTGAGACGCTAGCGTCCCACATACTCTAGAGGGGTTAACTTCTCTAGGATAGGGGGCAGCATTTTCACGTTTGGATGAAAAGCATACTCAAATTCAACTGCCAGCTACTCATCCCCAGAAGATAAGATTTGCATATTGTTAGTAGATTTGGATAGAAAACACCCTGACATTTCTAAAACTGTTTGAATCATATCTGTGAGTATAACATAACTTATTTACCAGGCGAAACCCCGAGGACAAACCAATCAGATTTTTTTTTTTGAGGTCACTCTCTTTTCAATTATTTTTCATTGGGAAATGAACCTGCTTGCAGTTCCTACCTCTTCCACTGGATGTCAACAGTCTTGAGAAATTGGTTGTGGTTATTCCTTTGTTTAATGAAGAAGTACGGCCATCTTGAACAAGAGTCACATTAAGTGTCCTGCTAGATTGAAGCACGTGACCAGAAAGCTGACTATAGTTGGTTTTAATCCTGTATTGAACACAGATCATCCTGTCTACAATTTTATCGATTATTAACGTAAAAAAATACCTACAATTGTATTACAAAAGTAGTTTGACATTTTTGGGCAAAGTTTACAGGTAACCTTTGAGATATTTTGTAGTCACGTTTGAGCAATTTGGAAGTGTAATAAATGATGTTTTTATGTGACTTTAACCCATAGCTACAATGCTGACATAATGCCTTTTTACTAAAGTAGATTTTGTTGTAATACTTTGCTGCACCCCACAGATGAACTCGTTCTGCCTGTGCCAGATACTAACCACACTCCCACACACACACAGAGAGAGATGGCTGACACAAACCATTGATGAGCACTGATAAGGCAGGGGGGCGCTCTGACCTCAGGGGGGCGCTCTGACCTCAGGGGGGCGCCCGGACCTCAGGCGCCAGTTGCCGGGTGTCTGCATCAACATCTTGTCAATAGAGGAGACAACCCAGACCAGCATGGCACTCAACGAGCACGCGCATGCATACACACACACACACACACAAACCCCTGTTTCAGGCGGGAGTTCCACGAACAAAGAACATTACCATGAACCAATGAGACATTGATATCAGCCTGAAGGGGACGATCCTCCACTACCGACGACCAGTCAGCAGCACGAGCTGCCAGAATCTTCCTACGTCATTACCTGTATAAAATGTATTGGACACTATGTATGTGGACTCCTTTTTGATAGTTCGCTAGGAACTTGACAAACGGATCTGTGCAGCACGATTTGTCAGATATCATTTACCAATAATAAAACTGTCTTACTATATACCGATCCACCCTGTCCAGCGTTTTAACTTCGTCTCATTTCTCTAGTAACTGTTACATCAACTTTTGACAGAAGCGGTGTTTTTCTGGATCAAACGCGCCAAATAAATTGACATTTTGGATATATATCGACGGAATTAATTGAACAAAAGGACCATTTGTGATGTTTATGGGACATATTGGAGTGCCAACAACAGAAGCTCGTCAAAGGTAAGGCATTAATTATATTTTTATCTCTGCGTTTTGTGTCGCGCCTGCAGGGTTGAAATATGCTTATCTCTCTTTGTTTACAATGATGCTAACTCAGATAATAGCATTGTTTGCTTTCGCCGAAAAGCCTATTTGAATTCTGACATGTTGGCTGGATTCACAACCAGTGTAGCTTTAATTTGGTATCTTTCATGTGTGATTTAATGAAAGTTATATTTTTATAGTAATTTTTATAGTAATTAATTTGAATTTGGTGCTCTGCATTTTCTCTGGCTTTTTGCCAAGTGAGACAGTAGCGTCCCGCCTAAACTCAGATTTTTGGATATAAATATGAACTTTAGCGAACAAAACATACATGTATTGTGTAACATGAAGTCCTATGAGTGTCATCTGATGAAGATCATCAAAGGTTAGTGATTAATTGTATCTCTATTTCTGCTTTTTGTTACTCCTCTCTTTGGCTGGAAAAATGGCTGTGTTTTTCTGTGGCTATGTACTGACCTAACATAATCGTTTGGTGTGCTTTTGCCGTAAATCCTTTTTGAAATCAGACATGTTGGCTGGATTCACAACAAGTGTAGCTTTACTTTGGTGTCTTTCATGTGTGATTTCATGAAAGTTAGATTTTTATAGTAATATATTTTTATAATTTGGCACTCTGCATTTTTACTGGCTTTTGGCCAAGTGGGACGTCAGCATCCCACATATCCTAGAGAAGTTAACTGCCTTGTTCAGGGGTAGAATGACAGATTTGTACCTTGTCAGCTCGGGGATTTGATCTTGCAACCTTTCGGTTACTAGTCCAACAGTCTAACCACTAGGCTACGCTGCCGCCCCATGAAAGCATTCAACTGAAATGTGTCTTCCACATTTAAAAGGTAAGACATAGCTACTATACCTTGCTGTGATGTCACATTGGTTATTTAGACTGAATACAAATATAAGCACAACATGTAAAGTGTTGGTCTCATGTTTTATGAGTTGAAATAGAAAATCAGAAAAATCCATATGCACAAAAAGCATATTTCTCTCATTTTATGTACCCAAATATGTTTACACTCGTGTTAGTGAGCATTTCTCCTTTGCCAAGATAATGCATACACCTGACAGTCGTGGCAAGTCAAGAAGTTGATAAAACAGCATGATCATTACACAGGTGCACCTAGTGCTGGGGACAATAAAAGGCCACAGATGTCTCAAGTTTTGATAGCTCATGCAAGTAGCATGCTAACTGCCGTAATGTCCACCAGAGCTGTTGCACAAAAGTGTAATGTTCATTTCTCTACCATAAGCCGCCTCCAACGTTGTTTTAAAGATTTGGGAGGTACTTCCAACTGGGCTCACAACCGAAGACCGTGTGTAACCACGCCAGCCCAGGACCTCCACATTCAGTTTCTTGGCCTGCGGGATCATCTGAGACCAGCCACCCATACAGTTGATGAACTGTGGGTTTACACAATCAAATAATTTCTGCACAAATTGTCAGAAACCGTCTGATGTGTGCTTGTGGTCCTCAAGAGGGTCTTGACCTGACTGCAATTCGGCATCGCAACCGACTTCATTGGGCAAATGCTCTGATGGCCACTGGCCACTGGCACGCTGGAGTGTGTGCTCTTCATGGATGAATCCAGGTTTAACTGTACCCGGCAGACAACGTGTATGGTGTCGTGTGGGCAATCAGTTTGCTGATGTCAACATTGTGAACAGAGTGCCCTATAGTGGTGGTGGGGTTATGGTATGGAAAGGCATAAGCTACAGACAATGAACACAATTGCATTTTATCGATGGCAATGCACAGAGATACCGTGACAAGATCCTGAGGACCATTGTTGTGCCATTCATCTGCCGCCATTACCTCATGTTTCAGCATGATAATGCCCCATGTTGCAAGAATCTGTACACACGTGTACGATAGCGTGTTCCAGTTCCCGCCAATATCCAGCAACTTCGCACAGCCATTGAAGAGGAGTGGGACAACATTCCATAGGGCACAATCAACATCCTGATCATCTCTATGCGAAGGAGGTGTGTGGCACTGCATGAGGTAAATGGTGATCACACCAGATACTGTCTTTCTGATCCACACCCCTAACTCTTTTTACGGTATCTGTGACCAAGAGATGCATATCTGTAGTCCCAGTCATGTGAAATCCATAGACTAAGGCCTAATGAATTAATTTAAATTGACTGATTTCCTTATTTGAACTGTAACTCAGTAAAATCTTTGAAATTGTTGCATGTTGTGTTCATATTTTTGTTCAGTGTAGTTGTAATTATGTATGGAAGTGTTATAGCTACTATGGATTATTGTTTTCAATCCATGGTAGCATCTAAATTAGCTAGCTAGTGGCTAGAAAATATATATTTAAGTTATTACAGGTATCAATCGACATCGACACCTACCAAGTGTAGTGTGTTTCCAGCCCCACCGTTGTCGAGTATTGGAGCAGAATCCGATCAGTAAGCACAAACTTGAGCAAGGTATTTTTGACAATGTTGTCTGTTCCATCATTGTATTTCCCCTAGCTGGCCAAGAACAATAACGTTTTACCTAATTATAAAGTAGACATCTTATATTGCTAGGAATGTTTGTAGCTAAGAGGTTTAGGATAACGAACTACCAGGTTTTACATTAGTTTTGATGATGCATTCCAAAAGATTAGCCTAATGCAAACATTCATTGTTCATTCTGCCTAATAGCCTCCTTCTCCAATTATCGAAAAAGACTCGCTTCATGCTAAACTGAATGCATTTACGACTGATGGTCATCAAATACAATTCTGTCATAGTTGTTAAATGGTAAAATTGTATTCCAGATTAGGATTGATAGTGAATGTTTGATTTGTTGTCTATCTAGGTCTGCATCCAAGCTGGAGACCGTCCAGAACCACGTACTCGGTTTGCTTTCCCTCCTCCAGGTACAGAAGGCTCTACAATAACAAGTCATGAAGGTGGAGTGTCTATCCATTGAAAAACTGCAAAGGACTACACATACATCCCAAAACTTCAGAGAACAGTGCTGAGAAGAATGGGCTCTCAATTGGGGCTAACAAGGAGAATGATCCTGGGATTAGATTATGCAAGACTCCCTGAAGTGCCACCACCAGCAAAGATTGCGCTGCTACAACTTCGATTAGACGTCGCCACGCAACACAGGATGCAGTTATCATACCTTTGAGTGCAAAGTACTCAGATATGTTGAACGAGGGGGGCCTAAAATCAAACATAAATCATATGTAAATAAGTGAGAAACAAACTTGGGTGAAAAAATGTATATTTGTGCGTTATTTTATATAGGCATTGTTATTATTATTATTGGACTTTAGGAATGGTTTAAGAATGATTTACTAAACGATTCCCAGATATCTATGCTCTTGACGGTTTGCACTTCAAATTAGCAGACCTACAGGATGGTAGATATCCAGGAAGATGGATGAACTACCCTGGTGTAAATACAGTACAAACCAAGATGGTCCGATTACACAGATCAGGTCAAATAAAGGTTTACTAGGGAGATAAACAAGAATACAAGGTAGTCTCTAATCTCAAAATAACAGTGTAAGGAAAACATTCTGATGAAGTACTGAACTGGTAAAGGGGGATACCTAGTCAGTTCCACAACTGAATGCCTTCAACTGAAATGTGTCTTCTGCATTTAACCCAGAGGTGCGGGGGGGGGGGGGGCCTGAAATCAACATCTTCAGCGCCCTTTGCTCAGGGGCAGAACAACAGATTTTTACCTTGTCAGCTTGGGCATTCGATCTAGCTACCTTTCAGTTACTGGCCCAATGCTCCAACCACTAGAGTACTGAACTGATACCACCAAAATCTGTAAAATAACCTACTTTAAAAAACAATGTGTTTTAGGATCTGAACAGTACTTTTTTTTTAATAAATAAGCCAAGACTAACTAAACACTTATGTTTCTTAAACGCGGCAAGGCATTTAGAATTTCAATGAAAACATGTCAGTGTTTAGATAGTAAACACCAAAACATGTTTATGACCGCATAAAGCCAAGTGCTGCAGATGAAGGATCTTGAGGGGATGACTCTAGGGTTTGGATTGGAGTCTCAGGTAGACTTTCAGTATTTAGGCTGCTGTGGTGAAGGCATTGATTCTGGTGTGGTAGAGACTGCATTGGAGATGTAACCAGACAGACTGTCGAGTGTGATGGTGGCAAGGGGGTGGTGGACTTATGTGCGTTGGAGGCCCTTAAGGTGAAGGGAGACTTGCACGCGAGAGGAGGAAGAACATGGACACCCAGTAAGCAACTTTAAAAAGTTGATCCCGGCCAGGTACGTCCGGATGGAGGATGTCCACATGGAAAGGGATGAGCTGGCATGGGTGACAAAGGCGGACATGGTGACCAAGTAATTGGAGGGAAAAGGCAGGTGATAAAATGGTATGGAAATGCTGGAAGCATCTCCAGGCTGGCCAGTAAGAGAACAGGGACTTGGTGCAACGGCTGATAGGATGAAGTGGCGTGACGTGAATGGCAGGAATGGATGGTTCACAGGAAGTTTGTCGTGGAATAAGGAGGGCCTTTGGTTGGTATGGGTACTGCATGCAGGGCCAAGCCCCAGAATCTCTGAAATTGGAGATGGGACAGAGAATCAGCGATGGCATTAAATTGGCCGGATACTTGTGCAGCTCTGAGAAGGAACGAATGGGTGACGAAAAGCCAGGTTATACGTCTTAGGAAACTCCTAGGGCGGGAGGCAGATTGTACACATCATTAACAAGGGCCAACGAAAGGTCGGAATGAAGGAGTATAGACCATTCACACCCCCAGAGTGGCTGCTATGACATTTGGGTACAACTCACTAAAGGGTGAAGGAGGTGGCTGCAGGAGAGGAGGAGAGTTCGGGAGGCCATGTAGCAGCAAACCAACAACTGCTGTAGGAACCCCAGTACCCGATGGAAGGGGCAGCATCGGTAAACAGCTGTAAGTATTTAGGAGAAGAAACCGTCATCATAGAAAAAGGTGATACCGTTCCAATGACTTAGGAGAAAGCCGGTGCCAAAGCCGGAGCTCCGAGAGGCATGAGGGGTTGAAGACCACAGTGTGAAGCAGGGAAGGCACGGAGGAGGCCAGAGAGAGAAGGTAGGACAGGAAGGAGCGGCCTTGATGGCATAACTCAGGTGGCCCAGCAGTGAAAGCAGTTGACGTTTAGTGCAGGGGGGAGATTCCAAGTAATTTGACAGGAGGGAAATGCGCTGAAAGTTTGTTGAGAGGCAGGGAGCCCTGAAAGGAGACTGTGTCCAGCATGATCCCGAGAAATTTGAGGCGAGTGAAGGGGCCTTCTGTCATCTTCTCAGTGAAAAGGTACTTCAAGATGGCTGAAGGTGGAGAGGCAGGAGTGGATGAAGGGGCGCCAATAGTGAGCAAACCATCATTGAGCAAGATCCAACAGAGGGCCTCAGCTAAGGTGTCGAATATTTGAGGGCTGCTCTTGGATCCAAAAGTCAGGCGGACAGAGAAGTAGTACCGCCCCTCCCAGCAGACCCCGAAGAGATGTCGGGATTGAGGGGAAGCACCATGAAGGTGGACATGATGTCAGCCTTGGCAAGCCAGGCTGCGGACAGCACGTTTCCTGGGAGTGAGGGCATGATTGACAGTGTCATACTGCAAAAAGTCAGTACTGGGGATGGGGCTGTTGACACTGGAGACTGAAGATTTGTGGGGGGGTGGCGAGATGGATGATATGCTTCTTGCCAGAGTTCTTACGGGTGGCAATTCCGAGGGGACTGATGCGGTAGGTGGAGAATGGCGGAGAGGGGAAGGGGCCAATCATAAACCCCTGCTTCACCTCCTTAGCCAGGAGGGAGGAGATGATTTCTGACTTGTCTTGTGCAGAGTGAAGGTTGGAGCAGAAGTAAGGAGTAGAGATCAGGCCCGGGAGAAGAAAAAAAAATTCAGGGCATCAAGCAAATATTGGACAAATTAGTGGTCAGGGTGAAGATCCAAGTCCGCAGCCATGGCAGTGATGTTGATGGGGAGGTTGGCCAGCAATAATTTATTTTGAGTTGTTGAGGTGTGGGCGTGGGCACCACTACAAAATGTGCTGAGCTTGCATGTGGAAGCAATGCAGCCGTAGTTATTGAAATTGTTGCAGATCATGCATTCTCCGACGAAAAGCACAGATTGGCTATGGCGGTCCTTCCTCCCGGAGGAGGCAGAACATTGTCTAGAAGGAGGACGTGGTTTGTGCGGAACAGCAAGCAGAGGCAGGGCGGATGAAGGTTCAGGGGCCGCGGAGCACAGGGCAGACATGGTGTGCAGGGTGGGCAGCCACAGAAGTTGCGTGGGAGGAGTGGGACACTTTGCCAGCGATGATGCGACAGTAAAGCTCCACGTCTAGGGTGGCTACCGAGAACCTACGATGCTAGTCGTAAAAGATGTGTCCCTGAAACAGACAGCCAGATCCATGATGATGGATTGCTAGTCGTCCAACTCCTGAAGGCGAGAAGGACGGGCTGACCAAATTAAGTCTCTGTAGTGAGAGAAAGCTGAGCAAAATTCTGGGACAGTGAGAACCTTGAGGTGGTGAGGGTCAGTGGAGCGCAGGGGCACCTGGAAGAAGCCACAGTTGATGATACGGTGTAATGCCTGTGGAGAAGACGTAGTGAGGAGAGCAGCAAGATTTACATCTGCACCTTGTAGGATCTGCTGACGGAGAGGGGAAGAGAAGGGAGGCAGATTGAAGATCCGGGCGTTGGGTGGAGGATGAGCAGGGGTGGCCGTAGAGAGGGAGTGGTGGGCCAGAGGGCGGGGCTTGGATACCGTCGGCAGTGTAGACTGGAATAGAGAGGCAGTTGGTTTCCTGAACTGGGACAGGGTTGCAGCTTGGAGGGCAGCGGTCCCGTGGGAATGCTGGCAAAGAGACAAGGTGACATGAGAGAAAGAGTGGTGGCAGCGGGACCTGAAAGAAAGCGGTTGACACTGGCAGAGAGAGAGGGTGAGCTGCTACTGGATCAGCGGTCACGGGGCCAGCGGGATCTGAAGTGGGGAGGAGAGCCAGAGGCTGTGAAGATAGTGCAGGCAAGGTAGCCAGGAGACCAGAGCGGGCATCCGGAAAACCAGTTGCGACGCTGGCAGAGACAGAGCGTGAGAGGTGGGAGGGGGGGTAAGCAGTTTACTGAGAGAGAGGTGATCTCTGGCATAGAGAGTGGTTGAGACACTGCCTAGGCAGTGGTCACAGGGCCAGTAAGGCTGGAGAGATAAGTAGGAAAAAGAGGCAAGGAAGCCAAGGGGCCAGAGCAGACAAACAATGTGGGGAGGGCACTACTGGCAGAGGAGGAGACAAGGGCAGGGAGGGAGGGGTGGAGAGTGGGAAAAGCTGACGATAAGGTAGAAAAGGCGATGACAAAGTGAGAGATGGAAGGCCAGAGCCACGACATCCAGGAGTTTACTGGCTGCTTCTGGGTGGAAGCCATGTGCTTACCCCCCAGGGAACCCACATACAGGCAAAACAGCTCAGCCTTGTTGTCATTACTTCTTCTGTAGCCTGGAAATGGTCCAGTATGACAGCACTGGACGCCTGGATTTGGATGCCTTAGTGGTAGTAGCGGAAGCAGAGGGGAGAGCTTTTGTAGATGGGTGGGATGGTGGGGGACCAAGCCATCAACGCATGCGGAAAGGCTGGTGAGTTCCGGTGGGTAGGGCGGTCGAGAGATCAGCCTGGCCACGGCATTTTGGTTCTTAGTGAGGCCTGGAACGGTAACGGGGGACTGAGACAACGGACCGCAACAATCTGGTTTGAGATTGTGTGTCCCTGATAATGGAGAATGTTGAACTTCGTCTGAAAACACGTCTGAAAACATCTCAGAATCAGAGTCAATGAGCTCAATCTCCATTGTAAACAAAGTAAGTAAGCTAACTAAGTTAACGTTGAGTTTACTTAGTTAATCAATCGATGCTTGACACAAGGTCACTGATCAGTAAGGAACACCCCTCACCTGGTTGTGTAGGTGTAAATTGAAAGGAGAAACCAAAAACCATTAGACACTAGGCCCTCCATTGAATGAGTTTGACACCCGCCGATTAATTTAATGTGTTTAAATTTAAAGTACACCCTTTATGACCACATATTATGAACTCAGCAAAAAATAACCCTGTCTTTCAAAGATAATTTGTAAAAATCCAAATAACTTCACAGATCTTCACTGTAAAGGGTTTAAACACTGTTTCCCATGCTCGTTCAATGAACCATAAACAATTAATAAACATGTACCTGTGGAACGGTCGTTAAGACACTAACAGCTTACAGACAGTAGGCAATTAAGGTCACAGTTATGAAAACTTAGGCCACTAAAGAGGCCTTTCAACTGACTCTGAAAAACACCAAAAGAAAGATGCCCAGGGTCCCTGCTCACCTGCGTGAACGTGCCTTAGGCATGCTGCAAGGAGGCATGAGGACTGCAGATGTGGCCAGGGCAATAAATTGCAATGTCCATACTGTGAGATGCCTAAGACAGCGCTACAGGGAGACAGGACGGCAGCTGATCGTCCTTGCAGTGGCAGACCACGTGTAACAACACCTGCACAGGATCGGTACATCCGAACATCACACCTGCGGGAGAGGTACAGGATGGCAACAACAGCCCGAGTTACAACAGGAATGCACAATCCCTACATCAGTGCTCAGACTGTCCGCAATAGGCTGAGAAAGGCTGGACTGAGAGCTTGTAGGCCTATTGTAAGGCAGGTTCTCACCAGACATCACTGGCAACAATGTCACCTATGGGCACAAACCGACTGTCGCTGGACCAGACAGGACTGGCAAAAGTGCTCTTCACTGATGAGTCGCGGTTTTGTCTCACCAGGGGTGATGGTCGGATTCGCGTTTATCGTTGAAGGAATGAGTGTTACACCGAGGCCTGTACTCTGGAGCGGGATCGATTTGGAAGTGGAGGGTCTGTCATGGTCTGGGGCGGTGTGTTACAGCATCATCGGACTGAGCTTTTTGTCATTGCAGTTAATCTCAACGCTGTGCGTTACAGGGAAGAATTCCTCCTCCCTCATGTGGTACCTTTCCTGCAGGCTCATCCTGACATGACCCTCTAGCTTGACAATGCCACCAGCCATACTGCTTGTTCTGTGCATGATTTCCTGCAAGACAAGAATGTCAGTGTTCTGCCATGGCCAGCGAAGAGCCCGGATCTCAATCCCATTGAGGACGTCTGGGACCTGTTGGATCGGAGGGTGAGGGCTAGGGCCATTCCCCCCAGAAATGTCCGGGAACTTGCAGGTGCCTTGGTGGAAGAGTGGGGTAACATCTCACAGCAAGAACTGGCAAATCTGGGGCAGTCCATGAGGGGGAGATACACTGCAGTACTTAATGCAGCTGGTGGCCACACCAGATACTGACTGTTACTTTTGATTTTGACCCCTCCTTTGTACAGGGACACATTATTCCATTTCTGTTAGTCACATATCTTTAGAACTGTCTCAGTTTGTCTCAGTTGTTGAATCTTGTTATGTTCATACAAATATTTACACATGTTAAGTTTGCTGAAAATAAAAGCTGTTGACAGTGAGAGGACGTTTAATTTTTTGCTGAGTTCAGATTTCATTATGACTTTAGTTATGGCATAGTTGTCCTCAACATTATAGTCTGAAAGTCCTGGTTCATGGGCAACAACAAACCTGCAAGTCATATTAAACTGGTATATGCAGTGAATAGTAATTCCTGTCAGAATTCAGCCATTGGGAGCCTAGCCAACAATTATAATAATTTATCTCTAACAGCACACACAATGCTTGGCTATTATGTTAAATTAATTAAAAACTAGACTATCTTAACCTCCTAAAATGGAACAACCATCTCAGTAACGGGTGCAATAAATCCAACCCCTCACAGATTGGATGTAAAGTATATGATCAATTAATCAACCAATGTGCATGAGGAAAGATAGATATTAAAACAAACTATTCTAAAAATCTACTTGCAACACAGCATGCTGGTAAATATGATGATTTAGCCCCTCCCACATCATTTTCACTCTAAGAGGGTTAACGGAAATGATCTCTGCAAATCATATTGTGTGTTGTAAGGTGTGTGTGTATTTAGCAGTCTCAACAGTTGAGAAACAACATCATGGATTAAAAAGCTTTCTTGAATTATATGTCCTGTTCATTTGTGCTGAAATGTAGGTAAGGTGACAAACGTTCCTAATGCTGATCTGAATAAAAGGCATGGAAAGTCACATACATTTCTAATGATTAAATGCACTCTAAAAAGGACGATGGGGAAGTAAACACTTTTAAAATCTGAACACAGGAGATATATCGTAGGTGTTGTCCTGGTTGGAAACTGACTGGAAAAAGATGACTTTCATGTTTAATCTGGTATTCTAAACACCTGTGTTTAAGATTATATCACTTAATTGGCAAACCTAAATGCCTAAAGTTTAAGTTTTAAACAATGACATTTGTTTAGGTTATAAAGATGTCACGTCTTATGCTTTTACAGTGTACTTACAAATGTCACGTTGGCATGAAGGATCGGGAGACAGACACAGGAATGCATAATATTTTTTTACATTTAGCTCAAATTACAGTGTGCCGGGGACGAAGACCAAACAATCACGTAACAAAACACGGGGTTGAAACCCAAACAAAAGAGCGAGGAGTACCTTGAATAAATAACACACGCGCACGTCGGTGATTAACACATGGGACGAGACACGTAATCATATGCACAATCCACAAGGGCACAAAAGCCCAAAACACACATCACAGGTACTCACACTCACCAACAGACATAGTAACAATAATCAACAGCACCATGGGGAACAAAGGGCACATATATACAAATACAATCAGTGGGAATGGGGCCCAGATGTGTGCAATGAAGGTTCCAGAGGGATCCGTGACAACCAAATTGAATATTTTTTCTTAATTGGGATCCAAATGAAGAATAAAGTACAGTGTAGTCATGGAAAGTCTTCAACTGTTATGTAAATTTACTTGGTAATAAATACATAGAAGAGTGCAGTGGTGAAATGGCAGCAGAACTTGGAGCTGTCTCTGGTGGTACTGCTGGAAAGTAAATGGTATTGTCCATGTTGTTAGAAGCTTTCTTGTGAAAGTGCCAGAAGTTATTTTTATTGTCACATACAGCAGATAGGTGCAGTGAAATGTGTTATTTCACAGGTTCAACCATACTAGTACCCCTGGAGCAAATTAGGGTTAAGCGTTTTGCTCAAGGCCACATCGACTGATTTTTCACCTTGTCAGCTCGGATATTTGAAACAGTGACCTTTCGGGTACTGGCCCAAAGATCTAACCGCAAGGCTACCTGCCACCCTATACTGTGCTGTGCTGTCTTCTGTGCTGTACTGTGCTGTCATCTGGAGTGAGGACATCAGAGCTCTACAGCCTACTAGGAGTGAAGCCTTTGTATTGCCCTACAGGATCCGGATACTTGTCTCAAACATGCCAGTCACAACAGCTAGGTATCACCACTCTGTTCTTGTGCCAGTGGTCCATACTGCCAAACAACATACTGTCTTTATGCTGCATGGCTGTACTCCTTGTGATCGGTGCCTGGATCCTGCAGATCAGCCAAACGCCAACATGTAATTTCTGGTAGACCGGACAAGCTGCAAAATCCCTTCCTCCAGGCAAAAGGTTTCCATGCACCTCAGCACTTCCTCTCAAGGTCAGTGACCATCTCCTGGCAATTCAGGCAGGTGCACCAACGGGGCTGTCCTCAGTCTGGGATGTCTGGAGATCCTGTGATAGCTTCCCCTGAATGAGGACTGCGGCTCTTCAAAACTGGAATCCCACAGTGAAAACACATGTAAACAACATTGTTACTCAGGAATGTATTGTCATTTCCTGTACATGGTCTATTACAGAAGGTATGGCTGATAATGGTTTTCATGCAGAAGGGTCAAGTATTGTACTTCTACAATCAATAGGCTGCATAACATATTGATAAACAATGGAGCTAATGAAATAACCACTTGTATATACTAAATAAAATTCAGTACTTATTGATAAATATAAAATAAAATGTAATGTTGTCTATGATTGGGCTACATGGAACTCGTACCATTGTTGCACATTAATCAATGATTGTCTATTTCACAAAGGCCTTGTCCGTAATCCCAAATTTCCCGCAGCATAGACTGTTCAGAGAGGATGTTGCTGTACTACTTCATTCCCAGCCGACTACCCATGAGAGCGGTGGCTTCTGGGAAATCACGTTCAAATCTAGAAAAAATACTGCATTCTTGCCAGAGGGGTCTTCAAAACCCCCTGTACACACATAGTTATGCAGTGCAGCTTTAACTGGCTCCATGGCTCCATTGTGGTTGTTGATGTGTGTCATAAGTGAAAGGCCCTCTCCGTGCCTCTCTAAGCAGTGGACATGATTAGGGGCTAACACGCTCTCTCTCTCTCTCTCTCTCTCTCCCTTTTTCTGCCTCTCTCTCCCTCTGAGGGAAAGAGCTGTTTTAATGGAAGAAATGGAGGTGGTTAATTACCTTCCTGACAGAATGTCAATAAATATTTGAGGTGAAAAGAACAGAAAATGGAAGGATGTGAGCCAAGAAAAACATACTAATCAGACCTGTTTGTTTCACTAATTTGAATCCATAGTAAATAGCTAGTATATTTCGTTTTTCTTGGTTAAATTCAGAGAGAAAGGGGGTGGGGTTGTTATAATATAAGACCAGCTAGGCTCGACCGCCATACCGGAAATGTAGGCTGCATATTAAAAACACCTTGGATCTGCAATGTAATTGGTCATTAATCTAACACATCTAGGGTGTGTTGTATGGTTTTCAGCTTTTAACAAATTAATTGCAGGATTAATTGCAGGATTGACACAAAATGTGTTGAAAAATGTACACAAATCATGTTGTGCCAACAAGGTGATTGTGTTAAAAGTAACACAACATGCGTCGTCCCTAACTAGACACACGGATGTGTTAAAAAACATTTTTGATATGTTTTCTGAGTGTAGAAATGGGCGGGGTTTATGACTTTGTGGGTATAGAACAGATTGTTATAGAAGCTAGTGACGACCCTGAAGGATTACAGAACACAAATGTGCGCTGGGAGAGGAGTGCATCTCTTCTATGAATGTGGTAGTGTGTCTAGAGTTGTGATGATTTGAGTTTGCCCCCCAAAGTATTGGTTGTTATTATCTCGCCCTGTCCAGCCTGGCCTCAAAGACATAACATAGTAACGTACTGTGACACTCAAAATAGTATGATATGTGACGTTTGGAAATCTGTGACACTCAAATTAGTATGATATGTTACGTTTGGTACAGAGTAAGGATCTTAATTTAAGCCAGTTTGCTACAGCAGGTAACAATCCTGCAGCAACAGGAAATGTGAATTATTATGTGAATTATTAATGGACATTTCTTGTAGGGGTTGATCCATTTTCGTTATGGCAAATCAAGTCTAACATTTTAATGTGAAAATTACAAACTTTAGAAGCCTTTTTAAACCTTGAATATACCACAAGTTTGCATTTACTGCTGTGCAGGAAAATCCTCAGCAATAAAAATGTGATCAAATGAAGATCCTAAATCTGTATGGTTACAGAAGACAGAAGGTTACATGAAAGGGGGGAGGTTGTATAACGCAAGCGTCTAGCAACCCAAAGGTTGTGTGTTCCAATCACATCACAGACAACTTTAGCATTTTAGCTAATTAGCAACTTTGCCACTACTTACAACTTTTTACATACTTTGCAACTTCCTAGCATTTTAGCTAAACCTTTCCTTTTCCCTAACCTTAACCCCTACCCCTAACCTTAAGCCCTAACTCTAACCCCCTAGCCAGGGTTGGGGAGTAAGGGATCACAAAAAAAACTGAAGCTGTAATGCAACACGTTACCAGCAAAAAATATTGCAATCAGATTACAGATACTTTTGAAAAACTAGATGATTACTTCTAGGATTATTCAGAAATTCTGTTTGCGAAAAAATGATTTGACACCTTTCTGTTTTCTCATTAACATTCAAATCATCTTTGAAAAAAGACGCAAGTTTAAGTTTGTTCCACCTGAGCACAAGTCAGAGACCACTATGTTGACACACCAAATGCATTTGGTGGATCGCGGGGAAAAGAGCAGGAATAGGCTTTTGTAGGCTACAGTCCAAGTTATGTCTTCCAATAGTGTGACTGCTGTCAGCATCCAAAGATTATCCAGTTTAAATAAACGCTTGGAGGTAAGGATGACAGTAGTGGTGTATCCTACGAGCTATACGGATATCCCTTTTATTGATATCTGCTCAGCACATTGATGTGAATCACACTGCTGCTCTCTCAATTAGCTATTTGCGGCTTAAGGATTGTGGTTGTTAAGGATGGCTGTTCACTAATGTATGTGTATTTTAACCCAATAATGGTTGAATTGAAGCAGTTTGTAAACGTGAACAATAGGCCTATAGGAAATGCAGCACATGGCATGAATTTCTCACATAATAAAAACACTTTCTGTTCGTGCTCAAAGCATGCCACTCCACGAGAGCAGAATTTATGTTTCATCTTGAAGCATTGAACCCAATCAGTCCTCCATGCCAACAAAATCATAAACAACATAGTAGGCTAATAAGTCCTTAGATTTTAGGTTATGCCCAGGTAAAACTATTTGTCGAATGTATATTTTCATATTTCCAAGTCCTATTCTTGAAGATCAAGGGGTATTCAATTAATTGTAGTGACTGGACATCTAACAGACTGGTTTTTAATGTAAAGATATTGTATAGCCTAATCATAATATTATCTATAATAGAAAGCAATAGGTTACAAGAAGCCTACATACAGTAATCAACCCATAAAGTAAAATGTAACTTAGCTAGCTAACGTTAGCAACATACGGATTCCATATTCATCACATATTGTACGAAGAGCAAATATGTGAAGAGACACACACAGGCACAGTCACATGCATACACACACACATGATAACATACACACTACAGACACATGTATACATAGATTTTGTGTTGTAGATATATGGTGTCTTTGGTGAAATGGATATATGGTGAAATGGAGGATGAACATCCACAAATTAATACATACCAATGCGAAACGTGACATATCATACTAAATGGAGGGAGACAGATTAATATTTACTATGTTACGTCTATCCCTAAGTTGAGGTTGCACGGTCACATGTAACTAAAGTTGCATATTTATTCATGTTCAGATAAGAACTCACATTTGTATGTGTTAGCAATAGTACTTCTTTATATTCATGCTTGGATTGGGTCATTAAGTTCCTTAGTTTGCCCAAAAACCAGTTTGTAACATTTATACTGCAACTTAAAACATCTTGAGGGTCTCATGTTGGGTGTTCTAGAACAGTGGTTCCCAAACTTTTTATAGTCCCGTACCCCTTCAAACGTTCAACCTCCAGGTGCATACCCCCTCCAGCGCACTCTCAAATGTTGTTTTTTGCCATCAGTGTAAGCGTGCCACACACACACTCTAAGATACATTTATTAAACATAAGAATGAGTGTGAGTTTTTGTCACAACACGGCTCGTGGGAAGTGACACAAGCTAGGGTCTATTTTTCTCCACTTCCTGTCTGACTGACGTGCCCAAAGTAAACTGCGTGTTACCCAGGCCCAGAAACCAGGATGTGCATATAATTGGTATTATTGGATAGAAAACACTTTTAAGTTTGTAGAAATGTTAAAATAATGAACAAGACTATAACACAATTGATATGGTAGGAGAAAATCCAAAGAAAAACCAACCGGAATTATTTTTGTTTTGTGAGAGCCCATGCTCTTTCAATGGAAAACTATGGGTCCTATGCAATTCCAGCTCCCAGATTGCAATTCCTATGGCTTCCACTAGACGTCAGAAGTCTTTGTTAAAGGTTTCAGGCTTGTTTCTTCCCAAACGAGGAAGAATTTTGAGTTTTGGTTCTGGGAGTCAGAGTTGGAAATCAGTCTGTGCGCGCGCGACGAAGAGGTTGCGCACTTGCTAATTTTACTTTTCTATTGAACATACTTCTTTCTGTATGAAATATTATAGTTTAATTACATTTTAGGGTTGGTGAGGATTAAATATCTATTTATTCTATCTTATATCAGCTTTTAACTGATATAAGACACTTGTATGTACCTAGATGTTTAATATCCATAATTTTTAGGATTATTTATTTGAATTGCCGCCCTCCAATTTCACCGGAAGTTGTCGACAGGTGTCCCGTCGGGACGCCTAGCCCTATAGGATCAGGGCACAAATAATAACATTATAATAATCAATAAATATTATAAGAGAGTCCCTGTAATGCTAGATTCCGATCATTCAGGCGAGAAAAAACATCACCCAGATAGGCCAGTCGTGTGAGAAAGTGTGAAGTGAAAATGATGATGTCAGTAATGAAAACTTTAAGCTCGTCTCTCAATTTAAAAAAACGTGTCAATACTTTGCCCCTTGATAACCAGCACACTTCTGTATGTTGTAAAAGCGTTACATGGTCGCTAGCCATATCATTGCATAATGCAGAAAATACGCAAGAGTTCAGGGGCCTTACTTTAACAAAATTAACCATTTTCACTGTAGTGTTCAAAACGTCTTTCAAGCTGTCAGGCATTCCCTTGGCAGCAAGAGCCCCTCAGGGGATGCTGTAGTGTACACAAGTGGCGTCGGGAGCAACTGCTTGCACATGCGTTACCACTCCACTATGTCTCCCTGTCATGGCTTTAGCGCCATCAGTACAGATGCCAACACATCTTGACCACCAAAGTCCATTTGATGTCACAAAGCTGTTCAGTACTTTAAAAATATCCTCTCACGTTGTCCTGGTTTCCAGTGGTTTGCAGAAGAGGATGTCTTCCTTAATTGACCCCCCATAAATGTAAGGGACATATACCAGGAGTTGTGCCAGGCCCGCCACATCTGTTGACTCATCCAGCTGTAAGGCATATAATTCACTGGCTTGTATGCGAAGCGGTAATTGTTTCAAAACATCTCCTGTCATGTCTCTGATGTGTCGTGAACAATGTTGTTTGATGAAGCCATTGTCTGTAAAGTTTTTTTGGGCATTTTCCCCCAGCATTGTCCCAGCCATATCCGTGGCAGCAGGAAGAATTAAGTCATCCACAATAGTATGGGGCTTGCCTGTCCTAGCCACTCAGTAGCTCACCATATAAGATGCTTCTAGCTCCTTCATGTTAATGGTATCTGTTGCTTTTATACACGTCTTACTACTCAAAGTCGTCCTTATTCTTGCTCATAAAACTCCTGTCGCTTATTTTTCAAATTGTCATGTTTATTTTCTAAATGTCTGTGCAAGAGGGAAGGTTTCCCACGGGAGAGTAACGGTTAATGTGATTGGATGTTAATTATTTGACTAGGCTACCTGTATTTGACATTGTGTTGTTATTTCGCCGAACACTAGATGGTTACAAAAAAAATTGGGCAGTGAAACGAGGCTACTCAGGCAAGAAAAAAACCTCACCCAAATGTATAGCCCCGTTGGAAAATATAAATGTACTGTTTGAAAAAAGTGTGGAGATTGTTTGGGATAATCCATTCTAAAATGTCAGTGACATAATATTACATTTTGTGATCATTCAAATTCATTACACTATTTCCAATTACTATTATGTTTGTTGACTTGAAATAAATGTTTATTTTATCTCGCTTTGAGGTGCATTTGTTTCATGTGTGGATCCACTTGGATCCACGTTCAGTTCAATGTTTGCTAAGTGACTTGACTGTATGTACTGAATGGCACGTCCCCCCAAAACGTTTTTCAGAGTTCTTGAACAGACTTTGAGGTACGTTTGCTCTATTTGTTGGGTGTGGCTTGAAGCAATGAGTGACATATTTAAAGGGCAAAGGTGCATTTTGAACACACAACCCAACCCCTCCCCGTTTTTCAACTGGTTGTTCAGAACAGAATTGAATGTTGCACACTTTTTTTTGTATTTAACAGCCCTGCCATTGGTAGGCCTACGTCACAATTTCCGGTTTCAGGCTATTTAAACCATTTGAGCCATTTTATTCTGGTTGGTCAAGAGGGCTGGAAGTATTTAGACAACATGCTGCTGTTGCTTTAGATTTCAGGTATTAGTCTTGAGTCTTTCTGCAGTTTTTGCAGTGTTTGGGTGTTTTAACTTTGTATCCATTATCTTGCTACAGTAGCCTAAGTATTTTGGATCATTTTTGTTAATGTCGATTTTTTTGTCAATACATTTTGTTTTTAACTACAACCATTTTTCCATGGATTCCGTCATCACTTTTGCACTTTGGGCCTACACAAACTTTTTTTTTCACGCTACTCCGTCCGCTCTCCAACTGTATGCTCCAAAACCCAACTAACTAGGTTTCTGGGTCCGTTATTCTTAATAAGAGTATTATTTGGTTTAAAATAACAAGTATTTGTTGAAAAAATAAATGACTCAAAAAGACTGCAGGT
This sequence comes from Salvelinus alpinus, assembly GCF_045679555.1. Classification (NCBI taxonomy): domain Eukaryota; kingdom Metazoa; phylum Chordata; class Actinopteri; order Salmoniformes; family Salmonidae; genus Salvelinus; species Salvelinus alpinus. The sequence goes on from NC_092093.1 coordinate 82,595,541, forward strand.
GAATTTCAGACAGTTTATTTAATAGATCACTGAAACAGCTGTGTGTGTCTGTCGAACCTGACACAAACAGAAACTACTACTGGAAATTTACATCACTGACTGACAAACACACAGGCACAGACTTGACAACTCTTGGTCTTCTTCTCTCTCTGTCGTACACACTCATACATAACATGTGTTCTAGAGATAGAAAGGTGAATGTGTGGCAAATGGCACTGTCTTTTCTATATAGTGAGCTATATAGGGAATAAGGTGCCATTTGGGACGCACATTGCGTTTCTGACATAGGAGCAGCAGGCATGACTGGAAAAAACATTCCCTGTTAGTCTTCTTACCAAATTACCCATATTCAAATGCCACTTGGTGTGTCTGTTAAGTAAAATAGAGGGCACTTCAAATGATCAGAGCCATGAAATAAACACTGGAATAAAAAAAGTCTCCTATCCAACTTTAGGCTGGTATTCGATTGCTAATTTGGTCAATGCGACAATTTATGCGTCATTTCTGATTCTGCCGACATATGCAGTGTTTACCGTGAATGTGGTGTCCACGAACGTGGAACATTGCCTTAAAAATGTGCATTGCCGAAAAAGCATGATCGGACTGAATCGCAGCATAGCCCTTTCCTGCAGTCAAATGAGTTAGTGGCCTCATGGGTGGAATGTTATTAATATTTTTCATAATTCCATAATTAATAAACAATGATTTTTTAACTCTGAAAATCCAATGTTTCTATGTCAAAACGGGTTTTTATATTTTTCAGTCTTCTGTGATGTATATAAAGTGGAATACTGTGATGCAAACTCAAAATGTAATACATTTAAACTCTATGTCTGACATGGTACAGATGTCTTCTTTTTTAAGCCCACAACCATGTGTGTGAGGTGTATACTTTTGTTTCAAAGTAGATTTGTTTAAGACTACCAAGAAACACTCGGTGTGACCCTGATTTAGCCCACTGCAGTAAAAGGTTAAGGCTACAGGATGTAGTCCTTGGCTTTGTACATGGACTGTTGTTTAAAGTAAACAGTGTCCTCTGAAAATGATTCCAGTTTAAAAACAGGCTTACTGTAGCATGGAAAGAAACATATTAGCACTGTCCTTAATAGCACCCGCTATTCCTATGGGCCCTGGTCAAAAGTAGTGCACTATATACGGAATAGGGGTCAATTTGGGAAACAGAGTGATCTACCCAGGGACGCAGTCCAAAAATCCCCAAATCCCCATTCTAATGTTTCATAGCTTCATTGTGCACAGACACCTTTTAAACTATACTATTTGACATTCCTCTGTACCTTCATTTGCATATAAAACCATATCCTCTACTGACTCCATCCAAGCAAAATCACATCATGCATCTTTTAACAATGGATCTATTGGCAGTACAACACGCGTTTCAAACACATTTGAGTCCATCGGTTCAAATCATTTTACTTGGCTGTATGTATTAATACATAAAATAACACTGACCTAAAGCAGCGGTGGCTGGTGCCACTTTAAATCGGAGGACGGGCTCATTGTAATGGCTGGACTGGAATAAATAGAACGGCATCATACACATACCGTTCTAATAAAGAACAGGGCTCCGGGCAGCCGAGCGGAAATGGAGGAAAACTCGCCTCCCTGCGGACCTGGCATCCTTTCACTCCCTCCTCTCTACATTTTCCTCTTCTGTCTCTGCTGCTAAAGCCACTTTCTACCACTCTAAATTCCAAGCATCTGCCTCTAACCCTAGGAAGCTCTTTGCCACCTTCTCCTCCCTCCTGAATCCTCCTCCCCCTCCCCCCCCCTCCTCCCTCTCTGCAGACGACTTCGTCAACCATTTTGAAAAGAAGGTCGACGACATCCGATCCTCGTTTGCTAAGTCAAACGACACCGCTGGTTCTGCTCACACTGCCCTACCCTGTGCGTTGACCTCTTTCTCCCCTCTCTCTCCAGATGAAATCTCGCGTCTTGTGACGGCCGGCCGCCCAACAACCTGCCCGCTTGACCCTATCCCCTCCTCTCTTCTCCAGACCATTTCCGGAGACCTTCTCCCTTACCTCACCTCGCTCATCAACTCATCCTTGACCGCTGGCTACGTCCCTTCCGTCTTCAAGAGAGCGAGAGTTGCACCCCTTCTGAAAAAACCTACACTCGATCCCTCCGATGTCAACAACTACAGACCAGTATCCCTTCTTTCTTTTCTCTCCAAAACTCTTGAACGTGCCGTCCTTGGCCAGCTCTCCTGCTATCTCTCTCAGAATGACCTTCTTGATCCAAATCAGTCAGGTTTCAAGACTAGTCACTCAACTGAGACTGCTCTTCTCTGTATCACGGAGGCGCTCCGCACTGCTAAAGCTAACTCTCTCTCCTCTGCTCTCATCCTTCTAGACCTATCGGCTGCCTTCGATACTGTGAACCATCAGATCCTCCTCTCCACCCTCTCCGAGTTGGGCATCTCCGGCGCGGCCCACGCTTGGATTGCGTCCTACCTGACAGGTCGCTCCTACCAGGTGGCGTGGCGAGAATCTGTCTCCTCACCACGCGCTCTCACCACTGGTGTCCCCCAGGGCTCTGTTCTAGGCCCTCTCCTATTCTCGCTATACACCAAGTCACTTGGCTCTGTCATAACCTCACATGGTCTCTCCTATCACTGCTATGCAGACGACACACAATTAATCTTCTCCTTTCCCCCTTCTGATGACCAGGTGGCGAATCGCATCTCTGCATGTCTGGCAGACATATCAGTGTGGATGACGGATCACCACCTCAAGCTGAACCTCGGCAAGACGGAGCTGCTCTTCCTCCCGGGGAAGGACTGCCCGTTCCATGATCTCGCCATCACGGTTGACAACTCCATTGTGTCCTCCTCCCAGAGCGCTAAGAACCTTGGCGTGATCCTGGACAACACCCTGTCGTTCTCAACTAACATCAAGGCGGTGGCCCGTTCCTGTAGGTTCATGCTCTACAACATCCGCAGAGTACGACCCTGCCTCACACAGGAAGCGGCGCAGGTCCTAATCCAGGCACTTGTCATCTCCCGTCTGGATTACTGCAACTCGCTGTTGGCTGGGCTCCCTGCCTGTGCCATCAAACCCCTACAACTCATCCAGAACGCCGCAGCCCGTCTGGTGTTCAACCTTCCCAAGTTCTCTCACGTCACCCCGCTCCTCCGCTCTCTCCACTGGCTTCCAGTTGAAGCTCGCATCCGCTACAAGACCATGGTGCTTGCCTACGGAGCTGTGAGGGGAACGGCACCTCAGTACCTTCAGGCTCTGATCAGGCCCTACACCCAAACAAGGGCTCTGCGTTCATCCACCTCTGGCCTGCTCGCCTCCCTACCACTGAGGAAGTACAGTTCCCGCTCAGCCCAGTCAAAACTGTTCGCTGCTCTGGCACCCCAATGGTGGAACAAACTCCCTCACGACGCCAGGACAGCGGAGTCAATCACCACCTTCCGGAGACACCTGAAACCCCACCTCTTCAAGGAATACCTAGGATAAAGCAATCCTTCTGCCCCCCCCCCCTTAAAAGATTTAGATGCACTATTGTAAAGTGGCTGTTCCACTGGATGTCATTAGGTGAATGCACCAATTTGTAAGTCGCTCTGGATAAGAGCGTCTGCTAAATGACTTAAATGTAAATGTAAATGTAATAAATTCCATTCCAGTGTATGAGCCGTCCTCCCCTCACCACCTACCACTGACCTAAAGAAACCCTTTAGGGCCAGACAACTGCTTCCCAAATGGCATCCTATTTTGTAAATAGTCCACTACATTTGACCAGGGCCCATAGGACTCTGGTCAAAGGTAGTGCACTATAACATTATAGGGAATAGGGTGCCATTTTCGGTTGCACCCCTGTTATTACTGTATCGATCTACAGACAATGTAACTGGACTAGTCTGGTTTATTGGCACCATAAATTGACATACTTTAAAAAAATGAAATCTTCAGTGTTTGTCTGATATAACAATACTCAGCGTGGCATATATACTTTTAGATCATTCCTCAATATTCCCAGAAATCCTGGTTGGAACCAATCACAGCCAGGGAGGAAAAGGTTGTAGAAACGAGACATTCCAGTTGTTCTGGGGATTGGCTGTTCAGCTCTTACCTAAGGATAATTGTGGCTATCAAACTGAGATTTCTCACTCACTGACTGCCTTTTTAAGGAGTCCAATATTGAGTTACATTAGTGCCCATCACAGTGGCAGCCCATCAGGTCTGTTAGATTTTTTACAGGGTGGTGGGGATAGATAGAGCCTGTGACCAATGGCACCCTATTTCCTATATCGTGCACTATTGGGAAGCATACAGAATGCTTGGGCAGAGGTTCCATCTTGACCGTTGGTGGTTCCAGCACCAGTTTGATAGCAGCCAGACCCAGTGCAATTATCTGTAGGTAAGCTCTGATCAGCCAATCCCCACGAAACCTGGAATCTCTCATTTCTACAACCTCCTCCTCTCTGGCTGTGATTGGTTCCAACCAGGATTTCTGGAAATATTGGGGAATATTGGAAAAATGTACAGACTTCTGCAACCCTAACAAAGAGCCTAACAAACCCACTGTCTTAAGCACTGATCCTAGACCAGTCTGAACGCATCTTCACACTGTCCACCAAGGTTTCTAACTTGCTGCAATAAGAACTGATTCTAGACCAGGCTACTATTACAGACAGACAGAAGTAAACATGTAAACACAAATAGAAAGAAGGACCACAAGGATAAATACAATCCTTCTGTACACGGCTGCTATACAAAACAGTTCACCCTGTTTGTTTGTGATTACACTCAATTGCTTTAATACAGTAGATACCGGATCATAATCATTTTGTCATCAACAACAAAGACACTGTGTCCCACATTGCACCCTGCTCTCTATATAGTGCACTACGTTTGACCAGGTCACTATGGGCCCTGGTCAAAAGCAGTGCACTAGATAGGTGATAATGTGCCATTTGGAACACAAACATGAAGAAGAAGAAAATATGTATAACTCTTCATAAATCAATGCGATTAGCATTAAGACTTGGACCCTCAAGCCCGCCCACTCCTAACCCCTCCCAGCACCCTCACAGCCCCATATGAAGATCAAAGACAGTATTAGCATGAAGGGAGATCAGTGTGAGAGATAGAGAATGTGACTTGAGACCTGGTTATCACGGACGCCCACCCACATGCTCTCTCTCGCACCGATCTGCCCTTCATGTTAATACTGACCAGAGACCTCAATATTAAAAGCAACGACCATCTGTTCTCAGTGAAGGGCATTGGGGTTAGACAAATCATTGCAACACTACATCAATCATTATTACTTTAGGCTGGCTGGCTACTGAAGACATGTAGTATGTGCTTTCTATCAAATATAGGCTGGTTTATAAGTATATAATACAACACAGAGATCACATATTTCCCTGTTTTTCTTTTTAAAACATTATTGATCAAAATACCACCACATACATACAGTACTGCATTATATATTGGAGCAACACTAGGTAAGCATTCTGTTTTTAGACCATCAGAGAGATTCTGACAAAATGTGAAACACAGCAAGCGCTTCCCCAAAATGTCACCCTATTCCTACATAGTGCACTATATAATAAATAGGGTGCCATTTGGGACACAAACACAGCGAACAACCACCACCAGTATTGATTGATCAGTCCCTCTAGGAACAACCCTTGGCTAGAGGTGGTTTAGTGGATTCCACATACAGTAATTACTGGATTCACTGTCTGTTACGCCTCAGCACTGAGGTCAGAAATAAAGAAAGCAGACCTGGGTTTCAAATACTTGGAAAATCAATTGAAATACCTATCTGTTTAAAATGTCCTGGCTTAATAAACCAATAGAAAAGTCCCAAAACGTCATACCCCACCCATCTGGCACGCCAGGCAGACTTAACCAAATACTCAAGTATTTGAAAAGATTAGAATTTTTGTATTTGATCCCAGGTCTACCAAGAGGTCCAAACACTGTATATTGCAGCTCCAGCTGGAGATACTGTATGTGCTCAGTACTGACACCACCAGTCCCCAGGGGCACAGGGGTCCCCAAATTAGGTCCCCGGGTCCATAGGTCCACAGGATACCTCAAATTTCCACGAGAATTCCATGAGGCTGAGGCCCTCCTTCTGATGGGGGGGGGGGGGGGGGCAGTGTAATGGGGTTTGGGGAGTAGAGGGGTGCATCAAGTTGACGGAAAGGGGTGTGTGTTTTGTGTCTTCGGGAATATCTCCAAATCAATAATAGGAGCAAATGAGTTTCAGTCCCCAGTTTATTTGTAGCAACCCCCTCTCTCTCTGTCTCGGTCGGTTTGTTGTTTTCTTGGCCATCTATGATAGGTATAAAATCCTTTATCCTCATCATAATCCAAGCTGAGGAGGGTGGTGGAGCTACAGCAGGGGGGAGTGGGAGGGAACATGGTGATTGACATGATGTCTGGCCCCTCCCCTCAGCCACAGGAGATGACAGTAAAACGTTTGGAGATGCAGGACATGTTGTGGAGCACGATACCCAGGAGAAAGAGCAGGACACAGGCTACCAGGATCACTGTACACACCCCGGACCACGTGGAGCCCTTCCCCCCTCCACCACCTCCTCCCCCGGCTCCCCTCCTCTCTGCCTCCTCCAGGCCGTCGAGACTCATCCCCAGGGGCTGCAGCTCAGGCATGGCCACCACCGCCACATCCACCTTTTGCTGCCCGCTGCCACCTGGCAGGAACCGGCAGCCCAGTTCACCAGGCAACAGCGCCCTCTCCTTAGCGACGGGCAGGGGCAGCATGTAGCAGCCATTGCTAGGCAGGCGGATGAAGACGGGCGTGTGCTCGGAGGCGTGCGGGATGGCGATGACGGTAATGATGTCAGGGTCATCGGGGAGCTGGGAGACGGAGAGGCCGGCGGGGAGTTTGGTGACGCCACGGCACCAGGGGCAGCGGATCTCTTTCTGGCTGGACCTCATCTGGGTCAGGCACACAGAGCAGCACGTGTGTCTGCAGTCCAGCAGCTTGGGCCTCCTTCGCGGGCTGTAGTAGTTAAAACAGATCTGACACTCCAGGATGGAGTCCTGCGAGAGAGACCGAGTCTCCATTTTGTTATGGATTGTTATTATGGGTCCTTTATAGTAGCGTTCACGTTTCCGTTCACTTCACTTGTGAGAATGTCAGCAATCACGAGAATAGGCTGGTTTCACAAGGCTAGGTGCTTTATAGTTTCAGGAGAAGGGAGAGAACGTGCTCAATTATTATCCTCTTGCGTGAACAAGTGAAACGGTGCTTGTAACCCTTTGATGTAACTGGCTGTTTTTGTGCACTGCAACACAAACCAGGATGACAAAGAAGAATGCCTCTTATTATTTGACTGTAGTAGCAGGAAGCTAAATGATATCCAGACCATCTACAAGGCACTTGAATCCTCCTCAGAGCAAAGCTGTGCTGCTTGAGTTCATAGCCTCTGCTCGGTGTCCTTCCACCCACCTGGCCGTCTCAGTGTTGGTGTGATGTCTCAGTGTCGGTGTGATGTCACGGGATGATCGAGGTCACGTGGTGGTTCATCTGTGAAACAAGAGAGAAGACCGCAGTGTTAACGGGCTGAATAGATTCACGGGGCAGAGAGAATGTACAGTATGTGTGTGTATGTACAGAAGTGCGCATCAACACTGAGAGTGGAGCAGAAATAGGAGCAGGGGCATGGCCAGGGCAGTGTAGTGGGCCGCCAGGCACGTAGGCTTTGCGTGTGTCCCGAATGGCACCCCATTCCCTATACAGTGCACTACTTTTGACCAGAGCCCTATGGGGATTAGGGTGTAGCCTGTGTCCCCCTCAATCCCCCTGGGGCTGGCTCCTCAGCCTGGATCTCTCGCATTCATTTTCACACAGATATATCAGTTAGCTGCCCTGCCCCTATCAACGCTCTGCCTGCCCGCCTGGCTTTAACATCAAAAGGAATCTCACACACACACACACACACACACACACACACACACACACACACACACACACACACACACACACACACACACACACACACACACACACACACACACACACACACACACACACACACAGTTAGCTCTCATCAGACACACGACAGAGAAATAACTAACATTACAGAAACGTGTGAGGAAGCTCATACACGCCACATCATACAGAGCAAAGAGAAAGGAGGTCATCATGCCACAACCACACGTGATGGAAAGTGACATTATCATCATCATCCGTGACATATCCACATCAGACACAATAGGGTAACTCGGGGCACTAAGGCCAGCAGAGGAGATCTGATAGTGGGTGGGATATAAGCATTTTTCATAATATTGCTAATTATTTTTTATCTTCAGCCACAGTAGGAAAATAATTTTGGTCATCACACTGTACACAGAATGCATAAAATCAACATACGTATTAGTTAGCCACAGGCTCTGTGAATGTTTGTTCTCCCACTCTTCTTTTTACATAATCATATTAGCCATTTTAGTTAGGGCAATTCCATTGGAACAGAATTACGCCCAGACTCAAGATTTTTCACTTCAAATGTAAACCAAACAAAAAACACTGATGTCTAAGCTTAACAAACCACACAGCTCTATGCACAAGGACTACTTTAACAAGATGTTACCGTAATTCTGTTACCAAACGTTGCACACTTTTTCCAGATTTTTGTATTTATTTAATGTGTACCTTTTTCTAAGTAGTCAACCATGTGCAAAGAGCTCTATGGTTTGTTCAATTTTGAAATCAATGTTTTTTTTGTTTGGCATTCATTTTAAAGTAAAATAAAAAGTATTAGCATAATTCCGTTAATGTGGAATTGACCTTAATCCATGTAGAATCTCCGTTATGACACTCTCACATTTACAGGTGATTACGTTCTGATTACGTTCCTACTCTTTATTTTTCTGTGAGCTGGGAGTGTGAAATGGAGAGTTGGACTCAAAGCAAGGCAAGATGTTTCTTTCCTCTTCCATCTCTAAGCCCTATAGGGACACTGTAGCTTGTACGGTACTAGGCACATGTCTTAGTAACTGACTGACAGAGGGACAGTGACATGGAACAACCCGTGAAACCTTTTTATTTTCAAGGTGACCATAGATACTATTCATGTCAACAGTATTGTCAAATGATATCTTGTCAATTAAACTCCTCAGCTCTCACAGCTGTTTGCTCACACGTTGTAATGGACTTGCAGCCATAGTGAAGACATCCATGTGACATACCGGTTGTGTCCCAAATGGCTCCCTATTGTCTATGGGTCCTGGCCAAAAGTACTGCACTACTTAGGGAACAGGGTACCATGTCACTGTCCCTCACCCTTTTGGGACAGAAACATCTATTTCTTGTGTTAGGTTTCTAAATCCACTGTAAATGCGACACATTTGCAGCGTTTAGCGTCTCCACCACACACATCCGAAACTCACCCACTTCCTCCCTTCCCCTCTTTCCCTCTCTCCCTCTATCCCTCCCCAGGCAAAATGTATCTTTCTGTTTTGGTTCTGATGTGATACCCCCTTCACTCCTCACTCTCCGCTTGACCTAGTTTCTCTAAACCCTTCTGCATTCTCTACCACCATTTCAAAGTCAAGTAAAATGCAGTAATTTTAGTTACGGGGAAGAGAGAGAGGGGGAAGATACAGAGGGAGAGAGAAAGAGGGAGAGAAAGAAAGGGAGGCAGATGAAGAGAGAAAAAGAGAGCGAGAGAGAGACCTGCCTGATGGGTAAGACAACCAGGGGTATTAGTAAAAACCCTTCATAAGATAAGGATTAGCTTTGATCTGACAAAAATGCTTTGTGGCTCAATATTCCCATACACTCATTATTTCATGCTCCTCTCTTTCCCTCCTTCATAATTTACTCTCTTCCCCTCCATCCTCTGTCATTTACTCTCTCTAAATACATTTCTCGACTGTTAGTCTGTCTACCTTTCTTTAGGTGACTCCTCTCTCTCTCTCTTTCGCATTATAGCGTTGTGACCCATTTCAACATTTCACCTCGTGTGGGAGAGAAAACACACCTCACTGTCACTGAGCAGAACTATAGGAGGTACAGCAAATCTAATTCCTGAGCATCCTCTATAAAACACTTAAAAGCAACTGTGAATGAATTCAAAAAAGTCTTAATACAAGGTTTGGTCCGTCATATCATATGACCGTAGGAAGGGAATATGATTAAGTAATGATGGTGACTTCCCTACTGGCACCTCTATCCCTGTCCAGAGCCCCTTCGGCCCCCTGGGACCACCCGAAAGGACAGACACACTCCCTCCACTGAGCATAACTGGAACACACACACACGCACACACACACACACTCTGTCCCTTCAGTCTCCCCTGCCTCGCTCCACAGCACACACAATCAGCCGAAGGAAAAAGCTCACTCCTCCTTAAAGACAGCGGCTAAAAATAACCAAGGAAAGGACACACACACACTCCCAAAAATGATAAACTGGTTGGAGCAAGTCAGAGAGGGGGGTAAAAAGTAGCAGGGGAGTTGGAAGACAAAAGGGGGAGAGGAGAGAAAGGGAACAGAAACACAGGTTAACACCTGTCATTACAAATAAGAATTTGTTCTAAACTAACGTGCCTAGTTAAATAAAGGTTAAATAAAATCAATCAATAAAAATTACCTTCAGATACTGAGGACTAAGTCCGGGTCCCAAATGGCACCCTATTTCCTTATAGGCTCCAGTCAAAAGTAGTGCACTAAATAGGAAATAGGGTGTAATTTGGGATGTAGATAGACATTAGACATGCATCAAAACTAAATAGTTTCCTTTTCTGAAAGAAAGGCTGGCCTCCTACAAAATAACATACACTTTCACAAAAAGTCATGTACTATGTACATGTATGCATGAAAAGGCATTGATATTACACAACTTACACGGGTGGCCACTTACCAGTACTAAGGCTAAAAACTCTGGCACAGTCAGAAACAGTAACTGTGTAAATTGAAACTAGGGGTTAATTGACATTACATGGCATGAGGCTAGGTCTAGGACAAACCCTTGACTAAGTTGCCAAGTACTTTTACGCTCCACACTCACTCCTAGTTAATCCTCCACTCAACAATTAATCTCAATTAGACACATTTTTTATTATACATCGTAAGTGAAGCACACAGGCGAACAGAGAAGACCACATTTGCCCTTGAGAAAGGTGTATCTCGATGATGAAAAGTGTGTGTGTGTGCCGTGTGTGTCCAGAGGCCTGTGCAGCAGACTGCTGCAGGACACATTATGGTAATTTCCATCTTAAGGACCTAGTCCCCATCAGCAAACACACACACACACGCACACAGTCCCCATCCACAGACGTGCCTGCCAGGCAGCAGTACTATAAACTCTGGCCCACACACCCACATCAGCGTGACCAACAAACACACAATCCACTACCTCTCGGATACATCAGTAAGAGAGCTGAGGGGGGAGGTGTGTGAGTATGTGTGTCCATATGTGTGTGTGTGACCTGTAGAGGGAGGCGATCATACATCTCTCGAGGAGCTTGCATCTCAATCTCCAAAGCCAATATTTGACCACGTCCTTGGCTACCTTTCCTTTCTTATCAACAAACCATAGTGGAAAACTGGAGAGAATAGATCCAACACTAGGACCAGACTTACTGATTGAATTTCCCTGATCCTGAAACACAGACACCTCACATTGTTCTTAATCAATGTCTATCTAGCAGCTGGCTACATTATCATAGATACGGGTAACTGCCAAAATAAAGGAAACACGAACATAAAGTGTTGTAGCCCTTTACACTTGTACCTGTATACAGGTTGAAAATGGTTGATTTGGGCAATGACAAGTGCATAAATTGGAACGCAGTGGCTGTAAAGTAACATGCTATACATGACCTCAGGCTCTGTCTGTATCGGTTTTGACAAGAAGGAGGGATGGGGGAACAAGAAGATCCCCCATGCCTTCAGCTAATTGGGCAACTTTTGCAAATGTGTTGTTGTCTGAGTGCGAGAAATGCTGTACATGTATTTTGAAAGATGAGACATTGAGGATTATAATAAATACCGCTTTGATGTCATACAGGCAAGCCAAACATCCATGTGCACTTCACATTTACATCTCATAAAAATCATATCTATTGTCAAAGTGGAGGATCATTATGTTTGATGTACAGTACCAGTCAAAAGTCTGGACACACCTACTCATTCAAGGGTTGTTCTTTATTTTTACTATTTTCTACATTGTAGAATAACAGTGAAGACATCAAAACTATGAAATAACACATATGGAATCATGTAGTAACCAAAAAAGTGTTAAACAAATCAAAATATATTTTCTATTTGAGATTCTTCAAAGTAGCCACCCTTTGCCTTGATGACAGCTTTGCACACTCTTGGCAATTAACATCCCCCTACGCTCCTTTGAGACCCCTCTCTCAAGTCTCTGAGATCTCTTCTTCTAGCCATGGTAGCCAAAATAATGGGCAACTGGGCATTTTTATACATGACCCTAAGCATGATGGGATGTTAATTGCTTAATTAACTCATGAACCACACCAGTGTGGAAGCATCAGCTTTCAATATACTTTGTAGCCCTCATTTACTCAAGTGTTCCTTTATTTGGCAGCCTCTTATTTTTTTAACTCCATTGCTGGTTAGGACTTGTAAGTAGCATTTCACTGTAAGGACTACACCTGTTGCATTCGGGCGCATGTGACAAATACAATTTGAATTTGATTTGGGATATACACTGAGTGCACAAAACATTTGGAACACCTTGCTAATATTGAGTTGCCCTCCCTTCTGCCCTCAGAACAGCCAACATTTGTCAGGGCATGTACTGTTAAAAGCATTCCACAGGAAGGCTGGCCCATGTTGACTCCGATGCTTCCCACAGTTGTGTCAAGTTGGCTGGATGTTCTTTGGGTGGTGGACCATTCTTGATACAAACCCAGCAGCATTGCAGTTAAACAGGCGCACCTGGCACCTACTATCATACCCTGTTGAAAGGCACTTAAATATTTTTACTTGCCCATTCACCCTCTGAATGGCACACATACACAATCCATGTCTCAATTGTCTCAAGGCTTAAAAATCATTTTTTAAACTGGCGGATTTCATGGGGATTCCTTTAGTATGCTAATTCGATTTCAGCGAGGGCGCGGACATCGGCTCTAAGGGTGTAACCTTTCTCTTTCCCTTCATCAGTCGTGGCTGAACGATGACAACATTAACATACAGCTGGCTGGTTACACGATGTACCGGCAGGATAGAACAGTGGCATCTGGTAAGACAAGGGGCAGCAGTCTATGTATTTTGTAAACAACAGCTGGTGCACGATATCTAAGGACGTGTCGAGCTATTGCTCACCTGAGGAATCGGAGGAACTCTACCTGAGGTAGAGTATCTCATGATAAGCTGTAGACCACACTACCTATCGAGAGAGCTTTCATCTGTATTATTTGTAGCTGTTTACATACTACCACAGCTAGAGGCTGGCACTAAGATAGCATTGAATGAGCTGTATTCCGCCATAAGCAAGCAAGAAAACGCTCACCCAGAGAAGGCGCTCCTAGTAGCCGGGGACTTTCATGCAGGGAAACTTAAATCCATTTTACCAAATTTCTATCAGCAGGTTAAATGTACAAACAGAGGAAAAATAACTCTGGACCACCTATACCCCACACACAGAGATGCATAGGCTGGTCACAAAGCTCTCCCTCGCCCTCCATTTGGCAAGCAAAAATTAAAGCAGGAAGCACCAGTGACTAGATCAATAAAAAAGTGGTCAGAGGAAGCAGATGCTAAGCTACAGGACTGTTTTGCTAGCACAGAATGGAATATGTTCCGGGATTCCTCCGATGGCATTGAGGAGTACACCACATCAGTTATTGGCTTCATCAATAAGTGCATTGATGACGTCGTCCCCACAGTGACTGTACGTACATACCCCAACCAGAAGCCACAGATTACAGGCAGCATCCACACTGAGCTAAAGGCTAGAGCTGCCACTTTCAAGGAGCGGGACTCTGACCAGGAAGCTTATAAGAAATCCTGCTATGCCCTCCGACGAACCATCAAAGGGGCAAAGCGTCAATACAGGGCTAAGATCGAATCTTACTACACTAGCTCTGATGCTCATCGGATGTGGCAGGGCTTGCAAACCATTACAGACTACAAAGGGAAGCACAGCCGAGAGCAGCCCAGTGACATGAGCCTAACAGATGAGCAAAACTACTTCTATGCTCACTTCAAGGCAAATAACACTAAAACATGCATGAGAGCACCAGCTGTTCCGGAAGACTGTGTGATCACGCTCTCCGCAGCCGATGTGGGAAAGACCTTTAAACAGGTCAACATTCAAAAGGCCGCAGGACCGAATGGATTACCAGGACCTGTACTGCGAGCATGCACTGACAAGTGTCTTCACCGACATTTTTAACCTCTCCCTGTACGAGTCTGTAATACCAACATGTTTAAAGCAGACCACCATAGTCCCTGTGCCCAAGAACACTAAGGTAACCTGCCTAAATGACTACCGATCCGTATCACTCACATCTGTAGCCATGAAGTGCCTTGAAAGGCTGGTCATGGCTCACATCAACACCATCATCCCAGAAACCCTAGAACCACTTCAATTTGCATGCCGCTCCAACAGACCCACAGATGATGCAATCTCCATTGCACTCCACACTGTCCTTTCCCACCTGGACAAAATGAAAACCTATATGAGAATGCTTTTCATTGACTACAGCTCAGCGTTCAACACCATAGTGCTCTCAAAGCTCATCAATAAGCTAAGGTCCCTGGGACTAAACACCTCCTTCTGCAACTGGATCCTGGACTTCTTGACGAGCAGACCCAGGTGGTAATGGTAGGTTAACAACACATCCGCCGCGCTGATCCTCAACACAGGGGCCCCTCAGGGGTGCGTGCTCAGTCCCCTCCTGTACTCCCTGTTCACTCATGACCTCACGGCCAGGCATGACTCCAACACCATCATTAAATTTGCCGATGACACAACAGTGGTAGGCCTGATCACCGACAATGACGAGACAGCCTATAGGGAGGTCAGAGACCTGGCCGTGTGGTGCAAGGACAACAACCTCTCCCTCAATGTGATTAAGATAATGGAGATGATTGTGGACTACAGGAAAAGGAGGACCGAGCACGCCCCCATTCTCATCGAAGGGCTGCAGTGGAGCAGGTTGAGAACGTCAAGTTCCTTGGTGTCCACATCACCAACAAACTAACATGGTCCAAGCACACCAAAACAGTCATGACACCAAGACAAGCACGACAAAACCTATTCCCCCTCAGGAGACTGAAAATATTTGGCATGGGTCCTCAGATCCTCAAAAGGTTCTACAGCTGCACCATCGAGAGCATCCTGACTGGTTGCATCACTGCCTGGTATGGCAACTGCTCGGCCTCCGACCACAAGGCACTACAGAAGGTAGTGCGAACGGCCAAGCTTCCTGCCATTCAGGATCTCTATACCAGGCGGTGTCAGGGGAAGGCCCTCAAAGACTCCAGCCACCCTAGTCAAAGACTGTTCTCTCTGCTACCACACGGGAGGTTTCTAAACAGCTTCTACCCCCAAGCCATAAGACTCCTGAACATCTAGTCAAATGGCTACCCAGACTATTTGGAGCGGAATCAGTAGAATGGTATCAAATACATCAAACACATGGTTGACAGGTATTTGATGCCATTCCATTTGATCCTTTCCTGCCCTCAGAAGCCCCTACTGATCTACACTGAATGAAGTGGATATAACACGTGACATCAATAAGGGATTATCGCTTTCACCTGGTCAGTCTGTCATGGAAAGACCAGGTGTTCCTACTGTTTTGTACACTCAGTGTCTATACAGATATGATGACAGGAAGAAATACTGATGAAGTGACATCAATCAATTGAGAGAAGGGTCTTTCTGTGTTGTCTATGCATCCAAGAGCATAATACATGTTATCAACTGTGCTGTCCAAACAAATATCTATATTTTTTGTTAAATCAGACCAATTCAAAGCCCTTTATAGCATTATGTCTATTCATGTCTGCTCAGAATCGTAGCCTGCTGACTGTTCAAAATGCTTTCAGTCAAGACAGTGAGCTGGGTTGTGTGTTGTGCAGAGAAGTAAAACAAGGCAAGCTGGAGTCTAAATCCCCCTATAAAATAACTACTCATCTTTCTTCTCAAGGTCTCTCAGGTCAGGATTAAATCCGATCAGTGGTAGAGCCGCGTTATAGCAGGTTTGACATTTAAAGGTAATTTCCGAGATATGCAACATTCACTGTGAATGAGGTCTCCACGAACGTGGGAACATTGCCTTTGACAGGTGCATAGCTGACAAAGCATATCCGGATTGAATCCCAGCCTTAATGTTGTGAACTCTGTGAAATACATCCAGGTTTAGTATCCTTTCCTTGATGTCAGTCATAGCTTACAAGCAATCAAGATTGCCATTTTTGTATATCTTTGAAACGGAAATAAGAAATATCCTAGTAATATCTAACCAGATCCAACGGATGATACAATGTTTCTGTCTTCTACATGCAATGGCATCCACCTGTTCTATGATGAAATAACAGCGCAAAGCATCCTATTTATCAACAGCATTGCAATCCCTTTGTCTGATGATGAAAGGCAAGTTTAGACAGCACTGATGAGAAGTAGAGATAGTAGGTATATTATCTCTGTGATTAAAGGAACAGTTGAAAGGAGAGGATTGGTGACTCTATCTACTATCTGCCAGACATATTTACTGATTGTGGAGATGTGAAGGAAACTACAACTGAACCAAACAGCTTGGAAAAAGTTGATCCTATTAGAAATTAACTCACAGTTTTTGACTCAAATTTTGCTGACCGTTAAGCATGAACCATATCTGTTAAAAATGTGAATAAGGGTTGTAGTTTCCTTGTGTGTACACCACCATTTTTAACAAAGTGCATACATTCTGCTGCTAACCAGTGGGTATTCTACACACACACACACACACACACACACATACACACACACACTTCACTTAGGACTGGGAATGACATCATTCACACATCGGCAGGCAACGCAGCAATAGTGTATGTGAATGGGAACAGGAAGGGGATACCTAGTCAGTTGCACAACTGAATGCGTTCAACCAAAATATGTCTTCCGCATTTAACCCAACCCCTCTGAATCAGGCGTGTGTGCCCGTGCGCACGTGCACGCTTACAAACACTGAAAGAGACAGCTTGAGCTTCTTACCCCAAGCACAGCACTACAGTGCGAGAAGACGACATACACTCGATGCTCTACTAATGCTTGATCTCTCAATGTCTTTCTGACGCACTCCGCTATCAGACAGTCTTCAAACGCACACCGCTTTTAACACACACATTCACAAACTTTAGGTCTTCAAACACCCACACCACCCCCCCCCTTCAACACTTGTTTTCATTAACACATCATCTATTCTAGTGTTCAATAAGATCCCCGAGAGGCAAAACTTTCCTCAGCAAGTCAAGTCAAACAGATGATATCTAGAAACAGAGGGAAGCGAGTGGAGATCTAACTCATTGCTCAAAGACAAGAACTGTCACATTACTTGAGTGTAATGTTGCTGGCGGTTCATGGAAAGGAAGTGAAGATCTGTTATCGAGAGAGAGAGAGAGAATGGATATTGTAACACATTTTTAGAGTTGCCTGCCCTGAAACGGTTTCTTGTCACCTTATCAAGATCAACACCAGCTACTTTGTCATTATAATCATAGTAACAGTAACACATACTACAACTCTTAACCCTTCCGAGTCCCTCGTCAGTGTAAAACTATCATAGTGGGCAGAACTGGTTGAAATATGCCATTTCAACCAGGTTTTGCAGCAGAAAAGGTGCTATTTCAACCAGGTTTTGCCCACAGGGATATTTCAAGATCATACCGTAGTTAGATCATCTTTGAAATAACACTGCCAGAGATATCAAGCAATAGGGGTGCGCTGTTTTCACTTTGGAAAAAAACGTGCCCAATTTAAACGGCCTCGTACTCTATTCTAGATCATACAATATGCATATTATTATTACTATTGGATAGAAAACACTCAAGTTTCTAAAACTGTTTGAATTATATCTGTGAGTAAAACATTAACACATGTTTTAAATTTGGCAGCAAACTTCCAAATAGGAAGTGAAAAATCTGAAAACGAGGCTCTGTTTCAGGGCCTGCCTATTCAACTGTATTTTATTTATCGATATACATGCACTTCATACGCCTTCCACTAGATGTCAACAGGCAGTGGAAGGTGGAATGGGGTGTCTAGCTTGATCTGAGGTCGAACAAGATCTTTTGGAGTGACAGGTCTGCCATCTTGTCAGTTTTCCAAGGCGCACGAAGGAGCTCCACATTGTCTTCTGAAAAGCGTTCGGTTTACACGGCGAATATCTCCGGCTCTGATTTTATTTGATACATATTAGAAAAACATCATAAAGTAGGTTTTTTCAACTGAGTTTTATCAGTTTATTCAACGTTTATTGGGACTTTTGGAGTTTTCCGTTCTTTGCGCCAAGAGAGGATGGGAATGTTAGCAACCTTGGCTAGCATTGTGGCGCGAATTCGACAGAAGAAATGGACATTCTAAAACCAAACAACGATTTATTCTGGACCAAGGACTCCTTGCACAACATTCTGATGGAAGCTCAGCAAAAGTAAGAAAAAATGTATGATGTTATTTCGTATTTCTGTGGAATATGTAGAATCCAACAGGGCGGAGAATATGTGAGCGCTGTCTCACAATAATGTATTTTGTATGTTGTAGTAAAGTTATTTAAAAAAATCTAACACAGCGGTTGCATTAAGAACCAGTGTATCTTTCATTTGCCATACAACAAGTATTTTTATGTAAAGTTTATGATGAGTTCTTTGGTCAGATTAGGTGAGTGTCCAAAATATCTCCGGACATTCTGGGAAAATGTTGCTACGTATTCACAATGTATAACCACGATTTGCAGCTCTAAATATGCACATTTTCAAACAAAACATAAATGTATTGTATAACTTGATGTTATAAGACTGTCATCTGATGAAGTTGTCCAAAGGTTAGTGATTAATTTTATATTTATTGCTGGTTTTTGCGAAAGCTACCTTTGCGGTGAATAAATGCGGTTGTGTGTTTGGCTATTGTGGTAAGCTAATAGAAATACATATTGTGTTTTCGCTGTAAAACACTTAAAAAAATCAGAAATATTGGCTGGATTCACAAGATGTTTATCTTTCATTTGCTGTGCACCATGTATTTTTCATAAATGTTTTATGATGAGTATTTATGTATTTCACGTTGCTCTCTGTAATTATTCTGGCTGCTTTGATGCTATTTTTGATGGTGGCTGCAATGTAAAACTATGATTTATACCTCAAATATGCACATTTTCGAAATAACATAAATGTTTTGTATAACATGTTATAAGACTGTCATCTGATGAAGTTGTTTCTTGGTTAGTGACTAATTATATCTCTATTTTGTCGGTTTTGTGAAAGCTACCTATGCGGTGGAAACATGGTGAAAATATGCGGTTGTGTGTTTGGCTATTGTGGTTAGCTAATATAAATACATATTGTGTTTTCGCTGTAAAACATTTAAAAAATCGGAAGTGATGGCTGGATTCACAAGATGTTTATCTTTCATTTGCTGTATTGGACTTGTGATTTCATGAAAATTATATCACTGTCCCGTTAGGCTAGGCTATGCTAATCAGCTTTTTTGATGAGGAGGATCCCGGATCCGGGATGGGTATCACTGAAAGGTTAATCAAGATTATATATGTTGTCAAGGGACATGTATGGTGAAAGTAGAGGGCGTCCGCTTAAACAATCACATCAAATACTTCTATTTCCATTCAGGTCTCTCTATAACACACACACACACACGCACACGCACACGCACACGCACACACACACACACACACACACACACACACACACACACACACACACACACACACACACACACACACACACACACACACACACACACACACACACACACACACACCTCTGTTGCCAGACAGTGGAAAAGAGAAAAACAGCCAAACCTAGGCAGGCCTGAGAGTTTTAGTATAATCTCATATGAGAACCTTACCTGAGCAGCTTAGCTCTTCCCCAGGGCTGCAGAGAGCTGGTTTAAACAGCATCATGCATACGCTGACAACAGTCATATATAACTGTATCATGTAGACCCTGACTACTACTGCTATACACTGTACTGTGTATACCCTGAATACCGCTATAGGCAGTGCTGATACTGTGTTATATATGTATACTGTACTGTCTACTGTGCTAATACTCTCTCGCTCTCTTTACTGTAGCACAGCGACAGCAAAAGCACCATAGATCCTTGTGTTGTGAAACTGGTGCAGAGGTAGCTAGCTACTAGAGATAAAATCCATGCTCTGTGTACCGAATACTGAGCCTCCTATCATGTAAAGAGAGCCACCCATAGACATTATTTACTTAACAACTAGCCAGTTTACTAACCAATCAACAGCCAACCACCCAGAGATAATATAGTTAAAGGTAATGTCCCAAATGCCACCCTATATTCATAGAGCCCCATAGGGCTCTGGTCAAAAGTAGTGTACTACATAGAGCATAGATAGGGTCGCAGACAATTTGGGATGCAGACAAAGGCTTATCTTAGCTCAGAGGCAAACAATGGCAGGCTACAGCTATATCCCGTCATTAGTTACTAAGGAAGGGCCTTACCGTGGGCTTCAAAGACTTACACCTACGTTCCAAATGGCAATTTTTGTAGGGGTTGATACATTTTTCGTAATAGAAAATCATCAAATACACTACGAGTTTTACATTTCCTGCAATGTTTCTTTGCAACATGACCAGATGTACTGCACTATAAAGGGAATAGGGCGCCATTTAGGACGCAGCTACACCATCAATGGGGATCAACGGAATAGCAGCATTGATTGGTCATTAATCAGTCAATGCGACCGGATTGTTAGCTCACTGAGTGGATTATAAATGGCTATTTCAGTAGGAAAATCTCCCAGCTTGTCCCTGTGTGCATACAGACAAATACATTCTAAAACAGTCCTTAATTTCAAGGGGAAAAATGTGTCTATACTGCAGTATATTTCTTCTTCTAAGTTAAAATAGCTGATAATTCTTTGAGTATAAACCAATTATAAACCCTAATTCAAGAGTTTCATTTTCTCAGTAAGGCTCTCTTGACAAACATGAATCAAATCATGAGCTAACAACATTCAGCTTTCGCACATGCGTTCTGCCTTTACTTGGTACCACAGAAATAGATTTAAAGAGCACTGCTACTGTATATGGAATAGCTTGGATTACAGTAACTCTCTGCTCATAAATCTATTCATGTCTAGTATGACATTATGAGTGGATCATAGTTCTCTCTCTCTCTCTCTCTCTCTCATATATTGAGGTGAAGAAAGGAGAGAGATATTTCATCTGACTCGTTGGCGTGCAGCGGTGGACAGCTCTGGCTAGTGAAAACACAAACAGATCGATGAGATGATTGGCACCACACGACAATCCCGGCCCTTGGGCAGCCCAGACACTACATCTTCGTCCCAAATGGCATCATATTCCGTATGTAGTGCACTACTTGTGACCAGAGCCCTTTGGGAATAGGGTGCCATATGGGATGCAAACACTCACTGGCACTGACTGAAATTCATCCATCAATATGGGACACACTCATGCCCCCCCCCTCACCCCCTCTCTCATCTCAATCAACTTCACACAGACCATTATGTAGGCCAACTCACACACACAGTATCAAACACACACACGCTATTTAACACCCTCCTAGAACCTTGGGTACACATTCTATCCACCCTAGTACGTACATGAAAATACAGTGATGAAAGCTACGAAAACCACTTATATCTTTCCAGAGGGAACGGCCTCTGTAAGTGAAATGGAAAAACGTAGAAAAAGGCTAACATTGATATATAGTGACAATAAATTAGCTTTGCTAGCGCATTAAATCCTCCACCTTCTGGGACCCTGCAGCTATTAATTCCTTTTTGAGGACAGTCAGCTATCAAGCGTTTTTCTTCCTTTTCATTCCCACTGGAAACATTCCCAGATGTTGGCAAGTCAACAGCCTTTAATATTCCTCTACCCCCTCATCGCATCTCGTATCCCCCCTTGTTTCTGGCAAACTCAAACGCTGAAAAATGAGCGCCGTCTATTCTTCTCTTCTGACAGATGAGGTGGCCTTTGTGATGTACGTGATTTCTCCAAACTGCACGACAACAGGCACAAAGCAGCAACGTCAAAGCAATGCGCTTCCTGACAGATATCCCAGCAAAACTCTGAAGAAATGACCAACCCAAACAGGTAAGAAATTCGAACTCTCGCGGACAATACTGATTCGGTTCTACACAAAGATCAAGTCCATCCTCACCTCCTCGTTCGGGAATGAGTAAGCCCGCTCTAAGGGCAAACTGCAGCAGATTGTCCTATCTGCTAAGAGGTTCATCAGCTGCCACCTGCCCTCCATCGAGGTCCTGCACGACTCCAGGGAAAGGAAGCGTACAGGAAAGATCATTCCTGACCCCTTCAACCCCCTCTTCCAAAAACTCCCTTCTGGGAAACAGTTCAGGGCCCAGTTTCCCAAAAGCATAATAAGGCTAAGTTCATTGTTAGATGAAGTATTCTATATGCAGCCATGACAGAAAGATAAATGTGGTCAGAGACCCACTAAAGCAGCACCGCACCCTCAAGATTTTGAGCCTGCCTGGCAGAGTTGGTCCTAACAGAGCCAAAGCCTCCAGATGGGTGAGCATAATATACAAGGAATTTCTCAAAGCTGCTAATGAGAACCTTGACTACCTTAAACCTAGCCGGTGGGGATTCCGGTGGGGTGCCCCAACCCAGGTAGTGGCAGTGCTGGCAACACTAGCTGCACTAACCAATGGGGAGGGGGTCACACTCTGACAAGGGGGAAAATTATTGTGGCCCTGGTGGCACAACATAATTAAAGGTCTGACTGCACAGAGATGCTTGGGAAAATGGTCACAATGGGGGACCAGCGTGTGTGTGTTTCAGGAGAAAGGGGTGTATCTGAGCTCCATCAGCTAGGACATTGGTTAATCAAATCTCCCCATTCTTGCTCAATTTTGCATGCCTTCTCAAACAGCTACAACTGAATAGGCATTCGCACATCAAGTCCTTTAGGCTCGGGGATGGAACAACTGAGCTTGTTGTTGTTTGTGGAGGAAGGGTGGGGAGTGTGTGTGTGTGTGTGTGTGTGTGTGTGTGTGTGTGTGTGTGTGTGTGTGTGTGTGTGTGTGTGTGTGTGTGTGTGTGTGTGTGTGTGTATCCCACACCTGTTGCTATGGGGTAAAGATGTTAGGGACAATATAGGATGAATCACAATAATTGTTTTCTAAAATAATAATTGCTTGCCAAAAATGTAATTTTTGTAATGGCAATCCTGGTTATTGGTAGCAATCCTTCACATGAACTGCCTACATTATTACGCATATTGTTCATTAATTGTGGAAATTAAGATAAGCAAGATTTTTTGAATGTACACTACCAGTCAAAATTTAAGAGCACCTACTCATTCAAGGGTTTTTCTTTATTTTTACTATTTTCTGACATCAAAACTATAAAATAACACATTTGGATTCATGTAGTAACCAAAAAAGTGTTAAACAAATCAAAATATATTTTATACTTGAGATTCTTCAAAGTAGACACCCTTTGCCTTGATGACAGCTCTGCACACGCTTTGCATTCTTTCAACCAGCTTCACCTGGAATGCTTTTCCAATAGTCTTGAAGGAGTTCCCACATACGCTTAGCACTTTTGGGCTGCTTTTCCTTCACTCTGCTGTCCGACTCATCCAAAACCATCTCAATTTGGTTGAGGTCGGGGGATTGTGGAGGCCAGGTCATCTGATGCAGCACTCCATTGCCTAGTTAGATAAAGGTTCAATAAAATTTTTAAAAACTATCCTTTTTGGTAAAATAGCCCTTACACAGCCTGGAGGTGTTTTGGGTCATTGTCCTGTTGACAAACAAATGATAGTCCCACTAAGTCCAAACCAGATTTGATGGCAGAATGCTGTGGTAGCCATGCTGGTTAAGTGTGAATTCTAAATTCTAAATAAATCACAGACAGTGTCAACAGCAAAGCACCCCCACACCATAACACCTCCCCTCCATGCTTTATGGTGGGAAAAACACATGCAGAGATCATCCGTTCACCCACATGGCGTCTCACTAAGACACAGTTGTGGGAACCAAAAATCTTAAATTTGGACTCATTTCAACCGGTCTAATGTCCATTGCTCGTGTTTCTTGGCTCAAGCAAGTCTCTTCTTATTATTGGTGTCCTTTAGTAGTGGTTTCTTTGCAGCAATTCGACCACGAAGGCCTGATTCACACTGTGTCCTCTGAACGGTTGATGTTGAGATGTCTGTTAATTGAACTCTGTGAAGCATTTATTTGCCCTGCAATTTCTGAGGCTGTTAACTCTAATGAACGTATCCTCTGCAACAGAGGTAACTATGGGTCTTACATTCCTGTGGCGTTCCTCATGAGAGCCAGTTTCATCATAGCGCTTGATGGTTTTTGTGACTGCACTTGAAGAAACTTTCAAAGTTCTTGAAATGTCCCGTATTGACATGACTTAAAGTAATGATGGACTGTCCTTTCTCTTTGCTTATTTGAGCTGTTCTTTCCATAAAATAATAGACTTGGTCTTTTATCAAATAGGGCTATCTTCTGTATACACCCCTACCTTGTCACAACACAACTGATTGGCTCAAACGCATAAAGAAGGAAATAAATTCCACAAATTAACTTTTAAGAAGGCACACCTGTTAATTGAAATGCATTCCAGGTGACTACCTCATGAAGCTGGTTGAGAGAATGCCAAGAGTGTGGAAAGCTGTCATCAAGGCAAAGGGTGGCAATTTGAAGAATATAAAATATATATTGATTTGTTTAACACTTTTTTGGTTATTTCATGATTCCATATGTGTTATTTCATAGTTTTGATGTCTTCACAATTATTCTACAATGTAGAAAATAGTAAAAATAAAGAAAAACCCTTGAATGAGTAGTTGTTCTAAAACGTTTGACCGGTGGTGTATCTGTTTAAAATAACTGTATATAATACAATTGAGGTGAGGCTGTTGGAAATGCTTTTGGCAGTTAATGTGCTTCTGTTCTGTGGGTGGCACTGTGTGCTATTTTTTCAGGATAGGTTCCAGGTCTCTTAGGGGCCCTGGGATCCGGGGGGACCGGGGTGGTCTGCCGGTCACTGGGACGACAACCCAACTTGGGATAGGTGTAGGTTTTAGCGGGTGGAATGGTGGAGAAAAATTTGAGGTTTACTTAGTAACAATGCAAATATCATGGTACAGCTACAGTTGAAGTCGGACGTTTACATACACCTTAGCCAAATACATTTAAACTCAGTTTTTCACAATTCTTGACATTTAATCCTAGTAAAAAATCCCTGTCTTAGGTCAGTTAGGATCACCACTGTATATTAAGAATGTGAAATGTCAGAATAATAGTAGAGAGACTGATTTATTTAAGTTTTTATTTCTTTCATCACATTCCCAGTGGGTCATAAGTTTACATACACTCAATTAGTATTTGGTAGCATTGCCTTTAAATTGCTTAACTTGGGTCAAACATATTCGGGTAGCCTTCCACAAGCTTCCCACAATAAGTTGGGTGAATTCCTCCTGACAGAGGCCTGCTTGCTCACACACGCTTTTTCAGTTCTGCCCACATATTTTCTACAGGATTGAGGTTAGGGCTTCATGATGGCCACTCCAATACCTTGACTTTGTTGTTCTTAAGCCATTTTGCCACAACTTTGTAAGTATGCTTGGAGTTATTGTCTATTTGGAAGACCCTTTCACGACCAAGCTTTAACTTCCTGACTGATGTCTTGAGATGTTGCTTCAATATATCCACATAATTTTCCATTCTTATGATGTTATCTATTTTGTGAGTGCACCAATCTCTCCTGCAGCAAAGCACCCCCACAACATGATGCTGCCACCCCCGTGCTTCACGGTTGGGATGGTGTTCTTCGGCTTGCAAACATCCCCCTTTTTCCTCAAAACCTAACGATGGTCATTATGGCCAAACAGTTCTATTTTTGTTTCATCAGACCAGAGGACATTTCTCCAAAAAGTATGATCTTTGTCCCCATGTGCCGTGGGAAACCGTAGTCTGGCTTTAATATGGCGGTTTCGGAGCAGTGGCTTCTTCCTTGCTGAGTGGCCTTTCAGGTTACGTCGATATAGGACTCGTTTTACTGTGGATATAGATACTTTTGTACCTGTTTTCTCCAGCATCTTCACATGTTCCTTTGCTGTTGTTCTGGGATTGATTTGCACTTTTCGCACCAAAGTACGTTCATCTCTAGGAGACAGAACACGTCTCCTTCCTGAGCGGTATGACAGCTACGTGGTCCCATGGTGTTTATACTTGCGTACTATTGTTTGTCCAGATGAACGTGGTACCTTCAGGCATTTCGAAATTGCTCCTAAGGATGAACCAGACTTGCGGAGATCTACATTTTTTTTCTGAGGTATTGGCTGATTTCTTTTGATTTTCCCATGATGTCAAGCAAGGAGGCGCTGAGTTTGGAGGTAGGCCTTGAAATACATCCACAGGTACACCTTCAATTGATTCAAATGATGTCAATTAGCCTATCAGAAGTTTCTAAAGCCATGATATAATTTTCTGCAATTTTCCAAGCTTTTTAAAGGCACAGTCAACTTAGTGTATGTAAACTCCTGACCCACTGGAATTGTGATACAGTGAATGATAAGTTAAATAATCTGTCTGTAAACAATTGTTGGAAAAATTACTTGTGTCATGCACAAAGTAGATGTCCTAACCGACTTGCCAAAACTATAGTTTGTTAACAAGAAATGTGTGGAGTGGTTGAAAAACGAGTTTTAATGACTGCAACCTAAGTGTATGTAAACTTTCGACTTCAGCAGTAGGTACATGGTTGCAAAGGGCATCAGTGTCATAACAGCGCGATTTGCCAAGGCAGGATACTCTGAGCGCGGCCCAATCCAGAAATCTGGCAGTGGCTTGTGATTAAAATACATTTTCAAAGAACTGCTTGTTGCAATTTCGATGAGGCTCACTTGTTCAGATATCAGTAAGTGGACTGGAGGCAGGGCATGAACGGGATAACAAATCCAGTTGTTTGTGTCATCCGTTTTGGGAAAGTACCTACGTAATTGCGCAGCCATCTCACTCGGGTGCTTCGCTATATCACATTTGACATTGTCCGTAAGCCTGAGTTCATTTGCACACAAAGAATCATACAATGATGTAAAGACCTGTCTGTTGTCCAGAGAACAGCTCCAACTTCTTAATCACAGCCTCAATTTTGTCCCGCACATTGAACATAGTTGCGGAGAGTCATCAGGCGAGAAAAAACATCACCCAGATAGGCCAGTCACGTGAGAAACTCGGGCATCATGCACGCGGTCAGACAAGTGAAAATGATGATCAGTCAAGAAAACTTTAAGCTCGTCTCTCAATTCAAAAAATCATATCAATACTTTGCCCCTTGATAACCAGCACACTTCTTTCTGTATGTTGTAAAAGCGGTACATAGTCGTTGCCCATATCATTGCATAGCGCAGAAAATACGAGAGTTCAGGGGCCTTGCTTTAACAAAGATAACCATTTTCACTGTAGTGTCCAAAAAGTCTGTCAGGCATTCCCTTAGCAGCAAGAGCTTCGGGAGCAACTGCTTGCACGCGCGTTACCACTCCACTATATCTCCCTGTCATGGCCATCAGTATAGATACTAACACATCTTGACCACCAAAGTCCATTTGATGTCACAAAGCTGGGTTCCAGTGGTTTGCAGAAGAGGATGTCTTCCTTAATTGACCGCCCCATAAACGTAACGGACATATACCAGGAGCTGTGCCAGGCCCACCACGTCTGTTGACTCATCCAGCTGTAACACATAGAATTCACTGGCTTATATGTGAAGCATTAATTGTTTCAAAACATATCCTGATATGTCACTGATGCGTCATGAAACAGTGTTGTTTGATCAAGGCATTGTCTGTATAGTTTTTTTGGCCTTTTCCCCCAGCACTGATCCAACATCCGTGTCTGTTGTTTGGTGCTTTCCAGGGCAAGGGGGCAGTAGCTCTTCGGCTGCATCAGATTCACAACTGTCAGTGTCCATGCCAGCTTTCCAGGGCAAGGGGGCAGTAGCTCTTCGGCTGCATCAGATTCACAACTGTCAGTGTCCATGCCAGCTGGGCTAACAACAAATGTAGAATTACTGATGCTAGCATTGGATGTGCTCGTGGAAGCAAAACAACTTGTGTCGTCGACAGGTGTAGGTGTAGTACTGCTGTTAGTAGCAGCAGTGCACTATAGAGAGAATATAGTGCCATTTTGAAAGCAACCACAGCAGCATCAGTCTGAATGGACCCTAATGAATGTAACGGCGAATGTTCTGTTTCCACTGTACGCTACCCTTCGTTCACACACACACTTCCGCAGTGTGAGAGACAGAAATCAGCATAGTAACAAAAGCATTTAGTGGGCTAATCAATGGGAATGACACACTATGAGCTGGTCTTTAAAGAGCCAGGCAAAAACACATTAAGAGGAGTCAATAAAACACACACCGCAGCCCACACACAGTCAATGAAAGACACATAGAGGACCTATAGAATGCACAGTCAGCAAAGCCAATCAATGTGGAGCAGCGGCACACACATAATCAGAGAGGGGGAAGTCATACTATGTCAGTCAGGTACACACACACACACACGTCATACATCCCAGTCCAGCTGCTGTCTGTCACAATAGAAACACGCCTAATTATATCCTAGCTATGTCTCTCTTGGGGATATAACACAGGAGATATATATTCAAATCGAAGGTTGAATCTGAAAACTGAACCTGGGGTCAGAGGACTCCAGATAACCTCAATTTCTCCTGGCGTTTGGAGCAGTCGTTGTCATGGTAACAAGACACCCCCAAAAATTCAGATTGATCAATTCTATGACTTATTAACCAAAATAAAATAGGTATATCCTCTTTAGTAAAAGCCCCATGTACTCCAATGTTAAAAAAAAAAAAATCTGTATGTGTTACAAACAGGGTTAAGAACTTGTACAGAAAGCTGATGGTTATCTGCAGATTCTTTGGGTGGTCAGCTACAACCACAGATGGAGCGGAGCAGGCAGATTGGTTTACTATTTATTCGAACGCAAATGGCAATAGAAATATATACTCACACAGGAAGATGATAAGAAGGAACACCCTGATAGATATGCTATCCTTTGTGAGACAGCGGTGCATCTGTAGCTGTATGATATGAGGCGATGAGACGACGGTGGTTAGTGCTTTGGTGGACGGGAAGGAGGAATCGAGAGATAAAAAAAACACCCGCTCTCTCTCTTTCTCTCTCACTCTCTCATTCTCTCTCAATTCAATGTACAATTCAATTCTCTCTCTCACTCTCCTTTCTCTGCCCCCCAACCTCTATCTCTCTCTCTCTCTTTCCCTATGCCTCCCCCTCCCCCCCCCTTCGTTCTCCCCCTCCCTGTGTCTTTTTCTCTCATTCTCTGTCTATAAATCCTGATCTATACTATCCCTGGTGCCTTACACAATGCCTTGAGAATGTATTCACACCCCAGACTTTTTCCACACTTTGGTGTGTTACAGCCTGAATTTAAAATGGATTCAATAGAGATGTCACTGGCCTACACACCATACCCCATAATGTCAAGCAGTATTATGTTTGACAAATGTTTACAAAAGCTGAAATGTCTTGAGTCAATTAGTATTCAACCCCTTTTTTTATGACAAGCCTAAATAAATAAGTTCAGGAATAAAAACCTGCTTAACAAGTCACATGCATGGACTCTGTGTGCAATAATAGTGTTTAACATAATGTTAGAATGGCTCTGTAAGGTCCCAGAGATTCTATAAGGTCCCTCAGTCGAGCAGGTAACGTCAAACACAGATTCAACCAAAAAGACTATGGAGGTTTTCCAATGCCTCGCAAAGAAGGGCACCTATTGGTAGATTGGCAATTCCGTTGCCGGAGTGGAAGGAAACTGTTCAGGGATTTCAACGTGAGACCAATGGTGACTTTAAAACAGTTACAGAGTAGAATGGCTGTGATAGGAGAAAACTGAGGACGGATCCACAATATTATAGTTACTTCACAATACTAACCTAATTGACAGAGTGAAAAGAAGGAAGACTATACAGAATAAAACATATTCCAAAACATGCATCCTGTTTGCAACAAGGCAATAAAATAAAGTACTGCAAAGAATGTGTCCATAAAGACCAATCTGAAAGCCACACCCCCAATAGACCACATCTCCTGAAAATAACCTATGGATTATATAAAAAAAGACCCATATGCTGGGTCAACCCAGCATGAAAGTGAATAAAAACCCAATTGAGGGTTAAATTATCCCATGTTTGGATAATCCAAATGCGTGACCTGTTGGGGGCGTGGCATTCATATAGTTCATTTTTGGCCAACCGTGAGAGTAAATGTCATTCATGTTCATCATGTTAAGTTTGTTCACTGCAGTTCTCAATTTTCCTTCAAAAGATCTGCACAGTATGTTTCTTAATACAAAATGAATAACATTTCAATATTACAACTATACCAACATTGGGCTATGCCTTGCCACTTTTTTTTTTTTTAAATAGACAAGTCTTTTATTAGCATGATATGACCATTCACTAGTGTAGCACATTCAGTTTCAATGTTTTGGCACCGGTAATAGTATACCACATATTACAGTGTGCATTGATACTGCATGTGTATTCACACAGCCATTCTTACTTTTCTCCACCTTTCTAAAACGTTTTTGTAAAAACATTTCGTTATTTCAGAAGAAAAACATGACAAATAATTCCAACAGGTGTCACGACTTCAACCGAGGCAGGCTCTCCTTCCCGTTCGGGTGGCGCTCGGCGGTCTTCGTCACCGGCCTACTAGCTGCCACTGACTCTTTTTCCTCCCCCTCCTTATGTGTTTATTTGTTACACCTGTGTTTAGGTGATTGTTAATTAGTGTGGCTTTATTAGTCAGCCAGCCCGTACGCTTCCTTGTGCGGGATTGTTCATTTGTACTTTTGGATTCGGGAGTGGATGTATGTATTGTGGACTGGGTTTTGTCTTCCGTGTTTGGACGTTTGTTTATGACACCCAGTAAGTCCGTATTGGACATTTGTTTGCAGGTTGTGCATTACAAAGAAAGCACCGTATTGAAGCTCTGTTGTTCCTGCGTCTGACTTCACACCCCCCCGACACCCAGAGCGTTACAACAGGACATTTGTGCACACTTACAAATGTATACCCTCATGGTACAAAGAGAACATTAAAATCAGTAAACTATCTAATTATCATTATGGGCCAAATTCTTACTTACATGCACATAGCCTTAATTGTTCTCTCACAATTTAAAAAGTTGTAAACTGTTCTTGTACTGTAAACAAACAAAAAAATATATAAACATAATGAAATGCAAGCCTTGTAAGTAAAATTGACAAATATCTCTGGTGCACACATATTTTGTGAATCTTCAAGTGTGATGTGTGAACTGAACAACTCTAGCAAAACTTTTTCCAGCTATTTTTTGGGGTGATGAAGAAGTCCATGCTGGCCAGTGCGAGCCAGGACAGCTCAGCCGCAAGGTCCTCTGCTAGGGGACTCTCTACTAGGCAAAGTCCTGAGGAGTTACCATGGGTTTCACTGGACAACTTGAAGTAGACACCAAAGGCATCAGTGCTTAGGCACATCGAAACTCCTGAGAGAATGAGAAGCTTTCTTCCAGCGCAGTCCATGACCAATGCTGCTACAGCAGCGAACACCACCTGGATTGCTGCTACTACCACCGTAGCAACGTTGCTGTTCTTAAAATGGGCTTCCTAAAAGATATTCTCAGCATAGAACATGATGGCGTTGATACTGGTGAGCTGTTGGAAGAGGATCAACATGATGCCCACTCCAAGGGGTTTGTAAACTCCCGGGTCCTTAAGCTCATGCCTAGACACTTGTGTACAGTTAATTTACACTACAAAAAGTGTTAGGGTCAATTTTAACATGGGTTGACAACAGAATAGATTAACCAGAATGACATTTACTCTCATGGTTGGCCAAAAATAACTATCTGAAAGCCACACCACTACTAAGTATTCTGATCTGACCTGGGGGATCATAGCTCAATAACCCAGCATCAACAACCCAACCTAAAGAAAACAATGGGTTGTTGTGACCCAACTGCCTGGGTCAATGTGTTCTGTCCAATATTTACCCAAATTGGGTTGTTTTTAACCCAGCATTTCTTTACCCAGCAGTTTATCTGCAAACAAGTTAGCTAGCTTGTTGGCTTCGTCTGATCTGTTTTTGTTAATGGCAGCTACAGTGGGGAGAACAAGTATTTGATACACTGCCGATTTTGCAGGTTTTCCTACTTACAAAGCATGTAGAGGTCTGTAATTATTATCATAGGTACACTTCAACTATGAGAGACGGAATCTAAAACAAAAATCCAGAAAATCACATTGTATGATTTTTAAGTAATTAATTTGCATTTTATTGCATGACATAAGTATTTGATACATCAGAAAAGCAGAACTTAATATTTGGTACAGAAACCTTTGTTTGCAATTACAGAGATCATACGTTTCCTGTAGTTCTTGACTAGGTTTGCACACACTGCAGCAGGGATTTTGGCCCACTCCTCCCTACAGATCTTCTCCAGATCCTTCAGGTTTCGGGGCTGTCGCTGGGCAATACGGACTTTCAGCTCCCTCCAAAGATTTTCTATTGGGTTCAGGTCTGGAGACTGGCTAGGCCACTCCAGGACCTTGAGATGCTTCTTACGGAGCCACTCCTTAGTTGCCATGGCTGTGTGCTTCGTGTCGTTGTCATGCTGGAAGACCCAGCCACGACCCATCTTCAATGCTCTTACTGAGGGAAGGAGGTTGTTGGCCAAGATCTCGCGATACATGGCCCCATCCATCCTCCCCTCAATACGGTGCAGTCGTCCTGTCCCCTTTGCAGAAAAGCATCCCCAAAGAATGATGTTTCCACCTCCATGCTTCACGGTTGGGATGGTGTTCTTGGGGTTGTACTCATACTTCTTCTTCCTCCAAACACGGCGAGTGGAGTTAGACCAAAAAGCTCTATTTTTGTCTCATCAGACCACATGACCTTCTCCCATTCCTCCTCTGGATCATCCAGATGGTCATTGGCAAACTTCAGACAGGCCTGGACATGCACTGGCTTAAGCAGGGGGACCTTGCGTGCGCTGCAGGATTTTAATCCATGACGGCGTAGTGTGTTACTAATGGTTTTCTTTGAGACTGTGGTCCCAGCTCTCTTCAGGTCATTGACCAGGTCCTGCCGTGTAGTTCTGGGCTGATCCCTCACCTTCCTCATGATCATTGATGCCCCACGAGGTGAAATCTTGCATGGAGCCCCAGACCGAGGGTGATTGACCGTCATCTTGAACTTCTTCCATTTTCTAATAATTGCGCCAACAGTTGTTTCCTTCTCACCAAGCTGCTTGCCTATTGTCCTGTAGCCCATCCCAGCCTTGTGCAGGTCTACAATTTTATCCCTGATGTCCTTACACAGCTCTCTGGTCTTGGCCATTGTGGAGAGGTTGGAATCTGTTTGATTGAGTGTGTGGACAGGTGTCTTTTATACAGGTAACGAGTTCAAACAGGTGCAGTTAATACAGGTAATGAGTGGAGAACAGGAGGGCTTCTTAAAGAAAAACTAACAGGTCTGTGAGAGCCGGAATTCTTACTGGTTGGTAGGTGATCAAATACTTATGTCATGCAATAAAATGCAAATTAATTATTTAAAAATCATACAATGTGATTTTCTGGATTTTTGTTTTAGATTCCGTCTCTCACAGTTGAAGTGTACCTATGATAAAAATTACAGACCTCTACATGCTTTGTAAGTAGGAAAACCTGCAAAATCGGCAGTGTATCAAATACTTGTTCTCCCCACTGTATAATGTTAGCATACAAGTGACTTTCACTTCCTCTCCAGCACTGGGGCAGCAGGGTCATTCGACGAGGTGGGATTTAACGCAAAAACAAACATTGCCCAGGAGGTCAGCCCAAGGTGGCTCAGGGCTCAACCCCCTTGTTTTCGTTCAAAGTGAAAACACTAGTGATGTTACGCTTGATACCAGAGCTCTGAGGCATGCGTCGAAGTCGCTAAGCAGTTTCCTTCGAAGAAGTGTGCCGATTCCTGTATCACTTTATCAGAAGCATGTGAACAATGACGTTTGAAGCTTTATTTCGTTGAATAACCAACTGATTGGTTTGGAATTGGTTTAGTAGAGGGAAAAAAGGCTACTTATTATTGACGTCATCAATAATAAGTTGGCTTCTCTAAATTATTTTCAAGACAATTGGCCGGAAAGCCTCAATGCTTCAGGAAGCTTCATTTCCCCATCACTAGAAAACCCTACAGAAAAAGTTTGACAACATAGGGCTGCAAAGAACCTGTGGATTCCTGCTTTAACTGCAACAACATCCTCAGTAATGGTTACAGAAACTGTGACTGTAAGTTGCTTTGAATATGAGCGTCTGCCGAAACAAGGCCAAATTTGATCAAAATTAAAAGTCATTTGAGGGTGGAGCTCACTAGAATTATACTCAGCAGTGTGCTTCACAAGTGTTCATGTTTACATTTATATTTTGGGCATTTAGCAACATTTACATTTTGTCCAGAGCGATTTTACAGTCAGCATTAATTTAAGGTTGATTAAAAAAAACACATGTCAGTGAATTGAACTAAGGTATATAAACAAGAACATATAACAGTCATAGCAAGTAAAAAGATCATGTTACTGTAACCAAGAATGTTAGTGTAGTTAAGCGGGCTACTTAGAAAATACAAATTAAACTGTAAATTCTAGATATACAGTATGTTGCATTAGTCAGGCGTTACAGTAATATGCTGTAAATTTGTGTTTCAGTAAAGGTCCTGTAAATCTACAGAAATGTACTGGCTTCTGTGCTGCAAGTATTTTACTGTAAATGTACAGTAACCTACTGGCTACTGTGCTGCCAGTAATTTACTGTAAAAAATTACAGGAAATGTTTTACAGTGTATGTAGGGAATGGGGTGTCATTTGGGACACAGAAATGTTAAGACAAGCCAGACATGGCTTATTCTACGTCCCTGGCCTTTTCCTTTCCACAGCAAATTTTCTCCCTTTCTCTCAGCTCTCCCTTTCTGCTGCTCTTTCTCTTTCATTCATTTCCTCCCTCTCTTGCTCCATCTCTTTCTTGTCATCTGCATTGTCTAATAGGCTTTGGTTCTACAGCCCAGCTGTCTGTAGTGATTAGACGGAATGGAAAGGGGAGGGAGAGAAGAGAGAGAAAAAGACCCTGTAGCAGAATGATTGTTGGACTTGGGATCTGTGGGAAGGAATTCTATCACAAAACCAAGGTACATTTGATTTCCCTATCCTGCTAGATCTAGGCCTATTTGTGCCCCAGCCAACTCCTCAATCGTCCTTGTCTTTCTGGCTACATGTTTGGAATGACAATCAACACCAGAAGAGTTAGCTGAACCACATAGGTCGTGTCTACACTTGACACTAACATGCGACTTCTGCTATCAGAATAAGAAGATCAAATTGAAAAGATGGGTCTCGATGCACAAAAGTCAGTTTGTGGTCTGATTGTGTTCAGATCTGGCTGACCTCTTCAGGAGATGTTCAGGGGTGCATTGTGTGAGGATTTCTCCTCAGTCTGGATGCAAACAGGCTACGGAAAGATCATACAGTGGATGACATCATCAGCACTCCTCCCACAAGTCTCCAGAAAACTTGTGTTTTGGGACCGAGAGGCACCTTTTCATTATAACGTTGGAGGTAATACAATCCTAGCGTGTGAGGAACATGTTCGCTGGCCTCAAACTCTAGCCAGCTAGCTAATATTTAGAAAAACTTTTTGGGGTTTGGCTACAGTTATGCTAACCCGTTTGCAATCCCTTTAGCGTTGCTTGTTAGCTTGCTGGCAAGCTACAGATGTTTGCTGGCTTGTTAGAGCTACAGCAGTTAGCTACTGCCATCAATTGTTGTTGTGTTATTATCATATTTTACCTCTTCCACCGTTTGTAGAATGCATACTGGCATTTGAATACAATACGGGAAAAGGGAATCCGGACACACTGTGGACACATGTAAATGTACAGTTGAAGTCGGAAGTTTACATACACCTTAGCCAAATACATTTGAACTCAGTTTTTAACAATTCCTGACATTTAATCCTAGTACAAATTCCTTGTCTTAGGTCAGTTAGGATCAACAATTTAATTTAAGAATGTGAAATGTCAGAATAATAGTAGAGAGAAGGATTTATTTCAGCTTTTATTTATTTCATCACATTCCCAGTGGGTCAGAAGTTTACATACACTCAATTAGTATTTGGTAGCATTCCATTTAAATTGTTTAACTTGGGTCAAACATTTCGGGTAGCCTGCACAAGCTTCCCACAATAAGTTGGGTGAATTTTGGCCCATTCCTCCTGACAGAGCTGGTGGAACTGCGTCAGGTTTGTAGGCCTCCTTGCTCGCACACGCTTTTTCAGTTCTGCCCACAAAATGTCTATAGGATTGAGGTCAGTGCTTTGTGATGGCCACTCCAATACCTAACTCTGTTTTCCTTAAGCCATTTTGCTACAACTTTGGAAGTACGCTTGGGGTCATTGTCCATTTGAAAGACCCATTTGCTACCAAGCTTTAACATCCTGACTGATGTCTTGAGATGTTGCTTCAATATATCTACATGAATTTCATCCTCATGATACCATCTATTTTGTGAAGTGCAACAGTCCCTCCTGCAGCAAAGCACCCCCACAACATGATGCTGCCATCCCCCCGTGCTTCACGGTTGGGATGGTGTTCTTAGGCTTGCAAGCCTCCCCCTTTTTCCTCCAAACCTAACGATGGTCATTATGGCCAAACAGTTCTATTTTTGTTTCATCAGACCAGAGGACATTTCTCCAAAAAGTACAATCTTTGTCCACATGTGCAGTTGCAAACCGTAGTCTGGCTTTTTTATGGCAGTTTTGGAGCAGTGGCTTCTTCCTTGCTGAGCAGCCTTTCAGGTTATGTTGATATAGGTCTTGTTTTACTGTGGATATAGATACTTTTGTACCTGTTTCCTCCAGCATCTTCACAAGGTCCTTTGCTGTTGTTCTTGGATTTATTTGCACTTTTCGCACCAAAGTACGTTCATCTCTAGGAGACAGAACACGTCTCCTTCCTGAGCGGTATGATGGCTGCGTGGTCGCATGATGTTTATACTTGTGTACTATTGTTTGTACAGATGAACGTGGTACCTTCAGGCATTTGGAAATTGCTCCCAAGGATGAATCAGACTTGTGGAAGTCTACAATTTTTTTCTGAGGTCTGGCTGATTTCTTTTGATTTTCCCATGATGTAAAGCAAAATGGCACTGATTCTGAAGGTAGGCCTTGTAATACATCAACAGTTACACCTCAGATGATGTCAATTAGCCTATCAGAAGCTTCTAAAGCCATGACATAATTTCCTAGGCTTTTACAAGCTGTTTAAAGGCACAGTCAACTTAGTGTATGTAAACTTCTGACCCACTGGAATTGTGATACAGTGAATGATAAGTTAAATAATCTGTCTGTAAACAATTGTTGGAAAATGACTTGTGTCATGCACAAAGTGGATGTCCTAACCGACTTGCTAAAACTATAGTTTGTTAACAAGACATTTGTGGAGTGGTTGAAAACGAGTTTTAATGACTCCAAGTGTATGTAGACTTCAACTGTAGGTGTAGATGCTTGACGCATTCAGAATTCCATGATCAGAACTCTATGATCAGATTACTAGAGCTTCATGAACTGTCAAGACACGGCCAGACAGATCTGGCTAGCCTCGATCTAACATTTCTCGGCTCTTGCTACCTAGAGCTCAATGATTTCGAAACTTCTGTGAAGTGCAGTTGGAATTTTTGAATTTTTTCATCCCCTACTGATCGTCTGTCTGGAGGTAGAGAGAGAGGGTGGGGTAGATAAATAGAGAAGGGGGGGTAGATAAATAGAGAGAGAGCGTACAGGGAGACAGAGAGAGAGAAAAAGAGAGACAAAGAGAGATTGAAAAAGGGCACAGCACACACACCTTGTACATACAGGTAAGCCTAATTGTTCATCTCCAAAACCATTACAGTGCTGTCCAGGCACTAAAGCAATTAATTACTGAATTATACCACTCTAGTTGCTGCCTGCTGCACAATGAATGCAATAGGCCCTGGGGTGCTCTCCTCATTACCAGGTATACACTTTCCCAGTGTGTGTCCCAAATGGCACCCTATTCACTATGTAGTGCATTATTTTTCACCGGGGCCCATAGTACTATGGTCAGAAGTAGGGCACTATGTAGAGAATAAGGTGCCATTTGGGACACAGACACTGTCCTGTACCAGGGAGGGAAGGAAAAGCTTTTAATAATAACATTTAGTATTCAGATTAAACTGCTATATAAATTTATATGCAGCTGTAACCAGAATGACAGGGGCTGTGTCTCAAATGACACCCTATTCACTATATACTGCAGAATATAGGGAATGTAGTGCCATTTGGGATAGAGATATGTGTTAGATATTAGATTACAGTCCACTTAATTCTAATTGCGTGTGTGCATGGCTCACAAGCTTTACAATACACTCTTAGAAAAGGGTTCCCTTTTTGGTTCCAGATAGAACTCTTTTGGGTTCCATGTAGAACCCTCTGGGGAAAGATTTTTTCCAAAGAACCCAAAAGGGTTCTACCTCGAGCAAATAAAGGGATCTTCAAAGGCTTCTCCTAAGAGGATAGCCGGAGAACACTTTTAGGTTTTAGATGGCAATATCTTTCCAAGAGTGTACATACAAATAAAGGAAACAACACCATAAAGTATCTTAAAATCGGGGGTTGGTCCACCACGAGCCAACAGAACAGAATAGCTTCAATGCGCCTTGGCATAGATTATACAGCGCATTGGGAAAGCATTCAGACCCCTTGACTTTTCCACATTTTGTTACGTTACAGCCTTATCCTAAAATGTATTATATTAAATGTTTTCCTAATCAATCTACACACAATACCCCATAATGATGAAACAATTTTTTTTGCAAATGTATTAAAAAAAATAATCAGAAAAAACATATTTACATATGTATTCAGACACTTTGCTATGAGACTCAAAATTGAGCTCAGGTGCATCCTGTTTCCATTGACCATCCTTGAGATGTTTCTACAACATGATTGCATCCACCTGTGGTAAATTCAATTGACTGGACATGATTTGGAAAGGCACACACGAGTCTATATAAGGTCCCACAGATGACTTTGCATGTTGGAGAAAAAAATCAAGCCATGAGGTCAAAGGAATTGACTGTAGAGCTTTGAGACACGATTGTGACGAGGCACAGATCTGCGAAGCATACCAAAACATTTCTGCAGCATTGAAGGTCCCCAAGAACACAGTGGCCTCCATTGATTTTAAATGGAAGAAGTATGAACTTCTAAGACTCTCCAGAATTGCTGTGTTGATGGGAGAACCTTCCAGAAGGACAACCATCCACAAATCAGGCCTTTATGGTAGAATGGCCAGACAGAAGCCACTACTCAGTAAAAGGCACATGACAGCCCGCTTTGAGTTTGCCAAAAGGCAACTAAAGGACTCTCTTACCATGATAAAGAAGATTCTCTGGTCTAATGAAACCGAGATTGAACTCTTTGGCCTGAATGCCAAGCGTCACTTCTGGATAAAACGTTGCACCATCCCTACGGTGAAGCATGGTGGTGGCAGCATCATGCTGTGGGGATGTTTTTCAGCGACAGGGACTGGGAAACTAGTTAGGATCGAAGGAAAGATGAACAGACCAAAGTACAGTGAGAGATCATTGATGAATACCTGCTCTAGAGCGCTCAGGACCTCACACTGTGAAGAAGAATCACCTTACAACAGGACAACGGCCTTAAGCACACAGCCAAGACAACGCAGTGGCTTCGGGACAAGTCTCTGAATGTCCTTGAGTGGTCCAGCCAGAGCCCGAACTTGAACCCAATTGAACATCTCTGGAGAGACAAATAGCTGTGCAGCGACACTGTCCATCTAACCTGACAGAGCGTAAGAGGATCTGCAGAGAAGAATGGTAGAAACTCCCCAAATACAGGTGTGCCAAGCTTGTAGCATGATGTCAAGCAAAGAGGCAGTGAGTTTGAAGGTAGGCCTTGAAATACATCCACAGGTACACCTCCAATTGACTCAAATGATGTCAATTAGCCTATCAGAAGCTTCTAAAGCCATGACATCATTTTCTGTAATTTTCCAAGCTGTTTAAAGGCACAGTCGCTCTTCGTGTATGTAAGCTTCTGACCCACTGGAATTGTGATACAGTGAATTATAAGTGAAATATTCTGTCTGTAAACAATTGGAAAAATTACTTGTGTCATGCACAAAGTAGATGTCCTAACCGAACCAAAAGTATAGTTTGTTAACAAGAAAAATGTGTGGAGTGGTTGAAAAAATTGTTTTTATGACGCCAACCTAAGTGTATGTAAACTTCCAACTTCAACTGTAAATGCTATATTTCCATAATTCTTTTACCTGTTTTTGCTTTTTCGTTATGGAGTATTGTGTGTAGATTGATGAGGGAAACATTTTTTTTTTTATTACATTTTAGAATAAGGCTGTGACGTACCAAAATGAGGAAAAAGTCAAGTGGTCTGAATACTTTCCAAAGGCATTGTACATGTGTCTGGGATTCTATTGGAGGGATGCGACATCATTCTTCCACCAGAAATGTCATAATTTGGTATTTTGATGATGGTGCTGGTAAACTCTAAAATACACTGTGGTAGGTATTAGATTCCAGTCCAAATCATTATAAATGCATTTGTACACGGCTCACAAGCCTTACATAAAAATAAACGACCTACAGGTAACTGCCCAAAAAAACGAAAAACAATCAAAATGTCAACTTTTATTGGCATGAGTCTTTGCCTGGAGGCAGAACTGAGTGATTTCCGCTAGATAGGCTGATTGCAAAGTCAAAATTAGCTCAATCGTAAAATTCATGAAAACAAAAATGTACTTTTTGGTCTTAATTGAAGGTTAGGGTAAGGCTTTACAACTAGAAGTGTGGCTTAGTTTAGCGTTAAGGTTAGGGTTAGGTTTAAAATCAAATTTTATGACTTTGTGGCTGTGCCAGCGAGTGACCACTGTGCCAAGCTGCCTCCAGAACAAGATTCATGACGAAAAACGTCTCTTCATAGAGCGTTGGGCCACCATGAGTTGCCAGAGCAGCTTCAATGTAGCTTGGAATAGATTCTACAAGTGTCTGGAACTTTATTTGAAGTATTCGACACCATTCTTCCACCAAAAATGTCATAATTTGGTGTTTTGTTGATGGAGGTGAAAAACACTGGGTGTTTCTCAAAATGCATACTATCGTACTCCGAAGACACAAAACTGAGCACAGAGGGCACTTCTCGAATGCATACTCCGCTTGTAAATATTTTGACGCAAACTTCAACGGAAAGTATGCAAAGAAATATGACGCAACATTTCTTGAAATCAATGCGTGCTGTGTACATGCTGTATTCATTTTTGCATGTTTACCTGCCTATGTTGGCCATTCCTATTGGAGATATTAAATGGGGGAAATAATTGGGTTTTAAGAAAATAAGGTCTGAGGTTAACAGGCTTGGGATATCTTATATGTTTTATTCTTTGAGATATTATCAGTCAGTTAACATCCTTTAGGAATTATGAAGCCTTTCTGTGCTCAAAATACAGTGCCCTCAGTAATTATTGGGACAATGAAGCATTTTTTCTTCTTTTGACTCTATACTCCAAAAGTTTGGATTTTAAATTAAACACTGACTATGAGGTTTAAGAGCAGATTGTCAGCTTTAATGACGGTATTTTCATCCATATCAGGTTAACCGTTCAGAAATTACAACACTTTTTGTATATAATCCCCCCATTTTAGGGGAGCAAAAGTATTGGGACAAATTCACATACAGTACCAGTCAAAAGTTTGGACACAGAGAATGCCAAGGGTGTGCAAAGCTGTCATCAAGGCAAAGGGTGGCTAATTTGAAGAATCTAAAAACTTTCTGAGTTGGGTTACTACATGATTCCATATGTGTTATTTCATACGGTTGATGTCTTCACAATTATTCTACAGTGTAGAAAATAGTAAAAAAAAAAGAAAAACCCTTGAATGAGTAGGTATGTCCAAACTTTAGTGGTACTGTACATGTACACATGCACACACACAGGCACACACTTCCCTCTCGGGATAACAACCTGTTGACAACTCCCCTAACCCCACCCCTCGTTTCCAGCCTCACAGACTCAGTCAGTCCTACCCAGCAAGAAACCCTACCCTGTTTGACTCCAGCTCAACCATGCCACCACCACAGCAAGACAATTCTTCGGTAGGGGAAATAACTTTCAGATTCATTCCCCGGGTCAAATCTGAAAGTAAAATGAGATGCCTATGGCTAGGCAGGCAGAGGGAGGAAAGAGAGAAAAAATAACATATCTAGCTACCTGGCCAGCGAACAGAGGGCAGGAGGGAGAAACAAAACAGGACCCCACTTACATCCCAATTTATAAATCCCTCCTTCATGCATAAGTTCGTTTACATCCTAACTGGCACCCTATTTCCTATTTGTTTTCTTTTGTCAAAAGTAGTGTACTTGCTCTGGTTAAAAGCAGAGCACTTCATAGGGAATAGTGTGCATTTTTGGAAGGGCCCCTAACCTCCAGAAGACTATATGCTAAATTTACCGTGCACTCTTAGAAGTAAAGGTGCCTGGAATAACCTTTTGGGTGGCCACACCGGCAGAACCTTTCCAATTGAAAAGGATCCTTGAGTAACCCCTCAGAAAAGGCTTTTGAGGAACCCCGGTGTAAAGGTTCAAACTGCAAACTAGCCGACAACAAAAGCTAGCTAGTTTGACCGTGGGAAAACTACGCCTCGCTCTTGCGCAGTGACCTGTTGCCATTCAACAAGGAAGAATTTTGTTAAAATGGCCCCGCTCATTAAGTCAAAACGTGATTGGTTGATTCCACTGTCACTCCAAAAATGTTGCCCTAATACAGTTGAATGGCAGATGCCTTTATCTGGCTTCTGATGGCCTAGCCAATGGCTGACTTTGCTAGCCAGATTTATCTCCCCGGAGACCAGCAATGAAAAATCCTGATTGGTTACTTTTTTAACTCTTTTGTGTTAACCCTTTCCTTTCCAACAAAAACTGAAGAGATTAAATCAGAACATAATTTGTAATAAAATAATAATATAATCCTAATTTATATAAATCCTTAGCCCTTCTCTGAAGGTGTAGAAGGCCCATTGTTCCCCACTGTGCTCTATTTTTACCATAGTATTATTTTTTTCAGTTTTCTAAATGTCTAAAGAATCCATAAGTTGTCCTGAAATGTGAAGACAGAAATACTGGACAGTTTTTACTTTTATAATGGTGGTGATTTGACAAAATTACAATCATGTCCTGAATTGGACTCGCATTTTTCTGGTCTCGGTCTTGACTCTGACCCCTTGTCACACATCCCGTTCTCGGTCTTGACTCGATATGTTCCTGTCTTGGTCTTGAATCGGTCTTGGTTTAGGTGGTCTCAAACACACCACTGCTACGAAGCAAGTGACAAATAACGTTTGATTTGATGTGATGTGAGAGTGAGTGCCTGTCAGGCAGACTGAGGTTGCATCCAAAATGGCACCCTACTCCCTACGTAGTGCACTAGAAAGAGAGAAAGAGAGAAGGAGAGAGAGCAAGGGTGAAATAAAATAAGCCATTGTGAACTACGGTTGATGAGTCTATTGGCTGCAGTTCATCATCTGGTCAATAAAAAGGGCATGGGTCGACATGTGCAGTGTCACATT
The DNA here is from genome assembly GCF_045679555.1 of Salvelinus alpinus. Classification (NCBI taxonomy): domain Eukaryota; kingdom Metazoa; phylum Chordata; class Actinopteri; order Salmoniformes; family Salmonidae; genus Salvelinus; species Salvelinus alpinus. Next base: position 82,639,472 of record NC_092093.1, read on the forward strand.
AACGACTGTACCTAGTAAACGACACTGCATGAGTGCCAAATGCCATCCTATTACCTTTATAGTGCACTCGTTTTGACTAGACCCCTATGAGTCCTGGTAAAAAATAGTGACCTATAATGGAATTAGGGTGCCATTTGGGAAGCAGAAATTATGCTCTCTGAGGGGTCATATCTCTCTTCTCTGTCACAACATCATTCTATAGTTTGATGCTCTAGAGATATTACACTGTAACCATCAATCTTACTTTGACAGGCATTTATCACCCTCTCTCTGTCTTTCTCATTTCTCTCGCTCATCTCTCTCTCTCTCTCTGGGCTTCAAATATCTCTTCTTACTTTCCAGTTCCTCTTTGGCATATACTGTAATCGACAGTGACTCTTCAGAAGTGAAATATGTTCCAGTCAACATGAACATTCAATTATCATATGACAAATTCCTCATTGACAGCTACGTACTAGCTTCAAGGTCTGTTTCTCCAACCGTTGTATGTTAACCGTCCTCCTTACATCACACACTCCATCCATCAATCGTTTCTGGATCATTTGACAAATAATGTTTCCCGAACAAAAATAAAAGCCTCTTCCTTCAAGGTAATGATGATGATCATTAGAGCAACCCAATCAACGCTAAAATCCTTCCATTTTGAGTCCTTTATACTGGTTTCCTAACCTGGTCCCAGATCAGTTTGTTCTCTTGCCAACTCCATTGTTTGGCATGAAAATAAGTGACAATGGGTTGGCATGATGGTACACACAGATTTTCCCATATGGCCCAAATATAGATGGGGATGACAGGACAACGTCGATTTCTACCACTGTCTGTCCTGAGAGTTGTCCGGACTTTTCTGAGTATGTGTTAAAACAAGCAGGAAACACCATCCTGAGGCGTTTTAGTATTGATAAGAACGATGAGCAGTGTCAGTGGCCAGACTGACTGACTGCCTGACTGTCTGGTCTGACGAAGGAGGAAAATAAGTCACCCCTGAAAGAGCCTGGAGAGCTCCAGGGAACCACTCAGTTCACCACACACACTGTTCACCTCTGTACTCTCTACACACTCTGTTGGAGATCACCATTCATCTACCAAACACACAATAGAGGCTGGTAAGGGGGAGATGGCCCCTAGTAGTGGCTGAAGTGAAATGGATGGAACGCTATCAAACCATTCCATTCATTCACCAGCCACAACTGCCACCGCATTATCTCACACACACTGGCTAACTACCCACTCATCAGCAATCCCTCAAGGTCGAAGATGATCTCTTCTTCACCGTTCTTTTAGATGGCTTGATTCTGGGGGGGTTGTACACACTATACTACAATAACAAGGTCTGTTCAATACAAACCAAAATGTAACAGAAGACCACGTGTGCTGTGAAGCCATGCTGTGCTGTGTGCTGAAACTTTTCTATGAAAACAACCGTGAGTGTGATTATGCGTTCTTTCACCTTTCAATGTTGTGATGGGTTAGCTGCAGCTAACTGCTAAAATAATCACTGCCTTCTCTCGTTGTCTTCAAGTGAGTATATGTAACTTTTTGGGAGACTTGAACAAATTCTCCTAGATAAGTTATATGGTTATAGATCTATCATTCTACTTGAAAGCAAGTCTAAGAATTGGTAGATCTGTTCTATGTGCGCTATTTCTATGCGTCACGTTCTCATGTTTTGTTTTTTCATCTTTTACCTTCAGTTTTTTACACCAGCTTCAAACAGCTGAAACAACAATATTTTTGGTAATGGAAAAAATATTTCACAGCGGATTAGATGGTACAATGATTCTCTACACTATACTAGCTTATTTTCTCACATAAACTGAAATTAGGCAGACTATTAGCGTTTTAGCAACCAGGAAATTGCGGAGCCATTTCTGCATAGTGTGACTTTAATGGCTGGTTTGAAGCATAGTAAATCACTTTCATCTGACAAAAATGGATGCATTCACCGTCGCCATTAGACACTACGTCCCAAATTGCACCATATTCCCAATTTAGTGCACTACTTTTGATCAGGTCGCATTGGGTTCACATAGGGCTGTAGACAAAAAGTAGTGCACCATGTAGGGAATACGGTGCCATTTCAAACACAGCCCCAATTTAGAATACATCCAGGAAGCTAGAAATAACAGAATTTATCAACAGGAAGAGATGTCGTCTAAAACAAGAACACCTGGAAGATGGTGAGTGATCTAATTTGAAGACATTGCAGCAAAACTAGTAGGTGAACGAAAGAAAAACAGCATTTAAATACTGGAGATCAAGGAAAGCCTCGGAAATGCATTTAAAACTGTCATTAAGGATAGATGGCCTAGTCTATGCATCTAAAATGCTAGTAACTGAAGGGTTGCTGGTTCGGGACAAAATCTATCAATGTGCCCTTGAGCCAGGCAATTAACCCTAATTTGTTTCCAAGGGTGCCGTACTATCTGGTGTATGTGACTAGAGCCTGGGATCTGGTTAAAAGTAGTGCACTATATAGGGAATAGGGTGCCATTTGGGACGCTGCCCGGTGTATCAATATGCCTGTGTGTTTGTATGCATGGAAAGCTCATTTTAGATAGGGCGGGAAAACAAAATGAATGTCGGGGAGAGACTCAAAGAATCAAACACATATCCACCAATATCTGCTCACTAACAGGTTGTGGACCTGGACTATCACTTCTAAAAATGCCCCTAAATTCCTCAATATCACCTAAATTCAAATAAGTGCCAAAAAGTACATGAAGGAAAACATGAAACGACACCAGTACAGTCCCCTGGGCCATTCAGCCTCAATTTGTGTCTCGATAATCAAAACCGGGCGGGTAACCTGTGGTCTCTTACTATGAAAGTTCTCCATCTGAATATCACAATTGAAATCTTCCCTTCTCTCTTTATTATTTTTGTGCTGAGAAAGGAGACGTAACATAACAGGGCCAAATATCTTACACCCTGTTTCATTCCGCCTGTTCACCCTACCTCTGCAAAATAAATTTCACTCATTTTTCAGATGGAAGATACAAAGACGTTCCATCATTATAGAAGGTCATTGCTGGCACCCCATCAATTGTCTGATTTTTTTATTTTTTATATGCATAAAACACAGTTATTACAAACAGCTCTCACAGAGGGGAAGGAGATGAGAACCATGATGAATCACAAAGTCATCAGGTACAGAGAGAAAGAGAGAAGGAGGGGGGAGAGAGAAAGAAAAGAGAGGGAGAGCAAGATAGAGATAGAGAGATGGGTCAGCATGATGTGGAAGATAAAGTGACAGGGTATATGTGTCAACTCCAACATCTAGACTGGTAACGGTCCATAGTAACCCAGGCTAAATATAATTATAGCATGAAAAAAACAGAACACACAAACTATCTATCTTGCAGATTCACAGATGACTGGTACAAACACATTTTCAAACAGGTTGCATGTGTTTGATTTTACAAGAGAACCAGAGGGAGTCATACTATGCATTAATAAGAACAGAACATAAATGAAAGCCAAACACAGCATATGGTCTTATTGAACATTCAAGAGTTGCAGTGTGATAAGTTGTGCACAGTGGCCAAGATCCAATAGACTGCCTCTGCACTGGGTGAACTACCAATATAATATCCGTAGGTAGGTAGCCTGTAGCACCAACTTTATGTCTGCATCCCAAATGTCACCCTACTCCCTTTATAGTCCACTACTTTTGACCAGGGCCCTTTTGGACACAGGCTATCCCCTATATTTTACCTGTTAGAAGTTTTAACTCTTTGGTTAAAAGAGACAGCCATTTCTCTCATGCTTGTGTGAACAGGCACCTCTGTGTTGTGCTTCTTTTGCGATCCTCTTTAAGTTCTTGTTGTTAAGGGTGCTAGCATGCCAACTGCAGATCATCACCAAGCTTAAGACCTTACCACTTCCTCAGTACTGCGGGTAGTTTGCATCCTGCTTCTGAGCTGCTGAGGCTTGATGCAATCAGTGTGAGATTAAAGGCAGTGCAGAGAGCATGTGGGAGGAAGTACTGTACGTTTGGTTTTTACTTGGTCAGAACAGAACAGGAACAATAACATAGCAACAACACAGCTGTGATGAAGCCTTTATCTGTATGCACTTCAGCCTAGTCCTTATGTAATGTGGCTTGTGTTGCTTGTTTAACAGTATAGCTTCCACAATCACAAGTACACTATTGGGATTGATCTTGCGTCTTCTGCCTCGCAAACACACACGACCGCCCTCTTGACAACGTCTTACCCAGTTATGATACCGGAAAAAATTAAATTCCATGGTGCGGGTGGAGGCATTTCAAGCTGAAGGTTTAGGTTACCAACACAACTCGTCATTACACCTTCAAAATATTAGCGTACAGAATGGGAGATGGAAGAAGCATTACTTGGAACATTTCTGCCCAGTCAGTCTATGGCACAGAGTCCATGAGCAACTACAAAAAAAACAATTAGGTGTTTGTGAGTCTAAGACCACTGAAACGGTGAACATGGTGCCATTGGCCCAGCAGAACTCAGTCAATATGGTAAAAATCCAGACACAAATTAGCCTGGATTCGGCACAGACCTCTCTCTCTCCCAACAGATGGGACCCAATTAGCCAGCTGACTCCAGGAAAAACACTTGGGCAGCCAGCCACATGGAGCGTAGAGCCAGGATGCAAATTAATAGAGGGGGGAGGGGATGAAGAGAGGAGGAAAGAGAGGACCTGAGAAAGCCATCTTGGGAAAGTAGAAATTAATTAGGGGGACAGCAGAGGTGGAGGAGCAGTTTTGGAAAACGTAACAAAGAGAAAGAGAGCGAGAGAGGAGGGAGAGAGAGAGCGAGAGAGAGGGTGGGTGATGAGAAAGAAAGAGGTGAAAGTGTTGTATTGAAGACAGGAGAGGAGAAGCAAGAGGAGGGGAGAAAGTGAGGATGGATGGATCCCAAGAGATCTTAGACAAACACACACCTGAAGGGTGTGAACGTAGAAGGATGTATGATTGTAGTAACTCCCGGCATTGAATCTTTCTCTATTTATTCATAAGATTATCCAACTGTAAAATCAACAGAGGCATATTCATTTTGAAACCCATATGTAGTTAGTATTCTATAATAGTCATATTTCCTCCTTCCAACCCATTGATTAAATTAGTGTGGGTGTCAATCACTGATCCATTGATAGTGGAGAAAAATACAAAAAGGTACTCCCACTGCCTCAGCTACTATGTATTGTCATGTTTTCACGCAAAACGTATAGCTGCATCTTGTCTTTAGAAAGGTCACTAGGCAAAAACATTGACCAAATTGCCATGTCCACTTTTGTGAACATACACAAATACAGACCAGCATCATTCTTGCCTCACAGTCTTTAAATGTTTTATTGGAAAATACTTGCAAACACAGTTAAAAGAAAGATGCATACCATACACCTATTCATGTTTATCCTAAAGAAAGTAGGTTGAACTAAAATTCCACATCCTTGCACATTCAGCGACACCTCCAGAACTGGATCATCAAACACCTGTCAGGTGGATGCAGCTTCGGTCACATCTAGAGGAAAGCTTTAACCTTTTCTGCCGCCACAATCACAGCTTCCAGACTGATTTCAAATGTCTCTCCCACTCACCTTAAAAGCAGGTAGAAAACCTCCCCAAAATAACCTGCCATAGAGCATTAAACTCCAAATGACAATTTTCAAAGCCTCAGATCTGTCAAAAGCTCTCCTCTCTCGTCCTCTGTCTCTCTTCTTATTTTCTCTTCCTCTCTCTTCCTCTCTCTCTCTCAACTTCAAGGCTGCATTGACTTTGTTGCTATCCCCAGAATCATTCTCCGAAAGCAGCACAAAACCTTACTTAAAATAGTAGAACATTGACAAATCAGATGAAATAAAACACAACGTAAACACAACTGTAGCTAAATTTGTTGAAGCTTAATCAAGCTACTGGGTGATCATTCACAGAAAACTGTGGTTTAAATGAAAGGGAGAGATTTAAAGAAACATATACTGTATCTTCACCTAATACTTAACTGGAGTGGATCTTTAGAGGGGCAATATGCGATGGGAAATACAACAAAATGGTCATCACACCCTTTAATTTGATAAACAGCCGAGGGAGGGGCTAAATACATGTTGAAAGTGAAATTCTCCACAGAAATGTGGCCTCTCTCTGCCATGACATCTGGTTTTGTAAACCACCTCTTGTTCTGCTGTCCTTGTTACTTCTGATTATGCTTACAAGTCAATTCCCTCCATGGTTCTTATATACAGTTTGTAGGAGTATCCTTTACCGTTTAACCTCTATTTTAGGACCCGTGTAGGTATCAAAACAAATATTTAAAAATGATTTGATGAAATATAGAAACACATTGAATAGCACGTTCATAAATGGCAGAAACACAAATAAGGAATAAGGTTTTGAAGCGTCTGTCCTATATCTAGGAGATATTACACATATTTAACCCCCTTTTTGGGGGGGCACAAAACAACTTCCACACTTCCATTCCTTTTTTTTTTTACCTGTACTGAGTTACCTTCAGACAAGTCGTAGAACAGAACGGAGAACACCATCGTGTTCGTGAGAGTCTCATCTTTCCATAGAGGGGTCATATTAGTTCGGACGCTACAGACGTTTTTGTTAAAAGACAGATTTTCAGGATGTCTCCTGGTCTTACTAACAGCCCTGTAGCTCTGCCACTTTCAAATCAATCAATCAATCAAATGTTATTTGTCACATACACATGGTTAGCAGATGTTAATGCGAGTGTAGTGAAATGCTTGTGCTTCTAGTTCCGACAATGCAGTAATAACCAACAAGTAATCTAACCTAACAATTCCACAACTACTACCTTATACACACAAGTGTAAAGGGATAAAAATTATGTACATAAAGATATATGAATGAGTGATGGTACAGAACGGCATAGGCAAGATGCAGTAGATGGTATAGTGTACAGTCTATACATATGAGATGAGTAATGTAGGGTATGTAAACATAAAGTGGCATAGTTTAAAGTGGCTAGTGATACATGTATTACATAAAGATGGCAAGATGCAGTGGATGATATACAGTACAGTATATACATATACATATGAGATGAGTAATGTAGGGTATGTAAACATTATATTAAGTGGCATTGTTTAAAGTGGCTAGTGATACATTTTTACATAATTTCCATCAATTCCCATTATTAAAGTGGCTGGAGTTGAGTCAGTATGTTGGCAGCGGCCACTAAATGTTAGTGGTGGCTGTTTAACAGTCTGATGGCCTTGAGATAGAAGCTGTTTTTCAGTCTCTCGGTCCCTGCTTTGATGCACCTGTACTGACCTCGCCTTCTGGATGATAGCGGGGTGAACAGGCAGTGGCTCGGGTGGTTGTTGTCCTTGATGATCTTTATGGCCTTCCTGTGACATCGGGTGGTGTAGGTGTCCTGGAGGGCAGGTAGTTTGCCCCCGGTGATGCGTTGTGCAGACCTCACTACCCTCTGGAGAGCCTTACGGTTGTGGGCGGAGCAGTTGCCGTACCAGGGGGTGATACAGCCCGACAGGATGCTCTCGATTGTGCATCTGTAGAAGTTTGTGAGTGCTTTTGGTGACAAGCCGAATTTCTTCAGCCTCCTGAGGTTGAAGAGGCGCTGCTGCGCCTTCTTCACAACGCTGTCTGTGTGGGTGGACAAATTCAGTTTGTCCGTGATGTGTACACCGAGGAACTTAAAACTTTCCACCTTCTCCACTACTGTCCCGTCGATGTGGATAGGGGGGTGCTCCCTCTGCTGTTTCCTGAAGTCCACAATCATCTCCTTTGTTTTGTTGACGTTGAGTGTGAGGTTATTTTCCTGACACCACACTCCGAGGGCCCTCACCTCCTCACTGTAGGCCGTCTCGTCGTTGTTGGTAATCAAGCCTACCACTGTAGTGTCGTCCGCAAACTTGATGATTGAGTTGGAGGCGTGCATGGCCACGCAGTCGTGGGTGAACAGGGAGTACAGGAGAGGGCTCAGAACGCACCCTTGTGGGGCCCCAGTGTTGAGGATCAGCGGGATGGAGATGTTGTTACCTACCCTCACCACCTGGGGGCGGCCCGTCAGGAAGTCCAGGACCCAGTTGCACAGGGCGGGGTCGAGACCCAGGGTCTCGAGCTTGATGACGAGTTTGGAGGGTACTATGGTGTTAAATGCTGAGCTGTAGTCGATGAACAGCATTCTCACATATGTATTCTTCTTGTCCAGATGGGTTAGGGCAGTGTGCAGTGTGGTTGCGATTGCGTCGTCTGTGGACCTATTGGGTCGGTAAGCAAATTGGAGTGGGTCTAGGGTGTCAGGTAGGGTGGAGGTGATATGGTCCTTGACTAGTCTCTCAAAGCACTTCATGATGACGGAAGTGAGTGCTACGGGGCGGTAGTCGTTTAGCTCAGTTACCTTAGCTTTCCTGGGAACAGGAACAATGGTGGCCATCTTGAAGCATGTGGGAACAGCAGACTGGGATAAGGATTGATTGAATATGTCCTTAAACACACCAGCCAGCTGGTCTGCGCATGCTCTGAGGACGCGGCTGGGAATGCCGTCTGGGCCTGCAGCCTTGCGAGGGTTAACACGTTTAAATGTTTTACTCACCTCGACTGCAGTGAAGGAGAGCCCACAGGTTTTGGTAGCGGGCCGTGTCAGTGGCACTGTATTGTCCTCAAAGCGAGCAAAAAAGTTATTTAGTCTGTCTGGGAGCAAGACATCCTGGTCCACGACGGGGCTGGTTTTCTTTTTGTAATCCGTGATTGACTGTATACCCTGCCACATACCTCTTGTGTCTGAGCTGTTGAATTGCGACTCTACTTTGTCTCTCTACTTTGTCTCTTTCCACCGCAGATGTGGAAGGCCGACATAGGCGGATGGGGTGGATTGAGCCCATACAAAAATACAGATATTTCTAGCTTAAACAGGCTTTCAATTATTCAGTATAATTTTTTCAAAGCAGTACAGGCTAAAAGCCATGAAAGCCAAGCTCAAGGCTGCCTAAATAGGGAATGGGACATTCCCTCTGGTCCATACAGAAGGCTAGAATACAACAAATCCCAAACCACAGTATTCCTGCTATTTACAATATAATATGTTAAAGTATATTTTACCTCAAAGTGCACATATCACTCAGCATGCATATCAATAAATGATACGAAGATAAAAACTTTGTGTGTGGTGCGGGTGTGGTTTTACTATCCTTGCGGGTCCCAGAGGTCCTAAAGAAGTGGTTACAACTAGGGTTTGGAGTTAAGGTTAGGTTAAGGGGTTAGGGTAAATAGGATTTTTAATGGGAATACATTTTTGTCTCCAAAAGGATAACAAAACAAATGTGTGTGTTGGTGATGTGCGAGTTATCCTCACGGCTATATCCAGGGGGGTTGAATAACGAGAAAACAATACCTAAAAATCCATAAATGTATCATTCTTGTGCAATTTATATCTATAGGCTGCATTTTTTTTTTTACTCTCATAATTTATCTGCCATTAGTGTGTAAGCCTAAACTTTAGGGCCTAACTTTACAAACGGCAAATATCCTATACGCCAATCACCAAATGATTTTGGAAACCGGCAGAAAAAGTGGCTGATGATCCACTGAGGCAAAGAGGACAATATCGGAGTACACTTCAATAAGGCAAAAGCTGCGAAATGGAGAGTTGAAAATAAAGAGAAGGGATGAGGATGGTGATAGCAGTGCCTACACTCTTAGAGATGATTATTTATTTTTTTAAACACATCCGCGTGTCTAGTTAGGGAGGACATGTTGACCGAACATGATTTGTGTACATTGTGAATCAATTCCTGCAATTAATGTTAAAAGCTGACAACCATACAACACACTCAAGATGTGTTAGATTATTGACCAATCACATTGCTGATCCGAAGTCATCGTGGATCTACACTCTAAGAACAGATGTATTAAAAACAACACGTTGTGTTATTTTAACACAATCATCGTTTTGGCACATTTAACACATGATTTTTGTACATTTTTCAACACAGTGATTATGTGAAAGTAATACAATATGTCATCCCGAACTAAACACACCGATGTGTTAAAAAATGTGTGTTTTTCTTTTTTACACATAGTGTGTTCTAATCCACTTTAACATTCTGTAAATGTAACACAGTGAGTGCTCCATATACAAAATCTTACATTCTGTACATGCAAAATATCCTTCATGAAAGACATCAAACATTTTAGTGCCAGTTAGATATGCAGTCCAGAGAAATTAACTCAGACAATTTTATAGATGAGATACAGGAGAGCAGCCTCAATAAGGTAGCCATTTATTCCTTGTCAGAGGCAAACATTAAAAATCTATCATACTCCAGGTAAAGTGGTAAAACACTTCCACTGACAGGTGGCCAAAAATATCGAACTGAATGCCACCCCACCACTAAGCCACACCTCCAATTGAATAAACCTCTACCATATACCAGTTAAACTGGTACGACACTTCTACTCACAGGTGGCCAAGAGGCGATAACTGAAAGCCAAGCCCCCACTAAGCCACGCCTCCAATATAATTTCCCAGTGTGCCTTGCCTTTGAGGGAATTGTAGTATTACCACCCATGACTAGTTAGTCATGTTAGTGAATCAGACATGGTTATTGAATTTGTTTCTATTCAAACCTGTGGTTATCACCAATTGAGTTTCTAGGTTCCGGAAGTTCCAAATTAAGCAGCAGCAGCTGAAAAGATGAGCTCCTACAAATATTGAAATTTAAATGTTTTTTTAGAGTAAAGTACATCGAAAAAAATCAAAAGAAAACTGCAAACTGAATAGGAGACCAAACAAGCAGCAAACAAAGAAGAAAGGCTTTTGAAAAAGTAACAATTTTTCATAAAATTATACCGTTTTCTTAGCTAGCTAAGTTGTTTACCTGTTGCTAGGCAGTTGCTAGGGACATTCCTGAAAAGAAGCTAGCTAGCTAACAAGGAGTGTCTAGTTGGCAGAAGAGAAGAAGGGACAAAGAAGGGATAAAGTGGGACAAAATAAGGACAGAAGAAAAGGGAAAGGGGACATTAAGGTGAAGGTTAAGCAGTCCTCTAAAGACACAAAAGACAATAATACAAGAAACAACACTTCTATTGCCTCTCCCTCTACGATACGCACTTCCGGTTTGGTTTGGAGCGAGTAGTTGCATTCCGCTTTGCTCCACAGGTAGTATTACAGGTAGTATTACATTTCATTTCATTACAGTACAACAGTTTGATTTGTTTGATCTTAGCTGGCTACATAGCCGTCTTTGTATCCAAGATAATTGTGTAGTCTAGAGTAATTGTCGAGGTTACCTAGCCAGTTAGAGGTTACCTAGCCAGCTACACTTTCAAACAAAGTCAACAACGCAGCCACTGCTAGCTAGCCTATTTCACCAGCCAGCAGTACTATATCATTTTAGTCAATAAGATTTTTTGCAACGTAAGCTTAACTTTCTGAACATTCGAGACGTGTAGTCCACTTGTCATTCCAATCTCCTTTGCATTAGCGTAGCCTCTTCTGTAGCCTGTCAACTATGTGTCTGTCTATCCCTGTTCTCTCCTCTCTGCACAGACCATACAAACGCTTCACACCGCGTGGCCGCTGCTACTCTAACCTGGTGGTCCCAGCGCGCACGACCCACGTGGAGTTCCAGGTCTCAGGCAGCCTCTGGAACTGCCGATCTGCGGCCAACAAGGCAGAGTTCATCTCAGCCTATGCTTCCCTCCAGTCCCTCGACTTCTTGGCACTGACGGAAACATGGATTACCACTGATAACACTGCTACTCCTACTGCTCTCTCCTCGTCTGCCCACGTGTTCTCGCACACCCCGAGAGCTTCTGGTCAGCGGGGTGGTGGCACTGGGATCCTCATCTCTCCCAAGTGGACATTCTCTCTTTCTCCCCTGACCCATCTGTATATCGCCTCCTTTGAATTCCATGCTGTCACAGTTACCAGCCCTTTCAAGCTTAACATCCTTATCATTTATCGCCCTCCAGGTTCCCTTGGAGAGTTCATCAATGAGCTTGACGCCCTGATAAGTTCCTTTCCTGAGGATGGCTCACCTCTCACAGTTCTGGGTGACTTTAACCTCCCCACGTCTACCTTTGACTCATTCCTCTCTGCCTCCTTCTTTCCACTCCTCTCCTCTTTTGACCTCACCCTCTCACCTTCCCCCCCTACTCACAAGGCAGGCAATACGCTTGACCTCATCTTTACTAGATGCTGTTCTTCCACTAATCTCATTGCAACTCCCCTCCAAGTCTCCGACCACTACCTTGTATCCTTTTCCCTCTCGCTCTCATCCAACACTTCCCACACTGCCCCTACTCGGATGGTATCGCGCCGTCCCAACCTTCGCTCTCTCTCCCCCGCTACTCTCTCCTCTTCCATCCTATCATCTCTTCCCTCTGCTCAAACCTTCTCCAACCTATCTCCTGATTCTGCCTCCTCAACCCTCCTCTCCTCCCTTTCTGCATCCTTTGACTCTCTATGTCCCCTATCCTCCAGGCCGGCTCGGTCCTCCCCTCCTGCTCCGTGGCTCGACGACTCATTGCGAGCTCACAGAACAGGGCTCCGGGCAGCCGAGCGGAAATGGAGGAAAACTCGCCTCCCTGCGGACCTGGCATCCTTTCACTCCCTCCTCTCTACATTCTCCTCTTCTGTCTCTGCTGCTAAAGCCAATTTCTACCACTCTAAATTCCAAGCATCTGCCTCTAACCCTAGGAAGCTCTTTGCCACCTTCTCCTCCCTCCTGAATCCTCCTCCCTCCTGAATCCTCCTCCCCCTCCTCCCCCCTCCTCCCTCTCTGCTGATGACTTCGTCAACCATTTTGAAAAGAAGGTCGACGACATCCGATCCTCGTTTGCTAAGTCAAACGACACCGCTGGTTCTGCTCACACTGCCCTACCCTGTGCTTTGACCTCTTTCTCCCCTCTCTCTCCAGATGAAATCTCGCGTCTTGTGACGGCCGGCCGCCCAACAACCTGCCCGCTTGACCCTATCCCCTCCTCTCTTCTCCAGACCATTTCCGGAGACCTTCTCCCTTACCTCACCTCGCTCATCAACTCATCCTTGACCGCTGGCTACGTCCCTTCCGTCTTCAAGAGAGCGAGAGTTGCACCCCTTCTGAAAAAACCTACACTCGATCCCTCCGATGTCAACAACTACAGACCAGTATCCCTTCTTTCTTTTCTCTCCAAAACTCTTGAACGTGCCGTCCTTGGCCAGCTCTCCTGCTATCTCTCTCAGAATGACCTTCTTGATCCAAATCAGTCAGGTTTCAAGACTAGTCATTCAACTGAGACTGCTCTTCTCTGTGTCACGGAGGCGCTCCGCACTGCTAAAGCTAACTCTCTCTCCTCTGCTCTCATCCTTCTAGACCTATCGGCTGCCTTTGATACTGTGAACCATCAGATCCTCCTCTCCACCCTCTCCGAGCTGGGCATCTCCGGCGCGGCCCACGCTTGGATTGCGTCCTACCTGACAGGTCGCTCCTACCAGGTGGCGTGGCGAGAATCTGTCTCCGCACCACGTGCTCTCACCACTGGTGTCCCCCAGGGCTCTGTTCTAGGCCCTCTCCTATTCTCGCTATACACCAAGTCACTTGGCTCTGTCATATCCTCACATGGTCTCTCCTATCATTGCTATGCAGACGACACACAATTAATCTTCTCCTTTCCCCCCTCTGATAACCAGGTGGTGAATCGCATCTCTGCATGTCTGGCAGACATATCAGTGTGGATGACGGATCACCACCTCAAGCTGAACCTCGGCAAGACGGAGCTGCTCTTCCTCCCGGGGAAGGACTGCCCGTTCCATGATCTCGCCATCACGGTTGACAACTCCATTGTGTCCTCCTCCCAGAGTGCTAAGAACCTTGGCGTGATCCTGGACAACACCCTGTCGTTCTCAACTAACATCAAGGCGGTGACCCGTTCCTGTAGGTTCATGCTCTACAACATTCGCAGAGTACGACCCTGCCTCACGCAGGAAGCGGCGCAGGTCCTAATCCAGGCACTTGTCATCTCCCGTCTGGATTACTGCAACTCGCTGTTGGCTGGGCTCCCTGCCTGTGCCATTAAACCCCTACAACTCATCCAGAACGCCGCAGCCCGTCTGGTGTTCAACTTTCCCAAGTTCTTTCACGTCACCCCGCTCCTCCGCTCTCTCCACTGGCTTCCAGTTGAAGCTCGCATCCGCTACAAGACCATGGTGCTTGCCTACGGAGCTGTGAGGGGAACGGCACCTCCGTACCTTCAGGCTCTGATCAGGCCCTACACCCAAACAAGGGCACTGCGTTCATCCACCTCTGGCCTGCTCGCCTCCCTACCTCTGAGGAAGTACAGTTCCCGCTCAGCCCAGTCAAAACTGTTCGCTGCTCTGGCACCCCAATGGTGGAACAAACTCCCTCACGACGCCAGGTCAGCGGAGTCAATCACCACCTTCCGGAGACACCTGAAACCCCACTTCTTTAAGGAATACCTAGGATAGGATAAAGTAATCCTTCTAACCCCCCCCCCCTTAAAAGAGTTAGATGCACTATTGTAAAGTGGTTGTTCCACTGGATATCATAAGGTGAATGCACCAATTTGTAAGTCGCTCTGGATAAGAGCGTCTGCTAAATGACTTAAATGTAAATGTAAATGTAAATGTAGGTGAGTGGTTTCATTCAAATCTTGTAAGGCCTTACTTTTAAAACTAGATTAGCTGATACAGTGGCCTGAAACTATTGGTTTTACAGGCCACATCTGGTCTGCAAGTAGCATTGGAGAACTCTAGTATCTTTAATGGAAAATGTGGTTGAAGGAGTCCAGGTTTCCTGAATATTCCCTCCAGTTTCCATGAAGCTTTCAACTGGGATATCTGAAAATCATGGGAACTTTGGGAACATTACCAGATTTTTGCAAACCCGCCTGCAAGTCACATTATGCAAAGTGATGTATAATTCCTATTGGAATCCAGCCAGCGTTAGAACAGCCAACAGTTGGGATTTTTATTCCCCTGCAACCTGCATTCAGAATGACTGCCAGGGTTAGGAACATTGGGAGGAGACTACGCATTCCATTTAGACTGGAACAATGATTTCAGTAACAAATGCAAAAACGAACTGATTGGATTAGTTTAGAAAAAATGTATTTTATTTATCTTAGCGTAGCATAAGATTAATGACTCAAACAATGTACATGCAAAAGCACAGATATAAAAAACTATTTTTCTAAATCAACCTGCAGTAGAACATGCTGGGAAATATGATATGATAACGGTTACGGTAGAAATTTGCCTAAATGTCCTAACTTCTTGAAAACTCGTCTGAGACACATTATATTTTTAGAAAATCAAGGCTACAATGTTGCCGTTCAGATAAATAATACGTTTACATTGTTTCGTGTTTCATATTCCTTCTGCTGGCTGGCTGAGAATCACTGCAGGTTGTCAGTTGTCACTTCACTTTTCAAGATGTGTGAAGGCCAGGGTGTGAGGCCACAGCATAGACACATGTTGACTTCGGATCCGCAATTTGATTGGTCAATAATATAACATCTAGGGTGTGTTGTATGTTTTTCAGCTTTTAACACATTATTTGCAGGAATCGACACAAAATGTGTTGAAAAATGTACATAAAATGTACACAAATCACAGTGATTGTGTTTAAAGTAGCACATGCCGTCCAAAGCTAGACACAAGGACGTGTTAAAAAATGCAATACAAATTCTAAGAGTGTATGTTATGTGTGACGATTGTGAGGCGTTATGCAAATTCGACAGTCACAAGACAGGACTTCAAATAGGCCTATGGCATGTCAAGTGAACTGTAGCCTACTGTTCAGATGGGTTAAATGGAAACTGAAATGTGGACACTGACTGTAGGTCTATAACCTATTGCATTTTCTCCCCGGTCCCTAAACGTCTTTGCTCCCCGAAATAAGCAGAGACCACAGAGAAAACTTAACTGATGTCAACTAAATTGGAGAATTAATTCTATCATCTATTACATTATTCTGGTGAGCAAGGGTTTATTTAGTCATCTAGGGCAACATATAATGACAGAAGAGAAGCTGCATGTATCTAATTATAGACAAGTTGACTAACAAATAGCCTACCAAAAATGTCAGAGATTATAAGCAGAAACATCTAAATTGATCACATTCCTGAAAGTATTCAGACCCCTTGACTTTTTCCACATTTTGTTACGATGCAGCCTTATTCGAAAATGTATTAACAAAAAATATATATAATCAGTCTACACACAATACCCCATAATGACAAATCAAAAACAGGTTTTTAGACATTTTAGCACTTTTATTAAAAATAAAAAACACAGAAATACCTTATTTACATAAGTATTCAAACACTTTGCTATGAGACTCGAAACTGAACGCAGGTACCCGTTTCCATTGAACATCCTTGAGATGTTTCTACGACTTGATCGGAGTCCATCGGTGTTAAATTCAATTGATTGGACATGATTCGGAAAGGCACACACATGCAGGTCTAACAGTTGACAGTGCATTTCAGAGCAAAAACCAAGGCATGAGGTCAAAGGAATTGTCCGTAGAGCTCGGAGACAGGCTTGTGTCGAGGGTATTAGAAATGTAGGGTACTAAAAATGTTCTGCAGCATTGAAGGTCCCCAAGAACACAGTGGCCTCCAAAATTCTTAAATGGAAGAAGTTTGGAACCACCAAGACTCTTCCTAGAGCTGGCCACCCGGCCAAACTGAGCAATCGGGGGAGGAGGGCCTTTGTCAGGGAGGGGACCAAAAACCCAATGGTCACTCTGACAGAGCTCCAGAGTTCCTCTGTGGAGATGGGAGAACCTTCCAGAAGAACAACCATCTCTGCAGCACTCATCCAATCAGGCCTTTATAGTAGAGTGGCCCGACGGAAGCCACTCCTCAGTAAAAGGCACATGACAGCCCGCTTTGAGTTTGCCAAAAGGCACCTAAAGGACTCTCAGACCATGATAAACAAGATTCTCTGGTCTGATGAAACCAAGATTTAACTCTTTAGCCTGAATGCCAAGCGTCACATCTGGAGGAAACCTGGCACCATCCCTATGGTGAAGCATGGTGGTGGCAGTATCATGCTGTGGGGATGTTTTTCAGTGGCAGGGATTGAGAGACTAGTTAGGATCAGGGGAAAGATGAACAGAGCAAAGTACAGAGAGTTCCTTGATGAAAACCTGCTCCTGAGCGCTCAGGACCTCAGACTGGGGCGAAGGTTCACCTTCCAACAGGACAATGACCCTAAGCACACGGCCAAGACAACGCAGGAGTGGCTTCGGGACAAGTCTCTGAATGTCCTTGATTGGCCCAACCAGAGCCCAAACTTGGACCCGATCTAACATTTCTGGAGAGACCTGAACATAGCTGTGCAGCGACGCTCCCCATCCAACCTGACAGAGCTTGAGAGGATCTGCAGAGAAGAATGGGAGAAACTCCCCAAATACAGGTGTGCCAAGCTTGTAGGGTCATACTCAAGAAGACTCAAGGCTGTAATCGCTCCCAACAGTGCTTCAAGAAGTACTGAATAAAGGGTCTGAATACTTATGTAAATGTATATTTTCAGTTTTTATTTCTAAAAACCTGTTTTCGCTTTGGTATTATGGGTGTGGTGTGTAGATTGATGAGACAAAAGCAATTTAGTACATTTTAGAAGAAGGCTGTAACATAACAAAATGTGGAAGTCAAGGGGTCTGAATACTTTTCAAATACACTGTATAGGCTTAGTCAGGCGGTTGCAGATGGGTTATTAGCAATTGCGGGTGGGTGCGGGTGAACAAACAGCTGACCCGCGCATCATTGTCGGTGTGTGTAAAGAAAGGAGTGTAAGCTCTTTGCCCTCCAAAGACTAGATAAAAGTTAGAAACACTTAGGCCTACACATTGCAAGGGACAACATTCTTTCTCTTTTCTCTCTGTCTGCGAAATGAGGATATAGAGCGGAGTGGGCTCTGAAGTCAAATAGCCTACAAGCAACTACAAAAAGACTGTAAATCAACTGCATAACACAATTATTACATCAAATTATGAACAGGGTAGAACATTCGAATTAGTTGTTAGCGTTCTAAAAAAAAAACCGATTGATTTAGTTTCATTTTGACCTCACCTATCAATGCATTGCATTATAAACGTATGTGTAAACAAAATTGAAATCTACGCAAAAAAACGTAAAGTTTGAAATCTAGGTAAATTATTTGTGGGAAAAAATAAAGATGTCTGTCCATCAGAGGGCAATCAATGTTTTATTTTCGCAATCGGTCTGATAACGTATGGTTAACATTTCCTTTAACATTATTATCGGAGAAAGGACAATGTACCAAGCCAACAGAGCGCTGCAGGCTCGAGACAGAGCGTATGATATTTCTTCCTAACATTGTCTCACCTAGCCGAATGTTGATAGCCTACGCATTGCAACATTTGTAGACATATTCGATAAATAAGTTTATATTGTTTACAGAATCAATATAGCCTACCATACATTACAATATGCACGACAACAATATAATCTCAATCTCACCTTTAATATCCGCTGTTTGTCATGTATGCATTTAGTAGCCTACAGCAGCAATCCACATTCGGCTTCAGTATCTGTTTGATAGTTTTGTCTGTCTGTACCTGGGCTCTGTCTCCTCCGAACGAGCATAGACTAGATCGGACTGGCAGCGATTGCGAAATTCTGGCGACTTCACGGAGTGGTGACAGCAAAGACCGTTTAGTATGTGGTTACCCAACTAGCAGATTTGGTTCCTTAGAAGTTGTGGGGACGTATGTTTTTGGTCTTACATTGTTTGTGGTAACGAAGCCATATGTTTCCTGACTGGTAAAACTGAATATTTCTTTTAACTTATTTTTTAAAATTTAATCTGGGAACAGAAGTGAAAATTCACCTGTTCTGGGAATGTTTATTTTTAGGATACAGGGTGGTTCCTTGAACGTTTTCCTGGGAGGTTTGAGAACAGAAATTATAAGCTATTTGTAAGGTTTTTAAATAACTTCCATAAACCTTTCACTGAATGTTTCAATAAAACTTTGAAAAACACTGCTAGCTTATTTGGAGTTTTCTCTTTTTAACTTCAAGCACAGATTGAACACATGCAATTTCATTTCCTTAGGCATTAATAATGCCGAACCCATTTGTTTTGACAGAGTATCTGTGAGATTCAAACCTATAATTTTCAGTTTTCTAGCCATGGAATTAGTCCACTGCTCCAGGATGGAGCTAGCATGCATTGTAAATTTAGTCTATTCAAACAGACCCCATTTAAGAGGAAACATGCACTCAGGTGTGGCCAATTAGTGGGCGCGGCCAACATACCTGAACACACTTAACAAAATAGATGACAGAGAGAGTTTTGTTCATACTGAGAACAGAATGTATGTTTTTAAATGACATTTGTAGAATATTCTTTGAACGTTACAACATTTTTCTTGTGGTTTTTATAGAAACTTGTCTTCACTTTCTCAGAACAGGTTGAGGACATGACTTTATATAGAACCATGAGGAAACCTGTTGGAAACGTTTTGCTAAAGTACTGAAATTCGCACAGAAGAACATTGTTTCTTAACGTTCTTGGAGCAATTTCAGAACATGACTTTAAACAGACCATGGGGAAAACGTATAGGAAATGGTATGCGAAAGTAGCCTACTGAAAATCCCACAGAAGAACATTGTTTCTTAATGTTCTCTGAACTATTTGAGACCATTCCCAATGTCAAACCAGTTGTAAAACATTCTTAGATCATTACCAAATGTAAAATACATGTATCCATGTTTGAACTTTTAGGAAACGTTATGTTAAAGTAATGAAATACAAAGAAAATATTTCAAGTTCCTTAAATGTGCTGAGAATGTTCCAAAGCCAAGCAACTATCCCGCACCATTCCCAGAATGCTTTAGGACGGTTGTATGCAAAACAGTGGCTGCTGGTGTGGAGGAGCTGTAAGAGGACAGGCTGCAATAAATGGAACAGAGTCAAACATTCCATTAATTCCATTCCAGCAATTACAATAAGCCCATCCTCCTGTAGCCCCTCCCACCAGCTTCCACTGATGCAAAATAACCATAGGCCAACCACGCTCTAAGAAACATATGGTTCTCAGAACGTTATGTGGTAGCTGGGAACAATGTGGCCGTATTCTTCCTACTAAACCAAATTAAGACCCTCCCACCGCGCTATTCTCAATTTTAATAGATCGATCAACCTTCTGAAAGATTGATACGCCCTCTGATAGCCAATTACTGCTACTCGATCTACTTTATGACCAATACCGTTCTGTTTAATTCTTAGGAAATGTGAAAAAATAAACATTTTGTTCAGCACCTCCGATGTGTAGCGAGAGCCACCTTGTGTGACACAAGGTAGGGAGGTGGTCCTTTGCCTGGCTTTTTATCAATGTTCTTCCCATTTGTCAGTTTCTTGTTTACAATGAATTTCTTTATTCTTGACTTCACTTTATTTTAAATTATAATACCTGACCTTCATCTAAGTGAGACAATGGTTCAGTCAGAGTTTATGATACATTTCCTGCATAGGCATACTTTACATTCCTAGTGAAAGTAGTGAAACACTGTAACACTGGGTTGAGTGGGGAAAATGGTTTTAATTGGTAGTCATTGTTAATAAAAACATTACAGCTGTGGGAATGAATGCCTGATGTGTCTGGGAAATGAACCAACAAACATCTCTGTGAGGTCCACTGCTGAACCCATGACATCACTCCCTCTGGACTTTCCTGTTCGTAACACTGCAGTGGAAAGCTGTTGTTTGATATATTTGCTTAAAATTATGAAGGATAATGTAATTTTAATGCATTGTGCATCAATCAAGGCTATGTAATGGCCATCTACCCGTGAGCCTGTAAATGAGTGATGTTGTTGAAGGGGCTAAGGGAGTTTGGGACATATAATGGAATATTGGCTTGTGTCCCAAATGGTATCTTATGCCTTATTTAGTGCATTATTTTCAGTCCAATGGGCCCTGGTCAAAATGGGTGCACTATAAAGGAAATAGGGTACCATTTGGGATGTGACGCTTATGGAAGATTGAGTTAATGAAAATGGATAGGGCTCTGAAATGAAAATGTTGACTTTGTTACTCAAATTTAGTGGCTCCATAGGGATACCTAGCAGCAGTGGATCACTAGATTACATACTTGGCTTGGATAGGGCATGAGAAGGTGTGTGTGTGTGTGTGTGTCAGTGGAGGCTCCTCAGTTGTGGAAGGGGAGGACCATCCTCCTCAGTGAATTAAAAAAGTTATAATTTTTAGATAAAAATATACAAAAAATATTTGCATGTTACCAAATGTTTGATTAAAACACAATGTGTTGCAATGAAGGTCTACAGTAGCTTCAGCAGCACTCTGTAGGGTAGCACCATGTTGTAGCCAGAGGACAGCTACCTTCTGTCCTCCTCTGGGTACATTGACTTCAATACAAAACCTAGGAGGCTCATGGTTCTCACCCCCTTCCATAGACTTAGAAAGTAATTACGACAACTTTCGGAGGACGTCCTCCAACCTATCAGAGCTCTTGCAGCATGAACTGACATGTTGTCCACTCAATCAAAAGATCAGAGAATGATTTTAGTACTGAAAGCGTAAGCTACTGCTAGCTAGCACTGCAGTGTATAAAATGTGGTGAGTAGTTGACTGAAAGAGAGAGAAAGACAATAGTTAATTCATTCAAAAATTAAGAAGAAGCAAGAGAGAGAGAGAGAGAGATAGCTATATTTGGTTGTATATTTTTTTTAACTTTCACTTTCACTTAGCTAGTGAATGCGCTAGCTAGTTTAGCCTACTCAAACACCCGGGTCAAACAGAGAGGGATGCTAAGTTAGCTAACTAGCTATCCAACATCGGAACTCTTCCAAATCAAGGTAACCTTTTTGTTTTATTAATTTATTGCCACCGGGACCCTCCGTTGTAACTGCTAAATGGCTTTCTGACTGTACACTGTACTGCATGATTGTAGTGGGTTTACTAACGTGTTAGTTCTAGTAGCTATGTTGACTATGACGAGACCGCAATGTAGGCTGTGTGTAGCAGTTATCGTCATGATATGAAGGTTTGGCTTGGAAAGGTTTTTTGCCTGGTCACAGACAGGTGATATGTTGTGCACTGAAGTCCACAAGCGAAGGGAAAAGGTGAGAGGAGGAGACTGAGTAGATAGTTGCAAGAAGCAATTACATATACAATGAGCAAAGTGATCATGCTGTTTTTATGTGGCTGCTATGAAAGTGAACTGTTTGCATGTGATCAGGAGTGTATTCATTCCACCAATTCTGTAGAAAAACATTTCTTAAACGCAAGCAAACAGAACTAAACGTGGATAAAAATAACTGAATTTGTCCAATAGAAACTCACATTTGCAACTGTTGGACTAATGATTACACCCTACATCAGCTAGATTCAGGCAAGAGTGTGCAAGGCAGTATTGAATGTGTCACTGTCTTTCACCATGATTACAAAAAATTATTTTGACCTGTGAGCCTTCTTTTAAACTTTCATTCATAGGCTAGGTTGTAGGAACCTCACGATGGGTACATGGAAAATTAGAGTATCATTGTGGTTGCCTGAACCTATCGATAATACATTGACCTAGGTGAATGGAATATGAAAGACAGTCATCCAATATGCTGTAATAGAAATAAGGCCATGCTCAAAGCATTTTTTATCATCCTCCCTCATCTTAAACGGCACTGACCACTACTGGTGTGTGTGTGTGTGTGTTTCGTGAATGCCTTTCGTGAACTAACACTCGCACTTTACTTTTTCCCCCTTTACTAGCTCAGATTTTTCTGATAGCAACTTTATTTATTTCCACCATCATTTCTCATGTAATTAATTTTTTCAAAACAAAACGATCTCACCATGTCAAACTAACAAATGATCTGTCGGCATTTATACAATTGTACCGAAACTTCCTGTTTCCATCACAGCTGTCGTGATTTCTTTTTATATGGTATGACTTTACTCGCATAACAACTGTGGATGAAGACGTGGTTTATAACTGAGATATGTGAATGTCCCACCTATCTTTCTTAAGATGAATGTAACTGTATGCCACTCTGGATAAGAGTGTCTGTTAAATGACTCAAATCTATATGTGCTAGCAGTAATTTTCACGATTCTCTTCCATCTTTTACACTCACATTTCACTACTGAGACTCGTGGCACCCATCTATATAAATCAACTTAATTTTTCCGCAAATAACCGAAAGCACTGAAGCAATTCTTTATTCCAATCTCTCTTCCTTTGTCTCCCCTGTCTGTACCATAAAATAACACAACAACGTTGAGATGCAAGCAACCACAAATGTGTTCAGGTTCATCCACACAACCCCATCCTTGTTTGCATCGTAAATGGCACCCTATTCCCTGTATATTGCACTTTGGGCCCTAGTAAAAAGTATTGCACTACATAGGGAATATGGTGCCATTTAGGACGCAAGCCTCCTCATCCACCCACATGCTCTAGCTGTGCCGATGGTGATGAATTAAAACAACCACATGCACTGTGACATTCCAGTCAGATAGTCTGACATGCCAGTCTCCAGCCCAGTCCAACATCGTGACAATTATCTAGCCATTGCAGGCTTAGTTGGCATTCTGAGGATTCTTTCTCTCTCCATCTCTCTCTCTCTCTGTTAATCTCTCACTCTTCCTCTTTTTCCTTATTTTTTCCTCGTGGCCCTCACACCGGCCAATTCCATATTTAGTGCACTACTTTTGGCTAGGGCCCAAAGAATAGGGTGCCATTTGGCCTACGACAATATTATAGATAGAAATGTCACCCATTTTCATTCATGGTTATCTGTCTTATTGCGCTGTAATGTTGAGTTCCATGTAAGTCATACTTGAAAAGCACATTTGTCAAACTGTAATATCATAGTCTTTTTGTGAGAATGTCCCTAGGGTGCCTCGCAAATGGCACCCTATCCCCTACACTATATCAGTGGTATTCAAAGTGGCCAAAATATAACAAATACAATTAAAATAACAACTTATTTTAGGAACAAAACATTTAGTACAGATTATTGTATGGGACAATATACAAACATTTCTGAGAAAGATAATTTGGAGAAAAAAAATTGTGTCGAGTAAATGTTTTTATAGGTTTCTTGAAATGAATTGAAGGTTATTTGTTGATGTAAAAATTGAGAAGTCAAAATTCAGGCTAAATAAATTGGGATTAACGCTGAAAAACGGAACACCGCACACTGTCCTATACACTGAGGGTACAACACATCAGGAACACTTTCCTAATTTTGAGTTGCACCCCCTTTTGCCCTCAGAACAGCCTCAATTATTTTGGGGCTTGGACTCTACAAGGTGCCGAAAGCATTCCACAGTGCCAATTTGGTTGGTGCACCATTATTGATACACACAGGAAACTGTTGAGGGTGAAAAACTCAGCAGCATTGCAATTCTTGACACTCAAATCTGTGCTCCTGGCACCTACTACCATACCCTGTTCAAAGGCACTTAAATCTTTTGTCATGCCCATTCACCCTCTGAATGACACACACACACAATTGGGAGTCCCATAGGGTGGTGCACAATTGTCCCAGCGTCGTCCGGGTTGTAAATAAGAATTTGTTCTTAACTGACTTGCCTAGTTAAATAAAGGTTACATTGGGGAAAAAACGAAAACAATAAAAAAGATGGGGACATGACAGATCTTTCAGAAACAGCACTCTGAGAGGTTCACCGATTAGTCTAATTGAATGGATGAGCTGAGCTTCACTCTCTTTTCTGTCTGCTTGATTCTCAGAACCAGGGGAACTGAACGGTGGTTGTAATACTTCTTCTCTCTCTCTGGGACTGTTTCCCAAATGGCCATACAGCTCTGGTCAGAAGTAGTGCACTATATAGGGAATAGGGTGCAATTTGGGATGTATGCTCACACTACTAGCTAGCTGCCTGTGCAAAGTAGGTTTAATCCTGACCCCCTGTTCCCCCTGTTCCCCTGTTCCAATCTCTGGGGGGTGGACATGTTGTAAGAGCTGGTAGGGACAGATTTTTTTTCTTTAAATTGGTCATTGTCCATGTTGACTATGAACATAATATCTGGATATTCAGTCTGGCTTGTGATTTGAGGCGACTCATGTGGATGAGAGGATGAGATGAGGACACTGATTGACAAATTACATATGTTTTTAATTACACTGCTACATACGGGCATTACATCTAGACATATACTCTTACCAGAGAGAGATGGAGAGAGAGAAATAGAGAGAGAGACCAACAGAGAGAGATGGAGAGAGACAGAGAGATGGAAAGAGAGAGAGAGGAAAACAACTGTAAAATGGCTGAGTTCCCTGTGGAACCTCTGAAGTAGGCTCCACATCACTTGAGGATGTTGGTTGACTGGTTGTCAGTACGCATCATCCAGACAGTGCAGCTACAGAACAATAGGCAATTAGAACGCTCCTGTGGAATCAAACTCAGAGAGATAGAGAGAGACAGACAGACACAGAGCTCTGACTATTTATAGGGGAGTCACATAGTTTTAAGATTCAAACTGTAGGATTCGGTTAAAATAATCCTTAAAATTGGTCTTCCTCATCCCTTCTCAGTCAGTGTAATAGTGTAGTTGTGATGGTGTCATTTTTTTGTTGATATTCTATATGAATCTTTTAGTCTCATTTGCTTCAATTACATATTGGGGTTTGTCCCATTGGCAGCATGCGTCTGTGGTCTTGATTCATCCATGCCTAAATTACGAAAAGAAGGGGGAAAAGCCATCTACTATCCATCACTTCCTACTAGTATCCCTCACTACAATGGATTGTCTGTAGACAGCCTTGGCCCTGGCCCGAGTGACACAATGCACACTGACAGACGTCTGCTCCAGTCAAAGAGACGTTCGGAGACGCGAGCTGCCACTGACTGATCTTTGTCAGTTCATACACACACACACACACACACACGCACACACGCACACACGCACACACACGCACACAGCGACTCTGTAATGATACCCCGTGTATTTAGCCAAGTTATAATTACTCATTGTGTATTTATTTCTTGTGTTATTATTTTTCTACTGTTTCTAATTAAGTACGCATTTCACTGTTAGTATACACCTGTTTGTTTATGAAGCATGAGACAAATAAAAGTTGATTTTATTTCATTGAATTTGACACACACACACGCACACACACACGCACGCACGCACACACACACACACACACACCAACTTTACATTTACAACAGAGCTTCTGACTCCTCACTACATCTTTACCACTACTGACCACAGTCTTCTTTTCTATATGCATCCCAAATGACACCCTACTCCCTACATAGTGCACTACTTTTGACCAGAACCCTGTGGGCTCTGTGCCCTGGTTAAAAGTAGTGCATTTTGTAGGGAGTATAGTGCCATTTGGCAGGCATCCTTCTCACCTCAATCACTGCCCCCCCCCCCCCCCTCCCTCTCCTGTTTGTCCCTCCCCATACCCCCTCTCAATTGAATCCCCTAGATGAGGAGGAGATAAGATCCAAGGTGACCCTGCTCTGAATTATCCTGCTGGCACGGCTGTATCATTGGAGACACATTGTGACATGGGTTGCGTCCCTCATGGCACCCAATTCCCCACATTGTGCACTACTTTTGACCAGAGCCCTACAGGCCCTGGTCAAAGGAAGTGCACTATATAGGGAATAGGGTGTCATTGGGAGTTTGCCATGAAGATTGGGTTTATCTCAGGTAAATAGCCCCATCTCAGCCCTAAGTGGTGGTCCGGCTGAGCTCTGCTCTCAAATGGATGTTTGTCAATGAGAGGTAATCGTGTTAAGGAAAGAGCCTTCCCTCGGCTACAGAGCTATATGGAGAGCCTCAATCAGGCTACAGGTTATATTATAGCCTCTGTGGACGGAGCTGATGTACTTAGCTACACTGTAAAGGGGGTACCATGAATTTGACAGTAATTTACAGGCAGCTCGAGGCAAGTCAAATTCTGTATGTAATATTACAGTACACCGTAAAATTGACAGTATTATACTGTGAAAAAGTAAATGCTACTGTCACGTTCTGACCTTAGTTCCTTTTTTATGTCTTTATTTTAGTTTGGTCAGGGCGTGAGTTGGGGTGGGCATTCTATGTTGTTTTTCTATGTTTTGTTCTGTATGTTATATTTCTATGTGTTTGGCCTAGTATGGTTCTCAATCAGAGGCAGGTGTCAGTCGTTGTCTCTGATTGGGAGCCATATTTAGGTAGCCTGTTTTCTATTTTGTTTGTTTCCTGTGTTAGTACCATACGGTACTGTTTTCGGTTTTCATTTATTCTCGTTCTTTTGTATTCATTCTCTATTAAATGATATTATGGATACGTACCACGCTGCATTTTGGTCTCCCTCTCCTTCCACCAACGAAAGCCGCTACAGTGATCGGGATAAAATCATGAATGGATGGGGAGGGGCTTGTATTTCAGATTTTACTGTACTTACAAGGGATTGGTGCAAACAGGTTGGCTGCTAGGTAAAGTGTTTACACATTACAGCATATTACAGCATATGAATGAATATTTGGTGTTTGATGTCACTTGCACTTCTAGAGGCCTTAATTACTAACCGGCAGCGACTACAGGGCAAAACAGACCAAACGTACATGGGAAAATGCTCAACCAAGGTTTAAGATTAGCTGCCACTCCAGTCTGTCTCTTATACATTTTTTAATTGATGTGGCACTATAACCATATAGGAGTTAAATTGGTACAGCATTCTCACACAAGGATGTAACAACTATAGCCTCTTACAAAAAAATATGCTAATGAGCCAGAAACAACAATACTATGCATCCACTAGTAAACAAAAGGTTTTTGCAGCTCCAAGGATATGGTACCGTACTGTATTCTGTGGGGTGGAATTTCAGCACCATTCGAAATACAGGCAATTTTCCCACAATGCGTCATTTAATTTATGCTGCAGTAACACGTTTCATCGTTTTTTTACTGTCGATAATACCTTTTCCTTCACAGTGTAGCTATGTGGATGTGTCTACCTGTATAGTGCACTACTTTTGACCACAGCCCATAGGTCTCTGGTAAAAACTAGTGCACTAAATTGTATCGGGAATAGAGTGCCATTTGGGGACGAAGCCTATAGCCTGTTTAGACAAAGCAGATGTACTTAGCTAGCTATACTATTGGTCTGATATTGTTGGAGAGGCCAACTTCTGTATCTTTAGGGAAGGCAGACGCCCGTTCGGTTGTCAATTTGAGGACATTTTGACATATATTCAGAATGGCATTATTACATTATCAACTGATTGTAGTTCTTCACTACAATTTCTATATGCCATAGAGGAGGCTCCTATAGCGTTATGTCAGATGAGCTTTAATCAAGTTCCTAACACACCTTGGAGTGTCATTGGGTGTTGGGCGTGTTGCCTTTCAGATCTCCAAGATGCATCCCAAATGGAACGCTATTCCCATATACAGCCCTTTGGGCTCTAGTCAGAAGTAGTTCACTATATAGGGAATAGGGTGCCATTTTGGACACAACCTCATACAGACAACATGAGAGGTTAATTATGAAGTGTTTCCTGAGGGGAGTCTCCTGAGAAATATGTAAATCAACCAGCTTCTGTCTCCTCCCATTTCACTGAACAGTATCTCGCTCTGTGGACACACACTTCCTCCTCATAATGTACCTCCCCCCTCTCCCTCTCTCTTACCCCCCCCTCTCCACCCCTTCTCTCTCTCTGGCTGCGTTTCAAACTCAAAGTAGACAACCCTCATGACATCACATCCAAGTGTACCTTAAATGTCCCTTGCCAAAGCAAGGGAGAGTGATGATCAGAGAGGCAACATCCTTGTTGGAAATCTTGAAGTTGAGCTTAAAAACAACCAACCTTTGTCACACCCTGATCTGTTTCACCTGTCTTTGTGCTTGTCTCCACTCCCCTCCAGGGGTCGCCCATCTTCCCCATTATCCCCAGTGTATTTATAACTGTGTTCTCTGTTTGTCTGTTGCCAGTTTCACCCTTTGAGAGTTCCCTGGGTTATCAGCCCCCACTCTTCCCTGAGCAAGAGGTCGGCATACCTTCGGCCCAGATGTTTGTCCGCTGCGTTCGTCGTACCGGGAAGAGAGCCCGGTCGGACCTTCTCAATACCATCTCCAGGTATCAACGACAAGCAGACCGCCACCGGATCCCGGCTCCCCGGTATTGTCTCGGGCAGAAGGTATGGCTGTCCACCTGGGATCTGCCCTTCCGGATGGAGTCCCGCAAACTTTCCCCCTGGTTTATCAGCCCTTTCCCCGTCTCTAAGGTCATTAGCCCCTCAGCTGTTCATCTTCTGTTGCCCGGTAACCTCCGTATACATCCCACTTTTCATGTGTCTAGAATCAAACCCGTTTTACAGCCCCTTGTCTCCTGTTTCCAGGCCCACCTCTTTCGCCCGTCTCATCGACGGCCAACCGGTGTACACAGTGAGGCATCTCCTGAAGGTTCGACCTCGGAAGGGGATTCCAGTACCTGGTTGACTGGGAGGGTTATGGCCCGGAGGAGAGGTGCTGGGTCCCTGCTGGGTCCCAGGTGTTGGGTCCCAGGCCTCATCACTGATTTCCAACACCGGCGCCCCAGTTAATCAGGTATGCGCCCAGGTAGGACACCAAGTGGCGCCCTTAGAGGGGGCGTACTGTCACACCCTGATCTGTTTCACCTGTCTTTGTGCTTGTCTCCACCCCCTCCAGGTGTCACCCATCTTCCCCATTTTTCCCAGTGTATTTATACCTGTGTTCTCTGTTTTGTCTGTTGCCAGTTCGTTCTGTTCGTCAAGCCTACCAGCGTTTTCCCCCTTGCTCCTGTCTGTTTCTCGCTTCTGTTTTCTAGTTTTGACCATTCTGCCTGCCTGCCGTTCTGTGTTTTTTCACTCCACACTGGATTATTGACATCTGCCTTCCCTGACCCTGAGACTGCCTGACATTCTCTACCTTTTGGACTCTGCCTGCCCTTGACCTGTCGTTTTGCCTGACCCCTGTTTTAGTAATAAACTTTTGTTACTTTGACACTGTCTGCATCTGGGTCTTCCCTAAGTGATACCTGAAGCTATTAATGTACCTAGTTCGCTAAAGTATCTAGCTAGCACTCCTGTCTTGTAGCTAGCTTGTAGCTAGCTACAGTTACCCATAGCTGGCTAGCTAGTTTTATAGTTCGGTAATTTATTCCAATACATTTCAGAATTGCAAAAAATATGTTTATGAATCTAGCAATGTTTTATAGGCTAAGACTAAACCAATTTGCCAACACTAAAATCAATGAATATATATATATTTTTTAGCAAGCTAGCTTCATACTTTTCTGACTTGTTGAAAATGCAGCCTTGTTGATTACATTTGACACTTCACGGCTACCAGAGTTTGACATGTGACTACAGTTTGCATTGAATTGTGGGTCATATCAACCTTGCAAGCGACCAAAGTTGTTCACTTGCTGCCTCAAGCTAAATTGTGGGCCGAGGGGGCAACATTAGTGAATTGGACCTCCACTGAAGATTGCAATCAAACTGCATCCGGTTTCGAAGGGGATTCCCCAGAGGAAAAGTGGATCGCAAAGGCTGATGGGGTAAAAATAACGTGTTTGGACTGCAGCCTCTCTATCTCTCCAGGCTCAACCATCTTAACTAATTCCCTCTGCTTAGGCCGGACCTAATCCTAAACCATAAAATAACAGTTACCGTAACCTTTACCCCAAATTCCTAACCCTAAACCTAAAGCTTAAAATAGTATTGTTCCTTGTGGGGACAGGCAAAATGTCCCCACTTGTGAGGACTTCTGGTCCCCACAAGGATAGTAAAAACAAACACACACACCACCAGCTCCCTACATTAACCTATCTATTACCATTATGGGCATTGCACAACAACGATGTTGTGTTTCTGTGCAAATTGCATTCTGGTACAGTACATCTGGTTCAGGTTTTTAGCAATTTACAGGGGAACAAGGTAGTTTTTATACCTTTTGAAGCTCCTCAATTACATGTGTTTGTAATCTCACTCTTCCTGAATTTGGTGAACATTCACATTCCTCCCTGCTGTGTTTCTTTGGGTAAAAAGCCCTTTGCGCTGCTTCCCAAATGTCACCCTACTCCCTATAGTGCACTACTTTTGACCAGAGCTCATATCAGAGCCCTGTGGGTCCTGGTCAAAAGAAATGCACTACAGCATATATGGAATAGGGTGCCATTTGGAAGGTACACATAACCATTGGCTGAGCTCAGGCTGGAAAACCTCAGCTAGGCTAACTACCTCTAGGTGAGGTGTATGTGTGTGCCTGCATTTGTGATTACATATGGGTGGGGGTAAGCTGATCCTAAAGCAGCACTGAGCAGAGGCAGAGCAGCAAAAACGACCAACCCACTCAACCAAAGGTAGCTTTTATTTTCACTAAAAAGGAAATTTATGTTTCTAACCAACAGGAAAATATGTTATCACTACACAGTACATGATTTGTTTGGCCGATTTCCCAGAGAGACCTAGTATGCTTATATACAGTAACAGTCAAAAGTTTGGACACACCTACTCATTCAAGGGGTTTTCTTTATTTTTACTATTTTCTACATTGTAAAATAATAGTGAAGACATCAAAACTATGAAATAGCACATATGGAATCAAGTAGTAACCAAAAGTGTAAAGCAAATAAATATATTTTAGGTTCTTCAATGTAGCCACCCTTTGCCTTGACAGCTTTGCATACTCTTGGCATTCTCTCAATCAGTTTCACCTAGAAGGCTTTTCCAACAGTCTTGAAAGAGTTCCCACATATGCTGAGCACTTGTTGGCTGCTTTTCTTCACTCTGCGGTCCAACTCATCCCAAGCCATCTCATTTGGGTGATTGTGGAGGCCAGGTCACCAAACCATCACACCTCCTCCTCCATGCTTCACGGTGGGAAACACACATGTGGAGATCATCTGTTCACCCACACGGCGTCTCACAAAAAATCTCAAATTTGGACTCTTCAGTCCAAAATGATTTCAAGATTTTCAAAGATTTCTATTGCTTGTGTTTCTTGGCCTAAGCAAGTCCCTTCTTCTTATTGGTGTCCTATAGTAGTGGTTTCTTAGCAGCAATTCAACCACGAATATCTGATTCACGCAGTCTCCTCTGAACAGTTGACGTTGAGATGTGTCTGTGTCTTGAACTTTGAAGGATTTATGTGGGCTACAATTTCTGAGGATGGTAACTCTAACTTATTCTCTGCAGCAGAGGTAACTCTGGGTCTTCCTTTCCTGTGGCGGTCCTCATGAGAACCAGTTTTATCATATCGCTTGATGGTTTTTGCTACTTCATTGACTGACCTTCATGTCATAAAATATGAACTGTCGTTTATCTTTGCTATTTTGAGCTGTTCTTTCCATAATATGAACTTGGACTTTTACCAAAAAGCGCTATCTTCTGTATACCACCCTACCTTGACACAACAACTGATTGGCTCAAATTAAGAGAAAGAAATTCCACAAATTAACTTTTAAGAATGCACACCTTAACAAGGCACAATTTAAATGCATTCCAGGTGACTACCTGGTTGAGCTGGTTGAGAGAATGCCAACAGTGTGCAAAGCTGTCATCAAAGCAAACCTGGCTACCTTGAACAATCTCCAATATAAAATATATTTTCATTTGTTTAACACTTTTTGGTTACTACATTATTCCATATGTGTTATTTCATAGTTTTGATGTCTTCACTATTATTCTACAATGTAGAAAATATTAAACATAAAGAAAAACCCTTGAATGAGTAGGTGTGTCTAAACTTTTGACTGGTACTGTTTTTTTTTTTTGGGGGGGGGGTGCTTGCCTGTTTTGCATGTTATTTTGGCATTAATACATGTCACATATCAGTTTGCAAACAATATTTAAAAAAGATATATCACTGAGTTAATAAAGCTACATACAACATGGTCTGTTTTTTGTTATCTTGAGTAAGGCAGCTCAAAAATGCAGGTGTTTCAGCCTAGCACAGTGCTTTCTGTTGGTGATGGGGCAAGCCAGCAGAAAAGATGAGTGTTGCGCCGTGATTGGCTCAGTGTTCTGTCACTCATGGGGACACTACGTCGCCGCCAAGTCTAAGGGTAGACCTAGAAAATTCTAGCCCCTTGGGTGCTGCCATAGAGTTACATTAGTGCCCATCCAAGAAGGCTCAAGGTCATTGGCCACAGATAAAATGACGTCAAATCACGTCATATCTACAGTAGCTTTGATTGGACTCAAAATCTTAGCTAGCAGTCATCATCATGAATCAAGTCAACAATCTACTGGCAAATCCTTTTTAATCCTTGTCATATGAAGAGAAATAATGAAGAGAAATTATAGATAAAACATATCGGTGCTCATCGGCCATTGGACATAAACTGTCACGCCCTGATCTGTTTCACCTGTCATTGTGCTTGTCTCCACCCTCCTCCAGGTGTCACCCATCTTCCCCATTATCCCTGGGTACTTATATCTGTGTTCTCTGTTTGTCTGTTGCCAGATCGTCTTGTTTGTCAAGTCAACCAGCGGTTTGTCTTAGCTCCTGCTTTTCCCCAGTCTCTTTTTTCTTGCTTTCCTGGTTTTGACCTTTGCCTGTCCTGAATCTGAGCCCGCCTGCCTGACCACTCAGCCTGACCCTGACCCTGAGCCTGCCTGCTGTCCTGTGTCTTTGCCCCTACTCTGGATTACCGACCTCTGCCTGACCTGAGCCTGCCTGCCGTCCTGTGCCTTTGCCACTACTCTGGATTATCGACCCCTGCCCGCCTTGACCTATCGTTTGCCTGCCCCTGTTGCTGTAATAAACATTGTTACTCCAACACAGTCTGCATTTGGGTCTTACCTGAAACATGATAATAAACATTACAAGACAAGTTGGAAATCGGAAATTCAATAATGAGTGGTTTGGAAGTAATCAGTGACAGTGGCTAACTGCAAGCATTGCAAAGAAATCACTAGCCTGCTATTCAGTGGAGTGGCTGTGTGGTCCCAAATCTGGGATTAAGGGGCTCTTTTCCAAATTTAATGAAGCATGATTTGTGCCTCGCTCAAAACAACTGTTAACTCGGAACTGCGAAAACTTGTCTTCAGTGAGTTCAAGACAACTGGGAAGTTGGGAATAAACAACTGGGAAAATACGTTTTGAACGGTCATCCAACTCGGAATTGTAAATCCGGCCTCTTTCTAGAGCTACGACCTGAAGATCAATGATTCAACCTTGTTTTTTTCAGAGTTCCCAGTTGTTTTGAAAGCACCATAAATCCAGAGAATGCCAGACTTTGATGACAAAATTTGCCCACGAAGGACTACAGCACCACCTTCCTGTTCAAGTGAGCGCAGCACAACAAGGTGAGTCCAAAATGTATTGTATGCTGCTGCATAAATGATGTAACATGCCAGGGAGATATGTATACTGTGTCTAAGAAAGTTATACTAAGTGTATGTTGTGTAGTAAGATGTTAGTAACCCATGTGCCTCACCCTAATAATTTGATCTATTTACCCCTATTTCTTTTCTCCTACTGTTCGGACTGTTCTACTGAAGCCTATAACCTGTTTTAAAGAAATGTAGTCATCGAATACTGTAAGAGTTTTCATTGTCTGCTTATATGCCCCCTTTATTTATCCTATGGTTCTTATGTTCTGAATTATGTCGCTGCACATTTCAAAAGTGCTAAACAAATAGTAATATTGACTACGTCCGTCCTAGCTCGCTCATTAATGTCTTAATCGAAATTACGGATTGCCTCTTATCCGCTTGTCGTCCCCTTATGCCATGGTTTGTACATCTCAATTGTCATTAGAAACAACATTTGTTTATTAAGCAAGTCAGCCAAATCAGGTATGTTTTTTTTTAAAGGAAGTAAATGAGGCTGAATTAACTGTTTCGCTGCCAGACAAGGCTCCCGCTGCTAGCCAGGTGTAGCAGTGATAAGATGTTGGGACTGCTGTTGAGACAGCTTTTTGTTGTGGGCACCGTTTGTCACCGTTATAGTGCAATTAATTTATTGTTTAATGTTGTGTAGTGGCTTTGCTGTCATGCATCCCACTTTTTTTTTTTTTCCCACCAACATTGACATGCCACAAATTCAATTGCCATTGTGTATGTATCCTGTAATACAATGTCTCCTTCTGAAGGTAGGTAATACATTGTAACATGAAATCCATTTAAAAAACCAATAGGACCTTGTTTCCCAGTTGGGATGCCACTTAAGCATTATGATAATCATACCAGAAGCACCGGCATTTACTGGCCAACTGAGTGATTCCCAAACAAACACGTAAAGATAGCGTTTGCTAAGCGCATCGTTAGACCATTTGTCGATACTGATGGGATCGAAAGAAAGGTAGCGATGCTTTTGGATCAGGTTTCTCCCTTCAAATCGTGCCATAGCATTAGAATGACATTTTATTCTAAATGCATACCCTATAATAATGCACTAAATCAAGATTTGGCACACCATTGCACACATGTTGTTGCACATCATGAAATATATTGAGGCAAAAATTACAGTAGCCTAGAATTAGCAAAATATAATTTAATTGAATGAACATAGAATTCATTTGAATTAAAATAAAAATAGATTTTATCTCCATGCCTATGTAGCCCATAATGTATTTATCTTTTGCTCTTTTCATTTGAAGCATAGTTTTTTTCTTCGCTTCTTTGTGACAATTTAACGGACATTTGCAACTTTGTGTTTATAGTCAACTTCTGTTTGACGTTATTGGTCACAAAGAGACAGATAAACCTCTTGATTCTGTGTTTAGCGGAGATCTTCTGTATTTAAAGTGACGTGGAAGGGCAAAAAAAGCACTACCGACGCACTTAGCTGTTCAACGAGTAGTCTGGGGCCGTTGGTAAATAACAAACTTTTTCAAGTGCGACTTTGGGTAACGATGGTTTTGGGAAAAAGCTTGGCTAGTAAAGACACATTGTAAGATGGTTGTAACGATTATCTTAATGCTACGAATGCTCTGGGAAACGAGGCAGAGAGCTTTTCTCTCCCTCTCCGTATCTCACTCTCTCTCTCCATCTCTCTACACCTTTCCCCCCCCCCGTCTCTCCGTTTCTGACCAATTCTGACTGAGTTATAAGTCTACAGGTCTGAGAGGGACAGAGGAACACTTCATAAAAACATGGGTCATTTGTTAAACAAAAGACATTAAAGAGCAAAAGCCCCAAGACAGAACAACCGCCAAACGAGGGAAGGAAGTACTGATCTATCTCCTCTGCAATCACCTCAGCAGTAGAAATGCTGAGCACGCAGCTACACAGAGCATGCGTCCCAAATGGCACCCTATTCTCTATATGGTGAACTGCTTTTGATATGGCTCTGGTCAAAAGTAGTACACTAGGCAGAGAATAGGCTGCCATTTGGGACGTAGACAGAGCCCCTCCACCACCTCCATTGAGCCTGGTTCCCTACATAATGAACAAGTAGACATGGTGAAGTTCATGTCGTCTGGCTCCCTGAGGGCTGCTTTGCCATTACAGTACATGATGCTCCAGGCCTTTCTACATGATCCTCTACTTCACAGCCCAAAGGTTCAAGCTCAGATTTTTCAGCTGCGGCCATTTTTGTTTTAGGATGGGAAGATTTGACTTTTAACAATGAAGAAGCACTTATATCAACTTCCACTGTTCTCCATGCTGAGTTGCCTCTTCACTACTAGACTAGTAGGAAAACTATATGGATAGATGATCTCCTATCATTTCAGATGTGTTGTTGTTTTTGCTGTTGGTGTCGTTGTTATTGTTGTCATTCTGGACAAGGCACTCTCTCTCCCTAGTCTAGGACATCTGAGAGGGGTTGTAGGTTGTGGCACTTCAGGAAAGTGTGTGTCTGATAGCACACACATGCGCGCACCGACACACACACATACACAGGTTGTAGGTCGGGGCTCTTCAGCAAAGTGTGCGTCCATTATCCTGAATCATCCCATGTGAAAGACTTACACCCTGTAAGTCCCAAATGAAACCAAGTTCCATATATACTGCACTACTTTTGAAAAGGGCCCATAACGCCGGTCAAAAGTAGTGCACTATATAGGGAGTAGTGTACCATTTGGGACGCACATACTTACACCCTTGCCATTCAAAAGAGGGCACTAATCCATGGCTTTTTAATGTGACCTTTTCAACGCGTCCTACTGGTGTGAATGTTTTGAAAATGAAAATGTGTAGAAAATTGGGATGATTCTCGTTTTCCTTCTCTCTCTTGAACCTGTGAAGACCTTGACGTTTTCCTGAGGGTTGTAAATCATTGAAAGTTTGCAGCTTAAAAAGCTACAGGATGGTAACATTGGTGACGTCCAAGTCAAATTTAAATCAACATGAAAAATCCAACCCAATATACACTCTCCCATTACCTATGAATTTTGAATTGG
The DNA here is from genome assembly GCF_045679555.1 of Salvelinus alpinus. Classification (NCBI taxonomy): domain Eukaryota; kingdom Metazoa; phylum Chordata; class Actinopteri; order Salmoniformes; family Salmonidae; genus Salvelinus; species Salvelinus alpinus. Next base: position 82,676,776 of record NC_092093.1, read on the forward strand.
ACAGACAATGGAGCTCTCGGGACTCAGGGGTGCAATCCTCAACCCTGCAATCGTCTATTCCGATCCCACTTCTTCATCTCTGACGCACACACACACACACAGAAGAAGAAGGCCCCACCCAACAGCATGACAGAATCACCCTAAATATTTAAGGAGCAAGGATAGATGTTCTTAAACCTCCTGTGTGTTTTACACTTACCACCGCACACCACACACACGCCTGCAGCAACACAGGGTGTGTCCTAAATGGCATCCTATTCCCTATATAGTGCACTACTTTTGACCAGTGCCATTTGGGAGTGAACCTTTGTGACCCTCAATGTGACTGTAGGATATGTCTTGAAAGTTTGAGGGGATGAACTGTAGCACCCTCTACAGCTACTGTGATTATTATATGACCCTGCTGGTCATCTATGAACGTTTAACCATCTTGAAGAACGATCTGTACACTTAGAATCTCTACCCGGCCCAGCCAGAAGACGACTGACCACCCCTCAGAGCCTGGTTCCTCTCTAGATCTAGATCTCTCCAGGGAGTTTTTATACTGCTTCTACATCTGCGTTAATTGCTGTATGACACTCACCCAATCAGGGTTGGAGTTAGCTGTTTTTTGGTGCTCTGCTTTGTGAAATCATGTGTGAAAGGGAATATCTAGTCAGTTGCACAACTGAATGCATTCAACCGAAATGTGTCTTCCGTATTTAACCCAACCCCTCTGAATCAGAGAGGTGCGGGGGGCTGCCTTAATCAACATCAACGGCACCCGGGGAGCAGTTGTTTTTGGGGGTTAACTGCTTTGCTCAAGGGCAGAACAGGAGATTTTTTTCACATTACTAGCTCTGCGATTCAAACCAGCAGCCTTTCAGTTACTGGCCCAACGCTTTAAATCTCTAGGCTACCTGTGGCATGCATACAGACAGTGTTATGTCCTAAATGGCATGGTATTTCCTATATAGTGCACTACTTTTGAGCCCTATGGCCTAAAAAGTAGTGCACTCTAGAGAGGATAGGGAGCAATTTGGGAGGTAACTTTTTAGGCTACTTTTTAGGTTCCTCTGTTATTCAACCAGGAGCGTCAGACAGACAGTCTAATAATGTCTAGTCCCTCATTCTTGAGAGCCAAACACTGGAGTTCGACAACCGATCCCTGAGCAGTGTGCTTGACCTCCATGCCCCCATAAAAACACATTCGCTCGCTCAGCTCCCTGGTTTACTCCAGACCTAAGAAACATGAAATCCACTGGACACATCCTGGAGCGGTGTCTCAGAAACTTGGGCATCACTGTCCACAAAATGGCCTTTCAAGAGCACCAAATGGCATATTCCAAGACCCAGAAAGATGCATGGTCGCCGTTCCACTCAAACCTCCATATACATCCTGGAAACTCAAAGCACCCGTTTTCCACTATAAACCTTGTTTTTGAAACCACAGTCCCCCACCAAGACAACGAAATAACAGTGTAACAGCTTAATTTACTTTTTTCAAACAAAGGTCAGCAACATCAGATTCCTCATCTCCAGCTCTACTACTTTGTCTCCTCCCGTCCTCTACCATCCACGGACACCACCTCAACCTCTCTCCTGCTTCTACTCAAGGTTGGACTACTGCAAAGCACTCTTCATTGAGGAGTATAACACCTCAGTCACCGGCTTCATCAATAAGTACAATGACGACGTCGTCACCACAGTGACCGTACGTACATATCCCAACCAGAAGCCAAGTCACGCCCTGATCTGTCTCACCTGTTCCTGTGATTGTCTCCACCCCCTCCAGGTGTCGCTTATTTTTCCCAGTGTATTTATCCCTGTGTTTCCTGTCTCTCTGTGCCAGTTCGTCTTGTATGTTTTCAAGTCAACCAACATTTTTCCCGTTCTCCTGCTTTTTGCATTCTCCTTATTCTAGTCCTTCCGGTTTTGACCCTTGCCTGTTTTCTGGACTTTGTACCCGCCTGCCTGACCATTCTGCCTGCCTTGACCACGAGCCTGTCTGCCACTCTGTACCTCATGGACTCTGATCTGGTTTTGACCTTTTTGCCTGTCCATGACCATTCTCTTGCCTACCCCTTTGGATTAATAAACATTGTAAGACTCCAACTATCTGCCTCCTGTGTTTGCATCTGGGTCTCTCCTTGTGCCTTGATAGTACGAACTGGCCATGACAGACCCAGCAGACTTGGACCAGCTCCGCCAAGCTGTCTCCCTGCAGGGGGCCACCATTGGGAGACATCAGGAGTCTTTTGGAAGGGCTTAGTTCCTTGACGGAACACCACGACCATGGGTTAAAGGCTATTATGGAGTAAGCTCAGAGACTGCCACCTCTATCAAACGCCAATCACCCAGTCATTTTTTCCCTATCTGTGGTGAGTTTGTACAGCCTATCCCGACTCCCCGTGAACCCTGCTGACCTCCTCCAGAGCGATATTTGGGGAATCCTGGTACCTGCCGGGGTTTTCTTTCTCAGTGCTCGCTTATTTTTGAGCTACAGCTATCTTAGTTTTCTTCAGACCGATCGAAGATAGTGTATATAATTACGTTAACCTCTCTAGGGTATGTGGGACGGTAGCGTCTCACCTCGTCATCAGCCAGTGAAACTGCAGGGCGCCAAATTCAAAACAACAGAAATCCCATAATTAAAATTCCTCAAACATGCATGTATTTTACAACATTTTAAAGATAGACTTGTTGTAAATCCAGCCACAGTGTCCGATTTCAAAAAGGCTTTACGACGAAAGCAAACCAAACAATTATGTTAGGTCAGAGCCAAGTCACAGAAAAACACTGCAATTTTTCCAGCCAAAGAGAGGAGTCACAAAAAACAGAAATAGAGATAAAATGAATCACTAACCTTTCATGATCTTCATCAGATGACACTCATTGGACTTCATTTTACACAATACATGTATGTTTTGCTCGGTAAAGTTCATATTTATATCAAAAAATCGGAGTTTACATTATGTTCAGTAGTTCCAACACATACAGTGATTTTGCAGAGAGCCACATCAATATACAGAAATACGCATAATAAACATTGCTAAAAGATACAACTGTTATGCATGGAATTTTAGATCAACTTCTCCTTAATGCAACCGCTGTGTCAGATTTCCCAAAAACTTTACGGAAAAGCAAACCATGCAATAATCTGAGTACGGCGCTCAGACGACAAATCAACCCAAAGAGATATCCGCCATGTTGTGCAGTCAACAGAAGTCAGAAATAACATTATGAACATTCACTTACCTTTGATGATCTTCATCAGAATGCACTCCCAGGATTCCCAGTTCCACAATAAATGTTGTTTTGTTTGATAATGTCCATAATTTATTTCCAAATTCCTCCTTGTTGTTCGCACGTTCAGTGCACAATCTAAACTCACGACGCGCGTGCAAGTCCAGCGGAAAGTACGGACGAAAAGTCCAAAAAGTTCCGTTACAGTCCGTAGAAACATGTCAAACGATGTATAGAATCAATCTTTAGGATGTTTTTAACATAAATCTTCAATAATGTTCCAACCAGAGAATTCCTTTGTCTTCAGAAATGCGATGGAACGCAGCTAACTCTCACATGCATGGTCAGCGCATGGTCAGCTCGTGGTACTCTGGGAGAGACCTTACTCAATCTCCTCTCATTCGCCCCCACTTCACAGTAGAAGCATCAAACAAGGTTCTAAAGACTTTTGACATCTAGTGGAAGCCTTAGGAAGTGAAACATGACCCCATGTCCACTGTATCTTGGATAAGCAAAGAGTTGAAAACCTACAAACCTCAGATTTCCCAAATTCCTGATTGGATTTTTTCTCAGGTTTTTGCCTGCCATATGTGTTCTGTTATACTCACGGACATCATTCAAACAGTTTCAGAAACGTCAGAGTGTTTTCTATCCAAATCTACTAATAATATGCATATCCTAGGATCTGGGCCTGAGTAGCAGGCAGTTTACACTGGGCATGCTTTTCATCCGGACGTGAAAATACTGCCCCCTACCCCAAAGAAGTTCAAATCCAAATAACTTCACATATCTTCATTGTAAAGGGTTTAAACACTGTTTCCCATGCTTGTTCAATGAACCATGAACAATTAATGAACATGCACCTGTGGAACAGTCGTTAAGACACTAACAGCTTACAGACGGTACGCCATTAAGGTCACAGTTATGAAAAGTTAGGACACTAAAGAGGCCTTTCACCTGACTCTGAAAAACACCAAAAGAAAGATGCCCAGGGTCCCTGCTCATCTGCGTAAACGTGCCTTAGGCATGCTGCAAGGAGGTATGAGGACTGCAGATGTGGCCAGGGCAATAAATTGCGATGTTAGTACTGTGAGACGCCAAAGACAGTGCTACAGGGAGACAGGATGGACAGCTGATCGTCCTCGCAGTGGCAGACCACGTGTAACAACACCTGCACAGGGTCGGTACATCCGAACATCACACCTGCGGGACAGGTACAGGATGGCAACAACAACTGCCCGAGTTACACCAGGAATGCACAATCTCTCCATCAGAATTCAGACTGTCCGCAATAGGCTGAGAGAGGCTGTCCTCACCAGACATCACCGGCAACAACGCCGCCTATGGGCACTAACCCACTAGCCCGCCGCTGGACCAGACAGGACTTGATAAAAATGCTCTTCTCTGACGAGTCGCGGTTTTGTCTCACCAGGGGTGTTGTTTGGATTTGCGTTTATTGTCGAAGGAATGAGGGTTAGGATTCCATTTTCACTCCCTGAATTTAAAGTATGTAAGGGAAATTGACCCCAACTCTGTCAAAGTACGTGTGTATGGTGGCGGAGAGCTGTAGTTTATGGCTTGCAAATCTTTAGTCAAGGAGATGTAATGACTGAGACAGTTTTGTTTGGCTATGCATGTTGTCAATCTTTTCCATCCATGTTTTCAATTAATTTCAGGACTTGTGAAAAGGCACATTTCAGTTTACTGTCTGCATTATTCACTAGTAAAGGAAGTGGGGATTTATACAAAAATTACTCCATTGCCACACTAATCTGTAACGGATGGCTCATGTCCCCACGCTGGCTCTCCGAGATTGGTTTCACGTGTTGGCAAGCTGTAAATTCTGTAATCGTGTCAAGCTCCGTCCAAAAGCCCACGTCACTGTTTCCTGTGAAGTGATATCGTGTCATTTTGGCATACATGTCTATGTTGACGTGATATTGGTATTGATATTGATATTACTTTATGTTGTCACGGGCCTTTGCATTAAAACAGATCCGTTTTTGTTGACTTCATGGTTAACTCTCATTGTCCACCTTGTCATGAACAATGAAATCTCCAACATAATCCTAACCATGTTCAATTCAGGAAACTGCCATTTCCATTTTCTATGAAAAGCAACGTGTGGCTTGCAATAATTAAATATACTGTATGTTCATTCTATAGCCCCTCTTTTGAGCTATATTTACTAATAAATCAATAATTATTGCACATCACAGGGCCACGCCCAATGTTCCCTCTAATTTTTTGGGGCACTTATCAAATTTTAGGTATTGTGAGCGGAAACTTGAACAATGTGAGAATTTTGTGCAACTTCCGGCGCACATTTACAGTGAACACTGAGGCTGTACACTGACAGTTTTAGACAGTAGCCAATAGGTGATTTGAGCATAATGTAGGCCTACAAACAAACCCAATGGAGCAAATCCCATAACATTTTCACATGGAAATAGTAGCTTTTGTTTTCTATGATGTAGCCTATTTGTGATGTTCAATGCAGGCCTACATTACATGAGACTTTTAAAACGTTTTCTACATTATGAAGGGCTTGATATGAATTAATATTTTTTTACTTGGTCTTTTTTACTTGGGCCAAATGGGTGACAGTGAATTGCATTGTATGATGCAATAAACCACTTGACAAAATACAATAAATTATTATTACCATACAGAGAATTCGACAATGTAGCCTACCTGTCTCACTTGGCTTATTTACATGTTCAAGCCTGCCTCAAACTACAACATTGCCCATTTAATTAAGACCTAAGCTTTTTACCTGACTGGCTTTTTAAAGACAGCTTGAAATGTAGCTTACACATTTTGTGCACTTGTAGGAAGCAGTAACTCGCAATAGCTGACCTATACTATAACTGTACTAATAACTCGCTAACTATAGCAAAGAATATCAACAAATGTGCACAAGTGCCTGCTCTGCGCTCTGATCTAAATTGATCTGAAAAGCGCGTTCACTCGCGGGTGATTGAAAGATTGCTTGTTGGCAACACACGCCATTTGAATTCTACTCTGTTGTGCTCTGGCTCTGCCTACAACAAAATCAGACTCAATCTGCAAAGTTAGATTTGTTTTGGTTTGTTGCATTGAAAAAGGGCTGACATAATATTGATTCGATCACAGAAAAAACGTTGATCTATATAGTGCCAACTAATGGGGCCTCAATGAAGTTCAATCTCTTGCGTCTCTGCGGGGCATGGCATTTCTTCTACGCGGCAGTCCTGGGTGAGGTGTGCGGCGCACGCGCGCAGTTTAGAGGGAACATTGGCCACGCCATCGCTTGACTTTTTCCTGATGCCTACGCTATCTACCCCTGTCCAAAGCACAGGCCTAAAGTTCTCATAAATGGTCACTAGAGGGCGGCTAACACCCGAGTGAACATGCATGTGTATACCCCTGGATTCCTAGTTTCTTCAACCGCCAGAGTCAAGAAACCAGTGATGCTAAACTATCAATCAATTAATTAACAGGGTTTTCTTTATTATATGCATTTTGTTATGTTGTTTACAGGGCTCACTTGAAAAAGAGACCTGGGTCTCAATGTTAATTCCCTGTGTAAATAAGGATATATAAATTCAATAAATAAATACCAAAATCTAATTCTTCACGGGTGTGCATCTTTTTAAGTTTTGAGAAGCATCTCATGTTTAAATAAAGTGTCAACCATGAGTTTATACCTCTTGTTTTCGTACCTCGATACATCAGATGTGGTGGGTTGGTTTCAGGTTTGCCATTGCATTCCCAATGGTAGGGAAACCAATGAATTACAGACAGTTTTAATTTCCCAAAGTCTTTTTGGAGATTACCTCTGTTGCTTAATTCCCAACCTTGCTTTCTTTTAAAATGCAAGAGGCATTGCCCACGAGGCCTTAGTAAATTGTGGATGGTAAACAGCTCATGCTGAGATTTTGCTGGATTTTGACAGCTTCCTTGTGTGAACCTGTAACTAATGTGCTTTGATTAGCTTCATGTGGTCTTTGCCTCATAAACCATTTTTTTATTTTTTATGTCCTGATATTTATAGAATAGCCTTTTCAACCTTTTTATTCATATACAGGAGTTCAATTACATCGTTTTTAAAGTTCTCTCATCTTTAGTCTCTGACCACCTAGCTATTGAGAAATGTAAGCTCCAGGACACACTTCCAGGAAAATATACCTTTTATCCAACGCTATTTTAGATTTCTTTTAGCTTCATGCTGCAAACAAGTGGAAAAGGAAACCATTGATATGCCTGTGACAGTTTGAAAGACATTTTAGCTCAAGTAATGAGGCTGCTTGATTTGTGTTTTAAGTTGGCCTCACAAGAAGGTCATGTGATTTATATTTGCTTATTGGTTAATTGCCTTGGACTTGCGGGCAAATTCAGTGACCTTGCGGTGATTTTGAGGAGACGTTTTATTCTGACCCAATGTTTTTTACTAAGCAATAATGCATGGAGCATTCTTTCAGATCCTAGTGGGGGCGCATATTGGCAGTCACACACACAGAAACCATTTAAGAGATGGGGCATAAATAGCCCACTTTTCTAAAGCTTCCATCATTCTCATGGGTTGAATAATCCAAAGTAGTTGCCATTATCTGCAGCTCATTCAACACTGAGTTCTACTCTTATTACTGATTGTGTCTTTTTTTTTTTTACAAATATATTGCGGCCTCCCGAGTGGTGCAGCGGTCTAAGGCACTGCATCACAGTGCTAGCTGCATCACTACAGAGCCTGATTTGATCCCAGGCTGTGTCGCAGCTGGCCTCGACCGGGAGACCTATGAGGCGGCACACAATTGGCCCAGCGTTGTCTGGGTTAGGGGAGGGTTTGGCCATCCGGGTTGTCCTTGTCCCATCACTCTCTAGCGACTCCTGTGGGGGTCCAGGCGCAGTGCACGCTGACACGGTAGCCAGGTGTACAGTGTTTCCTCTGACACATTGGTGTGGCTGGCTTCCGGGTTAAGCAACCGTTGTGTCAAGAAGCAGTGCGGCTTGGCGGGGTCGTGTTTCGGGAGAGACGCATGGCTCTTGACCGTCACCTCTCCTGAGTCCGTATGGGAGTTGCAGCGATGGGACAAGACTGTAACTACCAATTGGATATCCCCCAAAAATATATATACTGTATATGTGTATTGCACTGGTGAGGAGAGCTTGCAAGTAAGCATGTCACTGTACTGTTCACACCATGTATCCTGTGCATGAGACCAATAAAATCTGTTTCAGTTAGCCACAGTCCATTTTTTTAACTTGCTGAGTTTTTAAATCCATTTCCGCACAAGGTGAGGAAGGATAAAAAGTGAGTCTGTCATTGTTCTTCAGCTGACGGCATGCCCTTCTCCTTGAGCTCTATATAGAGTGAGTGGGTTTGGTTGTTGTGAGCCTCTCCCCACACACCCTGTGGTTATTAAAGAGCACTTAATGCGGTGTTGAGCATTAATCTGAGGAGTGAGGATAGTAGTTAGAGCATTAATCTGAGGAGTGATGATAGTAGTTAGAGCATGAATCTGAGGAGTGATGATAGTTGTTAGAGCATGAATCTGAGGAGTGATGATAGTAGTTAGAGCATGAATCTGAGGAGTGATGATAGTAGTTAGAGCATGAATCTGAGGAGTGATGATAGTTGTTAGAGCATGAATCTGAGGAGTGATGATAGTAGTTAGAGCATGAATCTGAGGAGTGATGATAGTAGTTAGAGCATGAATCTGAGGAGTGATGATAGTAGTTAGAGCATGAATCTGAGGAGTGATGATAGTAGTTAGAGCATGAATCTGAGGAGTGATGATAGTAGTTAGAGCATGAATCTGAGGAGTGATGATAGTAGTTAGAGCATTAATCTGAGGAGTGATGATAGTAGTTAGAGCATGAATCTGAGGAGTGATGATAGTAGTTAGAGCATGAATCTGAGGAGTGATGATAGTAGTTCGATAATTAATCTGAGGAGTGATGATAGTAGTTAGAGCATTAACCTGAGGAGTGAGTTCCGGAGTTCCAAATTAAGCAGCAGCAGCTGAAAAGATGAGCTCCTACAAATATTGAAATTTAAATGTTTTTTTAGAGTAAAGTACATCGAAAAAAAATCAAAAGAAAACTGCAAACTGAATAGGAGACCAAACAAGCAGCAAACAAAGAAGAAAGGCTTTTGAAAAAGTAACAATTTTTCATAAAATTATACCGTTTTCTTAGCTAGCTAAGTTGTTTACCTGTTGCTAGGCAGTTGCTAGGGACATTCCTGGAAGAAGCTAGCTAGCTAACAAGGAGTGTCTAGTTGGCAGAAGAGAAGAAGGGACAAAGAAGGGACAAAGTGGGACAAAATAAGGATAGAAGAAAAGGGAAAGGGGACATTAAGGTGAAGCAGTCCTCTAAAGACACAAAAGACAATAATACAAGAAACAACACTTCTATTGCCTCTCCCTCTACGATACGCACTTCCGGGTTGGAGCGAGTAGTTGCATTCCGCTTTGCTCCACAGGTAGTATTACATTTCATTTCATTACAGTACAACAGTTTGATTTGTTTGATCTTAGCTGGCTACATAGCCGTCTTTGTATCCAAGATAATTGTGTAGTCTAGAGTAATTGTCGAGGTTACCTAGCCAGTTAGAGGTTACCTAGCCAGCTACACTTTCAAACAAAGTCAACAACGCAGCCACTGCTAGCTAGCCTATTTCACCAGCCAGCAGTACTATATCATTTTAGTCAATAAGATTTTTTGCAACGTAAGCTTAACTTTCTGAACATTCGAGACGTGTAGTCCACTTGTCATTCCAATCTCCTTTGCATTAGCGTAGCCTCTTCTGTAGCCTGTCAACTATGTGTCTGTCTATCCCTGTTCTCTCCTCTCTGCACAGACCATACAAACGCTTCATACCGCGTGGCCGCTGCTACTCTAACCTGGTGGTCCCAGCGCGCACGACCCACGTGGAGTTCCAGGTCTCAGGCAGCCTCTGGAACTGCCGATCTGCGGCCAACAAGGCAGAGTTCATCTCAGCCTATGCTTCCCTCCAGTCCCTCGACTTCTTGGCACTGACGGAAACATGGATTACCACTGATAACACTGCTACTCCTACTGCTCTCTCCTCGTCTGCCCACGTGTTCTCGCACACCCCGAGAGCTTCTGGTCAGCGGGGTGGTGGCACTGGGATCCTCATCTCTCCCAAGTGGACATTCTCTCTTTCTCCCCTGACCCATCTGTCTATCGCCTCCTTTGAATTCCATGCTGTCACAGTTACCAGCCCTTTCAAGCTTAACATCCTTATCATTTATCGCCCTCCAGGTTCCCTTGGAGAGTTCATCAATGAGCTTGACGCCCTGATAAGTTCCTTTCCTGAGGATGGCTCACCTCTCACAGTTCTGGGTGACTTTAACCTCCCCACGTCTACCTTTGACTCATTCCTCTCTGCCTCCTTCTTTCCACTCCTCTCCTCTTTTGACCTCACCCTCTCACCTTCCCCCCCTACTCACAAGGCAGGCAATACGCTTGACCTCATCTTTACTAGATGCTGTTCTTCCACTAATCTCATTGCAACTCCCCTCCAAGTCTCCGACCACTACCTTGTATCCTTTTCCCTCTCGCTCTCATCCAACACTTCCCACACTGCCCCTACTCGGATGGTATCGCGCCGTCCCAACCTTCGCTCTCTCTCCCCCGCTACTCTCTCCTCTTCCATCCTATCATCTCTTCCCTCTGCTCAAACCTTCTCCAACCTATCTCCTGATTCTGCCTCCTCAACCCTCCTCTCCTCCCTTTCTGCATCCTTTGACTCTCTATGTCCCCTATCCTCCAGGCCGGCTCGGTCCTCCCCTCCTGCTCCGTGGCTCGACGACTCATTGCGAGCTCACAGAACAGGGCTCCGGCCAGCCGAGCGGAAATGGAGGAAAACTCGCCTCCCTGCGGACCTGGCATCCTTTCACTCCCTCCTCTCTACATTCTCCTCTTCTGTCTCTGCTGCTAAAGCCAATTTCTACCACTCTAAATTCCAAGCATCTGCCTCTAACCCTAGGAAGCTCTTTGCCACCTTCTCCTCCCTCCTGAATCCTCCTCCCCCTCCTCCCCCCTCCTCCCTCTCTGCTGATGACTTCGTCAACCATTTTGAAAAGAAGGTCGACGACATCCGATCCTCGTTTGCTAAGTCAAACGACACCGCTGGTTCTGCTCACACTGCCCTACCCTGTGCTTTGACCTCTTTCTCCCCTCTCTCTCCAGATGAAATCTCGCGTCTTGTGACGGCCGGCCGCCCAACAACCTGCCCGCTTGACCCTATCCCCTCCTCTCTTCTCCAGACCATTTCCGGAGACCTTCTCCCTTACCTCACCTCGCTCATCAACTCATCCTTGACCGCTGGCTACGTCCCTTCCGTCTTCAAGAGAGCGAGAGTTGCACCCCTTCTGAAAAAACCTACACTCGATCCCTCCGATGTCAACAACTACAGACCAGTATCCCTTCTTTCTTTTCTCTCCAAAACTCTTGAACGTGCCGTCCTTGGCCAGCTCTCCTGCTATCTCTCTCAGAATGACCTTCTTGATCCAAATCAGTCAGGTTTCAAGACTAGTCATTCAACTGAGACTGCTCTTCTCTGTGTCACGGAGGCGCTCCGCACTGCTAAAGCTAACTCTCTCTCCTCTGCTCTCATCCTTCTAGACCTATCGGCTGCCTTTGATACTGTGAACCATCAGATCCTCCTCTCCACCCACTCCGAGCTGGGCATCTCCGGCGCGGCCCACGCTTGGATTGCGTCCTACCTGACAGGTCGCTCCTACCAGGTGGCGTGGCGAGAATCTGTCTCCGCACCACGTGCTCTCACCACTGGTGTCCCCCAGGGCTCTGTTCTAGGCCCTCTCCTATTCTCGCTATACACCAAGTCACTTGGCTCTGTCATATCCTCACATGGTCTCTCCTATCATTGCTATGCAGACGACACACAATTAATCTTCTCCTTTCCCCCCTCTGATAACCAGGTGGTGAATCGCATCTCTGCATGTCTGGCAGACATATCAGTGTGGATGACGGATCACCACCTCAAGCTGAACCTCGGCAAGACGGAGCTGCTCTTCCTCCCGGGGAAGGACTGCCCGTTCCATGATCTCGCCATCACGGTTGACAACTCCATTGTGTCCTCCTCCCAGAGTGCTAAGAACCTTGGCGTGATCCTGGACAACACCCTGTCGTTCTCAACTAACATCAAGGCGGTGACCCGTTCCTGTAGGTTCATGCTCTACAACATTCGCAGAGTACGACCCTGCCTCACGCAGGAAGCGGCGCAGGTCCTAATCCAGGCACTTGTCATCTCCCGTCTGGATTACTGCAACTCGCTGTTGGCTGGGCTCCCTGCCTGTGCCATTAAACCCCTACAACTCATCCAGAACGCCGCAGCCCGTCTGGTGTTCAACTTTCCCAAGTTCTCTCACGTCACCCCGCTCCTCCGCTCTCTCCACTGGCTTCCAGTTGAAGCTCGCATCCGCTACAAGACCATGGTGCTTGCCTACGGAGCTGTGAGGGGAACGGCACCTCCGTACCTTCAGGCTCTGATCAGGCCCTACACCCAAACAAGGGCACTGCGTTCATCCACCTCTGGCCTGCTCGCCTCCCTACCTCTGAGGAAGTACAGTTCCCGCTCAGCCCAGTCAAAACTGTTCGCTGCTCTGGCACCCCAATGGTGGAACAAACTCCCTCACGACGCCAGGTCAGCGGAGTCAATCACCACCTTCCGGAGACACCTGAAACCCCACCTCTTTAAGGAATACCTAGGATAGGATAAAGTAATCCTTCTAATCCCCCCCCCCCCTTAAAAGAGTTAGATGCACTATTGTAAAGTGGTTGTTCCACTGGATATCATAAGGTGAATGCACCAATTTGTAAGTCGCTCTGGATAAGAGCGTCTGCTAAATGACTTAAATGTAAATGTAATGTTAAATGAGTGATGATAGTAGTTAGAGCATTAATCTGAGGAGTGATGATAGTAGTTAGAGCATGAATCTGAGGAGTGATGATACTAGTTAGAGAATTAATCTGAGGAGTGAGGAGAGTCACACATTTTTTGTTGCTCTTATATTTTGGTAGGTTTTTGTATGTATTTCTTCTGCTGTGACACATATTTGAGTCTATGGCTATTTGTACACACCAGCCTGGGAAGATGGTTTTGATTTCACACTGCTTTACAGATACAGTGAACCCATCTGGTATTGCCTCTTTAGATTTATAAGGAAGGCATATTGGAGAGACGCACACCACCAAGACGTATTAACTTGGAACTAAACAACCTTCTTTAACACGTAAAGTTACCAGAGAATTTGTGGAATGGAAGTTTTGGGCAGGAATGAAAAGCAGATGCACTCAGGCACCAAGGGAGGATTTTAGAATATTTGAGGTACAGAGGGACTAGGGTCCTTGCTCCACAGAAGGATTAAACATTTCAAATGTTATCATTGGGGCTTAATTTCTTTGCAGCAAATGAAAGCTGATTTTAAGTGACATCTGAGAACGCAAGTAATCGTCAACATGTGCCCTTCATTAGTAGGGCCCTCCGTACTGAAAGTGTTGAGGTTTCTAGGAAAATTCCATTCTTGTTGTGTTGAAGTTACCCAAGCTAATTTGAAGTGTGAAATATAGTAAACATTTTTCCTGGAGTGCTTATTTTGATTGGGCTGCAGTGGCTATAGTTAAGTAAACATTAACACTTCTGAGTTTCTGCTGCAATGAGCTCATTTTGGGCTTAATCAAACAAAACCAGTATTCATTTTCTCTGTTTTAGTTAGTTAGTGCAGAGTTATGGAACATATGTTTTCAATTTATTCCTTAAAATAACTCTTTCTGCATGAGGTGGGACCTTGTGAGCAAAAAGTCACTTGTTATTATTCAATTGGCCCAGTGCTGACATGCACAACAGTTGCAGCTGTGGTCAATGGTTTTGTGGGTTAATTTCATGCTGCTATTGCATAGTACAGTGGGGTTGGATGGTTTGTGTGTGTCTCATGTTGGAGTACATTTTCTGTTGCCGTGGTATAGAGACGGAAATGTTTTGTGCTGAGACGACAGAGTGAATATCCCCATCACATGTTAGTGTGCTTCTGACTTATATTCTCTCACGTGCACACACACACACACACACACACACACACACACACACACACACACACACACACACACACACTGGGCCACTATCCCAGCGACCAGGGTATGACTTCATCGCCTCTGCTGTCTCTGGCATAATGCACATCACTGGCCCTGAGGTTAGTATATTTTCTCTCCCCAAGATATACATCTTCACAGGTTAATGAAGATACACAATTTCGGCCAAAATGTACACATGAGATCACAATTCATTATTAGACTCATGATTAGGGCCTTCTACATCAAACTTCTCAAGCCATGTGTTAAACAATCATCTTTTCATGTCTGAATCACGAAGTAATCATATAAATACCACAAATAAAGCTTCTAAGGATGTGAATTGTCTATGTTCTCTCATTAATTGGACCTGTGTGGTCCTGTGGGGCTCAGTTAGTAGGGTTTGATTCCCGCTGGGTTCACCCATACGAAAATGTGTATGCACTATTGTAAGTTTCTTTGTATAAAAGTGTCTGCTAAATGCATATAATATATCATCATTTCTATGACTTCTGAATTATACTAATGATTGCTGGACTTGAAATAAACAGTTAAAGATGTCGGTAAAGTTGTCAAAAATGTCTTAAGTTTCCTTCTTTTTTTACCTGCTTTGTTGTCCAGGATGGGGACCCAGTCAGGCCGGGTGTAACAATGACCAACCTGGCCACAGGACTCTAGAACCCACAGAGCCATCGTGGCAGCCCTGCTGCAGAGACACAGGACAGGAGGAGGTGTTCACATCGACTGCAACCTGCATTCCACCCACAGCAACCTGCTTTCCACTTGAATCCGGTCCCTTAAATTGTAATTGATCCTTTTCCCCTGGAAATGTCAAGGTGCTCAAAACAACGCTGTGTTAAACGATCAGCCCCAAAATGCTAGCTTTCGGAGCTATAGCATGAACTATGTTGACGCTAATCTGTTCAAGAGCGCGAGCCCAATGAATATTGCTGACATCAGTGGTTGACTTTTGTATGGTGTTATTGTACTGGATGTTCTCTTAGAACTAAGACAACAGTGTTTCCAATTGAACTGTTGGTTTCTCATGGCGGAAAGAATCCATTCCCACTAAGCGTATAATTTGAGCCGTACAATCCTCAAGATCCAAACCAAAAAGTGATACTTGAGAACATAGAGAAATAATCTCTCCGTGAGTAAGAAATGCTTTTTATAAGTGTTTACCATCTGACCCCATTGCTTTATTTCCTTGGATGGTTAAGAGCTCTGTCTGACCTCAACACTTTCTATTTGCCAAACTGTTGGTTGTTCTTAACCTTCAGTTAAACTTTTCAGTTATGAAATTATGGTGTATGTCATATTTTGTAAGAATGTTTTTTTGTTGTTGTTGTAGTTAATACATCCATAATATTTCATGTTTTATAGAAAATGAATGACCTATTTCTCCCCACAGTCAACTCTTATGCAGCTAATCAGTAAGAATTGGCCATGACCAACCATCGGTCAACTGTGTTTTTTTAGCGCCAACAAGCTTTCTGTTCTTATAGTTGCTGAGCAGAACTTGGTTTTGCTTTTAGGAGCACACTCCATTAGACCCAGTCGCCACAGTGCCTGAGACTTGCATACACGAGACCTGATTCAGGGGCTATCAATAGTGATTCTGTCTCCTTTTAAGAGCGGAGACCAGACAGTTGCGGCGCCAAGAACGTAATTCCATTGAAATCAATGGAGTGCGAAGAACGGGCACGTTTACATATCGGCCCGGCACTTTCGTCTCTCCTGACATCATGTTGCCATGTTCCCTCAGACAGGGCGAGTTCAAAGCTGGATCACGTTAGGCTCTTTGGCTGCGTATTAATCGGAGGGATGACACTGTTGCTTTTGCAGAATGGTTTATGTCATGCTCTTCGTTTCGCTTACGTCGTAACATGGGACCCATGTGACAATGAAGCCCCACTTGGGTAAATTGATAAGGCATGCAGAGTAATGTGTCTTAGACGCAGGCCTTGTTTAAATAGAACGTGGTTCTTTTTCTAAATTCCACAAGAAGGGTGGATTCAATTTAGGCCTAACTGCCAGGCACTCATTGAACTAATTTTTCAACTGGCTTGCCATAGCCTCAGGGCATCGTTACAAGACACATTTTGATGGCAATAGTTCCTGAACTCAGGAGGCCCCACTGAACTTAAGGACCCCAATCCCTCGAATGCGAGTAGCCTCACTTGCACTTTGAGGTAAAGAGGACATTTGAGATTCACTAAAGCTCCACAAATAAATGTCCTCCTGAAAGAGTGCAGGAGCCACATCCCTTCATCTTTAAGAAATAGATCCCTTTTCCTCCCACCAACACTTGAAACATTCCAGTGTAACATTTATATTGTCTTATCGTGGCACGTCAAGGTAAAAGTAAAGCTCAACAAATATTATCTGCTGATTGGAGATGGATTGAACCAAAATACAAACTTAAGGGGTCCTTCAAAATCTCTTTAAATGAACCGACCCTAATTCACCCCTTTATCACACCAGATCTGATGCCCTCGTTCTGTGTCAAACATTACTTGGCCAGAAACTGTTAAGTCCTACATCTCTACATCAACGGTAGGTTTTCCACAAACACTTATCAGAGGTAAGAGATGGGGTATAAACATGGAAGGCACGTATC
Organism: Salvelinus alpinus; assembly: GCF_045679555.1. Classification (NCBI taxonomy): domain Eukaryota; kingdom Metazoa; phylum Chordata; class Actinopteri; order Salmoniformes; family Salmonidae; genus Salvelinus; species Salvelinus alpinus. Next base: position 82,693,721 of record NC_092093.1, read on the forward strand.
ACATTATGTTAATAAATGTATGTTGGAAAGCTTTGAAACGATCAGATGCTAGAGCCAATGTATGATCTACACAAAGTCTAAAAACTGCAGTATGCCTCATCTGTGTAACAGGTCATTAAAATGTATAATATTCTTTTATAAAATATTTCTGCTTTATAAATATATAATTTTATTTAATTTACACACAATATTACATAACGTCAAAGTGGAATTTTGTTTGTAGACATTTTTTTAAATTGAAATATCTTGAGTCAATAAGCATTGTTAAGATGGCGCCGAAGAGGATTTCTGACGTTTTACATGCCCATAACCAATTGTGTTGTTTGTAACATATTTTGTACTTCATTTTGCTGATACTGTCTCTTATGACGTAAAATAACTTCTGGAATTCAGAATTGGGATTACTCATCATGAACTGGAAGAAGCTTTTTCCTTTAACGAGTCCGACGAGAAAGATATACTGCTCCCACCGGATCCCTGTCATTTGCTTGAAGAAAAGACGGAGGAAAAGAGCACGCAGATCGGGCTGCCTTTTGAGAATCCGTAGGCGAGCGAGTAAACTCCCATTACCATCAATTATACTTGCTAACATGCAATCACTGGGAAATTAAATTGGTGACCTACGATTACAATTATCCTACCAACGGGACATTAAGAACTGTAATATCTTGTTTTTTACTGAGTCTTGGCTGACCGACGACATGGATAATATAAAGATGGAGGGATTTTCAATTAAGCAGAACAGAGAAGTTACGTCTGGTAAGACGAGGGGTGAATCTTTTTGTCAATAACAGCTGGTGCGCGATGTCTAATATTAAAGAGGTCTCGAGGTATTGCTCGCCTGAGGTAGAATACCTTATGATAAGCTGTAGACCACACTATCTACCAAGAGAGTTCTCATCTATATTATTTGTAGCCGTCTATTTACCACCACAGACCGATGCTGGCACTAAGACCGCACTCAACCAACTGTGTAAGGCCATAAACAAATGAGAAAATGCTCACCCAGAAGCAGCGCTCCTAGTGGCTGGGGACTTTAATGCAGGCAAACTTAAATCAGTTTGACCAAATTTTTACCAGCATGTCACATGTGCAACCAGAGGGGGAAACAACTTTACTCCACACACAGAGATGCATACAAAGCTCTCCCCCGCCCTCCATTTGTCAAATCTGACCATAATACTATCCTCCTGATTACTGCTTACAAGCAAAAACTAAAGCAGGAAGTACCAGTGTTACGCTGTTTTGCTAACACAGACTGGAATATGTTCCGGGATTCATCCAATGGCATTGAGGAGTATACCACCTCATTCATCGTCTTCATCAATAAGTGCATCGACAACGTGGTTTCACAGCGACCGTATGTACCCCAACCAGAAGCCGTGGATTACAGGCAACATCCGCACTGAGCTAAAGGCTAGAGCTGCCACTTTCAAGGAGCGGGAAACTAATCCGGACGCTTGTAAGAAATCCTATAGAAATCCTATACCCTCAGACGAACCATCAATCAAGGAAAGTGTCAATACAGGATTAAGATTGAATCCTACAACACCTGCTCTGACGCTCGTCGCATGTGGCAGGGCTTGAAAACTATTACGGGCTACAAAGGGAAACCCAGACACGACCTGCCCAGTGACGCGAGCCTACCAGACGAGCTAAATGCCTTATATGCTCACTTCGAGGCTTGCAACACTGAAGCATGCACGAGAGCACTAGCTGTTCTGGATGACAATGTTATAACGCTCTCGGTAGCCGATGTGAGCAACATGCCTACCACTTTAAAGATGTAAAATATTTGTTATTGTCAAACAAACAAGAAATAAGACAAAAAAACGGAAAACTTGAGGGTGATTAACTATTCACCCGCCCAAGTCAATACTTTGCGGAGCCACCTTTAACAGCAATTAAAGTTGCAAGCCTCTTGGGGTATGTCTGTATAAGCTTGGCACATCTAGCCACTGGGATTTTTACCCGAACAAGGCAAAACTGCTCCAGCTCCTTCATGTTGGATGGGTTCCTCTGTTGTACAGCAATCTAAGTCATACCACAGATTCTCAATTGGATTGAGGTCTGGGCTTTGACTAGGCCATTTCAAGACATTTACATTTTTCCTCTTTAACCACTCGAGTGTTGCTTTAGCAGTATGCTTAGGGTCATTGTCCTGCTGGAGGGTGAACCCCCATACCTGTCTCAAATCTCTGGAAGACTGAAACAGGTTTCCCTCAAGAATTCCCCTGTATTTAGCGCCATCCATCATTCCTTCAATTCTGACCAGTTTCCCAGTGCCTGCCGATGAAAAACATCCCCACAGCATGATACTGCCACCACCATGCTTCACTGTGGGGATGGTGTTCTCGGGGTTATGAGAGGTCTTGGGTTTGCATCAGACATAGCGTTTTGCTTGATGTCCAATAAGCTACATTTTAGTCTCATCTGACCAGAGTACCTTCCATATGTTTGGGGAGTCTCCCACATGGCTTTTGGCGATAACCAAACATGTTTGCTTATTTTTTTCTTTAAGCAATGGCTTTTTTTCTGGCCACTCTTCCGTAAAGCCCAGCTCTGTGGAGTGTACACCTGGACACATACGTCAATCTCCGCTGTGGAGCTTTGCAGCTCCTTTAGGGTTATCTTTGGTCTCTTTGTTGCCTCTGATTAATGCCCTCCTTGCCTGGTCTGTGAGTGTTGGTGGGCGACCCTCTCTTGGCAGGTTTGTTGTGCTGCCATATTCTTTCCATATTTTAATAATGGATTGAAATGGTGCTTTGTGGGATGTTCAAAGTTTCTGATATTTTTTTATAACCCATCTGTACTCCTGTACTTCTCCAAAACTTTGTCCCTGACCTGTTTGGAGAGCTCCTTGGTCTTCATGGTGCCGCTTGCTTGGTGGTGCACCTTGCTTATTTGTGTTGCAGACTCTGGGGCCTTTCAGAGCAGGTGTATATATACTGAGATCAGGTGACAGATCATGTGACACTTAGATTGCACACAGGTGGACTTTATTTAAACCTATTCAGGCTAGGGTCTATTTTTCTCCACTTCCTGTCTGACTGACGTGCCCAAAGTAAACTGCCTGTTGCTCAGGCCTTGAAGCCAGGATATGCATATAATTGGTACCGTTGGAAAGAAGACACTCTGAAGTTTGTAGAAATGTTAAAGTAATGTAGGAGGCTATAACATAAAATATATGGTAGGAGAAACCAGAGGAAGATTTTTAAAAAGTAAGTGAATATTTAATCGCTATTTGTGAATTTATGAACCTGTGCCAGTGGAAAAATATTTTTGCGTGGGGCGCCGTCCTCAAACAATCGCATGGCATGCTTCTGCTGTAAAGCCTACTGTAAATCGGACAGTGCAGTTAGATTAACAAGAATGTAAGCTTTTAACTGATATAAAACACTTGTATGCACCTAAATATTTAATATCCCAAAATGTTATGATTATTTATTTGAATTGCGCACCCTCCAATTTCGCCGGAAGTTGTCCACAGCTGTCCTGCTAGAGGGACTCCTTTCCCGTAAACTAGATATGCAACTTCTGGAGGTAATTAGTTGCACAATATCTATTTTAGGGGCTTCATAGCAAAAGGGGTGAATACATATGCACGCACCACTTTTCCATTTTTCAGAATGTTTTGAGACAAGTCATTTTTTTCATTAAATTCACCAATTTGGACTATTTTGTGTATGTCCATTATATGAAATTCAAATAAAATTCAATTTAAATTACAGGTTGTAATGCAACAAAATAGGAAAAACACCAAGGGGGATGAATAGTTTTGCAAGGCGGTGTCAGAGGAAAGCCCATAAAATTGTCAGAGACTCCAGTCACCCAAGTCATAGACTGTTTTCTCTGCTATTTCACGGCAAGAGGTACCGGAGTGCCAAGTCTAGAACCAAAAGGCTCCTTAATAGCTTCTACCCCCAAGCTATAAGACTGCTGAACAATTATTAAAATGTCCACCGGACTATTACATTGATCCCCCTCCATTAGTTTTGTACACTGCTGCTACTCGCTGTTTATTATCTATGCATAGTCACTTCACCCCTACCTACAGTGGGGCAAAAAAGTATTTAGTCAGCCACCAATTGTGCAAGTTCTCCCACTTAAAAAGATGAGAGAGGCCTGTAATTTTCATCATAGGTACACTTCAACTATGACAGACAAAATGAGGAAAAAAAATCCAGAAAATCACATTGTAGGATTTTTTATGATTTTATTTGCAAATTATGGTGGAAAATAAGTATTTGGTCAATAACAAAAGTTTATCTCAATACTTTGTTATATACCCTTTGTTGGCAATGACAGAGGTCAAACGTTTTCTGTAAGTCTTCACAAGGTTTTCACACACTGTTGCTGCTATTTTGGCCCATTCCTCCATGCAGATCTCCTCTAGAGCAGTGATGTTTTGGGGCTGTTGCTGGGCAACACGGACTTTCAACTCCCTCCAAAGATTTTCTATGGGGTTGAGATCTGGAGACTGGCTAGGCCACTCCAGGACCTTGAAATGCTTCTTACGAAGCCACTCCTTCGTTGCCCGGGCGGTGTGTTTGGGATCATTGTCATGCTGAAAGACCCAGCCACATTTCATCTTCAATGCCCTTGCTGATGGAAGGAGGTTTTCACTCAAAATCTCACGATACATGGCCCCATTCATTCTTTCCTTTACACGGATCAGTCGTCCTGGTCCCTTTGCAGAAAAACAGCCCCAAAGCATGATGTTTCCACCCCCATGCTTCACAGTAGGTATGGTGTTCTTTGGTTGTTGCTTGTTTGTAGGTGACCAAATACTTATTTTCCACCATAATTTGCTAATAAATTCATTAACAATCCTACAATGTGATTTTCTGGTTTTTTTTTTTCTAATTTTGTCTGTCATAGTTGAAGTGTACCTATGATGAAAATTACAGGCCTCTCTCATCTTTTTAAGTGGGAGAACTTGCACAATTGGTGGCTGACTAAATACTTTTTTGCCCCACTGTACATGTACAAATGACCTCTAACCTGTACCCCCGCACACTGACTTTGTAACGGTACCCCCTTTATATAGCCTCGTTATTGTTATTGTGTTACTTTTTATAATTATTTACTTCAGTTTATCTGGTAAATATTTACTTAACTGGTTAAGGGCTTGTAAGTAAGTAAGCTAAGGTCTACACATGTTGTATTCGGCACATGTGACAAATAACATTTGATTTGATTCAACCCCTTTGTTATGGCAAGCCTAAATAAGTTCAGTGGTAAAATTGTGCTTAACTTATCGCATAATAAGTTGCATGGACTCATTGTATGTTCAATAATAGTGTTTAACATGATTCTTGAATGAGTACTCCATCTCCGTACTCCACACTTAGAATTATCGGTAAGGTCCCTCAATCGAGTAGTGAATTTCAAGCACAAAGACCAGGGAGGTTTTTAAATGCCTCACAAAGAAGGGCAGATTGGTATATGTGTACAAATACAAATATGTTCAAAGGAATATTCCTTTGAACATGGTGAAGTTGTTAACAAAGCTTTGGATAGCGTATCAATACACCCAGTCACTACAAAGATACAGGCATACTTCCTAACTCAGTGGCAAGAGAGGAATGAAACTGCTCAGGGATTTCACCGGGCCAATGGTGATTTTAAAACAGTTATAGAATTGAGTTGTGATGAGAATGGAGCAACAACATTTTAGTTACTCCACCTTACTAACCTAAATGACAGAGTGAAAAGAAGGAAGTCTGTACAGAATTTTGAAAAGTATTCAAAAAACATGCATCCTTTTTGCAACAAGGCACTTAATGACTTTTTTAAAAAATGGGCAAAGAATTATTTATTTTTTGTCCTGAATACATAGTGTTTGTTATGTTTGGGACAAATCCAACACAACACATAATAGAGTACTACTCTGCATCATGTTATGGGTATTCTTGTTGTCGGCAAAGACTAGGGATTTTTTTTTAGGATAAAAGAAACGAAATACAGCTATAAGCACAGGCAAAACCCTAGAGGAAACATGGTTCATTCTGCTTTCCAACAGACACTGGGAGACTAACTCACCTTTCAGCAGTACAATAACCTAAAACACAAGGCAAATGCTATTGTACAATCAAGGTGTGCAAAGTTATTAGAGGTACCCAAAAATACTTACAGCTGTAATCACTGCCAAATGTGCTTCTACAAAGTTTTGACTCAGGGATGTGAATATGTCATGGATCCCTCTGGAACTTTCATTAAGCACACCTGGCCCCTAATCCCACTGATTGTATTTATATATATGTGCCCTTTGTTCACCATGGTGCTTTCGATTATTGTTACAATGTCCCGTTGGTGCGTGTGAGTACCTGTGCTGAGTGTTTTGGCTTTCGTGCCATTGTGGATTGCGTAGATGATTACAGGTCTCGTCCCGTGTGTTAATCACTGTTTGTGCGCTTGTGTAAATTAGATATTTCTGTGTATAATTTTCAATACATTTACAAAAATGCCTAAAAACATGTTGTCAGTTTGTCGTTATGGGGCATTGTGTGTAAATGGATTAAATATATTTAAATCCATTTTGTATTCAGGTTGTAACACAACAAAATGTGGAATAAGGGGTAAAAATATAATTCAAAGTGGTTTTAATGGAACCTTCTCTTCTGATTGTTTAAACTTTTCAATCAAACTTCAACAAAACAGTTTTTCCAGCATTTTCATCCATTTCTGAATTTCCTTCACTCATTTGTTGTCATTTCCACACTGTACCACAATTGTTTTGTCTTTGTATGCCTCTATTTTGTGAAAAAGTCACTTTTCCTTTATCAGTTAAATTATTCTGCTTTATGACCATGCATTTTCAGTTGATTCAATGGCAGTTCTCACTTTCACCACAAGGGCCCTCGTACCGATTTCTAAGGGGCTTTTGGCACCAACACAGCCTCACAGGAACTGTTCATGGCACAAAAGGACATGTGAACAAGCTCTTGCTAGGTAATTAGGAGCTCTCAGCTGTTAGTAGTCTCTTACTGGCGGTAAGAGCAGATGATTGTCATACTTCTTTGAGTTTCATCACTCAGTTATTACATTTATATTACATTTTAATAAACCAAACATGGAAATATCATTAGTAAAAATCTAAACTGGTCTGTGCATCAATACCCGTATATAGTAAAATATGGTCTACTGCCCAGTCTTAGACCCTGTGTCCCTTGGATGATACCAATTCGCACATAGGATGTGGTTTTGGGAGGGAGCTCCAATTACACAATTGTTTATATCCCTTGGTTGTGATTCAGGGAATTCTTCCTTTGAACAATTATTTTTCTAACCCTCGTACATTCCTATGCTCATTTCTCTCACTGTGGTATTTTGATGTACTGTTATTCTTCCAAAAGACAGAGAGTTGTGGCATGTTTGTGTCCCTGTCCCCTGATATCTTGGGGCGGTGTTATGTGTGGCTTGTGGTCGGTGCATAATGTCACATCTGAGGCTTTTAGGTCATGGTCGCTGTGGTTGACCCCTGGGCTGCCTGAGATGAATATGTTCACCCCGAGTACCCCTCCCCTCCATGTCCCAGTATGCATTCCTCCCTGATCTATTGTGGCCACAGTTATCTAACCCCAGAGCAATTTGATGGTGGCTGGATACAAACAAGAGCATAAAGTCATGAGATGGCCAATTCAGATGATCTTTTCTTCTCAGTACTTTGGCCAAAAGAGTTGCCAGATGCAAAATTATCAGACTAATATAAATCACATATTTTCCTTTATTTAACTAGGCAAGTCAGTTAAGAACAAATTCTTATTTACAATGACAGCCTAGGAACAGTTCTGTTCTGCCCCTGAACTGCCTTGTTCAGGGGCAGAACAGATTTTTACCTTGTCAGCTCGGGGATTTGATCTAGCAACCCAAGACATTTCATCTGTTCCTAAGCAGTCCTTAAAAAAAACAGACAAAGAGATCAAAATGATGGCTAAAATAATTGTTATTTTAATATTTATGCATTTGAGGTATTTCCATGAGTGATGTGATGGACACATTTTAATTTGAAATGAGACGTTTCTGCAGTTGGCTGTTAAAGATCAATGCGTATACATCAGTGGGCAGAATTTGTCACATGACGTCTTAATGATTGTATGGTTATAAACACGTTTTCTGGTTGAGAACATTTAAGTAATTTAGGAGATGCTCTTATCCAGAGCAACTTACAGTAGTGTGTGCATACATTTTCACACTTTCGAAGAGGTCATATTACCAGATTAAATCCAACAGATCTCTTTTACAACCAGGTAAAAACCAGATTACAATCAAGCCTAAAATTGCATCTTTTTTGTTTCTAAAAATACAAAAAATCATTATACAACATTTCATAGCTGAGAATTAATCAAGGATTCTAATATTTTAGCTAGGCAAGAAGGTTTAGAAATAGGTCAATGTTTATATTATTTTTTATTATTTAGGTCACCACCTTTGTTAAGTACATGAGCCGCATTCCAAACCTTGGGGATAGTACCAGATATAATTGTTAGGTTAAAAATATGTGTTAATTATTCAGCAATCCGAGGGGCAGAGAGCTACAGCAAAAACGGATCACGCATATTAGCTCCAGTGGATTTAATAAAAATCTATCTTAAGCAAGGCATCTAGCATATCATCAATAGTAAATTGTTGAAATAAAAATAAAGATACACTAGAAGTTGATGGGTTAACCGTCGAGTCTGCTAGAGGCTGGCAGAGCAGTGAATTGACTGACCAGGGTCAAATACACCACCGTTTCATTCAAATAAAAATCCTGCTGAGATGATAAAATTATGATAAAAAGCTTATCCTATTCTTCTTAGTTATGATGCCAGAGTCAGACAGAACTTGTTTAACCAGGGGAGAAGAGGAATGTCTACGCTTTAGTGCATTTAATGTTTTCCACATTTTTGAAAGATCAGAGTCAGAGATAGAGCTTAAAAAGTAGCTTGATTTGCTTTCTTAACTGAGATACACTGTATATACAGTGTATGTGGACACACCTTGAAATTAGTGGAGTCGGCTATTTCAGCCACACCCGTTTCTGACAGGTGTATAAAATCGAGCACATCGCCATGCAATCTCTGTAGACAAACATTGGTAATAGAATGGCCTTGCTGAAGAGCTCAGTGACTTTCAATGTGGCACCAACACAGGATGCCACCTTTCCAACAACTCAGTTTGTCAAATTTCTGCCCTGCTAGAGCTGCCTTGGTCAACTGTAAGTGCTGTTATTGTGAAGTGGACATGTCTAGGAGCAACAAAGGCTCAGCCGCCAAGTGGTAAGCCACACAAGCTCATTCCCATAAGAGCTAACAGGCATAGGGTCATCTGCAGCTATTTGTTGAGTGAGCTGAGATTTTGCCAAGGTCCTTGGCCAACCACGTGAAAGCAGAGCAGACTGAACATTTGACAGGCCTCCCTCAAGTCGCTGGATGCAGGGGCTGGGGCGAGAACTGGAGCAGAGCTCAGTCCACCCGGATGGAGCTCCCGCCAAAAGAGTGGGGCTGATGCAGGGGACCATGGTGGCTGCCAGTGCTCCATTCTGGGTGTGCACAGGAGTTCTTGGTGTGGCTCCTGTTTCTGGGATTGGGGTGCCAGAGGTGTCCCATGCTAGTCCTGGGGATGGGAGTAGGGAGGTTAACCAAAACTAGCACAGGAATGAGGTTGTCAGGGGAATTGAGGAGGGTGGTGTGGGGGAAGTGTGGCTGGTGAAGCTCCAAACTCTCAGTATATATAGGCTGATGATGTGACTGATATATGGTGTGGACTGCATCATGTGGTGCGCTACCCACAACAGTGTTTTGCCAGACCCTAGGGTAGTGGTCGGTGCTGTGTAGAGCTGGGCTGAGTTGAGGTGGGCCTGGTCTGGTAGAGCTGTGCTGAGGCCGGCCGGGTCTGGATGAGCTGCAATGTGATGGGACGGGTCTGGTAGACATGTGCTGTGATAGACCGGGTCTGGTTGAGCTCTGCTATGATGTGCCAGGTCTGGTAGTGCTGTGCTGAGGCAGGCCGGGTCTAGTAGAGCTGTGCTATGATGGGCTGGGTCTGGTTGTGCTGTGATGGGCCGGGTCTGGTTGAGCTATGCTGAGGTGTGCTGAGTCTGGTAGAGCTGTGCTGAGGTGGGCCTGACTTCTGAAGGGAATACCTGAAGGGAATAACTGAATACCTGTTTCAGTCTTCCAGAGATTTGAGACTGGGACGGAGGTTCACCTTCCAGCAGGACAATGACCATAAGCATACTGCTAAAGCAACACTTGAATGGTTTAAGGGGAAACATTTAAATGTCTTGGAATGGTCTAGTCAAAGCCCAGACCTCAATCCAATTAAGAGTCTGTGGTATTACTTAGAGTGCTGTACACCAGCGGAACCCAGCCAATCAACGCTACAGTAGGCCTACAGCAAACAAGCCATTTGCAGGGCCTGCCATCATTCACTTTGAACTGGACTGTGTGTTTACAGGCAGTTGCAACGCCATGACGTTATATCATTAGAACGCATTCGCAAAAGCCACATAATACACTTGAATGGATGTCTGCAAATATGTAGCTAAATACCATGGGAGTCATGAGTATTCATTACAGAACACCTTACTTAAAAACGGAATGGATTCAGCGGAGCTACAGAGGCGCCTAACCCAGCAAGAGGAGCATATAGAGGAAATTTGCCATGTTCTCCGCCAGCCTATCCCTACTCCTCCGATGCCAGGTATCGTAACCCATAGCTCTCCTTCATTCATACCCATGCCTGTCAAATATGACGCTTCACCTGGGAAATGTCAGGGATTTCTGATGCAATGCAGCAAATACATTGAGCACAACCCCACTAACTTCGCCACCGACAAGAGCAGGGTGGATTTTGTTGTGTCTTCACTCACAGGCAAAGCCCTGGAATGGGCCACCGCCATATGGACTGCCAACAGCACAGAACTCAGATCCGAGACCCATTTCCACACCCTCTTCAAAGAGGTATTTGATCACTCTCCCTCTGGTCGTCCTATAGGAGACCTCCTCACAGAACATCATCAAGGACGCAATTCAGCTGCCGAGTATGCCCTGGAGTTCCGCACCATGGATGCAAGGAGTGGATGGAATGAGGCTGCTTTACTTACTGTCTACCAAAGAGGGCTCAACTGGGTACTTCAGGCGGAGCTGGTCTGTAGAGGTGACCTTCCGGATTTAAGTCAATACATTTGTATGTCCATCTCCATCGACCACCTCATCGCCAAAGACCTCTGCCACCCAGGAACCCGAAACCTTCTCTTTCCATGATTCTGTTATTCCGTCCGAGTCTTCCAGAGCCCATGCAGTTGGGCCATGCTCCTCTCCCGTGTATCGAACGTGAAAAGCGAATCCAAGAAGGGCTCTGCCTATACGGTGGAGGGAAAGATAATCTACTCATTCATTGCCCGGTTCGCCCCCACGGATAGATAAGAAGGGTCCCCCCGCTGCCATGCAGGTAGACGTGTCCTTATTTGTAAATATCTCCCAGAAGCAATTCTCCGTCCCAGTATTGATAATCGTGAAGGGGGTTACCAAGTCCGTAGAAGGCTTGATAGATTCGGGAGCAGCAGGTAATTTTGTCGATCACCAGCTAGTACAAGAGCTTAACATTGATCTAACACCTGTCACACCTCCCTTAAGGATTAACACCCTGGACGGGCAGCCATTGGGCACGAGCTTCATCACGGACCAAACACAGTGTCACCCTCCAGATTGGAGTCTTCCACACCGAAACCATTCAACTCATGGAACTCTCATCCTTCTAAATGCCACTCATCCTCGGACAACCCTAGCTTTGTTGTCACTACCCTGCCATCTCGTGGCAACAAATTGAACTACTGTACTGGTCTTCTACCTGCTTCTCCAGTTGTCTCAGCCGACCCTGCAGAGCCACCACCATTGAGGAATCTGCCTCGGCAGTGCCACCCACCATACCATCTGAATACGTCCAGTACAGCAATGTCTTCAGCAAAATCAAGACCTCCACTCTACTACCACATCGCCCAGGAGACTGTGCTATTGACTTACTCCCTGGAATCTCCCCACCGAAGGGCCGTGTTTACCCCCTATCTATCCCGGAAAATGAGGCAATGGAGAACTACAATGATGAATCACGCAAACGGTTTCATTCATCCTTGATTTTCCCCGGGTGCATCCAGCTTCTTCGTTGGAAAAAAGGACGGTGGTTTCCGTCCATGTATCGATTATCGTTTCCTGAATGACGTCACGGTCAAGAACCATTTCCCTCTGATCCGAGCGACACTTGAACAAGTGGGCCGCGACATCTATACTAAACTCGACCTGCGAAGTGCATATAACCTTGTCCGCATACGTGAAGGCGACTAATGGAAGATGGCCTTTATCACCGCTAGAGGGCGCTACGAATACCTGATCATGCCCTACGGCCTTAAACGCCCCTGCCATCTTCCAAACCTTTATGAACAAGGTTTTCCAGGATATGATCAACCGCTTTCTCATCGTCTACATTGATGACATCCTGATTTACTCCTACTCCCTGAAGGAGCACATACAGCAGGTGCAAAATCAATGGCTCCTTGACCAAAATCGTTTATGTGAAGACTGAAAAGAGTGCCTCCCATGTAGCCTCGGTAAACTTCCTCGGCTTCGTACTGACACCTGGAGGGGTCAGCATGGATGAGAACAAAGTCACCGCCTTCAGTACCTGGCCCAAACCCACCACCGTTAAGGACCTCCGTTTTATTGGGTTCTGCAACTTCTATTGCCGGTTCATTCGGAACTTCAGTACTACGGCCACTCGCCTCATTGCCCTTACCAGCCAAAAGACCCTTCAATGGACTGATACCGCCTTGACTGCATTTAACAACTTGAAATGCCTCTTCACCACAGCTCCTGTCCTTCGCTAACCTGATCTGACCCTTCCTTTCACCCTGGAGGTGGATGCTTCCGAAGTAGCAGCCATACTCTCTCAGCGGGTGGGAACACCTCCCAAATCACATCCTTGTGCCTTCTTCTCCAGGAAGTTATCCCCCGCTGAAAGGAATTACAATGTGGGGAACAAGGAATTCCTTGCCATCAAGCTGGCCCTTGAGGAGTGGCGCCGCTGGTTGGAGGGCACACAACATCCCTTTCTTGTCCTAACAGATCATCATAATCTGGAATATATCAGATGGGCCAAGAGGTTAAACTCCAGATAAGCCCGCTGGGCTCTCTTCTTCACACAATTCCATTTTCATGTTACTTACAACCCTGGAAAGAAAAACGTAAAAGCTGATGCTCTCTCCCGCCAGTTTGACCTTCTGACCAGTAACTCAGACCCTAAATGCCTTCCTCGTTCCTCTTGCATTGTGGGACCGGTAGAGTGGGAGATTCACGCTGCCATACAAGAAGCCTTAACCTCAGACCCGGCTCCTCCTGAGACACCAACTGGGAAGAGTTACGTACCAGCAGCGGTTAGACCCAAGTCACAAGTCCTTGGGGTCAGGACATCCTGGAATTACATGAACCACTGAACTTCTATCCTGGAAGTTCTGGTGGTCCTCACTGGCATCCGGCGTAAGGGATTACGTACTCTCCTGTCCAGTCTGCGCCTAAACCAAAAGCCCTCATCTCCCTTCCAGGAAGCTTCAACCTTTGCCAATCCCTCATAGACCCTGGTCCCACATAGCTGTTGACTTCATCACAGACCTTCCGGAATCCTCTGGTAACACCCATCCTTGTCATAGTAGACCGTTTTTCAAAAATATGTCTGTTTCTTCAACGCCATGGAATCTGCGGAGTGTATGTTCCAGCAGGTGTTCCATCTGTATGGGATTCCGGAAGACGTCGTCTCTGACCGCGGGACCCAGTTTGTCTCCCGGGTTAGGCGAGCCTTCTTTGACCAACTGGGGGTCGCCCTCAGCCTCTCCTCCGGGTACCATCCCCAGTCCAATGGGCAGACGGAACGCCTGAACCAAGAAATAGGGAGGTACCTCGACCAACAATGTTCTGCTTCTCCACACGACTGGAGTCGGTGATCTGGGCCGAATACGCTCAGAACTCACTCATCCCTCGGCCTTACTCCGTTTCAGTGTGTCCTTGGTTACCAACCCACCGATGCAGGAAGCCTCGCCCCCACTGTTGGACGTCAGAGGGGAACCTGCCTAACCCATACGGGCCATCCTTGATTCCAAACGCCTGAGAGGTTGCATCCACTACCTAGTGGACTGGGAAGGTTATGGGCCTGAAGACCGGTCCTGGGTCCCCGTCCAAGACACCCTCGACCCAGAAATGATTCAAGCATTTCACCATAACCGTCCGGATCGTCCCGCTCCCCGTCGACCCCCAAACAAACACATTGAACATCAGCTTCGACGCAGAATGTCGGGTCAGTCCACGACCTCATTGAACCAGCCTGCCGTAACTCGCCCCAGAGGTAGGCATCCGCCTCTGCTCCCCCGCCCGATTGCTCTTTTTCCTTGTGTTTTGGAACATAGCCCTGTCTTTCATTTTTGTTCATTGATTTCACCTGTGTTCGCTTCTCACCTGGTCTCACCAGCTCCCTATTTAGTTCCTTTTTTTTAATGGTTATGAGGTATTGTTTGTTTTTGACTGCCTACCTGTGTTTGACCATTGCCTGCCTGTGACCACGATTCCTGCGTTCTGCGAAGGCTTAATAAAACATCTCTGTGCGTTAATCTACACCTTTTTCTCCCTGAGTATTCATTACACTATCATTCCCTATATGCACATCAAAAACAAGATCAACAACTAATGCTTGCCAGAGCAAGATGAGGTAAAATCTAACGAATGAACATTACATAAACCCTCTCAAACTTTTTCAGCTAGTTGGCTGTCAAAACTGCGATGATAAACTGTGGGGAATAGCTTGCTCGTCCTTCTTCAGCTTCCCAACCAAGCACACAAGCTAAGTGGCGAAAGTTGGCTAGCTTGCTACTTCCAGACACAAATGAGAGAACTCCGCACTGACCCTTTTACTTGCCCTAGCAGAGCTGGTTAGGTTGTTTACATGTTGAATAGTTGCAAGATGGCAGACTGAACACAGCTATGTAGACCACCTCAAGATATAAACGTAATATTCAATATCGGTAAGTTAGACTAAATATTAGCACAACACAAACTGGTAGCTAATAACCTTCAATCTGGATAACACAAAACAAATCATAAGACTAGAGAAATTTATCGACAAATATTACGAAAACAAGCAACACCCAAACAAGACGGAGAGTAAGATGGGAACCTATTTCAAAGCGAAAACGTGACTCTTCTATAGACACAGACGATTTAATATTTTCACCACCGGGAATGGTACAGGTCAAAACCGATCTGTTAAAATGACAAACTGGGCATACTTGAACTAGTCAGTAAAGATATAAGTTGAAGGCAAGCCTCGAGATGAGTGACGAAAAAGCTGCGACATTGGAGAAGACACAAACAAGCTAAAAGGGACAGTCAATAAGATTGAAACCAAAGTTAATGAACTTAAAAAGGAGAACATCGTTCTGAGAGAAGCCTTACTCTAGATCCATTAGAGAGAATCTGGTACTTACAGGTATCCAAGAGGAAGACGTTCCTGAAAATGTAATTAGAGAGTTCCTCCTTACAGCGCTTCAGATCCCACGCAAAGCTATCAACAAAATCCAACTCGAACATGTACACTGCTTCAGACAGAGAGTGCAGAGGTATGCCAAATCGTTGCCAAATTTCCTTTCTTTAAAGATAAAATAATAGTTAAAAGCCTGGGTTAAAGACTTGCTGGCACAAAAATAGGCATGAATTACCAGTTCCCGAAGGAAATTGCAGAACTGTGCATAGTTCTGTATCCAATTTTCGAGGAAAATGGATTGAAAGGGAAACGCGTAGCTCTCGTGGTCGATAAACTGTATATTGATAACCAGTTGTTCAGAGACACAAAGACTACTCCATGGCTATTTAAAAAATTACAACTTTCTCATAGAGGCAAATAATGAAACACAATTCTAGCACCTTAATGGATTGTAATAATACAACAACAAAAATATAGCATTTCTATCCATCTTCAAAAATAATAATTGGAAGACAAAAAGCACAAATTCAACATGGTGGAGATAAAAACTCAGTAAAAAGAAGGCACCATCCATGTGTGGATGATGTGTGTTTTTTGGTGTTTGGGAAAGTGTGGCGTTGAGTGGGAAAGGAAATGGTTGCATATCCCAGAAACAATGCATTTCTGTGAGCAGGGGTTGTGAGAGAGCGTTCAATGTTGTGCAGATGAGGGATATACATTTTATAATGAATTATACATATAATAAATAATATTGTATTTTCAGTTGTTTGAAGCAAAAACAAAACTTATGAATGGGAAGCATAGAAAATAGCGCACGTATACTGAACCAAAATATAAATGCAACAGGCAACAATTTCAAAGATTTTACTGAGTTACAATTCATATGAGGAAATCTGTCAATGAAAACACATTTATTAGGCCCTAAACTATGGATTTCACATGCCTGACAATACAGATATGCTTTTGTTGGTCGCAGGTACTTAAAAAAATGGGCCTCAGGATCTCGTCGCGGTATGTCTGTGCATTCAAATTGCCATTGATAAAATGCAATTGTGTTCCTTGTCCGTAGCTAATGGCTGTCCATACCACAACCCCACCGCCACTGTGAGGCACTCTGTTCACAATGTTTACATCAACAAACGGCTCGCCCACACAACCACATATGCATGGTCTGCTGTTGTGAGTCTGGTCGGATTTATTGCCAAATTCTCAAAAATTACGTTGGAGTTGGCTTATAGTAGAGAATTACAGCTCTGGTGGACAATCCTACGGTCAGCATGCCAATTGCACACTCCCTCAAAACATGAGAGATCAGTGGAATCGTGTTGTGTGACAAATCTGCACATTTTAGAGTGGCCTTTTATTGTCCCCAGGAGAACAAAACCTTGAGACGTCCTTAAAGCTGCAATATGTAACTTTTTGGGTGACCCGACCAATGTGCATTGCATTCGGAAAGTATTCTGATCCCCTTGACTTTTTCCACATTTTGTTACGCTATAGCCTTATTATAAAATGGAATAAATAGTTGTTGTTTTTCTCATCAATCTACACAAAATACCACAGAATGACAAATCATAAAAACAGGTTGTTTCGAAAAACTGATATCACATTTACATAACTATTCAGACCCTTTAATCAGTACTTTGTTAAATCACCTTTGGCGGAGAGTACAGCCTCAAGTCTTCCTGGCGCGACAAGCTTGGCACACATATTTTGGTATTTTATACCATAATCTATTGCAAAAGCAGCAGCTACTCTTCCTGGTGTCCACAAAAAACATAATACAGAATGGCATAATACAGAACATCAAGACAAGAACAGCTCAAGGACAGAACTACATACATTTTTTAAAGAGGCCCACGTAGCCTACATATCAATGCATACACACAAACTATCTAGGTCAAATAGGGGAGAGGCGTTGTGCCGAGAGGTGTTGCTTTATCTGTATTTTTAAACCAGGTTTTCTGTTTATTTGAGCAATATGAGATGGAAGGAAGTTCCATGCAATTATGGCACTACGTAATACTGTACGCTTTCTTGAATTTGTTCTGGATTTGGGGACTGTGAAAAGACCCCTGGTGGCATGTCTGGTGGGATAAGTGTGTGTGTGTCAGAGCTGTGTGTAAGTTGACTATGCAAACAATTTGGGATTTTCAACACATTCATTTTTCTTAAAAAAGAAGTGACGCAGTCAGTCTCTCCTCAACTCTTAGCCAAGAGAGACTGGCATGCATAGTATTTATATCAGCCCTCTGATTACAATGAAGAGCAGAACGTGCCGCTCTGTTCTGGGCCAGCTGCAGCTTAATTGAGGTATTTCCTTGCAGTACTGGACCACACGACTGGACAATAATCAAGATTAGACAAAACTAAAGCCCGCAAAACTTGCTTTTTGGAGTGTGGTGTCAAAAAAGCAGGGCATCTCTTGATTACGGCCAGACCTCTCCCAATCTTTACAATCATTGAATCTATATGTTTTGACCATGACAGTTTACAAGTCGCCTCAACTTGTTCAACAGCCACACCATTCATTACCAGATTCAGCTGAGGTCTAGAACTTAACTTCTTATGGCTGCAGGGGCAGTATTGAGTAGCTTGGATGAAAGGTGCCCATTTCAAACGGCCTGCTCCTTAGTCATAGTTCCTAATATTTGCATATTATTCAAACTCCAAAGTTTCTAAAACTGTTTGAATTATTTCTCTGAGATTAACAGAACTCATATTGGCAGGCAAAATCCTGAGTTGAAATCAAAACCGTAAATCAGAAATCTGAGATTGTTGAATACAGACAGAGTCCCAAAAGAAGTCCAATTGACGTATGACTGGGGTTGCACTGCCTAGGGGTTCCACTAGATTTCAGCAATCAATAGAAATTCCAATGAGACTTCTATGGTGTTGTGGGAGAGAATGAGAGCAGAATCAGTCAGGTGTCCATCAAGCACCCATTTCCTGATCATGCATTTTCTTCATGCAAGTCACTTGCGTTCCATGGCTCACGTAGACAAGAAGGAATACTCCGGTTGGAACTTTATTGAAGCTATATGTTAAAAACATCCTAATGATTGATTCAGTACTTAGTTTGAAATGTTTCTTCGACCGGTAATATCACATCAATTGGTCATAAATATCGGATTTTTTCGAACAAAACAAACTTTTATTGTGGACCTGGAGTTCCTGCTCTGCTTTCTGATCGAAACCAACAAAGGTAATGAAATATTTATAATATATTTTGTTGTTTATAGTGACGCTATCTGTGCAGCTGTGACATGCTAATTTGAGCGCCGTCTCAGATTATAGCTTGCAGTTATTTTTCCTTAAAGTTTTTTTTAAATCTGACATATCGGTTGCATTAAGGAGAGGTATATCTATAAGTCAATGTGTATAACTTGTATTATCATCTATATTTATGATGAGTATTCATGTTGAAACGATGGGCTATGCAAAGTCACTTGATGTTTTTGCCACTAGTGAATCTAGTCGCCTCAATGTAAACTCAGATTTTTTATATAAATATGAATTGAATCAAACAAAACACGCATCTATTGTGTAACATGAAGTCCTATGAGTGTCATCTGATGAAAATAATCGAAGGTTAGTGATTCGTTCTATCTCTATTTTGGTTTTTGTGAAGCTATCATTAGCTGGGAAAAATGGCTATGATTATTTTTAGTTTTGTGGTGACCCAACATAATCGTTTGTAGTGCTTTCGCTGAAAAGCCTATTTGAAATCGGACACATTGGTGGGATTAACAACAAGATTACCTTTAAAATGATATAAAACACATGTATGTTTGAGGATTTTTAATTATGAGATTTATGGTTTTTGAATTTGGCGCCCTGCACTTGGACTGGCTGTTGTCATATTGATCCCGATTTAGGGCTTGCAGCCATATTAAGGAATGATTTGTACCAAATACAGTGCCTTGCAAAAGTGTTCATCCCCCTTGGCATTTTTCCTATTTTGTTGCATTACAACCTGTAATTTAAATAGATTTTTATATGGATTTCATGTACTGGACATACACGAAATAGTCCAAATCTTTAATTCATATCGCAGATTCTCAATTGGATTGAGGTCTGGGCTTTGACTAGGCCATTCCGAGACATTTAAATGTTTCCCCTTAAACCACTCGAATGTTGCTTCATCAGTATGCTTAGGGTCATTGTCCTGCTGGAAGGTGAACCTCCATCCCAGTCTCAAATCTCTTGAAGACTGAAACAGGTCTACCCTCAAGAATTTCTTTGTATTTAGCTCTATCCATCATTCCTTCAATTCTGACCAGTTTCCCAGTCCCTGCCGATGAAAAACATACCCGTCCCGTGTGGCTCGGGACGGGTATGTTTGTGGTCCCGTGTGGCTCAGTTGGTAGAGCATGGCGCTTGCAACGGCAGGGTTGTGGGTTCATTCCCCACGGGGGGACCAGGATGAATATGTATGAACTTTCCAATTTGTAAGTCGCTCTGGATAAGAGCGTCTGCTAAATGACTTAAATGTAAATGTAATACCCACAGCATGATGCCGCCACCACCATGCTTCACTGTGGGCTGGTGTTCTCTGGGTGATGAGAGGTGTTGGGTTTGCGCCAGACATAGCATTTTCCTTGATGGCCAAAAAGCTACATTTTAGTCTCATCTGACCAGAGTACCTTATTCCATTTGTCTGGGGAGTCTCCTGCATGCCTTTTGGTGAACACCAAATGTGTTTGCTTATTTTTTTCTTGAAGCAATGGCTTTTTTCTGGACACTCTTCTGTAAAGCCCAGCTCTTTGGAGTGTACGGCTTAAAGTGGTCCTATGGACAGATACTCTAGTCTCCGCTGTGGAGCTTTGCAGCTCCTTCAGAGTTATCTTTGGTCTCTTTATTGCTTCTCTGATTAATGCCTTTCTTGCCTGGTCTGTGAGTGTTGGTGGGCAGCCCACTCTTGGTAGGTCTTTTCTGTTGTACAAATAGTTGCCTTGACTCTCCCTTCATGACGTTTTTATGCTCTAAAGTAGCGGATCGGACTAACACGTAGATCAAGTTTTAGGGTTTTGTTAATATTTGCTGTGTTCTGTCCATGAAAATGTTTAAAATGTGTATTTTGACACGTTTCCCTAATCACTTATACTAGTCTTGATATGTATTATGGATAGTTTTAATGATCTAAGGAAAATAGTTGTATTGAACTGGAATGTTCAAAGTTTCTGATTTTTTTTAATAACCCAACCCTGTTCTGTACTTCTCCACAACTTTGTCCCTGACCGGTTTGGAGAGCTCCTTGGTCTTCATTGTGCCACTTGCACAATGGTGTCCCTTGCTTAGTAGTGTTGCAAACTCTGGGGCCTTTCAGAACAGGTGTATATATACTGAGATCATGTGACAGATCACGTGACACTTAGATTGCACACAGGTGGACTTTATTTAACTAATTATGTGACTTCTGAAGGTAATTGGTTGCACCAGATCTTATTTAGGGGCTTCATAGCAAAGGTTGTACTGCAACAAATAGGAAAAATGCCGAAAGGTGTGAATACTTTTGCAAGGCACTGTAGGTCTGCTGTTAGAACCAGTAAAGGTCGCTTTACCACTCTTGGGTAGCGGAATTACTTTGGCTTCCCTCCAGGCCTGAGGAGAAAGACTTTCCTCTAGGCATAGATAAAACATATGACAGATAGGAGTGGCTATAGAGTCAGCTACCATCCTTAGTAGTGTTCAATCTAAGTTGTCAATGCCAGGATGTTTATCATTATTGATCGATAACAATATTTTTTCCACCTCTCCCACACTAACTTTACAAAATTCAAACTTGCAATGCTTTTCTTTCATTATTAGTTTTTTATGCTTGAATACAATTTCTCACTGTTTGTTGTTGGTATTTCCTGCCTGAGTTTGCTCACTTTGCCAATGAAATAACCATTCAAATAATTGGCAACATCAAATGGTTTTGTGATGAATAAGCCATCTGATTTGCTTAAAGATGGAGTTGAATTTGAATTAAAAACGGGGCAGAAAGACAAAGTACTCTTCCATCATTCCTCCATCATTCCTTATATAATTGATTTTGGCTTCAAAGTACAGTTTCTTCTTCTTTTTGTTTTGTTTAGTCACATTTGTTTCTCAATTTGCAGTAAGTAAGTCAGATGTACATCTAGACTTATTAGCCATTCCTTTTTCCCAATCTCTTTCATACAGTTTTTCAATTACTCATCAAACCATGGAGCCTTAACAGTTCTAACAGTCAGTTTCTTAATAGGTGCATGTTTATCAATAATTGGAAGAAGCAATTTCATAAATTAATCAAGTGCAGCTTCTGGATGCTTCTCATTAATCACATCAGACCAACAAATATTTTTAACATCATCCACATAAGAGTCACAGCAAAGTTTTTTGTATGATCTCTTATTCACTATTTTAAGCCCAGCTGTTGGAACTTTGGCTTTCCTGGATATAGCCACTATATTGTGATCACTGCATCCAATGGGTACGGATACAGCTTCAGAACAAAGTTCTACAGTATTAGTAAAAATGTGATCGATACATGTGGATAATCTTGTTCCTGTAGTGTTTGTAAACACCCTGGTAGGTAATAACCTGAACCAGATTACAAGCACTGGTTACAGTAAGACGCTTCCTCTTGAGCAGACCGCTTGATGAAAATCAATTCCTTCAACGTCATGGTTTGGTTTTTGCTCTGCACTGTCAACTGTGGGACTGTATGTGACCCGTTTCAGGAAACTAGGCGTATGTAGCGGGTCACTACTTCACATGAGAGCCATTTGAACATAATCTTTTTTTGAATAAAACGTTTTTTTGGGGGGCTAACGTTACTTGTATGATCTTATCATTCATATTTCAGAGCCATTTGCTTGGCTAGTTATAGCCTAATGTTAGCGTCATGAGTTGGGATTATGGTTCATTGTTTACCTAGCTAATTTCCCCCCAAGATCGAATACCCCCTAACGTCGGACACTCTCTAGCGGTTAGAGGATTAAATCACCTCGTGCTCAACAGTTAAACAACAGTCTCAACGTCAACAGTGAAGAGGTGACTCTGGGATGCTGACCTTCTAGGCAGAGTTCCTCTGTCCAGTGTTTTGTGTTCTTTTGCCCATCTTAATCTTTTCTTTTTATTGGCCGGTCTGAGATATAGCTTTTTCTTTGCAACTCTGCCTAGAAGGCCAGCATCACGGAGTCGCCTCTTCACTGTTGACGTTGAGACTGGTGTTTTGTGGGTACTATTTAATGAAGCTACCAGTTGAGGACTTGTGAAGTTTTTGTTTCTCAAACTAGACACTATAATGTACTTGTCCTCTTGCTCAGTTGGGCACCCGAGCCTCCCACTGCTCTTTCTATTCTGGTTAGAGACAGTTTGCGCTGTTCTGTGAAGGGAGTAGTACACAGCGTCGTACGAGATCTTCAGTTTCTTGGCAATTTCTCTTGAATATTGTCCTGTCGTGTGGTCCAGTGCTGCAAGGAAATACCTATTTTAAGTATTGAATTTTCAGTACCAGCATTTAGGAAATAATTGCACTTGCAAGTTATTTGGAAGTAGTATAAAACAACACATCAAAGACAACAATACAGCAAAACATAGAGAGACAGACATTAAAAATACAAAAAAGTTAAAATACAAAAAAAAAATATATATATATAAAATATATATTTTGATACAGTTGTTATGGGTAAACTAGTACAGATAATACTGTCCTTAACATCCGAGATGTCGTGTATGCATATACCAGGCCTCTTACGCCACCAATATATAAATATACATCACTCTAGAACTGCAGGGAAATGTATTCATTTAACATAAGAAAAGAAGGGAGCCCACATTGCATAGAATTTGTCTACAGACCCATTGAGTGTGTGTTAAATTTTTTCCAACTTTTATGCTATTCAAAACAGATTTAATCCAAAGAGCATGAGAAGGCTGTACAGAGGATTTCCATCTAAGTACAATTAATCATCTCGCTAACAAAGTGACAAAGGCAATGACATCCTTATTCATTTTGGTCAATTGTATTGTGGGTAAGGAAACCCCAAATAGTGCAATAAAAGTGTCTGGCTCGATCTGTGTGCCGCTTAATTCTGAGTGTGTGTTAAAGACGTCTTTCCAGAAACCAACAAGAGATGGGCAACACCAAAACACGTGTACATGATTAGCAGGAGACTGGTTACATCGTACACAATTAGGGTTCACATCCTTGTAAATTTTGGATAATCTTTTTTTGGTCCAGTGGGCCCTATGAATGAGTTTGCATTGAATGAGGCCGTGTCGAGCGCAAATAGAAGAGGTATGTACCCTTTTGAGTGCCCCTTCCCATAGTTCATCAGATATTTCCTCACCCAGTTCCTCCTCCCATGAGGATTTAATATTGTTTAATGAGGTGGTTTGTAGTGAGCAAATTTGACTTTAGATTATTGACAAGGTGCCTTTCAGAGTAGGAAGTGGGACAAGAAATGTGTCGAACTGGGTTTCACCAGGAAGGGTGGGGAATCCTGGATCTATGCTGCGGATGTAACTCCGGACTTGTAATAACCTACAAAAATGATATCTGGGGAGACCAAATTTAGCTGATAATTGTTCAAACGTACTAAATGTATTGTTAATATACAGATCTCTGAATCTTTTAATACCGAGACTAGACCATGTTTAGAAAGCACCATAGATGGGGGGGAAAAGCTGGGTTTGAGGCTACCGGAGCCAAAGAAGAGGTTGTTTGAAACCCAAAGTGGAGCACCATTTACAAATGCTTCATTGTACATTTCAATTAGAATAGGGGCTATTTTGGAGATAAACTTTTTATAAAACTCTGCCGAGTAGCCGTCAGGCCCTGAGCTTCTCCCGGAATGAAGGGATTTGACAGCATTAGACAATTCTTCAACAGTGATCGGCTGCTCAAATTTTTTAACCAAATCCCGGCTGACAGAAGAGACAGCAAGTGAGTGGAGGAAATTGGAAATCATCCAATTCCAATGTAACCGCTTTACTTTCAGAAGTATATAGAGACTGGTAAAATCTCTTGAACTCATCATTGATCCCCCTAGGATTGAATGATATCCCAGATGATGTACGAATTTTAGGAATCTGAAATGATGATGATAGTTGACGTAACTTGTGAGCTAATAATTTACTGGCTTCATCTCCTTGTTCATAATAAGTGCTCCTAGACTTGACAAGCAGGTAAATCCTCTTACTCTGAAATGAGGAATGGAACACCTGACTCACTCATCTGCACCTAAGACTTGAGTGTTGTGATACCTTCAGATGAGTTTCTTGGAGAAAGATGATGTGAGCTTTCAATTGATGAAGGTGTTGTAGCACCTTACAGCGTTTAACTAGGTTATTTATGCCCCTGCAGTTCCAAGTGAGAAAATTAAAGCCATTCCCTCCAGCAGGATGGACTACACTAGGCTGAGTCATGTCTTAAGAGAGAGAGGACATGTAAAGGACAAGGTACAATGTAAACTGAAAATCTTAGTTGAACCTAAAAGCGCAAATTTAAAAAACAAAGACAAGCCACGAGGCACAAAAGACATATAAAAACTATATACAAATAAAGAGGGAAAAGCCCCTTCCCTCACACCCTCCCTTGCCAAAGCATCTCCCCAACTGAGATGCAAGCAAAGCATGATAACTCTTACTCTGTGCTACCTGAGATTTGTGACCATTTAACTAGAGTAAGCCAAACATACATAGATTGGTCCCCAACAGAGTCTAAGGAAAACTAACCTCGGTCAAGAGAGGTTTAACAGCGATACAGATGGTAAAACTACGACTGAACCATGAAAACAGACAGATATTGGCGTTAGAGGTGGCAACCTGGGTTAGAAATGATAAAATAAATAAAAGAGAATGACATTCAAATGTCGACGAACCAGGCAAAATTGGCTTCGCTAGCAAACCATTCGGCCTGCTACCTAGCCTGCTAACCAACCATTTGTTCCACACCATGCGGTACAACAGCCGCTTTCACGTTCTAGTTGATGAAATCTGCCGCTAAAGCCGGGTCCTCGAATCTGTCCGTGGAGCCGTCCGGTAAAGTAAGTCTCAGAACCGCAGGGTAGATGAGGCCAAACTTCACGCCCGGGCAGGCGCGTAGCTGGCGCTTCACAGCTCCGAAGCTAGCCCGCTTCTTAGCCACAGCTGTGGTGTAGTCCACAAATATCGAGACTCTTTTACCCTTTTAGAGGAGAGGGGATACTTCTCCCGATCTCCTCAGTATGTCATTGCGGACGTGAAAGAAATGCACCCTGATGACAAATGGTCGCGGGGGTTCTCCATCCCGGGGTCGGCTACGCAGAGTGCGGTGGGCCCGGTCTAGCAGTGGCTTCTCCTCCAGACCGAGCAGCTCCTGAAGTAGCTGGGCCATGAACTCTGTGGGTCTTGGGCCCTCCACTCCCTCCGGTATTCCCAGTAGACGAATGTTGTTCCTCCACATTCTACTTTCCATATCTTTGCATCTATTGTCGAGGTATGCCACCTTAGTTGTCAATGAGCCAACATTAGCCTCTAACTCCCTAATGTGAGTGCTGTGGTCTGTAGCACGCTCGTTTTTGACCATTGATATCTCTAACCTGAGATTGGTAGAGAGAGAGTAAATTTTGCAGAAAATATCGGTTTTGAGGGTGCCTATCACAGATTGTAGCATCTCCACAGTCAGTGTTTCCGTGGGGCTGGCATTGGCAGCGTCCGGTGGCGGGGTGAATCAGGAGAGGGCGCGGGCTTGCTGCGGCCTGCTCTTGCAGACTCAGTTTTTGGCCGGGTAGACGACATTACAAACTTACATTTCTCAAACTTGATCTGTTGTTTATGGGTCTCTTCATACGCCTGGCCAAACAGAAATATATAACATTTTGCAAGGTTAAATATATACATTTGGTCACTAACTCAGGAGCGATAGAGAAACGCGTTCTACATCCTTGGCTGCCAACATCGCCCCCCAGGAAAGACCTAGTTAAGCTAAGATAGTTTAGAGCCTAAAATAAGGGGTTAAATACATGGAAGAAAATAGTTTCCTGGTCTTTCTTATCACTCAGATATAGGACAGACACTTCATAAACAAACTTCCTTCTGATTTCTTGGGGGGACTACCTGTTTATTAATGTATTCAATGCGTTTCTATGGGTTAATAGCAGTAAGGCCAAATTCAATCAAATTTCATCAAATCATTTTTAGGTAAATTCATTTGATACCTTAAGGGGTCCTAAAACTGGACAGGTACTATTTAGTGAGCGATAAATAAAAATGGAGTGAAGCATGTTGCAAGATGAGGTGGAGCTGTTGCTTGCTTTCACATCTAAGTGCTGTGTAAGTTAACTGGACTCACGATAAAGCAGGGTGTAACGAGCTTGCTGACAGGTCATGGATTTAAAACTCGCCCCCCCCCACCCCTCCCTCTCTCTCTCAATTCAAGGGGCTTTATTGGCATGGGAAACATACCGTATGTTAACATTGCCAAAGCAAATGAGGTAGATAATATACAAAAGTGAAATAAACAATAAAAATGAACAATAAAAATGATCTCACTCTCTTACTCTCTCAGGTTGCTTGTTTCACACGCATTGCTACAAATGACCTCAACTCTGGGAAGGAGGCCAGGAGATGGGGAACAGCCCATGAGAATAGCAGGTGCAGTGCAACTAGCATGCTATCCTCACATCCAGGTTTCCTTCATTCATGAAAACCCTCCAGTCGAATGGCTTTTTCCTGGGTCTTTGAGGTCGTTTGCTTAATCGGTTGCAAAGGATTCCATTATGCTTAGAAAGTGGATACGAGGCCTCCCGGGTGGCGCAGTGGTCTAGGGCACTGCATCGCAGTGCTAGCTGCGCCACCAGAGTCTCTGGGTTCGCGCCCAGGCTCTGTCGCAGCCGGCCACGACCAGGGGGTCCGTGGGGCGACGCACAATTGGCCTAGCGTCGCCCGGGTTAGGGAGGGTTTGGCCGGTAGGGATATCCTTGTCTCATCGCGCTCCAGCGACTCCTGTGGCGGGCCGGGCGCAGTGTGCGCTAACCAAGGGGGCCAGGTGCACGGTGTTTCCTCCGACACATTGGTGCGGCTGGCTTCCGGGTTGGAGGCGCGCTGTGTTAAGAAGCAGTGCGGCTTGGTTGGGTTGTGCTTCGGAGGACGCATGGCTTTCGACCTTCGTCTCTCCCGAGCCCGTACGGGAGTTGTAGCGATGAGACAAGATTGTAATTACTAGCGATTGGATACCACGAAAATTGGGGAGAAAAGGGGATAAAATATTTTTTTTAAAGAAAAAAGTTTAATTAAGAAAGTGGATACGCGTGGAAACAAAATGGTAAACTGTCAACACAACTGGAGACACCCGTCATTTTTGGAGACAGATAGTGTAGAAGCTATTGCTAGCTTAGTAAAACTGTCAAATGAATCAAATTCACATCTAAATGTGCAATATCCAGATCACAAGAGATCCATATCGCATGAAATAGTTTGAAACGCTACTCAGCTGGGTGTAATGTCCGTTTTTTATAGTTCACTCTGTCTTCTCTATCCCAGTTTCCTTCCCACACGCACCAAGCTCCGCCCCCGCCTCCTCGCTGTTAGATTCACTATAAGTTTGCATGCTGTTCTGCTAGGTCAAATGCAGTTAACAGATTTTTACAAACAAGAACAGTGTTGCTTTTCTACTGTCCTTCATAATAAAAATCATTCTATTTCTATGAGTCCAACAGTGTTTTGATCTACTGTAAATCGCAAGTCAAATCGCCATAGCAACATTTGGTAAAACAAAATCTCAAATAGATTTTTGCCCTTATCGTGCAGACCTATAACTTACTGTAAACAATTTTAGCTGGCTAGCTAAGCATCTTGCCTATCTGTGAGGTGAAACAATTCACTTATTTATTTAACCAGGTAGGCCAGTTGAGAACAAGTTCTCATTCACAACTGCGACCTGGCCAAGGTAGAGCAAGCAGTGCGACACAAACAACACAGAGTTACACAAGGGATAAACAAATGTACAGTCAATAACACAACAGACAAATCTATATACAGTGTATTCAAATGTAGTAAGATTAGGAAGGTTAGGCAATAAATAGGCCATAGTGGCGAAATAATTACAATTTAGATATTAAACACAGGAATGATAGATGTGCAGAAGATGAATGTGCAAGTAGAGATACTGGGGTGCAAAGGAGCTAATAAATAAATAACAATATGGGGAAGAGGTAGTTGGGTGGGATATTTACAGATGGGTTTTGTACAGGTGCAATGATCGGTACGCTGCTCTAACAGCTGATGCTGAAAGTTAGTGAGGGAGATATAAAACTCCAGCTTCAGTGATTTTTGCAATTCGTTCCAGTCATTGGCAGCAGAGAACTGGAAGGAAAGGCGGCCAAAGGAGGAGTGGGCTTTGGGGATGGCCTGTGAAATATACCTGATGGAGGGCGTGCTACGGGTGGCTGCTGCTATGGTGACCAGTGAGCTGGGATTAGGCGAGGCTTTACCTTGAGAATTTCAATAAGCATTTTCCTACAGCTGGCCATGCTTTCCACCCCGGTCAACAGCACTGCACCCCCCACAGCAACTCGCCCAAGCCTTCCCCATTTCTCCTTCTCCCAAATCCAGTCAGCTGATGTTCTGAAAGAGCTGCAAAATCTGTACCCCTACAAATCAGCCAGGCTATAGAATCTGGACCCTTTCTTTCTAAAATTATCTGCCGAAATTGTTGCAACCCCTATTACTAGCCTTTTCAACCTCTCTTTCGTGTCGTCTGCAATTCCCAAAGATTGGAAAGCAGCTGCGGTCATCCCCCTCTTCAAAGGGGAGGACACTCTTGACCCAAACTGCTACAGACCTATATCTATCCTACCCTGCCATTCTAAGGTCTTCGAAAGCCAAGTCAACAAACAGATTACCGACCATTTCGAATCCCACCATACCTTCTCCGCTATGCAATCTGTTTTCAGAGCTGGTCATGGGTGCACCTCAGCCACGCTCAAGGTCCTAAACGATATCCTAACTGCCATCGATAAACAATACTGTGCAGCCGTATTCATTGACCTGGCCAAGGCTTTCGACTCTGTCAATCACCACATCCTCATCGGCAGACTTGATAGCCTTGGTTTCTCAAATGATTGCTTTGCCTGGTTCACCAACTACTTCTCTGATAGAGTTCAGTGTGTCAAATCGGAGGGCCTGTTGTCCGGGTCTCTGGCAGTCTCTATGGGGGTGCCACAGAGTTCAATTCTTGGGAGAAAGTGTTTGTGAGGAGAGTTGAAAACTTAGCTCACCAGCCTTCCAAACAGGATAATTTTATGTATTTTTTACTATTTTTACTATTCCATTTGATTTACAGTCAGACCAGCCACCCGAAAAGCTGATGAAACTGAGGACTATTTCTGTCTGTAATAAAGCCTTTTTTGGTGTATAAACTATTTCTGTCTGGGCCTGGCTCCCCAGTGGGTAGGTCTGGCTCCCCAGTGGAGAAGGCCCACCCATGGCTGCGCCCCCTACCCAGTCGTGAAATCCATAGATTAGGGCCTAATGAATTTATTTAAATTGAATGATTTCCTTATATGAACTGTTACTCAGTAAAATCAATGACATTTTTGCTTGTCGCGTTTATATTATTGTTCAGTATTATTTTGAAGGCTATAATGTGTGTCATGCCACTAAGGCAAAGTTCCTTCTAGCAGGAACACCTGTCAGTCTCAGTTGGATTCTAACCACCATAACTTTTCAGTAGAGCAGAGGGCTCTTCTCTATCCAAATTGTCATTATTTTCCACTGAAAAAATGTGCTATTTGGATTTGTTTGATCAATAAAACATTTTTTTCCCCTGTGGGAATTCAGATCAGGGAATTCCCAACATTACACTAACTTATCTATCTTCTTTCACTCAAGCCAATTCATCCTTCACTGCTGTTTACTGAATTCTGTTCCTGTTCGAACCCTCTTCATGTGCCTAACATTCGTATAATTTACAGATGTGTTTTTGTCCTTGGTTTATCAACTTTGGTAGGGGAGAGTGGGGTAATACAGTCAGCATCATCCGTTAAGGGAAATTAAAGTATTCTTTCTAACAAAGACATCTACATATATTTCAGGTTGTTGTGTATATTCAGAATTCATGTAAACATTACAGTTTTGAAAACAACATAAAAAAGTGGTCTCTTGGCACAACTTACCCCAAGATGGGGTAAGCCGCCTACACATTTCTTTATTGAATTAAATATTGCCACTGCCTTGTACATCTTTATTTCCCAAACACAATTCAACACACTCACAATCAATTTTTTGTATTTGTTTTGTTTTAAGCATATTTTAACTCAGGCTTAACACCTAACAAACAATTTGTACTTATTTTGGGGGAAGAACACTGGGAAGAACACACATATATTTGCTCAACTTGCCATTGGCTCAACCTTTGGCTCATCTTACCTCATTCAATAATGTTATGTTAGCCCACACAGCTACAAGGATGCACATTTATGCTAGGTTAAGTACCTCATATTGAAGCTTATAGAGACCCCAACTGATGTATAGAACAACCTTAAAATGACCTACTGTACTTTGGTTTATATACAAGCATCATGAAACCTCCAACACTATACATTCATTTGACTTGGTGAAAATCAATTTTTTGGACCTTGCTTACCACTTTTACCATGTGGTTTCTTCCTTCAAAGACTAAATGAAATGATGACCTCTTCCTAAATATTTGGTCAAATTATATATTTTGTGTATGGTTTCCTAGAAAGAAGGGTGGCTCAACTTACACCTTTTGGCTGAACTTACCCCAATCTCCCCTAAGGTGGTCTGCTTTTGTTTGCTTTCTGCTAAATACTTTGAGTCTGACTTTGAGTCTGACTGAGCCTGTCTGGAGTGCCAGATGGGTGGGGTTTGCACTTTTCGGACTATTCCATTGGTTGGAATTCAACTTTGATGTAGCATACAAAACCTTATTTAAACCTTACCTTCGAAACCTAGTAGCCAACTTTTTCCACACTTCTAGATTTTAATCAAATCAATCTACTGCTGACATAGCTTACCCTACAAGTGGCCCCCATGGTGGTAATAAACCCATTTCTAGTAGTGGGGATAGGTTTTTCTCTCTTTCTGTTTTTGACCGAGTTAGTATATTCTTCGTATCAGGGTGTGTGAACTAAACAACTCCCTTTATTTCCTTCATACATTGAGGTGGAGGCCAGGCTGTAGTGTTACGGAGTGCTTCTGTTGAGCAGATGTGCACAGTGTGGCGCCTGTTTGATTCCCCTTTCTTTTAATGACTAAGGGGGATAAGGGAAGACTCTGGGAGGTCAGGCGCAGCGGGGAATGGTGTCCTAAAGAGTAGGGCCTCAGTCCTCATCTAAGCAGGAGAGTGAGAGAGGTGAGTCGTCCAGTAGCCGTCAGTGATCCTGGCTAGCGTCTGACTGTGAACCCTGTCCCGAAGCCCCACTTTTCCTAGAACTAGCGACATATGGGTCAGCGGGACAGCATGGTCATATTTTCCCAGGCGACCTCAAAACCCGCGTCGCGAGCCCCTGGCAAGGTCTGAAAACACGAGACAGTAAACAGCTGTTCCGCTCGGATTGTAGCTCTAGTTAGCACGAGCAGACAGGGATGCAGGAAAGGGGGAGATTTACAGCAATGCAGGGCCTGACTTGTTTTAATTGCCCTCTGGTTTTTGGGGGAACTAGAAAGATGGGTCCCAATAGCTCCCATATTTCTGTGAAGTGCATGATGTTTTTTTTGTTGACTCTAGCTCCTTCAGCTCTGGGTCCTGTGAAGCCAATAACTGTGGGCTTGGAGGGCTCGAAAAGTGAACTTCTTTGTATACAGCAACTGTATCTCAGTGTATGCCAAAGGACATTCCACATTTCACTGTGTTAACTAGTACACAATTGACATAATGCTGTGTTCATGCCAATTATGCAGTAATAGGAAATTATCCTAGCTATGTCGAAAGAAATCTTTCCTCCATAGGCTACTAAAATAGCAACCTCACATGGAAATAATCGGATTTACCGAAAACTTCTCAGCAACGAAAGAGGGATTCAATTTAAGATCCAACATCTGTATGTGCACTTTTGTGTTTAGAGCCATAAACAGGCAACTAGCAATTACAATGTTTATTGTGACTCAATTACGGTACTCCTTTATATTCCTGCTGCTGATAAAGGCCCACTCCTTAATTCGATAAACAACCGTGGCAGCCATGACACTTGGTTAGTATTAGTATAATATACTGCCACTATTGCTTGTTCTTCGGATGTTTGATCCTCATATAAAATATCTCTCAAAGAAGAAGCTTCCTTAGTTCACCACCCTTTTTTAACATTAGCCTGAGAACATAGCTCACTGAATCAAGATGTATTATTTTGTTGTTGAGCTCGAAATAGCCCTACCACCATGCCTTGTCTTTTTTGTCAACTAATCCCTTCTGAGACTTGGACTTGTAGACCTGGCAGAAATACAGTGGAATACGTCAGTAACTCTCCCAGTAAGAGCTGGCAAGTGTCTGAGTTCAAATAAAGGAGAGAAAACCGTTTGAGTAAGTCCCAGAGGGAGCTTGGCCTTGGTTCAGGGTGCTTGCAGAGGGGGCTCGAGTGAGCACAAATCTCTCATGCTACTTTTTTAATAAGCAAAGTCCCGGGGAGGAAAGGAGCACTCCATTTAGATCTCAATAATGATCTTTTACACGGCACCTCGTTATAGAGATTTATGCAATCACCCAAAAATCTCTCATGATAGAATCGTACAAAAATAGAATTTTGTAGTGTTTTATGGTTCTAACGCTATTAGACAATATCATGAAACAAAATTGGTAGAGCAATCAGAGAGACTACCATTGGATAAATTAGGCAGAAGTGTCATGCCCTGACCATAGAGATCCTTTTTATGTCTCTATTTGGTTTGGTCAGGGTGTGATTTGGGGTGGGTATTCTATGTTCTTTCGTTCTATTATTTGTATTTCTATGTTTTGGCCAGGTAGGGTTCTCAATCAGGGACAGCTGTCTATCGTTATCTCTGATTGAGAACCATACTTAGGTAGCCCTTTTTCCCACCTGTCTTTGTGGGAAGTTGTCTTTGTTTGTTGGCACTATAGCGTTTAGCTTCACGGTTGTTTTTCTATGGTTTATTGTTTTTGTAGGCGTCATTCTTAAATAAAGGAATATGTACGCTTACCACGCTGCACCTTGATCTCCTCCTTTTGACGGCCGTGACAAGAAGTGTCATATTTTTTATTTTTTGTGTAACATTGAGTATAGAGTTCAATCACAAAATCTTAGTGTGACTTTGGTCCTTGCAGTATTTTTGCGGTACAACATGGCTATTTTGCTTGAGTTGTAGATTTTCCCCTGATTCCCAGTTACTGTAGGCCTATTTACAACATGGATTGCTCCTTATACATCTAGCTTAGGGGCAATAAATATGAGTTTTCAAACTTTTTTTCCTCAGCCAGGTACATTTTGGCATTTCAATTGTACATTGACCAGAGGGGTGTATTTGTGTTATTGGGTGGACTAGCATTTGTCACCAGGATTCACAAAGCAGGCATGATTCATTAACATCAGTCTTAAGTTAATATATTTCTATTTTATTTTCCTAGAGTTGTTTTGTGTGTTCCATCTACTTGTTGAGCACTCTGGGTTACATTGTGAGTTGTTTTAGTGGTAGTGTTCCAGTTAAAATATAATGTTGTTATAATGACTGATACTTACTTATTTAACTACAGTAGGCTAGGTCAGTTAAGAACAAATTCTTGTTTACAATGACGGCCTACCCCAGCCAAACGACGCTGGGCCAATTGTGCTCCATATGGGACTCCCAATCACGGCCGGTTGTGATACAGCCTGAAATTGAACCAGGGTCTGTAGTGATGACTCTAGTGCTGAGATGCAGTGCCTTAGACCGCTGCACCACTCAGGAGCCCATATGTTGGAGATGGATCAATGGATTCATACAAATATAATTTCCAGAAATGCCAGTTCAGCTTTCAATTATGTTTCTTATGGTTTCCTTTTTACTGATGTGATTACTCTTTGGGAGATTAACTGTAGATAGATGGGGGGAGAGTTGGTCCATCCCTTGCCACTAGTCTGGATACTTTTTCTGGATTTAAGGCCTGTAGTGATAGTACTTGAATACTGACACTAGAGGTCAGGTCTTGCCTAAAACAGAAGATAATCAGTGCCTCTTCATGAAACACATCTGTGTTTGACTGTGTCCATGTGTGAGAGGAAGGCAAAATGGTTAACTGAGAGCTTGGATGAATAAGGTGCCCAGAGTAAACTGCCTGCTACTCAGGCCCAGATCCTAGGATATGCATATTATTAGTAGATTTGGATAGAAAACATGCTGACGTTTCTGAAACTGTTTGAATGATGTCTGTGAGTATAACAGAACTCATATGGCAGGCAAAACCCAGAAAAAATCCAACCAGGAAGTGGGAAATCTGAGGTTTGCCTATCCAATATACAGTGTCTATGGGGTCATATTGCACTTCCTAAGGCTTCCACTAGATGTCAACAGTCTTTAGAAC
Source organism: Salvelinus alpinus (assembly GCF_045679555.1). NCBI lineage: Eukaryota > Metazoa > Chordata > Actinopteri > Salmoniformes > Salmonidae > Salvelinus > Salvelinus alpinus. The sequence continues at coordinate 82,728,717 of NC_092093.1, forward strand.
CTAGTTTCAGGCTTCTACTGTGAAGGATGAGGGAATGAGAGCTGTTTCAACCAGGTGTCTGGCAGAGTGCCATGAGCTCATTCAGGCGCGCCCCCGTGAGAGGTAGCTGCGTTCCTTTTCGTTTCTACAGACAAAGGAATTCTCCGGTTGAAACATTATTGAAGATTTATGTTAAAAACATCTTAAAGATTGTTTCTATACATCGTTTGACATGTTTCTACGAACTGTAATGGAATTTTTTGACTTTTCGTCTGGCCTGCGCATCATGAATTGGGATTTTTGAATTAAACGTGCGAACAAAAAGGAGGTATTTGGACATAAATGATGGACTTTATCAAACAAAACAAAAATTTATTGTGGAACTGTGATTCCTGGGAGTGCAATCTGATGAAGATCATCAAAGGTAAGTGAATATTTATAATGCTATTTCTGACTTCTGTTGACTCCACAACATGGCGGGTACATGTATGGCTTGTTTTTGTGTCTGAGCGCCGTACTGAGATTATTGCATGGTGTGCTTTTTCCGTAAAGTTTTTTTGAAATCTGACACAGCGGTTGCATTAACTTCTTGTGAATAGGGGGCGCATTTGTGCACATTTGTGGCCTGCTGGAGGTCATTTTGCAGGGCTCTGGCAGTGCACCTCCTTGCACAAAGGCGGAGGTAGCGGTCCTGCTGCTGGGTTGTTTCCCTCCTACGGCCTCCTCCACGTCTCCTGATGTACTGGCCTGTCTCCTGGTAGCGCCTCCATGCTCTGGACACTACGCTGACAGACACAGCAAACCTTTTTGCCACAGCTCGCATTGATGTGCCATCCTGGATGAACTGCACTACCTGAGCCACTTGTGTGGGTTGTAGACTCCGTCTCATGCTACCACTAGAGTGAGAGCACCGCCAGCATTCAAAAGTGACCAAAACATCAGCCAGGAAGCATAGGAACTGAGAAGTTGTCTGTGGTCACCACCTGCAGAATCACTCCTTTTTTGGGGGTGTCTTGCTAATTGCCTATAATTTCCACCTTTTGTCTATTCCATTTGCACAACAGCATGTGAAATTTATTGTCAATCAGTGTTGCTTCCTAAGTGGACAGTTTGATTTCACAGAAGTGTGATTGACTTGGAGTTACATTGTGTTGTTTAAGTGTTCCCTTTATTTTTTTGAGCAGTGTATATAGAAAAACAGAGATATCTAAGGTCAGGGCGTGACATATATTGCCGGTTTGAGAATTGAATTGAACTTTATTCTTCTCTCTGAATGTCAGTGCTTATATACAAGTTTAGTTTATGTCCCTGCACATCTGTTTTAGGTAGGATGAAGAATGTAAATTCACTGGGTTAGGTCTCATTGTGTGAACGGGATATTAAGGCCAGAGGATGGATCTTTGGCCGTTGTAGCAGCAGTCCTTATGTGTACACTCTACCCACAATGTAATTCTTCCATGGGTCTGGAATGAAAGAGTGGCTTTGGTTTGTATTATGGTTGAGCTGTGTTTTATGTGCAGTGCGGCCAGCCCCGGTCCACACATGAGGGAATGAGGCCTGCTTAACAGGGTATCCAGTTTTAGGATCAAGGAGATGGGTTCTTGCCCTCTACTCATGTTTTTAACTCTTTGCACGTAGCTGTGTGTATTATTGACTAGTGACGTTTGAGGATGAGGAGGCATTAAACTGGTTCCACAGAAGCGGGAGAACTCAGAAGGACTCCCTCATAGGAAATCGTTTCTGTAGCCTTATTGTTGGTCTGGCGCTCTGCAACAGTTAACAATACGATGTGAAAGTGATGACCCTTTCTGCTTTACTTCCGCATCCACACCCATACTTTTTGAATGTGCTTCAAGATTATATCATCATTTGAGTTTTGATTTGCACCTTACACCAGATAATTAATGCAGAACATTCCCATATGTTGTTTTATTGTAAGTGGCAAACAAATTGTCCTGGACAAACCTTGTATCTACAGTAAATTGCAATTATTTTCTATTAATTTCAATATGTTTCATGACTCTAGGGCCAATCAAAGTAATTTAAGTCTTACGTGAAGAAGTTTTTCATATCGTTAGCGTCCTGAAAAAACGTTTAAACGATTGTGCCCCATCCTTTGCCAGGGACTGAGATTGTCTCTGTGGTTTCTTCTCAGACTGCTTTTGGGTTCACTCAAAGACAACCTTGACCCAAAGCGAGCAGGGTGATCTTCCGAAGCCATGTGGCCTTCTTGGCCCAGCTTAGCTCCAAACCTCCATACCTTATTGGTTAGTGCTATCAGGGATCCTTCGGACCTCCCTACCTTAACCCATATCCTTACCCTAACCTCTACCCTTACCTTAATCATTTAAAATTTCAACTTCAGTGGGGTAATGTAAAAGTTCGGACGTCATAAGGATCCCGGATAGCAAGGACCATACATTATTGGTTAGATACTGTTACCATCTAGTCACAGCTGCCAAAGTATTCGGTGCCAAATGACCAGACAACAGACTTACTTAAAGGGATTGTTAACTTTTTTGAAGTTTCAGCTTTTGACTTACATAGGGCTGTTGACGTTTCATCCAATCTGATTTAAGGTTTGCTAGCTAGTTACTTACAGTGGTTCTTCCTTTAAAAGTTGCATCATACAGCACCACAGCTTGCGGGATGCTGCGGAATGGTATGGCACGTTGGAGTGCATGACATCACTGTATTTATTGTCAGCCATTGTTGCCATTAATGCTAGTTCGACCACCAGAGGGCATCTTTGAGAAGGTACGTTTTTGAAATGACATGGAGCTGTAAAAAGCAAGGTGGGATACGTGGTCAGTTGTACAACTGAATGCATTCAACTGAAATGTGTCATCCGCATTTAACCCAACCCCTCTGAATCAGAGGTGCGGGGGGCTGCCATAATCTACATCCATATCGGCCTAAGAGTCTGTTTACTGTAGCTGTTTTAGTGTAACTTACTTATTGGCATACAGTATATCAATCAATCATTCATTAATTTGTGCATGTTATCACACAGCATAAAAGTCCTCCGTGTCTTTAAATACAGTCAAGCATTTTAGTTATAAAACAAAATAACAAAGGGAGCCTTGAATAATTAAACAATTAATTAACTGCAACATGTCGGCTAAAGCGATTGAATTCACGAATGCATTTGACTGTTTTTAATATTGTCTGTACTAAAGACTTTAAAACAGACTATATGGGATTGTTTATAATTTGTTCGTAAATTATTATTGTATTTGTTGTGCTTTCTATACTGTTATAAATTTAGCTTAATTAAACTGATTTATTTTATGGTGTTTCTATTCCAAGAAAAAAACAAATGCATTTTACAGTAGCCTATGTAGGCCTCAGGGTTTCCGTTAGTAAAATATGGCACTGTACAATGTGGGAGTAGACCTAGGCTACTAAGCGACTACGAGTGAAGAGCAAAATAATCCTAACATTTCCACACCCTAATTGTAGTCTAACCAATACCCAACCTGAGATTCAATGAAAATAAAAATCTGATTGATTTATCAAGACCAGTCCCCATGCTTGTCTCAAAGCAGTGCGAAACGGTGCTGAAATAGTTGACCACATGCGGGTAGGCAATTGCATCAAATCTTATTTTAACAATTGGATGACTTTGGGTGTTTCAGTAAGCAACAATGTGTTGCCTTCAATTGCATTAGCCTACTTTATTCCAATATTTCTGTCATTCAGTGATATTTACTCCCACAGTAATTTGTTATTGATCCATCCAGATGTGGTTAGACAACAGTGCATGTTGGTTGGCTATGCAAAGAGATGGGTGAACTGCACTTTCACTCCATTCTCTGACACTCAATGCAACCAGATTATTCTTTCTATTGTTGTTATCTGTTCGGTAACAATCCACAAGATAATGTAATAAATAAAACCTCTTCATTAAATAGCTCAGGTCTTGAAAATATGTGAAACCTTATTTTATCTGTGCTTAGTAGTGGAGGCTTCATGGCTTCGCCATCAACTTGTTAATTTAGCAGACATCACTTGTGTATATTCAGTCAACACATACAGTACAGTGCCTTTGGAAAGTATTCAGATCCCTAGACTTTTTCCACATTGTCTTAGGTTACAGCCTAATTCTAAAATTGATTAAATCGTTTTTTTCTCTCATCAATCTACACACAATACCCCATAATGACAAATGTTAGAAATGTTTGCTAAATTATTAAAATCAAAACTGAAATATGATATTTACATAAGTATTCAGACCCTTTACTCAGTACTTTGTAGAATCACCTTTTGCAGCAATTACAGCCCTGAGTATTCTTGGGAATGAAACTACAAGCTTGGCACACTTTAAAAATAAAGTAAAAATATGTTTGATGTCCTCTGTGCCCATATGAATAACCCCTATGATGTAACTGGAATGGTAAGAGATGTTCTTCTTTTATGTTTTTGTTTTATTATTTCACTGCCATACTTTCACTGCCATTCGATCTTGTATAGCCATCTTGTCTCAAGAGGACCACAATGGAAATAAGTCCCAGACTTTATTGTGTGTTATCCTCGATGATTTTATTCATGTGCATGTATGGCTTTTAAGTTTGTGTGCTTGTTTTTAAAAATGGTCAAATTAATAAACTAAACTAAACACCTGTACATGGGGAGTTTCTCCTATTCTTCTTTGCAGATCCTCTCAAGCTCAGGTTTGATGGGGAGCGCTGCTGCAAAACTATTTTCAGTTCTCTCCAGAGATGTTCGATCGCGTTCAAGTCCGGGCTCTGGCTGGGCCACTCAAGGGCATTCACAGACTTGTCCCAAAGCCACTCCTGCATTGTCTTGGCTGTGTGCTTAGGGTCGTTGTGAACCTTCGCCCCCAGTCTGAGGTCCTGAGCGCTCTGGAGCAGGTTTTCATAAAAAAACTCTGTTCTTTGCGCCGTTCATCTTTGCCTCGCTCCGGACTAGTCTCCCAATCCGTCGCTGAATAAATCCCCACAGCATGATGCTGCCACCACCATGCTTCACCATAGGGATGGTGACAGGTTTCCTCCAGATGTGACACTTGGCATTCAGCCTAAAGAGTTGAATCTCGGTTTCATCAGACTAGAGAATCTTGTTTCTTAACAGAGACGTTGCTAGAGAATTGAATGTTAATTTCTTTACCATAATCCGCTTTAAATGTTGTTTAAGAAAATTTGGCAGTATGTCCAACCAGCCTCACAACCACAGACCCCGTGTAACTACGTGTCAGGCTTCGAAGAGTGATGGGTGTGGAGTCAGGCGCAGAGAGCAGTACATCAAGTGCTACAACTGGTCGATTCGCGATGAAAGATAATGTTGAAGGCCTGGGCAGAGGCTAAGTGCAGACAAATCTTTTCTAATATTCCTTTCTGGTGGAGTAACAGGTGTGTGTGTGTTTGTGTGTGTCTCCACATGATGGAGCAGTGACTCTGATGAGAAACGGTCATAACGTAGTGAGTATACATACATCATGGTATACATCATGGTATACATCATGGTCTGGATAGAAGCAGTCTACCATCATCAGAACTGTATAATAATTGATTTATTTGTCTCAAAGTAATAGTAAAATAATAGTTTGTTCTATCTCTGATGAAGTTGTGATTGAGAATAGCCAATGCCTAGGCTATAGACTTTTTTGTTATTTTTTAAAAGCGACTACTTTAAGACAACAGCTTAGGCTAGAATATTTGGGAAATAAGCTACTGTTCATAACTTTAATATAAAGCTTTTAGCCTATTACACTCTTTTAAAATGTTATTTTGTTAAACATCCGTGTGTCTAGTTAGAGGAGACACATGTTGTGTTACCTTTAACGCAATCATTGTATTGGCACAACATGATTTGTATAAACATTTTGTGTCAATTCCTGCAATTAATTAATGAAAACTAGTGATGGGAAACCGAGGCTTTCTGAAGGCTTTGGCACTTTCACCAAATTGTTCAGAATTTTTTTTCCGTTACTCAGAGCTTCAGCGGTAAGTCGTTGGTTTCAGTAGCCTATATTTACTTGGAATACCAGGTTCACGTCTTACATCATGCTTCCCTTTTTGCCTTCAAGTTGAGTATTTTTCAAAAACTGAATCAATGGCATTATTTAGGATGCTTAAGACAGAAGCTTATGCTCAATAAAATACATTATTTGAACAACAGTGCTGAAAGTGTGGTTTCACATAAAACATGTTTCTTAATAGTGTCTCTTCAACGGGATTCAACTACATACCTTCACGTCCCAGAATGTGTCTCATAGTTCTCTACTCTACTTGATACCAGTCAGCTGAAACATTTAGTACAAAATACTAACTATTTTTGCAAGTATGGTGTCCAGTAGATGTTGCTGTTTGAAAGCAGCTTGGACTCTAAGAAAGTACCGGAACCATGGCGAAATCATTGGCATCTCACATATTGCAACAGACATTTTTGAAAAGCACGTGATCAAACGAGGCTTTGAACATCATTGATGACATACTTCTGATCAAGTGATACACGTGTCGGCACACTGCTTCGAAGTTAGCTGCTTAGCGATTATGACGCATACCTCGGAGCTCCGGTATCAAACGTAACATCACTACTGAAAACCATACAACACACCCTAGATGTGTTAGATTATTGACCAATCACATTGCGGGTCCAAAGTCTTCTCGTGTCTATGCCAGGGCCCCACACCCTGGCCTTCAACTGACAGCATGGAGTGAGCCTCAGCTGGAGGAATACCAAACAAGAAATAAGATACATTTACTCTTTCTGGACGAGGTGACCATTTGAGGCTAATGCTGAGTGAACACGGCAACATTTTAGCCCTGATTTATGAAAAATATCATACAAAATATAAATATATAATCTCAGTTTTCAAGAAGATAGTCTAGTTAGGCAAATGTTTACTATTATTATATTTCCCAGCATGCTCTACTGCAGGTAGAAAAATCGGTCTGTTTTTATTGATTAATTCATCTTATGCTACAGAGGAGATAAATAACAAACTCGGCAAAAAAAGAAACAACCCTTTTTCAGGACCCTGTCTTTCAAAGATCATTCATAAAAGTCCAAATAACGTCACAGATCTTCATTGTAAAGGATTTAAACACTGTTTCCCATGCTTGTTCAATGAACCATACACAATTAATGAACATGCACCTGTGGAACGGTCGTTAAGACACTAACAGCTTACAAACGGTAGGAAACTAAGGTCACAGTTATGAAAACTTAGTACACTATAGAGGCCTTTCACCTGACTCTGAAAACACCAAAAGAAAGATGCCCAGGGTCCTGCTCATCTGCGTGAACGTGCCTTAGGCATGCTGCCAGGAGGCATGAGAACTGCAGATGTGGCCAGGGCAATAAAGTGCAATGTCCGTACTGTGAGACTCCTAAGACAGTGCTACAGGGAGACAGGACGGACAGCAACAACTGCCATCCTGTACACCAGGAATGCACAATCTCTTCATCAGTGCTCAGACTGTCCACAATAGGCTGAGAGAGGCTGTACTGGGGGCTTGTAGGCCTGTTGTAAGGCAGGTCCTCACCAGACATCGCTAGCAACAACGGCGATGGGCACAAAACCACCGTCGCTGGACCAGACAGGACTGGCAAAAGTCCTCTCACTGACGAGTCACGGTTTTGTCTCACCGTGGTGATGGTCGGATTCGCATTTTTTCGTCGAAGGAATGAGCATTACACCGAGGCCTGAACTCTGGAGCGGGATCGATTTGGAGGTGGAGGGTCCGTCATGGTCTGGTGCGGTGTGTCATAGCATCATCGGACTGAGCTTGTTGTCATTGCAGGAAATCTCAACGCTGTGCGTTATAGAGAAGACATCCTCCTCCCTCATGTGGTACCCTTCCTGCAGGCTCATCCTGACATGACCCTCCAGCATGACAATGCCACCAGCTATACTGCTCGTTCTGTGCGTGATTTCCTGCAAGACAGAAATGTCAGTGTTCTGCCATGACCAGCGAAGAGCCTGGATCTCAATCCCATTGAGCACGTCTGGGACCTGTTGAATCGGAGTGTGAGGTGTAGGGCCATTTCCCCCGGAAATGTCCGGTAACTTGCAGATGCCTAGGTGGAAGAGTGCGGTAACATCTCACAGCAAGAGCGGGCAAGTCCGGTGCAGTCCATGAGGAGGAGATGCACTGTAGTACTTAATGGAGCTGGTGGCCACACCAGATACTGACTGTTACTTTTGATTTTGACCCCCCCTTTGTTCAGGGACACATTATTCCATTTCTGTTAGTCACATGTCTGTGGAACGTGTTCAGTTTATGTCTCAGTTGTTGAACTTGTTATGTTCATACAAATATTTACACATGTTAAGTTTGCTGAAAATAAATGCAGTTGACAGTGAGAGGACATTTCATTTTTTGCTGAGTTTAAATGTATCCAAACTATTCCAATAAGTTAGTTACATTTTTTGCACCCATTACTGAAATGGATGTTCTAGTTTTATTGGGTTAGGTAGTCTCACAATGTTACTAAATCTGGCAATCATTCTGAATGCAGATTGACCGGTGAATACAAATTCGAACTGTTGGATATCCTAGCACTAGCTAGGTTTCTATCAAATCAAATCAAATGTATTTATATAGCCCTTCTTACATCAGCTGATATTTCAAAGTGCTGTACAGAAATCCAGCCTAAAACCCCAAACAGCAAGCAATGCAGGTGTAGAAGCACGGTGGCTAGGAAAAACTCCCATGAAAGGCCAAAACCTAGGAAGAAACCTAGAGACGAACCAGGCTATGAGGGGTGGCCAGTCCTCTTCTGGTTGTGCCGGGTGGAGATTATAACAGAACATGGCCAAGATGTTCAAATGTTCATAAATGACCAGCATGGTCAAATAATAATATTCCCAGTAGTTGTCGAGGGTGCAGCAAGTCAGCACCTCAGGAGTAAATGTCAGTTGGCTTTTCATAGCCGATCATTAAGAGTATCTCTACCGCTCCTGCGGTCTCTAGAGAGTTGAAAACAGCAGGCCTGGGACAGGTAGCGCGTCCGGTGAACAGGTCAGGGTTCCATAGCCGCAGGCAGAACAGTTGAAACTGGAGCAGCAGCACAGCCAGGTTGACTGGGGACAGCAAGGAGGCATCATGCCAGGTAGTCCTGAGGCATGGTCCTAGGGCTCAGGTCCTCTGAGAGAGAGAAAGAAAGAGAGAATTAGAGAGAGCATACTTAAATTCACACAGGACACCAGATAAGACAGGAGAAGTACTCCAGATATAACAGACTGACCCTAGCCCCCGACACATAAACTACCGCGGCATAAATACTGGAGGCTGAGACAGGAGGGGTCAGGAGACACTGTGGCCACATCCTATGATACCCCCGGACAGTGCCAAACAGGCAGGATATAACCCCACCCACTTTGCCAAAGCACAGCCCCCATACCACTAGAGGGATATCTTCAACCACCAACTTATCATCCAGAGACAAGGCCGAGTATAGCCCAAAAAGAGGGGGAGAGATGAGTCTTCAGTAAAGACTTAAAGGTTGAGACCGAGTCTGCGTCTCTCACATGGGTAGGCAGACCATTCCATAAAAATGGAGCTCTATAGGAGGAAGCCCAGCTTTTTGCTTAGAAATTCTAGGGACTATTAGGAGGCCTGCGTCTTGTGACCGTAGCGTACGTGTAGGTATGTACGGTAGGACCAAATCGGAAAGATAGGTAGGAGCAAGCCCATGTAATGCTTTGTAGGTTAGCAGTAAAACCTTGAAATTAGCCCTCGCCTTAACAGGAAGCCAGTGTAGAGAGGCTAGCACTGGAGTAATATGATCAAGTTTTTGGTTCTAGTCAGGATTCTAGCAGCCGTATTTAGCACTAACTGAAGTTTATTTAGTGCTTTATCCGGGTAGCCGGAAAGTAGGGCATTGCAGTAGTCTAACCTAGAAGTAACAAAAGCATGGATACATTTTTCTGCATCATTTTTGGAGAGAAAGTTTCTGATTTTTGCAATGTTACGTAGATGGAAAAAAGCTGTCCTTGAAACAGTCTTGATATGTTCGTCAAAAGAGACATCAGAATCCAGAGTAACGCCGAGGTCCTTCACAGTTTTATTTGAGACGACTGTACAACCATCAAGATTAATTGTCAGATTCAACAGAAGATCTCTTTGTTTCTTGGGACCTAGAACAACCATCTCTGTTTTGTCTGAGTTTAACTTCTTGTCACTACAGGGGGTGCTGTTTCAACTTCGACATTTTGCGTCTCCAAATTAAACTGCCTCGTACTCAATTCTTGCTCGTACAATATGCATATTATTATTACTATTGGATAGAAAACAATCTCTAGTTTCTAAAACCGTTTGAATTATGTCTGTGGGTGAACCAGAACTCTTTCTACAGCGAAAATCATGACAGGACATGCGAAGGTCTGAAAACTAGGCTCTGATCTCGGATCAGTTTAAAGCTCTGTGTGTGCCCTATGGATCGAAATGAACTGCACCCGCCTTCCACTGGATGTCAGTAACCAATGAGAAGTGGAATGGGGTTTCTACGTATTTCTCAGAGCTTATAAAAGGGCAAGGAACGAGGTGCGCTCTCTTTTCGACTTCCGCCATTACGCAACGCAAGACCCCAGGATAGCATTTTGAAACGCTCAGTTATCGGCCTTAGATATGTCCGTCTGTAATTTAATTCGGTATAGGTGTTAGAAACATCATAACGAAGTTATTTGAAACCGATTTATATCAGTTTATGCGAGTATATTGCTATTTTCGGAATTTTCGTAGTATTGCGTTTGAGGATTTGGACATGTGTGTGCCACGTAGCTACTGTTAGCTGCTAGTTCCGAAGTTGAAGTGGACGTTTTACAACAAAGCAACGATTATTTTGGACAAAAGGACACCTTGCCCAAGATTCTGATGGAAGCTCGTCCAAAAGTAAGAGCTATTTATGATTTTATTCCGTATTTATGTGGAAAAATGTAAACGCATTTTTCGGCCATTATTGCGGCACTAGTCTGGCTGTAACGCCAGACTAGTATGTCTAGTAACGTTAATTTTAAAAATCTAAATCAGCGGTTGCATTAATAACCAATGCATCTTTCATTAGCTGTCCAACCTGTATTTTTTTTGTCAATCTAATCGATAAATAATCGTAAACTTAGGTGCCCTTCCAAGATGGCGCCGGCCAGAATGCATGCCATGTTTTGACTGATTACATAGCATAACCACGACTTGTGATGCTAAATATGCACATTTTCGAACAAACTCTATATGCATTGTGTAATATGATGTTACAGGACTGTCATCTGAAGAATTCTGAGAAGGTTAGTGAAAAAATTTATATATTTTGGTGGTGATAACGTTATCGCGCTTTTTGCCTTGAATCAATGCTGGGGTGATGTTAGCTCATGTGGTATGCTAATATAACGATATATTGTGTTTTCGCTGTAACACACTTAGAAAATCTGAAATATTGTCTGGATTCACAAGATGTTGGGCTTTCATTTGCTGTACGCTGTGTATTTTTCAGAAATGTTTTAAGATGAGTAATTAGGTAATACACGTTGCTCTCTGTAGTTATTCTAGTCGCTTTGGGTGAGTTTTGTGATAGTGGCTGCAATGGTAAACTGTGATTTATACCTGAAAAAAGCACATTTTTCTAAAAAAACATATGCTATACCATAAATATGTTATCAGACTGTCATCTTATGAAGTTGTTTCTTGGTTAGTGGCTATATATATCTTTATTTAGTCGAATTAGTGATAGCTACTGATGGAGTAAAAAACTGGTGGAGTAAAAAAAGTGGTCTCTTTTGCTAACGTGGTTAGCTAATAGATTTACATATTGTGTCTTCCCTGTAAAACATTTAAAAAATCGGAAATGATGGCTGGATTCACAAGATCTGTATCTTTCATTTGGTGTCTTGGACTTGTGATTTCATGAACATTTGATTATATGATATCCCTGTGGCTTTAGGCTAGGCTATGCTAGTCAGCTTTTTTGATGGGGGGGATCCCGGATCCGGGGTTGTGACTCGTTAGAGGTTAAAAGTAGAACGTTTGCAGCCATCCACTTCCTTATGTCTGAAACACAGGCTTCTAGCAAGGGCAATTTTGGGGCTTCACCATGTTTCATTGAAATGTACAGCTGTGTGTCATCCGCATACCAGTGAAAGTTAACATTATGTTTTCGAATGACATCTCCAAGAGGTAAAATATATAGTGAAAACAATAGTGGTCCTGAAACGGGACCTTGAGGAACACCGAAATTTACAGTTGATTTGTCACAGGACAAACCATTCACAGAGACAAACTGATATCTTTCCGACAGATAAGATCTTAACCAGGCCAGTACTTGTCCATGTAGACCAATTTTTGTTTCCAATCTCTCCAAAAGAATGTGGTGATCGATGGTAACAAAAGCAGCACTAAGGTCTAGGAGCACGAGGACAGATGCAGAGCCTTGGTCTGACGCCATTAAAAGGTAATTTACCACCTTCACAAGTGCAGTCTCAGTGCTATGATGGGGTCTAAAACCAGACTGAAGCATTTTGTATACATTGTATGTCTTCAGGAAGACAGTGAGTTGCTGCGCATCAGCTTTTTCAATTTTTTTTGAGAGGAATGGAAGATTCGATATAGGCCAATCATTTTTTATATTTTCTGGGTCAATGTTTGGCTTTTTCAAGAGAGGCTTTATTACTGTCACTTTTAGTGAGTTTGGTACACATCCGGTGGATAGAGAGCCATTGGTTATGTTCAACATAGGAGGGCCAAGCACAAGAAGCAGCTCTTTCAGTAGTTTAGTTGGAAATGGGTTCAGTATGCAGCTTGAAGGTTTAGAGGCCATGATTATTTCCATCATTGTGTCAACAGATATAGTACTAAAACATTTGAGTGTCTCTCTTGATCCTAGGTCCTGGCAGAGTTGTGCAGACTCAGGACAACTGAGCTTTGGAGGAATACACAGGTTTAAGGAGGAGTCCTTAATTTGCTTTCTAATGATCATGATCTTTTCCTCAAAAAAGTTCATAAATGTATTAATGCTGAAGTGAAAGCCATCCTCTCTTGGGGAATGCTGCTTTTTAGTTAGCTTTGCGACAGTATCAAAAATAAATTTCGGATTGTTCATTTTTTCCTCAATTAAGTTGGAAAAATAGGATGATCAAGCAGCAGTGAGGGCTCTTCGATACTGCACAGTACTGTCTTTCCAAGCTACTCAGAAGACTTCAAGTTTGGTGTGGCGCCATTTCCGTTCCAATTTTCTGGAAGCTTGCTTCAGAGCTCGGGTATTTTCTGTATACCAGGAAGCTAGTTTCTTATGACAAATGTTTTTAGTTTTTAGGGGTGCAACTGCATCTAGGGTATTGTGCAAGGTTAAATTGAGTTCCTCAGTTAGGTGGTTAACTGATTTTTGTCCTCTGACGTCCTTGGGTAGGCAGAGGGAGTCTGGAAGGGCATCAAGGAATCTTTGGGTTGTCTGAGAATTTACAGCACAACTTTTGATCCTCCCTCGTTGGGGTGTGAGCAGATTATTTGTTGCGGTTGCAAACTTAATAAAAATGGTGGTCTGATAGTCCAGGATTATGAGGAAAAACATTAAGATCCACAACATTTATTCCATGGGACAAAACTAGGTCCAGAGTATGACTGTGACAGTGAGTAGGTCCAGAGACATATTGGACAAAACCCACTGAGTTGATGATGGCTCCGAAAGCCTTTTGGAGTGGGTCTGTGGACTTTTCCATGTGAATATTAAAATCACAAAAAATGTGGATATTATCTGCTATGACTACAAGGTCCGATAGGAATTCAGGGAACTCAGTGAGGAACGCTGTATATGGCCCAGGAGGCCTGTAAACAGTAGCTATACAAAGTGATTGAGTAGGCTGCATAGATTTCATGACTAGAAGCTCAAAAGACGAAAACGTCATTTTTTTGTTGTTGTAAATTGAGATTTGCTATTGTAAATGTTAGCAACATCTCCGCCTTTGCGGGATGACGGGGGATATGGTCACTAGTGTAACCAGGTGAAGCCTCATTTAACACAGTAAATTCATCAGGCTTAAGCCATGTTTCAGTCAGGCCAATCACATCAAGATTATGATCAGTGATTAGTTCATTGACTATAACTGCCTTTGAAGTGAGGGATCTAACATTAAGTAGCCCTATTTTGAGATGTGAGGTATCACGATCTCTTTCAATAATAGCAGGAATGGAGGAGGTCTTTATTCTAGTGAGATTGCTAAGGCGAACACCGCCATGTTTAGTTTTGCCCAACCTAAGTCGAGGCACAACCCAATCTTGGTCCTGTTTGTGGGTGAGTCCCAGAAAGAGGGCCAATTATCTACAAATTCTATCCTTTGGGAGGGCAGAAAACAGTTTTCAACCAGCGATTGAGTTGTGAGACAATTACTCGATGCCGACACATCTTTCTAGCTGATTTACACGCTGAAGCTATGTTGTGCTTGGTGACCTCTGACTGTTTCATCCTAACATCGTTGGTGCCGACGTGGATAACAATATCTCTATACTCTCTACACTCGCCAGTTTTAGCTTTAGCCAGCACCATCTTCAGATTAGCCTAAAAGTCGGTACCCCTGCCCCCTGGTAAACAGTGTATGATCGCTGGATGATTCGTTTAAAGTCTAATACTGCTGGTAATGGAGTTGCCAATGACTAGGATTTTCAATTTATCAGAGCTAATGGTGGGAAGCTTCGGCGTCTCAGACCCCGTAACGGGAGGAGTAGCGACCAGAGAAGGCTCGGCCTCAGACTCCGACTCGCTGCTTAATGGAGAAAACCGGTTGAAAGTTTGTCGGCTGAATGAGCGACACCGGTTGAGCATTCCTACAGCATTTCCCTCCAGAAGCCATGAGAAAGTTGTCCGGCTGCGGGGACCGTGCGAGGGGATTTGTACTGACGTTACTATCTGTACTTACTGGTGGCACAGACGCTGTTTCATCCTTTCCTACACTGAAATTACCCTTGCCTAACGATTGTGTTTGAAGCTGGGCTTGCAGCACAGCTATCCTCGCCGTAAGGTGATCGTTCTCCTGTATGTTATGAGTACAGCGACTGCAATTAGACGGCATCATGTTAATGTTACTACTTAGCTTCAGCTGTTGGAAGTCCTGACGAACCATGTCCAGATAAAGCTATCCAATTGGCAGCAGATTTTCATGTGAATTATGTGATTATTATGGATAAGTGCGAGAAAATTAGTATTTGTCAAATGGCAGTCAAGCATTAACTGCATGGTGTCCAGAGCCATATCATCATGTGTGTAACGGCAGCCTTCCCTCTCTTCACTAGAAGAGGGGGTGTAACAGGGATCAGACCAACACGCAGCGTAGCCAGTGCTCAACATGTTTAATTAAACGAATAAACAGTGAACACTTACAAATACAAAATAACAAAATGTGGCAAACCGATACAGCCCTATCTGGTGCAGAGAAAACACAGAGACCGGAAACAACCACCCACAAATCCCCAACACAAAACAAGCCACCTATATATGATTCCCAATCAGGGACAACGATTGACAGCTGCCTCTGATTGAGAACCATATTAGGCCGAACACAGAAACAGACAAACTAGACACACAACATAGAATGCCCACCCAGCTCACATCCTGACCAACACTAAAACAAGCACAACACACAAGAACTATGGTCAGAACGTGACAGTGTGACTCCTAGTTTACTTCAATATGATGATTATTATATCAATATTTGCACATAAAGGTGTTTCCATCACCATTCCTTGCATAATTAATTTTACCAACACAAAAAGATCTCACAATGTTGAATTAACAAATTATCTGTCAGCATTTATAAAATTGTACCAAAACTCGTTTCCACCACAGCTGCCGTGATTTTTGTTAATACGGTATGAATTTACTCGCATAAAAACTGGACGGAAACATGATTAGTGGCTGGATTATAATATGAATTAAACTTCACTTTGCAAGCCAGTGTAATGTGACTTGTATGTAGGGTTGCAAAATTATGGAAATGTTTCCACATTTCCCAGGATTTCCAGAAATTCCAGTTGGAAACTTCCAGGAAATAGGAGGGAATAAGTAGGACATCTGGAAACCTTCAATCAGGATTTCGGAAAGTTAATGTAATTGTGCAACTCTAAAGTTTAAGGCTAAAAATATGCCTCAAAATAAATCACAAGATATGTACTGTCATGAAGAGATTCATTTTAATGATAACATTTGCCTGGTGATAGCCACAGGACTGAAAATGTACAAATTCAACAACCATATCTGTGTCACTAACAAATACAGGCATGGTAGTAACTTTACAATGCACTCAAAGACATGGCACACTAGGAAATTATATTGGAGGCATGGCTTAGTGGGGACGTGGCTTTCAGTTAGTTATTTTTGGCCACCTGTGAGTGGAAGTGTTGTACTAGTTTAACTGGTCTATGGTAGAGGTAATTTCTTTTGAGTAAATGGCTACCATATCCAACAACAGTTTGTTCTCTTGTATCTCAGGTACAACATTGGTTGGGTTGGTTTCCCTAGACTGAATATCTGACAAGTTTGAAATCTTTCAAGAAGGATATTTTGCATGTACAGTATTTGTTTCATATGACACAACGTAGGACTTTTGCTCATGTCGATAGTGTTCAAAAAATGTAAAGAAATCATCCCTAAATAGACACAAGGATGTGTTAAACAATAACACATTTTCTAAGAGTGTAGGAGGATATGTTATTGGCCATTTGGTTTTCAACCTCATATGGAGGGATTTTCGCATCACGCATAGATAATTCATTTCTTAATAAGATTAAACTTGTCATTTGATTTTTCTATAGTCTCTTGACAGGCTTATTGTTGGTTCTCTGTCATTATCAGTCCCCCGGCTACCTTATGTTTTTAGGTTATTCAAACAACTTTTGGAGATGGTTCTCTGTTAGATTCATTGGTTGATCGGGAGAAAGCATAAAACGATGAAAGCGTAGCCTATAGCTCAAAGTCATTTTCATAGCCTATCGAATGGGGAGAGATGGGAAAATATATACGCTTTTTTAAATAGCTACACACAAAATAGGTAAGGAGTGTTCGTTATTAAACAAATTAATAGGTTTAGGTTACAGCCTAAGGCCCATGCATCCGGCAAAGGGAGAGAAATAATATATTTTTTTTAAATCAGAGAAGTTTTGAAAAAAATTATTCACAGCTGTAATGGCAGCCAAAGGTGCTTCCACCAACTATTAACTCTGGGGTGTGAAAACATTCACAATTAATACATCTTAATTTTTTATGAATTTTGAACATTTTCTGTAATTTTCTTTCACTTTGAAAATGTGGAGTAAATTGTGTAGATCCTAAGGGAAAATATCCAGTTTAATCCATTGTTTTGATTCAATTTTAAGGCAACAACATGTGAAGACGGTGTAGGGTGTCACGACTTCCGCCAAAGTCGGCTCCTCTCCTTGTTCGGGCGGCGTTCGGCGGTCAATGTCACCGGCTTTCTAGCCATCGCCGCTTCATTTTTCATGTATCCATTTGTTTTGTCTTGTTCCCTGCACAACTGGTTTTCATTCCCCAATCAATCTACATGTATTTATTCCTCTGTTCCCATCATGTCTTTGTGTACGATTGTTTGTGTTACGTGTTTGTTGTTGACACGCCAGACTGGTTTTTTCCCCCGTGGTATTTCACGAAGATGTTTATTGTTAAACATTATTATTGTGACTGTTTTGCACTTTTGCCTCAATAAAGTGTGCGCCTGTTCACAAATCTCTGCTCTCCTGCTCCTGACTTCGCTACCAGTACGCACACACCTGACATAGGGCTAGATTTATGGGTATACTTTCACCAGTCATTTACAGAGAAGTCAGGATCACAAACACCAGATAATATGTTATCCACTGTCTATTTCATTAAACTATTCCCATTTTTTCTGAATTTTTTAACCAAGGATGGATACTTGGTTGTGGCTGCGGGCAACAATAACCAATTTGTCAAAGTGTGCAAAGTAAGTAGCATGACCACCCACACACACATTGACATCCTCCCAGAGTTTATCAAACAGTTTCCAACATAAAATACATAGTCTTGTAATTCTTCTAGTTAATCTTTCCTAACAAAGTTTGCTACTAGGGTTAGCATTATTTAACAAGTATTATTGTATCACTGAACTGTCACCCAGAGTCCTTCCCAATTGACTTGGTATTGGCTTTGTATTCCCAGGTGCTGGGCCTGAATCATCTGTCGGAGGAGCCCAAGTACAAGAGAAACACACTCAGAGTGCAACACCTGCAAGAGCTGCTTCACATCTTCTCCCAGAGGCGATGTCTTGTCCTTCACAGTAAACATAGTCAAAAAATGTCTGAATCACGGGAAACATACCACAAATGTAGCTGGCTTGCCTCATCCATATTCATATATTCTTCGGTAAGTCGGCAAGTCCTCAGTTTGTCCATAGATGCTGCAACGGACGTGGGGACCACGCACACAGAGGTTTTCATCTGCCCTCCCTTCCCAGTCGCTTGGTGATGAAAACCCTAGTTTGGCCCCGGGCCCAGTCGCCTATGCTCTCGAATGGGTCAAGGGGCGTGATGGGATCAGAGGCGTTCAGCAAAGTGGATGCTATCAAACACCACTGGACGAGGGTGGCTCGTTACGTGACTGTGTCTGAACAGTATGTGAAATACCTGCAGCCTATCGTTGCGTCCCACATGGGACATCCTCCTCGCCAGCTGGAATGAAATCAGGTCACGCAAAGCAGTTGTCAGCTGCTAGGCCTTATTGGGCAGCAGTGCATTGGTTTTGGGAGCATATTTTTCTTTGTCTGCACAAGACGCAGATTGTTCAAGTGCGTTTGGCAGTGGATGAAGGGGCTCTGAGAGTGTCTTCATCCCAACATCCATGTGTGTATGCCAGTGCATCTGTGTTTGTGCACACATGCTTTTGTGTGTGTCTGTGTGTGTGTTAGTGAGGGAAAGTCTGCTCGGTGTTGTGAGCAAAGACCAAGAGAGAGAGTGTAAGAGAGAGAGTGTCTCACTCTCTTGCTATCTTAGGATATTCTGTGCTTGGGGCCAAGGCAGGAGGCTGAGCTCAGGGCCTACATATGACCACATACGTTTTTGCAGCAGTTGTTGTGTCTCTGGATCAGCTCCAGCTGTGGCCTCCAACTCCTTGAAAGCTTCACTTTGTGGTCCCTTCAAACTACAACCCTCCTTTATTCTTCCTTCCCCACTCCCAGGTTCTTGGAATGGGCGATGGATGTGTGACTGAGGACGTTCGAAGGGACAGACGTGCCCTGCGGCCCCATCAACAGCATCGAGCAAGTGTTCTCCGAACCATAGGTCAGTCCTCACAGTGCCTTGGCTCTCATGGCCTCTGAGTCAGTCTGATCTGAGACTCATCCCCTCTTTGGTATTGAACGTCAATACAGTTAAGTCAAATAAGAACAGATTCTTCCTGCAGGCGAGCACAGCAGGTAGGGCAGGTAGGGCGTCTTTCAGTTCATCCCCGTAATGTCCATGGGTTGTGGGTTCTAAACTATTGATTGGAAAAGCAAGGACATTCCATCTATACAGTTAAGTCAAATAAGAACAGATTCTTCCTGCAGGCGAGCACAGCAGGTAGGGCAGGTAGGGCGTCTTTCAGTTCATCCCCGTAATGTCCATGGGTTGTGGGTTCTAAACTATTGATTGGAAAAGCAAGGACATTCCATCTATTGATATCTCACCACAAATCCTCAACCCGTTTGAAGTGTCTGATATTATGAGAGATCTTCAAAATGGTTGAATTACAAATAGTTGTTTCGATGCCTCACATAGGGTATAGGACTCACGTAACACTGGCTCTAAGTATCCAATCACACAGCATCTGTTGGAGACAGACTGGTCAAGCAGCTTGGGGCTCCTGGGTGGTGCAGTGGTCTAAGACACTGCATTTCAGTGCAAAAGGGGTCACTGCAGTACCTGGTTCAAATCCAGGCTGCATTGCTTCTGGCTGTGATTGGGAGTCCCATGGGGAAATGTGCAGTTGGCCCAATGTTGTCTGGGGTAGGCTGTCATTGTAAATAATAATTTGTTCTTAACTGACTTGCCTAGTTAAAAAAAATCTAAGTGGCAAATGAGATGAGCCACTGGCCTGCCAACTGGTCATTCTCACCTCTCTTCCTTGTAGAATAGACAACCCTCACTGAAGCACTCAACACAAATAGATTCCTTTTTGCTACTGAACTGTTTTCAGGTGAACCGTGAGGATAACGCTGCCGAACGTAGGACTTCGGCTCTTGTCGATAGTGTTGAGTACTGACTGAAAGCAAAGTTTTGTTTCAAGTATAAT
The DNA here is from genome assembly GCF_045679555.1 of Salvelinus alpinus. NCBI lineage: Eukaryota > Metazoa > Chordata > Actinopteri > Salmoniformes > Salmonidae > Salvelinus > Salvelinus alpinus. Next base: position 82,748,946 of record NC_092093.1, read on the forward strand.
TTATTTTCTACTCGGCTAGCTACTGAAACTTAGTTAGCCCAGGCCGCAAGGCTTTAGCTTGCCCTACCCTTTTAGCTCCTTGCCCTACCCTCTCTCTCTGGTTTAACATAAGCCGTCCCTCCCCCTCTCCGTCTCAAGCGGCAGTGGGGGGGGGGTTAAAAATATTCCCTGTGTAGCAGCACACTTTCATGAGATTTCCCACATGGGAAGATAGAGGATGTGCACTATTAACGCCAAGTTCCATCCCTCCTTGGACACTCCAGTCGGCTCCTTTTCAGGTTCTAGCCAGCGAAGAAAGTCTGCATGTCCGCTCTCTTTTCGGTCTCTTCTGACATACAGATCAGCATGACAGATTGCCATTCTCCATGGCCCCCTTACGGGATTGATCGCTTCTAACAATCTACTGCACAAGCAACACAGTAAAAACAGGCTCATGTGTGCACCTCCTCGGTACTACCACCAGGAGCTGCCATCACTCTAAGTGAGTGAAGCAGAGAAAAGACCTGACACAATCCCCTGTTCTCATAACGATTAACAGGGGAACATGTTTTCTTGGCTCCATTACCAACCATATTTTTCAGGATATTTTTTTGCAATGGCAACTCAGCTCTATTGACAGAAAACTATTTATATCGAGCTAGATTACAGTCAGTACACTATTTCCTACTTCTGGTTGGAGGTTCCTTACTTTAAAAACCCCATATCATTTCATTCCCTTACAAAAAAAGTTTAATTTGTAGTTTCACATGTATAAATGTTCCATTCCCATGCTGTCACATTTATTTCCCATGAGATCGTGTTTTCACTTGTAGTTTTATATTATCACATGTTGATTTTACATGCTGTCACGTTATCACATTAACTTCACAATCTATCACGTTATCACATGTGAAAGTCATGTTTTTTCTGTGCACTACGCTATGGTGTCTTTTCCTCGTCCCGTTTCCACCCTTCGTTTGGTACACGCAGTCAGGCTTTGTCAATCTCTACCTTCCCTTTCGGGAACAAGCAGCTGGGGTTATTTTTGCTCTCCGGGGTAGGCCCAAGTCAGAGAGAATCACTGACATGATGTCAGCTGGTCCTTTTGTGGCAGGGCTGAAATGCAGTGGAAATGTTTTTGGGGAGATTCAGTTCATTTGCATGGCAAACTTTGCAATTAATTGCAATTCATCTGATCACTCTTCATAACATTCTGGAGTATATGCAAATTGCCATCATACAAACTGAGGCAGCAGACTTTGTGAAAATGTATACTTGTGTCATTCTCAAAACTTTTGGCCGACTGTACTGTCAATAATACAGTAGAAAAAAGTCTATATACATTGTGTGCAAATGAGGTAAGGCAATAAATAGGTCATGGTGGCAAAGTAATTACAATATAGCAATTAAACACTTGAGTGATAGATGTGCAGAAGATGAATGTGCAAGTAGAGATCCTGGGGTGCAAAGGAGGAAGATAAATAAATACAGTATGGGGATGAGGTAGTTGGAAGGGCTATTTATAGATGGGCTATGTACAGGTGCAATGGTCTGTGAGCTGCTCTGACAGCTGATGCTTAAAGTTAGTAAGGGAGATATGAGTCTCCAGCTTCAGTGATTTTTGCAGTTTGTTCCACTCATTGGCAGCAGAGAACTGGAAGGAGAGGTGGCCAAAAGAAGAATTGACTTTGGGGGTGACTAGTGAAATATACCCACTGGAGCGCATGCTATGGGTGGGTGCTGCTATGGTGACCAGTGAGCTGAGATAAGGCGGGGCTTTACCTAGCAAAGACTTGTAGATGCCATGGAGCCAGTGGGTTTGGCGACGAGTATGAAGCGAGTGCCAACCAACGAGTGCATACAGGTCGCAGTGGTGGGTAGTATATGGGGCTTTGTTGTCAAAACGGATGGCACTGTGATAGACTGCATCTAATTTGTTGAGTAGAGTGTTGGAGGCTATTTTGTAAATGACATCGCCGAAGTCAAGGATCGGTAGGATGGTCAGTTTTACGAGGGTATGTTTGGCAGCATGAGTGAAGGATGCTTTGTTGCGAAATAGGAAGCCAATTCTAGATTTAATTTGGGATTGGAGAAGCTTAATAATGTGAGTCTGGAAGGAGAGTTTACAGTCTAACCAGACACCTACGTGTACGTTTCGAGTCAATCAGATTTACGGTTCATGAGAAGAAGATATTTGAACATTTGATTGAAAAAAATCAAGATTGCCGAAAATCCAATATGGAGGAGGTCATAGGTTCATTAGGCATTTTCATGTGATTGTACGTGTAACTGGGGGGCGGGGCTGACGCTTAGACATATCTTTAGCATTAGCATAAATACTAACAGCTTGAGGTTCATAACAGAATTGCATGCTGTTTCTATGTTTGAGATATCAACACCTGCTCCGGCATACACCTTCCTACCACCACCGTGGGCCCGAAATAAAACAGAAAACAAAGGTCTGTAACCACCTGGCGAGTCATGAAATGTCATTCAGGAGACATCCATTGTGACTCATTGACATGTTCTCAGAGGGCTGTGCACGCTGTGAACCATCGATCAAGTCATAGTGCCTTGTGCTTTGATGTGTTACCTAAGCTGCTCGTCGACTGGCCAGGGTCTCCATCTAGTTTCTTTTAGACATCCTTAGCGAGAAGATCGGGGCGGTGGCTTTCCCAGGCTGCCCAGAGGCCTCTTTGTTCCGGCGCAGAGACCACAACCCCCAGACAATGCCTCAAAACATTCAGCACCACAACAAAGACTGCTTTGAAATGCTGCTGAGCCGATCTGACTCCGCCGAAACGAGCGTCCGGGGAACTGGCCGTGCCAGTTTACAGACTTACCGTGTATTACCATGCCTTGCCAGAGAGCACACGTGTGCCGGAAATGCAGGCTAGAGGCCAAGAGATAAGAATACAGCATGTGTCTCTTATGACTAATCTATAGAAACGGAACCACAGCACCATTACAAAGGGACACACCGCGTGCTTACACCTGCTGATTGACCGATGACACCAATTAGTGCATCTGGACCACATAACAGCCAGAGAGATATATATCTCTATTACTGACTCCCCCTTCAGAGGAAACGCCAACATCCTGATTCACTTGTGAAATCAGTGGTAGCCATCCGCTCAGAATACAGAAAGACCCGGTCAGAAGGGGAAGGGTGAGGAACAGCGATTAGGTGACCCTTGGGAGGAGTGTTAAGGAGAGAGAGCAATTGAATAAAAAAGATGGCAAAAAAAAGAAAACAGATGGAGTGGAAGATTGAGAATGCAAAGAGAAGACACAGGAGGATGAGAGAGTGGGTGAGAGTGGATGGAATGAGAGTGGAAGATGTTCAAATTAGGAAAGCAGATGATTTGGGGCGGCGACCTGAGGGGTTGATGAAGGGACAGTCTTGGGTAGACACAAAACAATTGACTGAAGTGATGAGTTCTACATCCCCTGAGGCAGCCCAGGACCAGAAATAGACACTCCCTTTGTCCTCTCGATCTGTCCACAGAAATGTAGGTCAACATAGTGCCCACAAGCATTGCATAATCAAACAATTAATCAGTCATGTATTTATAAAGCCCTTTTTTAAAACAGCATTTGTCACAAAGTGCTTTACAGTAACCCGCCTAGACCCCAAATAACAAGTAGAATGAGAAGTAGAGTGACCAGGAAAAACTCCCTAGAAGAAAGACAACTAGAGAAGAACAATGCTCAGAAGGCAGACACACTCTCTTCTAACTGACATTGACATTCATGATCCTCTAGGCTTTGAATGACATGACATAAGCTGCTTTCAAGGGTCTGTGAAATACTTTCCATGGCATGTTTACTGCGTTTGTAATCAAAATAGGAGAAAATCTCAATCTGGAAGTCATTTCAAAAGCTCCGGACCCTCTCCCTCCAAAAAGTCTACGTGTAGTTCCGCTGATGTTGTAGATTCTTTCAGTCGTATAGTACTGTATGGTTGGAAATCGATCAGCATTTGATAGGCTCATCAGAATTTTGCATATGGGGCGGCAGGTAGCCTAGTGGTTAGAGCTGACAAGGTAAAAATCTGTCGTTCTGCCCCTGAACAAGGCAGTTATCCCACTGTTCCCCGGTAGGCCGTCATTGTAAATAAGAATTTGTCCTTCACTGACTTTCCTAGTTAAATAAAACATTTTTTAAAATATGTTTCCTCATATGGCCTTTACAAGACAATTAGCTATTTGACTGATACTTGATTAGTGGAGCAAGAGGGGAACAAAAAAAACATTGAGGTTATAGGCCAAAAGTAAGAATATATACAACAATTAAAGCATGCTTTGTTTAGGATGATTTGTATCATACTGTTCTGTGAAGTGATTGAATTGTACGGGAAGCATAATTATGGAATAATTCTGTCACAAGGGGACTAATTTGGCCTCCGGACTAATATTTACGAGTATCACTGTGCTATGTCACCAAATCTGTAAGCACCTGCTAACAGCCATAGCCTTAGTCACATACCTCACTCACTAAGATTTCCTCCTCCTTAACCATAAGCAAGTTGTCAATGTGAATGATATGAGCAGAATTTATAGAAAAGGATATTGTAAAAGGCTGCTCTCACTGGGGAGTGATAGTTTTCCTCTGAGTAAACCGAGAGTGATTTCTAGGAACGCATCAACGAAATGGAACTCTTGATTGCCTTCTTCATTTTGTAAATGTTTTGTCATTCAGCACCTCCTGTTTGGCTCCAATGTCATAAGCCCAGCTAAGGAGACATACAGCTTGGTTATGGTGATGTACAGTATATACAGTGCATTAGGAGAGTATTCAGACCCCTTTACTTTTTCCAAATTTTTTTACGTTACAGCCTTATTCTAAAATGGATAAAACATTTTTTCCCTCATCAATCTACACACAATACCCCATAATGACAAAGCGAAAATATATTTTTTAAATGTTTGCAAATTTATAAGTATTCAATTTACGTAACTATTCAGACCCTTTGCTATGAGACTTCAAAATTGAGCTCATGTGCATCCTGTTACCATTGATCATCCTTGAGATGTTTCCACAACTTGATTGGAGTCCACATGTGCTCAATTTGGAAAGGCACACACCTGTCTATATAAGGTCGCACAGTTGACAGTGCATGTCAGAGCAACATCCAAGTCATGAGGTCGAAGGAATTGTCCGTAGAGCTCCGAGACTGGATTGTGTCGAGGCACAGATCTGGGGAAGGGTACCAAAACATTTCTGCAGCATTGAAGGTCCCCAAGAACACAGTGGCCTCCATCATTCTTAAATGGAAGAAGTTTGGAACCACCAAGACTCTTCCTAAAGCTGGCTGCCACGCCAAACTGAGCAATCGGGGAAGAAGGGCCTTGGTCAGGGATGTGACCAATAACCTGGTGGTCACTCTGCCAGAGCTCCAGAGTTACTCTGTGGAGATGGGAGACCTTTCCAGAAGGGCAACCATCTCTGCAGCAGTCCACCAATCATGCCTTTATGGTAGAGTGGACAGATACTAAGTACATGACTGCCCTCTTGGAGTTTGCCAAAAGACACCTAAAGACTCTCAGACCATGAGAAACAAGATTCTCTGGTCTGATGAAACCGAGATTGAATGCCAAGCGTCACGTCTGGAGGAAACCTGGCACCATCCTTAAGGTGAAGCACGGTAGTGGCAGCATCATGCTGTGGAGATGATTTTCAGTGGGAGACAGGATTGAGGGAAATATTAACTGAGCGAAGTACAGAGCGATCCTTGATGTGAACACCTGCTCCAGAGCGGTCAGGACCTCAGACTGGGTTGAAGGTTCATTTTCCTACAGGACAATGACCCTAAGCACACGAACAAGACAACGCAGGAGTGACTTCGGGACATGTCTCTGAATGTCCTTAAGTGGCTCAGCCAGAGCCCGGACTTGAATCCATTCGAACATCTCTGGAGAGACCTGAGAATAGCTGTTTAGCGACGCTCCCCATCCAACCAGACAGAGCTTGAAAGGATCTGCAGAGAAGAATGGGAGAAACTCCCCAAATACAGGTGTGCCAAGCTTGTAGCGTCACACCCAAGAAGACACGAGGCTGTAAACGCTGCCATAAAGGGTCTGAATACTTATAATACTTTGTCATTATTGTGTATCGTGTGAGGGGAAAAACAATTTAATACATTTTAGAATAAGGCTGTAAAGTAACAAAATGTGGAAATGTCAAGGGGTCTGAACTCTTTCCGAATGTACTGTAAACTGTAAGTCAACTATGTACAAACTCTTGTGGTCTATGTGAACCAAAGTGGATTTCCACTTTGTCACATCTTCTGCTTGGTCATCTTCACCTTTAGACAGAGAATATGATCTAGCTCCTGAGATACCCAAAGCATAAAATGTGAGTTAGGAGTTCTAAGTTTGCTTGTTCCAACAATAATGTTAAGGGTCCAATGCAGACATTTTTATCTCAATATAAAATCATTTCTGGTTAACAATTAAGTACCTTACTGTAATTGTTTTCAATTAAAATGGTCAAAAATAAACAAAAATAGCTTCATAGCATAGAGCAATTTCTCAAGCAAGAATTTTGCTCGGACTGTCTGAGAGTGGTCTGAGAGGGGAGGGGAAAAATGAAAACTAGCTGTTATTGGCAGAGAGGTTTTGAACTCTCTTTATTATTGGTCTATTAACTAATTTCCCACCATGTGATGTCATCAGGCATGTCAAAACTCCATCCCACCAAAACAGGCTGAAATATCAGGCAGTCCATTGAAACAGTTGTTACACTAAAAGGGCATTATAATCATCTTCACAATTTCACAGTATTATTCCAACCTCATAGTGTGGAAATATATATATATATATAACACAGAAAAATATAGTTTTTGACTGCAATTGGCCTTTAAACAAAGGGGTTCGCTTCACACATACTTTTTCCTCCCAATGTAGCATGTGCACTAAATACCAATGCTCAATGTTCCCTCTCAATGAATCATACATATAACAGTATGTTTAGGTATGGTATTATGCCTGGCTATTAGGTGCTTCCACCAAAGACACACTGTTTCAAAGCAAAGCAGGTTATCGACCGACTCCCTGCCAGGCCCCGCACCTGGATCTGGTCCTCAGCCATATTAATATTAATATTTTATATTTCCTATGCACTGGCTCCATCGTATCAGGTGGCAGGCCCAGATGTTATACGTTCCCGAAATGGCTACCAGATGTGCAGCTTGATGGACAAGGGTGTATTCTTATGGATGCAAGTGGACAAAACGGGGAGTCTCACATTTTTATTATTATGCTTCCAAATGTACGTAGATGAATGGTTTTTGTTTTGCCAGGACTTTTTTAATGAGGCTTAACTCATTTGGGCTGTAAACCTTGTCGGATTTATCCTCTCAGCAGCTCTGCCTGGACTGTGTTACCACGAGTCATCTATCTCCTATTGACGTGTGTAGCCTAGCAGTAAAGATCCAGACAACGCTGCATTGTACTGTAGCAATATGTCTTATATCCAACTGTCTAGGGAGCAGGATTTTCATATTGTATTCTACATACGCCGGCCCTCTAATAGCCACCTGTTTTGCTGGACAATTAATAAAATATGAAAATAAAGCCAGGTGACACACAATGTTCAATATATTCTATTCAGCATATGTAGGGTGTAGTTAGTTCCTAAAAAGGATGACTTGTTGAAAATAAACACATGATTCCAGGGCAAACATTTCTTGACATACAGAATGTTTGCCAAAAGTTTGCACAAGGTTATATTTCCCCTTACCCTTGTCTTTTCTTGAGCAAACGCTAGGCTAGGTTATCCAGACAGCTGCACACAATAACAGATAATTACCGACCTTGGTGTTGTCTCAAGGCAGACTTTTCCACCGACCATTTACAAGCAAGGGGATATTCTGGGCCCGGCGGACCTTCGAATCCACCCCAACAAGACATCCAAGTGGTGGAGCTTAAACAGATGTTGCCAGGAGCAGTGACTTTTGCAGGTTGCGTCAGACCTAGGCCCGGCCTTCTGTGCCACCTGCCTAGTCATTTTCCGTAGGTCGCATGTGGAGATGGCTCAGGTTCAACCATTACCATACAGTAGTTTGTCTGTATGTTGCATGTAGGCAGCAAGGCTAACGTTGAGACAAATTGTCAAACTGCTAGAACTCTATAACTGATTTGATGGAGGCTGCGTAGTGCGCCAACGCAATGTCACAGGGGCACACCATTAACATTATTTTCAAAGACTCTTTCCTTCTCTCAGAGCTCCAGAACAAGCTGTGAGGGAGTGCAGGTGTTCTGGGCAATATCTCAGATTCAACTACGGGTTGCCACTAGCTTTTCGGACACAATTGAACTCTTTTCCTGGCTAGTTAGAGTATGAGTAGCCATTGGGCTGGGACATTTTGTGTGTGACCTGTCAACCCTGGACAGCTATCTTTGAGAGGTAATTTTACTGAAAATGTATTTATTAAAGGGACATGGTTTACATTCTTATTCTTTCTGTTCTTTTTTGGTAGAGCAAAATAATTGTATGCCCCTAGACATCCAAATGTGCAGATTTTCCCCGGTGGTAGGTGACATCAACGGTATCACTAGTGTATACCATGAAAGTGATGAGGAATTGGCTAAGTCTCACAAGAGTCCTTGGGAAACAGCATAGGTCCTACATTGAATGTGTTGAAAGCTGCCATACTTGACCTTTTCTAATGCAACGTCAGTATTGTCTTGGCACCCGTAGGGCTGTGTCGGCTCTATTTACCGAGGGAGACAAGTACACAGCGATCCGTTTTGAAGAGTTTTACCTCATTTGAGTAGCACACATGAGTAATTATTTCAGAGCTTTTGGGCTTCTGGCCGGTGTGTTTTGAAAGGAGCTGTGAAAATAAAAATGTGTTGTTTCGATCCGGCGCCCATGCAACTCTGTCTCTTAGCCATAGACAAAGGGCTTTGTGCCATTGTTATGGTTCTCATTCTCCGGTAAATTAGTATGACCCGTGTGCTCGGTAACTCAATATGTACTGCATATTCACCATTATGATATACACTGAACAAAACATATAAACAGAATATTTATGTCTGTAAGAAAGCCCTTTTGTGGGATAAAACCCATTCTGATTGGTTTGGCCTGGCACCCCTGGCTGCCAAGTGGGTGAGCCTATGCCATCCAAGGTCCACCCATGGCTGCACCCCTGCCTAGTCATGTGAAATCCATAGGTTAGGCACTAATGAATTTATTTAAATTGACTGATTTCATTATACAGTATGAACTGTAACTCAGTTAAAACCTTTCAAAATTGTTGCATGTTGCGTTTATATTTTTGTTCAGTATAAGTGCTATGGACTGGCTTCACCTCTTTCTCACGTTGCTCTGCTTTCGTAACCTAATAATACAATTCAGTAAGAGAAAAAGTTCAGCCTTTCGAGGAACAAAAACTGGTATAGCACTGCATGAGGCTGTGAAAGATGGACATTCATATGTTCCGGTTCATAAGTGGAGAGAACAACACAAGGAGTCATTAGGGTATTATCCTAACAGCTGAAACTAACAGGCTTGGTGACACTATTGATGGACATCAATGCATTGAGCAACCAGATATATTTGCTGTCGAGATCAGTGTTAGACCTTGCAGCAAAAGAAGCCAAAACAATGAAACCCAAACGCTAATAATAATTTTAAAAAAACATCAAATTACTTTTAATGTGTTACAGTCAATAGATATCAGGCAAATAATCTGAACGGCATGGCTCCAGAGGGTGTTGGCTTTCCGCATTCGGTGTTGTTGTTGGACATGATTGGCCACTTGAAGGAATGGATCACAGACTTGGGGTGATTGGACATTTCGGGGGAAGCAGTGAGAGCATCAGGAAAGGGTCTGGTGTGAATTACACAGGAATTCCCCCAAAAATGGATTTTCCCAAGAACTGAATAAAGAATTCACCTGAAACTGATATTGTTGTATCAGGTTACTTTTGATTAACTTAAAAAAATAGATAAGGACCCCAATCAATCAGCAAAGGATTATAGTGATAAGAATAAGGGAATATGTTGAAGTCATTTGCAATAGAAATCCTACCTCGGCATGTTAAACTCTGTAAAGGTATCCCAAGGAACTGACACTGAAATGGCTTCATAAGGTATTGTTTTGCTTATTGTTTTTGACAACATGGAGTGCTAAACTCATATTTCATTGTTTCACACTCTGTTATTCCTTGGGTCTCTGAGAGTATGTGAATGAGTGCGTTGTCAGTTCCAAACATTTGCAGTGATGGCTTTGAGCTTTAACACTGCTGGCTCCAGTGGCTGGAAGCTGGAGGCAATTAGATTGCAGCCCAGGGACCGTCCACTCGGCCGGCCTTCCATTCTCTCCCGCTCTCTGTGAGTCACTGTGTGGAAGACTCTTACCGGCCCTGAGAAGATCATTTGCCTGACATCTCCATGGAATATATATCCTCAGGATTTCCAGGAGAGGAAGAGATGATGAGCAAATGAATGAAAGCATTAAAATCGCAATAGAATCCACCCTGTGGTCATCCTCAATTAGCCCAAGCAGCTGCCTCCAGTAAAAAGACTGAAAATGTCTGATGTTGCACTAGATTAAAAAAAGATGAAACTTTAATGCTCGCTGCCGCCTTCTTGTAGTTTACAGGAACACCCTGTCTGCAATGTGAGAGACCCTTTGCTTTTCATTGAAAGCACAGAGCAGGCCTTTGTTTACAATTTTGGCAGGCCAGACATGGGTGCAACAAACTTGACTGAGACAGGAATACAGAAGAAAAAGCATCTGCAAATATTATAATAGATTTTTATATATACAGTACCTACCAGTCAAAAGTTTGGACACACCTACTCATTCAAGGGTTTATCTTTATTTTTATTATTCTAAATTGTAGAATAATAGTGAACACATCATGTAGTAATCATATTTTAGATTCTTCAAAGTAGCCACCCTTTGCCTTGATGACAGCATTGCATAATCTTGGCATTCTCTCAATCAGCTTCACTTGGAATGCTTTCCAACACTCTTAAAGGAGTTCCCACATATGCTAAGCACTTGTTGGCTGCTTTTCATTCACTCTGTGAACTTATCCCAAACCATCTCAATTTGGTTGAGGTCGGGTGATTGTGTTGGCCAGGTCATCTGATGCAGCACTCCATCACTCTCCTTCTTGGTCAAATTGCCCATACACAACCTGGAGGTGTGTTGGGTCATTGTCCTGTTGAAAAAAAATTATAGTCTCACTAAACTCAAACTAGATGGGATGGCGTGTCTCTGCAGAATGCTGTGATAGCCATGCTGGTTAAGTGTGCCTTGAATGCTAAATAAATCACAGACAGTGTCATCAGCAAAGCACGCCCACACCATCACACCACTTCCTCCATGCTTCACGATGGGAACCACACATGCGGAGATCATCCGTTCACCTACTCTGCGTCTCACAAAGACACGGCGGTTGGAACCAAACATTTCAAATTTGGACTAATCAGACCAAACGACAGATTTCCACCGGTCTAATGCCCATTACTCGTGTTTCTTAGCCCAATCCTCTTCTTCTTTTTGGTGTCCTTTAGTAGTGGATTCTTTCCAGCAATTTGACCATGAAGGCCTGATTCACGCAGTCTCTGAACAGTTGGTGTTGAGATGTGTCTGTTACTTGAACTCTGAAGAATTTATTTGGATTGCAATGTCTGAGGCTGGTAACTCTAATGAATTTATCCTCTGCGGCAGAGGTAACTCTGGGTCTTCCTTTCCTGTGGTGGTCCTCATGAGAGCAAGTTTCATCATAGTGCTCGATGGTTTTTGCAACTGCATTTGAAGAAACTTTCAAAGTTCTTGAAATTTTCCGAATTGACTGACCTTCATGTCTTAAAGTAATGATGGACTGTCATTTCTCGTTGCTTATTTGAGCTGTTCTCATCATAATGTGTTATTTTATAGTTTTGATGTCTTCACTATTATTCTACAATGTAGAAAATAGCAAACATATAGAAAAACCTTTGAATGAGTAGGTGTGTCCAAACTTTTGACTGGTACTGTATATATTATATTACATATTAAGGACACTGGGAATTCACACAATGACCACATACAGTACATTGCAATGATACCAAAATGATTAAGCTTGTCCCCTCTCCTCAGCTCTCCACTTTGTACGAGTGCATCTGATTGTCAGCTGTCGGCTTTGTTTATGAGGAGCTGTCTGTTTCCCCAAAAGAAAACATTGAGTCTGGGAGATGAGTTGAAAGCAATTCCTGATATATTGTGATGGCTCTCCGATACGGATATAATTTATAACCACTTTCTTGTGGGAGGACATTTATACGTCTGAGTGGTCCTGAAACATCCCAGAATCCCTCTGGGGGACAGGGGGGAAACGGTGAAACCGTGCCCTGGAAGTAGACTTTGTGTGTCTTAGCGGTACTGTAAATGTCAAACCTAAGGCCTCTGGTGGGAGTCACACATGCAAGCCCTACGAGTGCTTTCACTCCTGCATCGAAAGACCCAGAGATATGCCCCTTCTCTCTATAATGGCTTTCACACACACTTGAAGCTCTCCCCCGTAGTGGAGGAAGGCTTTGCTTTAATGATCCAGGGTCGCTGGCTGGGGCAGGGGCCTGTACAGCTGTGTGGGATGGCCTTGCCATGAGCTACAGGTGGAGGCCTTCAACTGGGTTGCTCCCCTCGCTATTGGCAGCTTCCCTCCTTTTCTCTCCATACCATGGGTTCTCCTCCAGTTCAGCCACAGAGGCACTTCCTGATCAACGCCTCGTCTCCTCGAAGCAACCAGGGTGTGTGTGGGAAGCATCTTTTTGAGAGGTTTCGACAGGGAGAGGCCCAAAGGAGGGGAGGCTCTTGCCTTGAGGAGGACAGGAGCGGGATCGATTTATGGTGTGTGTGTGTCCCTTTCCCTTACAGCTGGGTCCCAGGACAGGACAAACGAAATCAGATGGGCCCTGAGGGAAGGGAGTGAAAGGGCAGAGAACAAACACTCATACACGCATAGGCGCACAGGATGGTCATGGTCACGGCGGAGGGGGCTTAATGAAGCCCTGTGTGAACACTGAGGACAGTTGGCTGACCTCTCTGGCATGGCCAGTGGTGGGAGGGAAACCAGTCAATGACGAGTTATTTAAGGTCTCAAGATCATTAACGTTGTAGTGCTCATCAGAACAGATTTCAGATTGGAAGTCCAAAATGGGAAATGGGTGGGACCTTTCTCTTCCCCTCTCTCTCTCTCTCTCACTCTCTCTGTCACACACAAACAAGCACACACGCAGGCAACAGGTGTCTGCTGAAATTAAGTTAAATGTGAAAGTAGTTTTTAATCATATTGCTTTTTTTTTACTTGGATGTTTTGACAAATCATGTGTAAGCAATGATTTAGCGTCGGTGTATTCTGCAGTGTTGTTCATAAATGGGCTTCTCAGCTCTAGTGTTCGTGAGAGCTGTCCTTGAACAACCTTCAGACGGCGTTTCTTTGCCATCACTTGTTATTTTTCATAGCATTTGTTCGGGGCACCTGGGAAACATTTGGCAGCTCCAACAAACATCTGTTGGAAAAAAAAATTCGCTCTAGGTAGTTAACCTTGGCTTCAGACATCAGACATCAAAACAGATAAGGAGTGACGTGGAATTGTATTTACTGTTCTCATAGTTTTCACCTTCCACCGTGAGACTGATTTGAGACTTTTTTTATGGGCTGCTTTGGATATGATTCTCAGGAAAATGTGGTGGCAACATTTTAGGGAGGCATTCTGAAGAAGCCAACATTTTTCTGCCCAGTTAGCGGGTAGATTTGCTTTTAGCCAAATCCTTTTAGAGCAAGCCAAATAATTTAATGGTTTAAAAGTTATCCTAGATCAGGATTCATTGTTTGAATGGTAAGATGCCAATCATTTGTGTGGTAAGATGCCAATCAATGCTAAGATGCCAATCATTTGTGTGGATAAAATAAAAATATGCTCACTTTCAATATTGCATTTTGAGACAAGTTTGAAATGCAACAGTCTAGTGGGTTGCTTCAAGTGCACTACGTATTTACAGTACACATCTGCATTCAGCCCACATGAGTTATTGCCACGGTTGCAATATTAGGGATTTTCTAGTAAATTTCACTTCAATGTTGTAAAACCATCACACTGCTTTTTGGATTGTCATGATTGATTCCAATGATGCATGTGTGTCCAGAAAGTCTTGAATATATCATAGCACGTAAATGTCAAGAGCAAACAGTTGTGCTCTGGAATTATAAGGTATAAGATATTTATAAGTATTAAATAATATTTTTTAAGCATCTGTGTTTCGATCATGATGTACACAGATAGGCTACATACTGTAGCTAGCTACACATCCATAGGCATACAGTTATTTTTATCCTCGGACTCAAATGCATGAGTGCTCTAACCGAGTGCCCCTTGCGGTGGTCTGGAGCAATGAAGCCGTGACGCTGGGTACCACTAAGTCCTTTAAAAGTTGCGAGTTTACACCGCGGGACTTAGTGGTACCCAGCGTCACGGCTTCATTGCTCCAGACCACCGCAAGGGGCACTCGGTTAGAGCACAAACTGTGCAGCGAGTTGTACTGACATGTCACAGCACTCCAAACATCTCTCCATAAGCGTTCCACTCTAACAGCGGGAAAGAAAATGTTTTGTGGGGGGGGGCTAATATCTATGGTTGTCCTCCATGAATAGTGAACACTGAGGTGGGTCCGAGGTTATAGAAATGCAAGTTGTGTGTGCCTCTGTGAGTGGTTACTGACTGTATGTGACGCAGACACCTATCTGAGTGTACCTGAAACATTTAAATATAGAGGGCTATGTGTCTCACCACTTGGTCATTGCAAGGCTAACCCCCAGGGAAATCATGACTTGGCAGCAACAGGGGCTTGATAGTGAAAATTGCTGAGAGTTTATGTGGTGTAAATCTTAAAATTAGCAGCAGACATCTTAAGGGTTTTTTAATTAATGCATGTGAGACAGGTTCCATGTACAACAAGACAGACAGAGAAGGAGAAAAAGAACACAGAACAGTTTAATTACCTCTGGTTATGGACACTTTTGCCAGGAATAAAGCTTCACAGCCTGTTCCTCGGACAGTGAACATACATCTGGCAATATCTACATTTTCGACCCCTTGATCAGCTCGCACTCTGAAAGTAAAGAAAATTGCTTCTTTTTGGTAGATATGAAAACAATAACTGAGATATGACCGTTCAATTTAAAGCAGCAGATGTCATTTTCAGGATACGTCAATACAGCACAGAAAGTAATCTTATAAGGTTTGATGAGGAAGATGTCAAGGGTTTTTAAACAGAAAGAAACTCCTCCCAAGATGTTACAATATGCATAATACAAGTAATGATTTTTATATTTATTTTATTGTCAATATTTACCTTGAAGGCCATCCATTTCTGCCTACTCCATCCATAAAGTATGCAAAAGCAGTTGCTGCTTTGTTATTGTGTCCAGATAGAACATCTACAGTGCCTTGCAAACGTTTTCTCCCGCCTTGGCATTTTTTCTATTTTGTTGCAATACAACCTGTAACTTATATGGATTTTTATTTGGATTTCATGTAATGGACATACACAAAATAGTCCAAATTGGTGAAATGAAATTAAAAAAATTCTCAACCTTTACTAAAGAATAGTCTAATAGCCGAGCTAGGTGTGAAAAACCCCCATCCTATCACAGACCAGATTTTCACTAACGACCAAGGGGGAGTTAGAACACTGATTATGCTTTTGTGTCCAAATGCACTACTGTATCTCTAACTGACAATGAATGGGCAATATAAACCAAATAATAAACTGATCATTGTGCATGACTTCAAATGAAACAAGCAGGAAGCAGGTTTCGAACCCTCATCCTTCTTGCCCGAAGTTCAGTGCGCTATCAACTGTGCACCAAAAGCATGCTCAAGCCACAGAGTCAATAGAGCATGTCCTCACAGTAGCTTGCTACTCAATGTGATAAATTAATGACTTTTCAAATACGTTATGTTGGCTGACAATTTGTTAGCTACGCTGTCCTTACGAATTGTCACGCCCTGACCTTAGAGATCCTTTTTATGTCTATTTGGTTTGGTCAGGGTGGGATTTGGGGTGGGTATTCTATGTTCTTTAGTTCTATTATTTGTATTTCTATGTTTTGGCCGGGTAGGGTTCTCAATCAGGGACAGCTATCTATCGTTGTCTCTGATTGAGAACCATACTTAGGTAGCCCTTTTTCCCACCTGTCTTTGTCGGAGGTTAACTTTGTTTGTGGCACATAGCCCTTTAGCTTCATGGTTGTTTTGGATTGTTTATTGTTTTTGTCAGTGTCATAATAATAAAGGAATATGTACGCTCACCACGCTGCACCTTGGTCTACTTCTGTTGACGGCCGTGACACAAACAACATAGCATATCATTACAGCAGTATGTACCGGTATGTTAGCTATCTACCTAACATTAGTAGTTATACATCAAACTTGACAGTATATTAACTATAGGCTAACTACCCAACATTTATTGACTTGATTATTTCTGTCATTCTTAGCTTAGCTAAATGGTATAGTCGTTGTGCGTTCTCAATGGATGCTTTCATAAATTCGCTCTAGCTATCTACTCTCCGATTTCAGAGCACTCTCCTCTGAGTGTACCGGAGCGCAGAATAATGAATTTACAAGTGCTCAACACCCGTTGAATATGGCCGGTGTCAGTAAACGTCAGCAAAAAAAGCGTAATTAAATTATTTCCATCATCACAATTACAGTCACCAACGCTCTGGTTAACACGAAAACTGCCTAACCAGTTCTGCTAGGGCGAGTAAAATGGTCAGAGTGGTTTCATTTGTGTCTGTAAGTAGCTAGCAAACTAGCCAACGTTAGCTTGGGTGCTTGACTGCCATTGTAAGGCCAGAACGCTCAAATCAACCCTAGGCCTCGGCCCGAACGTCCATTGTGCTAGCGTCCCACCTCGTCAACAGCCAGTGAAACTGCAGGGCGCCAAATTCGATAATCTTCGATAATGCGATAATCTGAGGACAGCGCCCCACATACAAAACCATGAAAAACATATTTCAACCAGGCAGGTGCGACACGAAAGTCAGAAATAGCGATATAAAAATGCCTTACCTTTGATGGTCTTCTTCTGTTGGCACTCCAAAAGGTCCCAGTTACATTACAAATTGTCCTCGATAATGTCCTTTATTTCCATAAAAACTCAGTTTAGCTGGCGCTTCAGTCAATAATCCACCCAGTTTCCCTCCATCAAAATGCATACAAAATGAATCCCAAACGTTACTAAGAAACCTTTCCAAGCAAGTCAAACAACATTTATCACACATTAGGTACCCTAATACGTAAATAAACAATCAAATTTAAGATGGAGAATTTGTTTGTCTTTACCGGAGAAATATACCAAAAAACGCGTTCGCATTCACGCGCTTGGAAACACTACAGCCAAAATGGGAGCCACCTAGAAAAACTACAAATTCTGGCAAATTTTTTCAAAGACCAGCCTGAAACTCAACAAGGTGCAACATTTTGTGCATACATTTCATTATTTATAAATGTCGCCAACAAAACAAAGAACAAGGAAACGACCGTGAAGCTTACTTCGGCTATGATTCCCAATCAGAGACAACGATAGACAGCTGTCCCTGATTGAGAACCATACCCGGCCAAAACATAGAAACAAAGAACATAGAGTTTGCCACCCGAGTCACACCCTGACCAACCAAACATAGAGAATAAAAAGATCTATACGGTCAGGGCGTGACAGTACCTCCCTCCCAAAGGTGCGGACTCCGTCCGCAAACCTGACACTATAGGGGAGGGTCCGGGTGGGCATCTACTTCAGTGGCGGCTCCCGTGCGGGACGCAGACCCCGCTCCACCTCTGGCTCCCCCCACTTTGGTGGCGCCTCTGGTGTGGGGACCCTCGCCGCCGACCCCAGACTGGGGACCCTCTCAGCAGGCCCCGGATTGGGGACCCTCGCCGCAGGCCTCGGACTGGGGACCCTCGCCGGAGGCCCCGGACTGGGGACCGTCGCCGGAGGCCCCGGACTGGGGACCGTCGCCGGAGGCCCCGGACTGGGGACCGTCGCCGGAGGCCCCGGACTGGGGACCGTCGCCGGAGGCCCCGGACTGGGGACCGTCGCCGGAGGCCCCGGACTGGGGACCGTCGCCGGAGGCCCCGGACTGGGGACCGTCGCCTGAGGCCCCGGACTGGGGACCGTCGCCTGAGGCCCCGGACTGGGGACCGTCGCCTGAGGCCCCGGACTGGGGACCGTCGCCTGAGGCCCCGGACTGGGGACCGTCGCCTGAGGCCCCGGACTGGGGACCGTCGCCGGACTGGAGACCGTCGCCGGAGGGTCCGGACTGGGAACTGTCGCCGGAGGGTCCGGACTGGGGACCGTCACTGCAGGCTCTGGACTGGAGACCGTCGCTGCAGGCCCCCGGACTCACCAGGCTGGGGAGACATACTGGAGGCCTGGTCCATGGAGCAGGCACAGGTAGAACCGGGCTGTGGGGGAGCACTGGAGATCTGGTGCTTAAAGCTGGCACCACTCGTCCTGGCTGAAGGCCCACTTTGGCCCCGCACGTGCGGAGCGCAGGCACAGGATGCACTGGGCTGTGATAGCGCACTAGAGACACAGTGCGCAGAGCCGGCGCAGGATATCCTGGACCGAAGAGGCGCACCGGAGACCAGGAGCGCTGTGCTGGCACAATCCATCCTGGCTGGAAGCCCCCTCTAGCACGACACATGCGGAGAGCTGGCTCAGAGCGCACCGGGCTGTGAACGCACACTGGAGACACCGTGCGCTTCACCGCATAACACGTTGCCTGACCAGTACCACGCTCCCTACCGTGAGCAAAAAAAAATGGGAGTGGCCTCCCGGTATTCCTTGCCAGCTGTGACCCTGTGTAACGCATGTCCCCTTTTATCTCTGCTTCCGCCTTCCTCGCTGCCTCTGCCTGCTTCCACGGCAGGCTCTCGTGTCCTGACATCACCTCATCCCAGGTCCATGATGTCCTCCACTATGTCTGCCCCTCCTGGCCACGCTGCTTGGTCCGCTTGTGGTGGGTAGTTCAGTCACGATCGCTGTCGTCGTGGAAATGCCCGGAGCAAGGTGCAGCATGGTGAGCGTACATTTCTTTATTTATAAATGTCGCCAACAAAATACAAGGAAACGACCGTGAAGCTCACTTCGGCTATAATGCTACTAACAAAGACATCTACCCACAAATACAAAAGGAAAAAAGGCTGCCTAAGTATGATTCCCAATCAGAGTCAACGATAGACAGCTGTCCCTGATTGAGCACCATACCCGGCCAAAACATAGAAACAAAGAACATAGAGTTTCCCACCCGAGTCACACCCTGACCAACCAAACATAGAGAATAAAAATATCTCTACGGTCAGGGCGTGACAGTTCTGTTATACTCACAGACATTATTTTAACAGTTTTAGAAACTGTAGAGTGTCTATCCAAATCTACCAATTATATGCATATGCTAACTTCTGGGCCTGAGTAACAGGTCAGTTTACTTTGGGCACGCTTTTCATCCGGACGTGAAAATACTGCCCCCTATCCAAGAGAGGTTAACTTCTCTCTCCCGGATCCGGGATCCTCCTCCATCAAAAAAGCTGACTAGCATAGCCTAGCCTAACGGGACAGGGATATCATATAATATAATTTTCATGAAATCACAAGTCCAATACAGCAAATGAAAGATAAACATCTTGTGAATCCAGCCATCATTTCCGATTTTTAAAATGTTTTACAGCGAAAACACAATATGTATTTCTATTAGCTAACCACAATAGCCAAAGACTCAACCGCATATTTTCACCATGTTTCTACCGCATAGGTAGCTATCACAAAACCGACCAAATAGAGATATAATTAGTCACTAACCAAGAAACAACTTCAGATGACAGTCTTATAACATGTTATACAATACATTTATGTTTTGTTCGAAAAATGTGCATATTTTAGGTATAAATCATAGTTTTACATTGCAGCTACCATCACAAATAGCACCGAAGCAGCCAGAATAATTACAGAGAGCAATGTGAAATACATAAATACTCATCATAAAACATTTATGAAAAATACATGGTGTACAGCAAATGAAAGATAAACATCTTGTGAATCCAGCCAATATTTCCGATTTTTTAAGTGTTTTACAGCGAAAACACAATATAGAATTATATTAGCTTACCACAATAGCCAAACACACAAATGCATTTATTCACCGCAAAAGGTAGCTATCGCAAAAACCAGCAAAATATATAAAATTAATCACTAACCTTGAACAACTTCATCAGATGACAGTCTTATAACATCAGGTTATACAATACACTTATGTTTTGTTCGAAAATGTGCATATTTAGAGCTGCAAACCGTGGTTATACATTGTGAATATGTAGCAACATTTCCACAGAATGTCCGGAGCTATTTTGGACACTCACCTAATCTGACCA